>NW_026892806.1:0-600000 GCF_033815535.1 Pezoporus flaviventris
AGAACAACCCCCAAAACACCCCAAAAAACCACCTTGTCCTCCTTCTCCTATGGGATACGGGGTCAGAACCCAAAAAAGACACAAAACATGACAAAAATAGGACAAAACCCCCAAAACAGCCCCAAAACACCTCAAAACCTCCTTCTCCTGCTTTTCCTATGGGATACAGTGTCAGGGCCCAAAAAAAGACCCAAAGGAGGTCAAAAACAACCCCAAACACCCCAAAACCAGTTTGTCCTGCTTCTCCTATGAGATACAGTGTCAGAGGCCCTAAACACCCCCAAAACAGGACAAAACTACCCCAAAACCACCTTGTCCTGCTTCTCCTGTGGGATACAGGGTTAGAGCCCCAAAACACCCCCAAAACAGCAGAAAACCAGGCAAAAAACAGGCCAAAACACCTAAAGCAAACCCCAAAACCGGCCAAAACCACCCCAAAATCACCTCCTGCTTCTCCTCCAAAACCCCCCAAAAGGCCGAAAACACCTCAAAACCACCTGCTTCTGCTATGGGATGCAGGGTCAGAGCCTCAAGCCAGCCCCAAAACAGGACAAAAATTCTCCAAAATCCTCTAAAAGGCCCAAAACACCTCAAAAACACGGAGCCGGTGCTGAGCCCCCGACCCCCCCCCCCCACCCCCCCCCCCGGAGAGGCCGCGGTGGGGCGCCCCCCCCATCAGGTACAGGGACCCCCCCTATATGGAGACCCCCCCCATGTCCCCCTTGTATGTGGGGCTGGGACCCCCACATGTGGGGCTGGGATCCGCCCCCCAATATGGGACACTCCAGTGCCCCTCCCCATTGCCCTTTGCCCCCCCCCCCCCATCCTTGGACCTACCCCAGAAGGTGTCGCAGCTCGAGGCCAGGCTAAAGCAGCTTCACAGCGACCTCCAGAAGGTTCCATTTTGGGGGGGGTTGGGGTGATTTGGGGCTGTTTTGGGTTCTCACTGGGTGCCATCCATAGGAGCAGCAGGACAAGGTGCTTTGGACTGGTTTGGGAGTGTTTTGGGAGTGGTTTTGGGTGTTTTGGGGTGGTTTTCGCCTGTTTTAAGGCTGTTTTGGGATTCTGACCCTGTATCCTATAGGAGAAGCAGGAAAAGGTGGTTTTGGGGTGTTTTGGAGGTGGTTTTGTGTGTTTCGGGGTGTTTTTCTCCTGTTTTGGGTCTGGTTTTGGGCTCCTACCCTGTATCCCACAGAAGAAGCAGGACAAGGTGGTTTTGGGCTGGTTTTTGGGGTGTTTTGGGGCTGTTTTTGTCCTATTTTGGGGCTCTGACCCTGTATCCCACAGGAGAAGCAGGACAAGGTGTTTTCGGGGTGGGTTTGTCTTAGTTTTCATTTTGGTTTTGGCCTGTTTTTGTCCTGTTTTGGGGCTCTGACCCTGTATCCACAGCAGAAGCAGGATAAGGTGGTTTGGGGTGGTTTTAGAGTGATTTGGGGGGGCGGTGGGGGTGGTTTTGGGCAGTTTTGGCCTGCTTTTGACTTGTTTTAGAGCTGTTTTGGGGTTCTGACCCTGTGTCCCACAGGAGAAGTGTGACAAGGTGGTTTTGGGGTGGTTTTGGGGTGGTTTTGTCCTGTTTTGGGGCTTTGACCCTGTATCCCATGGGAGAAACAGGACAAGGTGGTTTTGGGGTGGTTTTGGGGTGTTCTGGTGGTGTTTTGGGGTGTTTTTGTCCTGTTTTGGGGCTCTGACCCTATATCCCACAGGAGAAGCAGGACAAGGTGGTTTTGGGGGTGGTTTTGGGCTGGTTTTGGGGTGCTTTTGGCCTGTTTTTGTCCTGTTTGGGGGTTGCTTTGTGTCTGTGCCCCTTTATCCTATAGGAGAAGCAGGACAAGGTGGTTTTGGGATTATTTTTGGGGTGTTTTGGGGCTGGTTTTGTCCTGTTTCAGGGCTCTGAGCCTGTATCCTCTAGGAGAAGCAGGACAGGGTGGCTTTGGGGTTGTTCTGGGGTGTTTTTGAGGTGTTTTTGTCCTGGTTTTTGTGTGTTTTGGGGCTCTGACCTGTGTCCCATAGGAGAAGCAGGACAAGGTGGTTTTGGGGTGGTTTTGGGGTGGTTTTGTCCTGTTTTGGGGCTCTGACCTCTATCCCAAATGAGAAGCAGGACAAGGTGGTTTTGGGGTACTTTTGGCCTGTTTTGGGGCTCTTTTGGGACTTTGACCCTGTATCCCACAGGAGAAGCAGGACAAGGTGGTTTTGGTGTGTTTTGGGGCTGTTTAGGGCGTTTTGAAGAGGTTTTGTCCTGTTTGGGGGCTGTCTGGGGGCTCTGACCCTGTATCCCATAGGAGAAGCAGGACAAGGTGTTTTTGGCTGGTTTTTGGGTGTTTTAGGTTGGTTTTGTCCTGTTCTGGGGCTCTGACCCTGTATCCTGTGGGGATTGGAATGTGTCAAAGCTGTCAGAGACCATGGGAAGGAGAAAGTACAGCTAGCAATTGCTTGGGAGCATGTAAATATCGTGTAATCTGTTCAATAACGGATCCAGCTTGCACTCTACCTCTGGGTCCTCCATCCTCACAGGCTCTCACCCTGTATGCTATAGGAGAAGCAGGACAAGATGGTTTTGCGGTGTTTTGGGGGTTTTGGGAGGGTGTTTTAGGGCTCTGACCCTGTATAGCACAGGAGAAGTAGGACAGGGTGGGTTTGGGGTGGTTTAGGGTTATTTCTGGGGTCTCTTGAGGCTGTGACCTTGTATCCCATAGGAGAAGCAGGACAAGGTGATCTTGGGTTTTTTTGGGCTGGTTTTGGGGCTGGTTTGGGGTGTTCTGAGGCTCTGCACCTCTGTCCCATAGGAGATGCAGGACAAGGTGTTTTGGGGGTGTTTTAGGGTTTTTTTGGTGTGGTTTTGGACTCTGACCCTGTGTTCCACAGGAGAAGAAGAATAAGGTGGTTTGGGGTTGTTTGGGGTATTTTGGGGGCGTTTATCCCAAAGGAGAAACATGAGAAAGTTGTGAGGATGGAGGCACGGACCCAGAGGTAGAGTGCAAGCTGGATCCTTTCTTGAACAGATTACACGATATTTATATGCTCCCAAGCAATCAGCCAAGCACCTCTGTGTTTGCCTTGCAGTTACATCAGGTGAAAGGTCTATCTGATTTTCTTATTGACATCCTCTTTCCAGTTTGGGTTTGTTTAGGGTGGTTTTGGGATGGTTTTGGGTTGTTCTGGCAGTGTTTTTAGGCTGTTTGGGGGCTGTTTTGTGGCTCTGACCCTGTATCCCCTAGGAGAAGAATGACAAGGTGGATTGGGGTGTTTTGGGGTGTTTTTGGTGTGGTTTTCCTTTGTTTTGGGGTGGTTTTGGGCTCTGAACCTGTATCCCATAGGAGAAGCAGGACAAGGTGATCTAGAGTTGTTTTGGCTGTTTTGGGGCTGTTATAGGACTCTGAACCAGTATCCCATAGGAGAAGAAAGACAAGATGGTTTTGTGGGTTTAGAGAGGGTTTTTTTGGTGGTTTTAGGGCTCTGACCCTTTATTCCACAGGAGAAGCAGGACAAGGTTGTTTTGGGGTGGTTTTGGAGTGTTTTGGGGTGTTTTTAGGGTGTTTATGGTGTGGTTTCCGGCTCTGACCTCGTATCCCATAGGCGAAACATAAGAAAGTGGTTTTGGGGTGGTTTTGGTTGGTTGGGGGGGGGGGGGGTGCTTGGGTGTCTTGGGCATGTTTTTGGGCTGTTTTGGGGCCGTTTTGGGGCTCTGACACTGTCCTGACGTAGGAGAGGCAGGACAAGTTTTGTGGTGGTCTAGGGTGTTTTGGGGTGCTTTGAGGCTGTTTTGGGGTGTTTTAAGGCTGTTTTTTTTATTTTTGGTTCTCTTTTGAGGCTCTGACCCTGTATCCCATAGGAGAAGCAGGACAATGTGGTTTTGGGTGGTTTTGGGTTTTTTTTTGGTACTTTTTGAGTCTTTTATGGTGTTCTGGGGCTGTTTTGGTGCTGTTTTTGGACTCTGACCTGTATCCCATAGGAGAATCAGAACAAGGTGTTTTCGGGGTGTTTGGGGTGGTTTGGGGGTGTTTGGGGGTCTCCCACCCTGTATGGTGTAGGAGAAGCAGGACAAGATTGTTTTGGGGTGTTCTGTTTTTTTTTGGGGGGGTATTTTGGGGCTCTGACCCTGTATACCACAGGAGAAGCAGGACAGGGTGTTTTTGGGGCTGTGACCCTGTATCCCATAGGAGAAGCCGGACAAGGTGATCTTAGGGTTTTGGGGCTTTTTCGGGCAGTTTTGGGGCTGTTCTGTGGCTTTGAACCTGTATCCTATAGGAGAAGCAGGACATGGTGGTTTTGGGGTGGTTTTGGAGTGTTTTGGGGTGTTTATGGGGTGTTTTGGGGCTCTGACCCTGTATCCCGTAGGAGAAGCATGACAAGTTTTGGGGTGGGATTTTTTGGTGGGTTTGTGTATTTTTGGGGTGTTTTAGGGTGTTTTTGTTCTGTTTTGGTGCTGGTTTTGTGCTCTGACCACGTATCCTATAGAAGAAGCAGGACAAAGCGACTTTGGGGTGGTTTAGGGTGTTTTTTGGGGAGCTTATGTTGCGTTTTGTGGCTCTGACCCTGTATCCCATAGGAGAAGCATGAGAGTAGTTTTGGAGTGGTTTTGGGTGTTTTGTGGTGTTTTTGGTTAGTTTTGGGGGTATTTTGGGCTGTTTTGTGGCCATTTTAGGGCTCTTTTGTGGTACTGACCCTGTATACCATAGGAGAATCAGAACAAGGTGCTTTTGGGGTGGTTTAGGGTGCTTTTAGGGTGTTTTAGGGGCTCCCACCCTGTATGCCATAGGAGCGGCACAGGTTGGGTTTGGAGTGGCTTTGTGTAGTTTTGGTGTGGTTTTGTTTTGTTTCGGTTTGATTTTGGGCTCTGGCCCTGTATGCCATAGGAGAAACAGGACAAGGTGATCTGGGGTTGTTTTGGGCTGTTTTGGGGCTGTTTTATGGCTCTGAACCTGCATCCCTTAGGAGAAGCAGCACAAGGTGATTTTGGGCTGTGTTGGGCTTTTTGGGGGCTGTTTGGGGCCTGTTTTGTGGTGTGAACCTCTACCCCATAGGAGAAGCAGGGCAAGGTTGTTTTTGGGTGGTTTAGGGTTTTTTTTTTGGGGGGGGTGTTGGCTCTGACTCTGTATTCCATAATAAAAGCAGGACAAGGTGGTTTTGGGATGGTTTTGGGGTGTTTTGGGGCTCTGACCCTGTATCCCATGGGAGTAGCAGGACAAGTGGTTTTGGGGTGGTATAGGGTGTTTTGGGGGGTTTTGAGGCTGTTTTGTTGTGGGTTTGGGCTGGTTTTTTGGCTGGTTTGGGTCTCTTTTAGGACTCTGACCCTGTATCCCATAGGAAAAGGAAGAGAAGGTGGTTTGTTGAGGGTGTTTTTTGGTGGTTTTGTGTATTTGTGTGTGTTTTAGAGTGTTTTGGGCTTTTTTGGTGCTGGTTAGGGCTCTGATCATGTATCCTATAGAAGAAGAAGGGCAAGGTGGTTTTGGGGTGGTTTAAGATACTTTTGGGGAGTTTATGTGGTGTTTTGTGGCTCTGACCCTGTATCGCATAGGAGAAGCATGAGAAAGTGGTTTTGGAGTGGTTTGGGGTGTTTTTTAGGTGTTTTGGGTGTGTTTTCTGCTGGTTTGGGGCTGGTTTTTGGCTCTTTTGCGGCACCTACCCTGTATGCCATAGGAGAATTTGAACAAGGCGGTTTTGGGGTGCTTTGGGGGCTCTCACCCTGTATGCCATAGTAGAAGCAGGACAAGATGGCTTTGGGGTATTTTGGGGTTGTTTTGGGGTGTTTTGGGTCTCTGACTCTGTATCCCATAGGAGAAGCAGGACAAGGTGGTTTTGGTCTGTTCTTGGTCTGTTTTGAGGTTCTGACCCTGTATCCGATATGAGAAGCTGGATAAGATGGTTTTGGCGTGCTTTGCTGTATTTGGGGGTTGTTTTGGGATATTTTTGCGCTCTGACCCTGTGTCATATAGGAGAAGCAGAAGAAGGTGGCTTTTGGGTGGTTTTCGTGGTGGTTTTCGTGGTTTTTGGGTGTGGTTTTGGGGTGTTTTAGGGTGTTTTTGGACTCTGACCCTTTGTCTTATAGGAGAAGAGGGACCAGATGGTTTTCGGGTGCTTTTGGGGTGTTTTGGGGTGGTTTTAGGGTGATTTTGGGATGGTTTGGTGCTGACCCTGTAATTCATAGGAGAAGCAGGACAAGGTGGGTGTGGGTGTTTTAGGGTGGTTTTGGGGTGTTTGTTTTGGGGCCCTGACCCTTTATACTAAAGGAGAAGGAGGGCACGGTGGTATTGTGGTGTTTTTGTGGTGGTTTTGGGGTGTTTTGGGGCTGCTTTGGGTCTGTTTTGGGGCTCTGACCCTGTATCGCATAGGAGAAGCAGGACAAGGTGGTTTTCAGTGGTTTTGGGTGTTTTGGGGTGTTTTGGGCTTTTTTGGGTCTCTGACCCTGTATCCCATAGGAGAAGCAGGACGAGGTGGTTTTGGGGTGTTTTGCGGGGGTTTTGGGGTGTTTATGTGCTGTTTTGGGGCTCTGACCCTGTATCCCATAGGAGAAGCAGGACAAGGGTGGTTTTGGATGCTTTTGTCTGGTTTTGGTGTGGTTTTGGGGTGTTATGGTGTGTTTTGGGGCTCTGACCCTGTATTGCATAGGAGAAGAAAGATAAGGTGATTTTAGGGTGTTTTGGGCTGTTTTGTGTACTCCATAGGACAAGTAGGACAAGATGCTTTGGGGAAGTTTTGTTTTTTTTTGCGGGTGTTTATGTAGTGTTTTGTGTCTCTGACCCTGTATCCCATAGGAGAAGCAGGACAAGGTGATTTTGGGGTGTTTTGAAGTGGTTTTGGTATGTTTGGGGGGTGTTTTAGTGTGTTTTTGGTGTGTTTGTGGTGTGTTTTGGGCCTCTGACCCTGTATCCTGTAGGAGAAGCATGAGAAGGTGGTTTTGGTTTTTTTTAGGGGTGTTTTTGAGATGGCTGTGTGGTGTTTTGATGGTGGTTTCGGGCTGTTTTGGGGCCATTTGGGGGCTGTTTTGGGGGTCTGACCCTGTATCCCATAGGAGGAGCTGTGATCCCCCCCAGGACAATGGCATTCATAGGGACAACAGTCATTCCATAGGGAATGCTGCCATTCCATAGGGAATGCTGAGATTCCATAGGGGGACGCTGCAGTTCTATAAGGGACACTAAGGATTTTGCGTCTTCTCCAGCACGGTGGACAAGCAGGAGCTTTGACTACCATTGGGATGCTAGGATTCCACAGGGAACGCTGGCATTCCATAGGGAACCCTGGAATTCCATAGGGAGAAACCGCAGTTCCATAAGGGACACTGAGGATCTTGTGTCTTCTCTGGTACTGTGGACAAAGAGGGGCTGTGACCCCCACATAGGACACAGGGTCCCCCCCCCTTGGACACTGGGATTCCATAGGGAGGCACTGGCATTCCATAAGGGACACTTGACATCTCCAGTGCCTGGAGTGGATGGAGCCACAGGAGATGCTTCATGGGACTCGTATAGGGGATGCTGTGTCCTCCTATGGACCACCATATGGGGCTGAAGGGGTCTATATGGGACCAAGGGTATCCATATGGGGTTAGGAGCATCCTTATGGAGTTAGGAACGTCCATATAGGACAAGGGGCTTCCACATGGACCACCCGCATCCATCTAGGGCTGAGGGCCTCTATATGGGGCTGAGGGACTCTATATGGTCCTATGAGCAGCATCCATATACAACATGGGACCAGCAGCATCCGTATCAGACCAAGGGCCTCCATACAGGACCACAAGCATCCATATGGGATTGAGGGCCTCTATATGGGGCTAGGAGCATCCATATGGGGGTAGAAGTATCCATATACGACATGGGACCTCCATATGGGACCACAAGCATCCATCTAGGGCTTAGGGCTGAGGAACTCCATATGTAGCTATGGGCCTCTATATGAGACTGAGGAGCTCCATATAGGAGCAAGGTTCCTCCGTATGGGACTATGAATTTCATATGTGACATGGGGCCTCCAGATGGGACCACGAGCATCTGCGTTGGGTTGAGGGCTTCCACATGGGGCCATGGGCTTCCATATATGACATGGGGCCTCTGTATGGGATCAAATGCAACTACATGGGACCATATATGCATCCATATGGCACTGAGGACCTTCCCTATAGAGCAGAGGGCTATAAGGGGGTAGAGTATCTCTATGGGGCTGAGGACCAGCTCTTATGGGGCCACAAACCTCTACAGGGGACTGAGAATATCCATCTCTATGGGGCTGGGGGCTTCCCTATGGGATTCAGGCCTTCTCTATAGGCTGAACCTTCACTAGGGGGTTCAAGCTTTCTCTATGGGGCTGAGGTCTTCCCATAGGGCTGTGGCTTCCCTATAGGTCTCCCGCCCACCCCCATACATCTCCTTTGTCTCCCCCATATCCCTGGGGAGGGGGTGGGCGGAATGGGACGATATCATTCAAGACAGTAAGGGGTTGCAGGACCCCTCCCAGCCCATCATTTTGAGGCCAAATCCTTAATAATCATAATAATATGCCAATTAATAATTAGGCTCTTCCAGCACTTTCTCCCCCTAAATTATTTCCTAGTGGAAATCAATGGGTTTACCCTCCCCCTTCCCCCCCCCCCCCTTTATAAATCACTATATTTGTATAAATGGTGCCTTTCCAACCCCAAGTCTTACCTTATTCCACCCATTTTCTCCACGGGGGGGGGGGGGGTAGGGGCCTCACTGTGACCCCCCATTGCCCTCCCCAAAATAATCCCCCCCCCCATTGTGCTTATTATTTTATATGTCCCCATGATCTTATTTAATTATCCCGCCCCCCATTGTGATGCTGATAGGAATAAAACTGCTGTCCCCCCCTTCCCCACAGTGGTTTGTTCCATAACAGAGGGGTAGAAAAGCGGGGTCGCAACCATTTTGAGGGGCTGGGGGGGTCCAAGCCATTTTGGGTGTTGGGGTCTGCCCCATTTTGGGGTGCTGGGATCCCATTTTGGGGGTGTGTCCCCCATTTTGGGTAGGGTTGGTGCCCTCCCTCCTTTTGTGCTCGATGAGACCACCCACAGGAGGGGCGTGGCCAAGCCGGATGGGGCCGGCTCTGATTGTCTGGGCCCGCTTGGGGGCGTGGCTTTGTCCAGTGGGCGGTACCAAGAGGCGGAGCAAGGAGGACTGCACCGGGGTACCCGGGGGCGCTCAATGGAAGCTGGGGGGGGGAGATTGCAGTGCTGATGAGTGACTTTTAGCGCTATAATGGACCAAATTCCCTTGGGAACACCGTTTCCTTCCACAGTGGCACCCCTTTTGCTGATCCATGGAAGCAGGGAAGCCCAGAAGGAATCACTGCAACTTCATTGCGGGATAACGGGGAGTCAGGTTTGGAGTGCGTGCTGCCTGGATGCTATCGGAGATGGAGGGGAGGGAATGGGACAGCGGAGGCGATGCCCTTTGGTTTCCGGAGCTCCTTGGTCCAGGTTTGTCTCCGCCATCCTTTCCCCTAAACGATAACTGCGCATCCGCAGAAGGAGAGCACCCGCACGCAGTATCCCATGCTCTGCCGCTTCGGTCTGCTCCTGAGGATGAGCAGGGTCTGTGCTGTCAGGGAACGGAGGCTGGGATCATCCTCATCCAGAAGTGCTTCCAGGGCTGTGATCCAAAAAGACCGGGATGAGCCCCTCCGTAGCCCCCAGCATCCCCCCAGCCCCTGCTCCCTCCTCACCTCTGCAGATCTGCTCCAGCTTCCTCGGGCTTTTCCCTCTTAGGGGCCGTGCAGCCAACCCTGGGCACAGGGATTCATTGGGATCCGTCAGCATCCATCGGGATCCATCAGGGATGCGGCAGTGGGGACCGGGATGGGGAGCGCAGGGACTCACCAATGAACCTGACGGCTGCCTCTTGCAAGGGGACCTGAGCATCCTGCAGGTACCGCAGGCTCTGGTCCAGGTATCCCTGAGCCCTCTCCCTGCTCCGCTCCAGCTGCAGAAGGAATGGGATGCTACAGAACGCCCCCATTGGCTGGAGCAGTCCCAACGCTCCCTTTCCCATCCGCATGTGGAATGAGCAGAGCGGTGCAAGGGGTTCCAATGGGAACAGGAATGGATGAAGGGCCCATACCAAGCACTCTGCAACCCTCCACGTCTGCCTTGTCTCCAATAGGCGCCGAAGCTCTTCCCATTTCAGGAGCGTCGCCACAGCAAGGAGAGCTTCCCAGGAAGCCTGCATGGGATGGGATGGGAGATGGCACCTTGGGGTTGATCCCACCCTCGGGAATGTGGGATACCCGGGGCGGGGGGGTGTTTGTACCTCGGCCACACGGTGGCTTTGGTCGCTCATGTGGAAGAAGAGCGGGAGCAGCAGATCCCAGATTTTGCTCCTCATCCTCCTCCTGTCACCGCCAAGCACCAACTCCAGCAGGAACTGGAACAGGTGGATAGAGAGCTCCCGGAGCCGGCTGCATCCCTGGAGGGAAGGAGGAAAAGGGGGGACTTGGGCAGATCCTGATGGGATGTGAAGCCTTGGAGCCACCCCCATGCGAGCTCCAAATTACCGCAGGGGTCCCACGCAGCCCTTACTCCATCAAAGAGGGGCCAGAGGTCCTGCACCAGCCCCACGGCAATGGGGCTGGCCTCCTCACTCGGGAGTTGACCCATCACATTCCATATGATCATCAGGGCCTTTATCCTGAGCTCGTCCTCAGCATCCCGGAGCCGGCACACGATGTGGGGCAGGAGCTTCTGCAGTTTCAATGCCTGCAGGAAGAGGTGGGGGCTCCTTGTGGGGACGCCTTGACCCAGGGCTATAGTCACCAAGGTCATGGCCAAGAGGGGTCCCTATGGCCATGCCCTGCCCCATGGCCAAGAGGGCTCTCTGTGGCCGTGCCCTGCCCCATGCCCATGTCCTGCCCCATGGCCATGCCCCCTCACCAAGAAAGGTTTCTTCGACAGCTCCAAGAGTCTTTCCAGCAGCATGAACGCAGTCACCAGGTTCTGGGGGTCCTCAGCTCCCTCAGCACCACCAGTAGCGGAGGCCATGGTCTAAGGCAAACACAGGCATTGAGACCCCACCGAGCCTGCAGGTCTCATGGGACTCATCAGGGCCCTTTGGGACTCACAACCAAGTTGGGGATGGAGGTGTCCCGGATGTCCTGGGGCATCCCCAGCAGCTCCCGTAGAACCTCCAAAGTCCTGGATATGGTCACGATCCACATGTGCACATCAGCGCTGGAAGGCAGAGTGCTGAGTCAGCGTGGTCCCTGCATCCCATGGGATGCCATATGGGGGTTAGTGGTGGTGCTCCCCATGAGGTGGGATGCAGGGACCCGCTCCTCAGGGATGTCATAGCATCATGGAAAGGGCCTTAAGATCATCCAATTAAAACTCCAGTGCCATGGGGTGGGATGCAGGGACCCGCTCTTCAGCATCATAGAAAGGGCCTTAAGATCATCCATTGCCGTGGGTCCTTGGGTCTGGTGGCCATAGGGACCAAGCCCTCAAGGATGGTACCTGTATCTCAAGGGCACGTTGAGGACCATGCTGATGGTCAATGCCCTCGGGTGCTTGATGGCCATCAGGGTGAGGAGCATGTCCATCCTGTCCCACGTTGCTTTCCTGTTGCTAATCCGCAGGCAATCACGGATGCTCCTCACAACGATGGGCATCTGGAAACGGGAGCACGGGTGAGGATGGTGCTGGGACCGGATTCCCCACCCCTCTCTGCTCCTTCTTGGTACCCAAGACCCCTCCTAGGTTTAGGATGGAGGAGGAAGGACCAAAGGGGATGGGCACACAGCCATGGGGCACCGACCTCCGCCAGCCAGAAGTCGAGGTCGCTCATGACCAGCTCCAGGATGTCCTCTGCCACCCTCCTGTCGAAGATGCTCGAGTCCTTCATGGCCTTGATGACCACGCAGACCACGTCCGTCCTCTCCCATGGATAAAGGGAGCCTGCAAACCTCTATGGGAGGAAGGTTGGGAGCATGGGAGCGGCGTTGCCCGTGCTTGGGGAAGCATCCCACCAAAGGGTCAAGCAATGGGGGAAGCTCCATTACCATGGTGAGGTCTCGGGGGCTGGTTTCCTCATCCCATCTGAGCTCTTCCACTTCATGCTCTGGCTTTGGCCTTTCTGAAGAGCAAGGGGGACACAGGAGAGTCAATGGGATATAGGGGAGTCAATGGGACACAGGAGAGTGAATGGGGTACAGGAGAGCCAGTGGGATACGGGAGAGTCAATGGGACACAGGAGAGTGAATGGAGTAGAAGAGAGCCAGTGGGAGATGGGAGCGTCAACGGGACACAGGAGATTCAGTGGGGTACGGCAGGGTCAATGGGACATAGGAGAGTCAATGGGACATAGGAGAGTCAATGGGATGCAGGAGAGTCAGTGGGACACAGGAGAGTCAATGGGACACAGAAGAGCGAATGGGGTACCAGAGAATGAATGGGGTACAGGAGAACCAATGGGACACAGCAGAGTCAATGGGACACAGGAGAGTGTATGCAGTACAGGAGAACCAATGGGATATGGCAGAGTCAATGGGATACGCAAGAGTCAATGGGACACAGGAGAGCCAATGGGATACAGGAGAGTCAATGGGACACAGGGGAGTCAATGGGATACAGGAGAGTGAATGAGACAGGAGAGTCAATGGGATACAGGGGAGTCAATGGGACACAGGGGAGTCAGTGGGACACAGGGGAGTCAATGGGATACAGGAGAGTGAATGAGACAGGAGAGTGAATGAGACACAGGAGAGTCAATGGGATTCAGGGGAGTCAATGGGACACAGGGGAGTCAATGGGACACAGGGGAGTCAGTGGGACACAGGGGAGTCAATGGGACACAGGGGAGCCAATGGGAGGAGTTGGGGGAGCCCATCATGACCTCTGATACCTTCCTGCTCCAGGAGGTACTGATGGAGGCTGCAAAGAGCATCCAGGGCTGGGGAGCTTGTCCTGTCCTCAGCAAAGCAGAAGAGGAGGAGGTGGCCCAGGAGCTGGCCCAGGAGTGGGACTGGGAGCTGCGCCGAGGGGAAGGAGCTGAAGTGTCTCCTCCAGGTCACGTGCAGCTTCTGGGGAGGGAGAAAGAGCAGGAACAAAAGGTGAAGAACCCAAAGAATGAGGAAGAAAGAAAGGAGAAAGAGGAGGAGAAGGAGGAGGAGAAGGAGGAGAAGAAGAACTGAAGGAGGAGAAAGAAGAGAAGGGGAAGGAGGAGAAGGAGAAAGAGAAGGAGAACGATGAGAAGGAGAAAGAAAGAGAAGGAGGAGAAGGAGATGGAGGAGAAGGAGAAGGAGGAAAAGAAGGAGGAGAATGAGAAGGACCAGAAAAAGAACTTGAAGGACAACAAAAGAAGAAAGAAGAATGAAGAAGAGAAGGAGGAGGAGAAGGCAAAACAAGGAAAAAGACCAGAAGAACCTGAAGGAGAATGAAAGAAGAAAGAAGAAGAAAGGAAAAGGAGGAGAAGGAGAAGAAGAAAGGAGCAGGAGCAGGAGGAGGAGCAGGGGGACTGGCAGGAGCAGGAGCAGGGGCAGGAGCAGGAGGAGGAGCAGGAGCAGGAGGAGGAGCAGGGGCAGGAGCAGGAGCAGGGGAGGAGCAGGGGCAGGAGCAGGGGCAGGAGCAGGAGCAGGAGAGGGGCAGGAGCAGGAGCAGGGGAGGAGCAGGAGCAGGAGCAGGAGGAGGAGCAGGAGCAGGAGCAGGAGGAGGAGCAGGGGCACGAGCAGGAGGAGGAGCAGGGGCAGGGGCAGGAGCAGGAGCAGGAGGAGGAGCAGGGGCAGGGGCAGGGACAGGGGCAGGAGCAGGAGCAGGAGCAGGAGGAGGAGCAGGGGCACGGGCAGGAGCAGGAGCAGGAGCAGGAGCAGGGGCAGGAGCAGGAGCAGGGGAGGAGCAGGGGCAGGAGCAGGGGCAGGAGCAGGGGCAGGAGCAGGAGCAGGAGCAGGGCCAGGAGCAGGAGGAGGAGCAGGGGCAGGGGCAGGGACAGGGGCAGGGGCAGGAGCAGGGGAGGAGCAGGGGCAGGAGCAGGGGCAGGAGCAGGAGCAGGAGGAGGAGCAGGGGCACGAGCAGGAGGAGGAGCAGGGGCAGGAGCAGGAGCAGGGGCAGGAGCAGGAGCAGGGGAGGAGCAGGGGCAGGAGCAGGGGCAGGAGCAGGAGCAGGGGCAGGGGCAGGGACAGGGGCAGGAGCAGGGGAGGAGCAGGGGCAGGAGCAGGAGCAGGAGCAGGAGCAGGAGCAGGAGCAGGAGCAGGGGCAGGAGCAGGAGCAGGCAGACTCAGGATGCTCTGCAGGTCCCCGTCTCCCCGTGCAGGGGTCGCTCTCGGCCACCTCGGTCCTGCCGGGTCCTTACCCAGCGCTTGCGGTGGTGCAGCAGCAGCTGGGTCAGGGCCGCGATCCTGCCCAGGGCCGTCTCCCTCACGGCGGGGCTTCGGGAGCCGCTGAAGCGCAGCAGGACCTGGGCAGGGGGAGAAGCCGCAGGTGAGCCCCGGAGCTGCGGCAGGGGCTGGACCTGCCCCGCTTCCATTGCAGCTCCCGCTGAGCATCACCGCGGGGCGGGCAGGGATGGAGGCAGCGGCACGGGAAGGGATGCAGGGGGTGAGGGCTTGGTCCTCCCGCTGCGGGTGATGCCCCGGCTGCAAGGACCAAGGCACGGCCCCGCTTCCAGGGCTGGGCTGGAGCTGGCGGTGAAAATCAGTGCCTCAGCACTGCCCCTGCCCTGGGGCTGCAGGGGCTTTGGGTCCTTTCCAACCCAGCCCGCTCTGTGCTTCTCCGATTACAGTGTACGTGTAAATGCATGTGAATAGAGCCATAGAGCTGAATAGGAATAGGAATAGAGCCATAGAGCTACATAGATATAGGGTAAGTATAAATATCATAGAATTATAATTATGAACATAGATATAGATATATAAATATTCATATAAATATAAACATAAATATGAATATAGGAATATCAAAATATAGATATGCACATAAATATAAATACAAACATTAACACATATAAATAAATATAGGGTTAGATATAAATATAGATATTAATATGAGTAGAAACGAAAATACTAATATAAATATTAAACAATACAAATGTTTGTATTGTTTATTTATACAATATTAATATATTATTATATTAATATTAATATAGTATTAATATTAATATAGTATTAATATAGTAATATTAATACAGATATATCTAAATAATAATATCGCTATTCATCAATATTGCTATTATTAATTTTTCAATATTAATTGTAGATAGCTATCTAGAAATAGAAATAGATATAAATATATCCAAATATATAAGTAGATACAAATATATATACATATATACATTTATATACACATATATACACATATACGTATATACACGTATGTACAAATATACATATATCTACACATATATGTGCATAGAAATACATATATACATATATACACATATATATACATATATATACATACACCTATATATACATATATATACTTATAACAGACAAATTCCTCCTCTAAAGACCTCTTTAGGCAACAGTTCAGGGCAAGGGAACCAGTCCATGGGCCCCAGCAGCCTGGTCCCAGCCCGTGGTACCAGGAGGCAGCAAAGACCCTATCCCGGGGGGGGCTCAGCCTCCTGATGTGGTGTCCCTGCCCTGAGCTCTGCGGGCAGCGACCGCCACTCCCTGCAGCCCCCGTGCTCCAGGAGGGCCTTGGGTTACCCAGGGGAGGGGGGGGACATGGCTCTGGGGGGCCCCATGGGTGAGGAGCAGCCCCCGTGCACCCCGCTCTGCACAGGCCAGACCTGCAGGATGCTCTGCAGCTCCTCGCCGCCCCTGGGGTCAGGAGAGTTGAGCACCAGCCTCCAGAGCATGTTATCCATGGACCGCAGTGCCTGCAGGGACAGAGCAGAGCCCCTCAGGTACCTACGGGGCTTCAACTGTGGGCATCCCATAGCCCCAGCGCTCCAAAGGGAGCTGCGGGCTCCTGGAGCTCCTTACTCGGTAGTAGTAGTAGGCATCCCGGACTGAAAACTCCTCATGCAGAGACAGGAAGAAGACCCTCCTGCAGCAGGTCTCTACGATGTGTCTCCCTTGGTCAGCAAGCCCTGACTGCACTGAGCTGCAAAGGGAAGATGGCTCCGGTTGGATGCTGGTGATGGGAGCAGTGGGGTTCCCAGGAGGGATGTGCAGTTGTGGTACCTCAGTTCCGCTATCGCATTCATGGTGAGATGCCGCAACTTCGTGCGCAGCTGGCTCATGGGCTGCTCTTGGAGCAGTGTCTACAGAGCACAATGGGGATAAGGGACCTGGGAGTCCACCAATGCTGCCCTCACCGGGTGCTGGAGGCCTTTGCCCCATAGCATCCCCATGGGGGTCCCTTCACCTGGATGGTCTCTGCGAGGTGGGTCTTGTGGCAGAAGACATCCAGGCCCTGTTGCAAGCCGCAGAACCTGGCGGTGCTCAGCAGGGAGCAGACGCTCTCAAGGAATCCAACCATTTCATGCTCAGACTGGAAACCAGGGAGGATGGAGGCACAAACGGGGAGTATGAGAGGGGACGGGGTACTGGAGCGCTAGGGGTGAAGACAGCACCCAACAGCACCCATCAGCATCGCATTGGCTGTGCTCACCGTGGCTGGGGTGATGACAAAGGCCTCGATGCGCTCCACATTGTCCCGCTCCAGTGCGTACACGGGTAACCAGCTGGCATCTAACGGAAAAAGAGGAGAGGTTTGGAGTGCAGAGGAAGCTCTGCCCCCCCCCCCACCAGCGTCCAAGGAAAGTGGTGCTGGTCATAAAGTCATGGAATCATGGAATGGGTTGGGCTGGAAGGGACCCGCAGATCATCCATTGGGTTTTCCAACCCAACCCCTTCTATGGCTCTATGATCCGATGTCACCAAGGCTGTGTCCAACCTGGCCGTGGATGGAGCATCCACCCTGTGCCAGCACCTCACCCCCTCCATAGGGAACAACTTCCTTCTATCCAAGCGGAACTTCCCCTGTTCCAGTCTGAACCCATCTCCCCTTGTCCTGCTCCCACACCAATGCTCACCAGTCCTCAATGGCACGACCAGGGTTTCCTCACAGGACTCCAGTGAAGAGATGCTCCCCTCCGGAGCCTCATCCCTCTCCCAAGCCTGCCCAGGGGATCTGGGGGCTCTCTCCATTATCCCGAGGGATGCAGGAAAGGGATCAGGATAGCGAAGGGGAAAGCTTGGACCAAACGTAACAGGGCTTGAGCTCAGAAGCAACCCAGTGGCTCCTTCCTCCTGCTCTTTCCTGTCACTGTCTGCTCCCCTGAGCAAAGCACTCAAGTAGGGTGACACAAATGAGGTCACAAAGGGCCCTATTTTGACCTGTTGCCGTGGTGACCCACCTGGGTTCTAGACTGAAGCTGTGGAAGAACTTGCTGCAGGGCCATGAACTGGGGCTGTCACCCAAAGCAGCATCCCTGCACCCCAACATGCTGTGTGTGGGCACCCTTCCTTATGGGGCTCAATAAAGATGGGGTTTGGGCTCATATAGGGGTGCCAGCAGTGTTGGGGGGGATGGAGATGCCTGTGGTTGATTGGATTTTGGGGTACCATGCAGTTTTGGGGTAGTTTAGGGGTAACATGAGGATTGGAAGGGATGGAGAAGCCTGGGGTTGGTTGGGTTTTGAGGTACCATGTACTTTTGGGGTGGCTTAGGGCTACTGGGATGGATAGAGGTGGCTGGGGCATGGTGGGTTTCTGGGTACCAGATGGGTTATGGGATGCTTTAAGGGTACCAGGGCTATTGGGAGGAGTGGGAACGTTGGGTGTGATGCAGGTGCCTGGGACTGAGGTGAACCAGGACCCTCACGTGAGGACACGGAAACTGTGGGTCTGCGGGGGTGGCAGAGCTGTAGGGTGGGCATCAGGTCCCATGGGTCTGTGGTGCCCGTGGAGGGTGCTGCATCTGCAGAGCTCCTGCAGGTGATGGAAGGCCCTTGAAGGAAGCTGCTGAGAGCCAGGCTGAGAAGAGTGGGGATGGAGAAATGGAAATGAAAATGAAATGAAATTATAGGATGTGATGCTATAACATGATGTAACATGATATAACATGATAAAACATAATATGTTACAGGATATGATGCAAGATACGCTATGAGATGAGGAGGATGAAATGAAATGAAACAAAATGACACCAGACGGACATGAAATGGAAATGAAATGAAATGAAATGAAATATAATCAAATTATACAATATGGTATGGTACGGTACGGTACAGTAAGCATAATACTCTATGATAGAGAAGATATGCTATGATATGCTACAATATGATATATGATATGATGGTGTGGTATAGTGTGGTATGACATGATCAGATATGATAGATTATGATAAAATATGATACGATATGATAAGATATGATATGACATAATGTTTTTTGAGAGGAGAGGCACAGCAACGGCCCTGCTTTTATGCCCAGCTGCGTTACGTAGGCGCCGGTGCTTTGTGATGTCATAAACCATGGGTGACGTCACAATCAGCTTTGGGAGCTCAGGTGCCCTGAGGTGGGAATGTGAGCAGGAGAACTTGAGCATCTTCCTGCATTTCCTGTGCTTTGATGGATCCATCCCTGCAAGCAGCCCCAGAGCTCGCTCTTGTGCATTTCCACGTGGACCTTGGCAGGGGAGGAGCCTCCAGCCCCTTTGCCACGGGAAGCCCCATCCATTGATGGACGCCGTTAATGGGGGAGCAGCCCCAGCCACGCAGGGATGGGGATGCAGCAGGATTAGGCTCAGATCCTTGGGGGCTGACCCATGGGGGTGCCCCTTTGCCTCAGCACGTACCTGTAGTGCCTTGTTCCCATGTCTCTGCACGTCCAAAGGGAATGTATCCTACCTGGATGCAAGGTCTTTTTCCCACCATAGTTTCACATTAAAGGATTCTTCCCTGTGTCCCACTGCCTCATGCCAAGCATCCTGCCAGGACTCCGCTCTGCCCCTAGGAAAGGAGGGAGGCCTTCTGAGCAGCCCCATAGGGACCACGTTTGAAGGTGGGGTTTGGTCCCACAGCCCTACCTGCATACAAAGGCCCCATTCCCATTCCTCTGGGCAGCCTGGGCATTGCTGCAGCCTTTCTGTGCCAAGTGGAGAAAGCCTTGGCCACTGCTTGCTCCATGGCTCAGATGACCACAATTAACTGCAGCCTGGAAAGCAAATGGGGACACGGTCGCTCCAGGATTGATCCCTGACTTGATGCTGAGCCCCAAGAGGTGGGATGTCCAAGAGAAAGGCACACCCTTTGGGAATGTGACAGGAGGAGCAGCTGGCATCTCCTGATGGAAGAGAACCATGCTCAGCATCCACAGCCATTGCAAAGCGACAGGGAGCTGCTGGGAGCATCCCAAGGATTCCTTCCAGGTGCCATGAGGATGCTGGAGATGGGACCTTCATCAGGGACCAGAGCTATAGGATGAGGGCTGATGGGTTCAAACTGCAACAGGGATATAGGAAGAAGTTCATTCTGTGAGGGTGGTGGGTAAGACCTCACTGACAAGGTTGAAGCTGAGAAGCAGGATTCCTTATTGCTCCTCATAGTGTGTCCTGCTCAAGCACTATACAAGCTGTGATTGTATAACCATTAAATACCATGTTTATTACTCTCTGTGCATATTCATGAAGTTACTTCTGCATTACATCTTATCGCTAGGAGATTCCTCCCACATGCGCACAAGAATGTGGTCTTTGGGACCCTGGTGGTGGTTTCTTCATCATCTTCCTCTTCACCCCTTCATTCTTTGGCTGAGCGTTGGAGTTGGGCGGCCTTGGTGTCCGTTTGCCAGCTCCTAACTGGCTTCCCTAAGCATTAACTGAAGAGTTCTCTTCCTTAGCATTGTTAGAGAGCCCCCATGGGGTCCAGGCAGCTTTGTGATGAGCAAGAGGTTCGTTCTATATCCTTCATTCTGTCTTTCTGGTTCTTTCCCCATCCCGAATCCCTCCTCTTCATCTTCCCTTTGCCAAATCTTTTCCACCAATTCAGTATCATTCTATTACCACTCCAAGGCTTTCTAAAGTATTTTCCCATTTCTACTTGATCTTTGATCCTACTCCTCTTCCATTCTTCAGCATTCACCTTTGATCGTTTCCAATACCAACATCAGCATTGAACACATGATGAAAATTACAACTGTGATCAGTAACACACTTATGAACAGTTGCCTTACTCAGGAGGGACTGGGCAGCCACAATGTTCGGTTTTCCCAGATTCCTTCAAATCCCCATGAGGAACCTCATGGAACACTTGAACTCACTTCCAAATCCCTTTTAGATCAGTAGCAACTCCCCTTTCCCATTGGGAGGTAAAGCCTCATATGCATTTTCTCCATATAACCAATACCATCCTGTTCCTTTAGGAATGTTCCAATAGCCAGTTGGTGTTTTTCTATTATTATTAGTTTTTTCTATTTTTCCATTATTAGTAGCATTTTTCTATTATTAGTTTTTCCTATTTTTCTATTATTAGTAGTGTTTTTCTAGTATTAGGGTTTTTTTTTTCTATTTTTCTATTATTAGTAGCATTTTCCTATTATTTGTTTTTTCTATTTTTCTGTCATTAGTATTATTTTCTCGTTATTAGTTTTTTCTATTTTTCTACCATTAGTAGGATTTTCCCATTATTAGTTTTTTCTATTTTTCTATTACTGGTAGCATTTTCTTATTACTAATTTTTTCTATTTTTCTGTTATTAGTAGTATTTTTCTATTTTTAGTTTTTCCTATTTTTCTATTATTAGTAATATTTTCCTATTATCAGTTATTCTGAAGTTGTCCAACTACAATGTGGGTAACTTCCTACAGATACATTACCCCAGTTAGGGTGTTTATTTGCAATATCTGAAGTTTGGGCTTTTAAACCTTGGAGACTGGTATGGTCTCGACATTCCAATTTGTCTTAAAAGGAATGGGAACACCAATTAAAGGGATCCCTGGCCCTTCTCCTGACTTTGGCAACTGAGTACAAACCCTGCAATCACTTTTGCTCAGTACATAAATGACATTTTGCATTAAGCATAAATTCGATGTTTCTACACTTGGAATTACATATATCCAGCTGAAGAGCGATGAAATCTCATGTGCGAGGGTTCCTAAAACCCATCCTGCCACATTCCCCCTGGTGCTGGTGCTTTCTTGATTCTTGAATGGTGTATCTAGGTGGGTTGTTCCTTATCCTGATTGCAGAGAAAGGTGTTAGCATCATTTGGAACGCTCCAGTTCACTCTTGCTTCAAGAGTAAAATCCTTGATATCAACACATTCTCCTGCTCTAAAGGAGTGGACTGGGGGAGTCAAACCTCTTGTTCCAAATATCTTTTTATTTATCCCTTCCAACTGTTTTTCCAAATCCGTCAAAAATGGTTGGAGATAACCTTCTCCATCATGATTTCCTGCATCAAACTGAGATTGGTCTGGTCTTCCATACAGAACCTCAACTGGGCTAACTCCTTCCTTTGACTGAGGTTTTGTTCTAATCCTTACTAAGGCAAACATATAATATATAATTAATATATAATTAATATATATCATATATATCATATATGATACATAATATATAATATAGAACACATAATGTTTGATACCAATATAATTTAGTTTCTTGACAAATCTTCACAGTTTCTTGCTTGATTACATGATTCAATTCTTCTGCTTGACCACCATCCTGAGGCCTACATGGAAAATGCAACTGCCAATCAATTTCCAATTTCTCATTGATTTTGGGGCACTAATTTTGCATTAAAATGAACCATTAAAACGGTCGCCAGAACCCCAAAACGAGGGATTCTGTTATTTAGTAACACTTGTTTTGCATTCTTTACCCTGCAAGGGAATGCTTCTGGCCTTAAAAAGTGTCTATTAATGCCAACAAATACGGATAACCTCCTTTGCCAGATAATTTCCTTTTCCAAATGTCCCAATCTGATTCTTGTTTTGACCAGGGAATATGAATTTCTTCCCAGAGTTTTGTCTATCTACAATAAGACAATGCTCCAATGGGTCTTATTATGTTCTTCCCTCCTGCATGACCCTCTTGTGATGAAGGGTCCATCCTTCACATCTAGGCCTAAAGCTTGAATCGGGAGGTTCTTCTTGGTGGCAAACAGGGACGACAGGCCAGTGTTGCCCTTGGCTGTGGTAGGAGGCATTTGACCAACCTTGGTCCTTGCATCTCGTTGTCAATGCAGAGTTTCATCTGCCTCATCCAATACCAAGTGGCTGCCATAGCAAAGCACACACAGATTTACTACAATACACTACAGTATACACAGTATATTACAGTATACTACCATATGTATGGTATACTACAGCATACTACAGTATGTACAGTATACTGCAGTATACTACAGTATAAACTGTATATTACAGTATGCACAGTATACCACAGTACACTGCAGTATACTACAGTATAAACTGTATATTACAGTATGCACAGTATACCACAGTACACTACAGTATACTACAGTATATACACTATACCAGAGTGTGTACAGTAAACTACAGTACAGTATACTACAGTATATAGAGTTTGTACAGTATACAACAGCATGTACTGAGACATGGGGGCACAAAATCACAAAACGGAATATGGAAACCTTTAGAATTAGCTTTAAGTAATGTTAGGTTTGATGGCTTTGTAACAGTAGCAATGGAAAATTACTGAGGTGCATGATACATTGAGAAAAAAATAGAGTACAGCTAGAGAACATACTGAGAATTCTCACAAGATAAATTGTTATAGTTGTGACACAGTTTTAAGGAAAACAGTCTAGAAGAACAGGACACAGGATAAGGAGTATCTGGAACCGCAGGTGTCCAGGATGGGCTGCAGTTAAACTGCCTGATCAGTAGGAGGATAGGAGGATTATTATGTCTCTGCTGCTAACGAACCAATTAAGCTGGTATGAGCATCTACTGCGCGTGCTTCAAAGGCTGCCAGAAGTGATGAAGATCGCTGGAGGAAGCAAACAACCCTCAGAGACCACCACCACAATTCTGTACGCATGCGGGGAACTCTCTGGAAAACGATGTAATCCATCCGTAGCCTCATGAATATGTATGTATGCCCAGTGGCTATAAAAGGACGGCTTGTGTGGCAATTGGGGTGATACACGCTAGCTGGAGATATCCCCCGTGTCTCCCGGTGCCGCAGTAAGGAATACCTGCTTGTCAGCTTGAAAACTGTGGTGGTGAGTTTGTTCCTGGAGTTTTCTCCATGTCAGCAGGGAGGTTGTAACTAGATGATCTTAAAAGTCCTTTCTTGCCCTAACTATTCTATGACTGTTTGCCCACCATTTGCTCTAGACACCTTAGTGATAGTAAGTACTACCTTAAAAAATGTGTTTGCATTCCCACCAGCTTCTCCCTTTGTTCTGACAGCAGCAACCACTGCGTCTGTCAGCCTCTAGCATCCTCAGCAGTTGGAGCTGCTAATTTTTCAGTCGCTACAGTAAGTCCTCAGTGATTATTTTCAGACAACACTCAAATATGCGTACTAGGTAATTAAATTTGCAGTAAGTGTCACTCCGTTATGCTAATATTAAACACGCAACCCTTTCCCTGTCCTTCTGTATTAAGCCTTTTCTAAAGTATATGTGAATAACTAATTTTTTCCAGCTGTTCTAGATCAACGCTTTCTACATCACAGCTCATTAAGTAAAAAGCACTTGCCTTATTTATACTCTATACAAAAGAAATGTAGCAGCATCTTCAGAAGTCAATTATATTCGGGTGTAGTAGTCCAGTTTCTAAAATCACTTTTCTCCTTTAGTGAGGGGATTTAAGGCACGGACTCCGATTGCTGGTTGAAGACCTTTTTACTTTAGATTACATGGTTTATATATGTTTTTGATCATATCCACGCACTTAAAGCTACAATACACTTGGTTAGTTGCTGCTGTCCACGAGCATAATCTAAAATTATAATTGATTAGTCTGCTTTTTCGACACTATCCTTTCGACCTTCTCCTCACTTCTCAGTTCCTTCTTCTACTTCTCATCCCCTTTTATTTCGCTTCTTTTGCTCCACTTTTCTTGCTTGATGTTAGTTCCCCAAAGAGCTAAAATTGCAGAGTCTGGCTCAAAGTTAATTCCCCAAAGAATCAAGGTCACTCAGCATCCTGTGCCCACATTCAAATGCCTCTTCTTCTACATCTCCCCTTTTTGTTTTTCTAAAACCATCAGTTGCTTTACCGTGTTTTCTGATGTTCGCTGTAGGCAACTCAATAAACATGGAACAATCAGTAAGATACAAATAACAATGAATAGCATTATAAGACCTCCTTTGATCAATGAAACAAACCATGTCCCAAGTCCTAGACAGTTAAGACAATTTCCTAATTAAAAAAAAGTCCGTCATTTATCTGTAATTTTGTTGCTCCTTTTTTCAGTTCCTGAATAGTTTTATGAATAGATTCCGAAAAGTCTGACAAATTCATGCAGCACATACCCTCAAAATCTTTACAGCCATGACCTTGTGCTAATAATAAGAAGTCTATGGCAGCCCTGTTTTGCAAAGAGGCAACTTAGCAAACGTTTCAGGTCTCGTTACAATGTTTTTTGATGGTTGATGTGACAAAAATTGGAACTCGAGAATTTTCAATTTCTCCTTATCAGAGTCAACCCATTGCATGATTAATCCTACTGGTGGGAAATCATTACTGACAATCAAAAACTCAGTAGGAACTCCATTCATCGCACGATGTGCCTGTCTCTCACTTAATGCGGCTTCTACCATCGCTATTGCTCGTTTTGCTGCTGGTGTTAATTGTCTGGGTGCATTGAAGTCTGTGTCACCCTTCAACAATTCAAACAATGGTTCTAAAGTTTTGCTGTCAATTCCCAATAATGTTTGAATGCAATTGATATTTCCTAACACGACTTGCACATCGTTAAGTGTATGGATATTGACCTTGATGGCTAACTTTCTGAGGTTCAACGGTATGATCTAAGATTTTCCAACCCAAATATTTCCATGGTGTGGTATCCTGAACCTTTTCAGGGGCAATTTGCAATTTATGTTGTTGCAATACTGGACACAATTCTTGTTTAACAGCTTCTAACCCCATAGAGCACCATTACTGCCTCATAGAGCCCCATTAATGCCTCATAGAGCCCCATTATTGCCTCATAGAGCCCCATTATTGCCTCATAGAGGCCCATTATTGCCTCATAAACCCCATTACAGCCTCATAGAGCCCCATTATAACCCCATAGAGCCCCATAATAGCCTCATAGACCTCATTATAGCCTCATAGAGCCACATTATTGCATCATAGACCCCATTATTGCATCATAGAGCCCCATTATTGCCCCATAGAGCCCCATTACTGCTTCATAGAGCCCCATTAATGCCTCATAGAGCCCCATTAATGCCTCATAGAGGCCCATTATTGCCTCATATAGCCAAATTATTGCTCATAGAGCCCCATTATTGCCTCATAGAGCTCCATTATTGCATCATAGAAACCCCCCTTATTGCTTCATAGAGCCCCATTATTGCCTCATAGAGCCCCATTATTGCTCCATAGAGCCCCATTATTGCCTCATAGAGGCCCATTATTGCCTCATAAACCCCATTACAGACTCATAGAGCCCCATTATAACCCCATAGAGCCCCATTATAGCCTCATAGACCTCATTATAGCCTCATAGAGCCACATTATTGCGTCATAGACCCCATTATTGCATCATAGAGCCCCATTATTGCCCCATAGAGCCCCATTACTGCTTCATAGAGCCCCATTAATGCCTCATGGAGCCCCATTAATGCCTCATAGAGCCCCATTATTGCCTCATTATAGCCAAATTATTGCCTCATAGAGCCCCATTATTGCCTCATAGAGCCCCATTATAACCTCATAGAGCCCCATTATTGCCTCATAGAGCCCCATTATTGCCTCATAGAGCCCCATTATAACCTCATAGAGCCCCATTATTGCCTCATAGAGCTCCATTATTGCATCATAGAACCCCCCTTATTGCTTCATAGAGCCCCATTATTGCCTCATAGAGCCCCATTATTGCCTCATAGAGCCCAATTATTGCCTCATAAAGCCCGATTATTGCGTCATAGAGCCCCATTATAGCCCCATACAGACCCATTATTGCCTCATAGTTCCCCATTATAGCCTCAGGGCCACATTATTGCCAAATAGAAGCCCATTATTGCTCTATAGAGCCCCATTATTGCCTCATAGAGCCCCATTATTGTGTCATAGAACCCCCATTATTGCCTCATAGAGCCCTGTTATTTCCTCATACAGCCCCATTATTGCCTCATAGTGCCCCATTATTGCATCATACAGCCCCATCTTTGCGTCATAGAGCCCCATTATTACTTCGTAGAGCCCCATTAATTCCTTGTTCAGCCTCATAATTCCATTAGAGAGCCCCATTATTACCTCATAGAGCCCCATTATTGCCTCACAGAACCCATTATAGCCTCATAGAGCCCCATTATTGCCTCATAGAGGCCGATTATTGCATCACAGAGCCCCATTATAACTCCATAGAGCCCCATTATTGTGTCATAGAGCCACTTTACTACCACATAGACCCCAATTATTGCCTCCTAGACCCCATTATTGCCTCCTAGAGCCCCATTATTACCTCATAGAGCCCCATTATTGCTTCATAGAGCGCCATTATAGCCTCATAGAGCCCCAGTATTGCCTCATTGTTCCCCATTATTGCCTCATAGAGCCCCATTATTTCGTCATAGAGCCCCATTATTGCCTCATAGAGCCCCATTATAACCTCATAGAGCCCCATTATTGCCTCATAGAGCCCCACTATTACATCATAGAGACCCATTATTGTGTCATAGAGCCCGTTTATTGCCTCATAGAGCCCTATTATTGCCTCATAGAGCCCCGTTATTGCATCATAGAGCCCTATTATTTCATCATAGAGCCCCATTATTGTCTCATAGATCCCTATTATTGCCTCATAGAGCCCCGTTATTGCATCATAGAGCCTTATTATTTCATCATAGAGACCCATTATTGCCTCATAGAGCCCCAGTATTGCCTCGGAGAGCCCCATTATTGCCTCATAGAGACTCATTACTGCATCATAGAGCCCCATTATTGCCTCATAGAGCCCCATTTTTGTGTCATAGAGCCCCATTATTGCCTCATAGAGCCCCATTATTGCCTCACAAATCCCCATTATTACCTCATAGAGCCCCATTATTTCATCATAGAGGCCCATTATTGCCTCATAGAGCCCCATTATTGCATCACAGAGCCCCATTATAACTCCATAGAGCCACATTATAAACCCATAGAGCCCCATTAATGCCTCATAGAGCCCACTATTGTTTCATAGAGCCCCAATAATGCCTCATAGAGCCCCATTTTTGCGTCATAGAGCCCCATTATTACCTCATAGAGCCCCATTATTGCCTCCTAGAGCCCCATTATTGCACTATATTGCCCCATTATAACTCCATAGAGCCCCATTATTGCCTCATAGATGCTTATTATTGCATCATAGAGCCCCATTATTACCTCAGAGAGCCCCATTATTGCATCATAGAGCCCCAATATAGCCCCATAGAGCCCCCTTATTGCGTCATAGTGCTCCATTATTGTGTCATAGAGCCCGATTATTGCATCATACAGCCCCATTGTTGCGTCATACAGCCCCATTATTGCCTCATACAGCCCCATTATTCCATCGTAGAGCCTCATTATTGTGTCATAGAGCCCCCTTATTGCGTCATAGTGCCCCATTACAACCCCATAGAGTCCCATTATTGCCTCCTAGAGCCCCATTATTGCCTCACAGAGCCCCATTATTACCTCATAGAGCCCCATTATTCCGTCATAGAGGCCCATTATTGCCTCATAGGGCCCCATTATTGCATCACAGAGCCCCATTATAACTCCATAGAGCCACATTATATCCCCATAGAGCTCCATTACTGCATCATAGAGCAGCAGTTTCATAGTTTCGTAGAGCCTTATTAATGCCTCATAGAGCCCCATTATAACCTCATAGAGCCCCACTATTGCATCACAGAGCCCCATTATTTCTTCATAGAGCCCATTATAGTTCCATAGAGCCCCATTAGTGCCTCATAGCGCCCCATTTTTGCATCATAGAGCCCTCTTATTGCCTCATAGAACCCCATTATTGTGGCATAGAGCCCCATTATTACCTCATAGAGCCACATTCTTGCTTCATAGAGCCCCCATTATTACCTTAAAGAGCCCAATTTTTGCGTCCTAGAGCCCCTTTATTACCTCCTAGAGCCCCATTATTGCGTTATAGAGCACCATTACTGCATCATAGAGCCCCATTATTGCCTCATAGAACCCCATTATTGCGTCATAGAGCCCATTTATAACCACATAGAGCCTCATTATTGCCTTATAGAGCACCATTATTTCCTCGTAGTTCCTCATTATTGCGCCATAGAGCTCCATTATAGCCTCATAGAGCCCCATTATTGCGTTGTACACCCCATTATAGCCTAATATAGCCCCATTATTTCCTCATAGTTCCCCATTATTACCTCATAGAGCCCCATTATTGCTTCATAGAGCCCCATTATTACCTCAAAGAGCCCAATTATTGCATCATAGAGCCCCATTATTACCTTGTAGAGCCCCATTATTGCATCATAGTTCCCCATTATTGCCTCATAGAGCCTCATTATTGCGTCATAGTGCCCCATTATAACTCCATAGAGCCCCATTATTGCTTCATGAATACCCATTATTAATTTTTAGAGCCCCATTATAGCCCTATAGAACCCCATTATTATTATTTGTTGAGAAAATGAACATGGGCCAGCAGTGTGTGCTTGCATCCCAGAAAGCCAACCGTATCCTGGGCTGCACCGAAAGGAGCGTGACCAGCAGGTCGAAGGAGGTGATCCTGCCCCTCTGCTCTGCTCTTGTGAGACCTCACCTGGAGTATTGTGTGCAGTTCTGGTGTCCTCAACATAAAAAGGACATGGAACTGTTGGAACAAGTCCAGAGGAGGCCACGAGGATGATCAGGGACTGGAGCACCTCCTGTATGAAGACAGGCTGAGAAGAGAAGGCTGCGTGGAGACCACATAGCAGCCTTCCAGTATCTGAAGGGGGCCTATAGGGATGCTGTGGAGGGACTCTTCATTAGGGACTGTAGTGACAGGACAAGGGGTAACGGGTTAAAACTGAAACAGGGGAAGTTTAGGTTGGCTATAAGGAGGAAATTCTTTCCTGTGAGGGTGGTGAGGCACTGGAATGGGTTGCCCAGGGAGGCTGTGAATGCTCCATCCCTGGCGGTGTTCAAGACCAGGTTGGACAAGGCCTTGGGTGATATGATGTAGCATATGGTGTCCCTGCCTATGGGAGGGGGGTTGGAACTGGATGATCTTAAGGTCCTTTCCAACCCTAACGATTCTATGATTCTATGATTCTATGACTTCTCTATGACTCCTCTATGACTCCTCCGTCTCCTCCATGACACCCCTATGACTCTATGATACTATGACTCCTCTATGACTCCTCCATGACTCCTCCATGACTCCTCTATGATTTCTCCATGACTCGTCTATGAGTTCTCCATGACCCCTCTGTGACTCCTCTATGACCACTCAATGACCCATCTATGAGTCCTCTATGACCCCTCTATGACTCCTCTACAACTGCTCTATGACCCCTCTATGACTCATCCAGGACTCCTGTATGACTTCTCTAGGACTCCTCTATGACACCTCTATGACACCTCTATGACTCCTCTATGACACCTCTATGATGCCACTATGATGCCTCTATGACCCCTCTATGACCCCCATTATGACTCTACTATGACTCCTAAGATTGCTCTATGAGCCGTCTATTAGCCATCTGACTCCTCTATGCCTCCTCTATAACACTATGACTCTTCTACGACTCCCCTACGATATTACTGACCACCTTTACAGCAGTGAAGATAAAGGAACAACCTGCTTGGATACATCATTCAAGAATTAAGAAAGCACCAGAGCTACAGAAGACATGGAGGATCGAACCTTCAGGACCCTTACGTATGAAATTGCGTCGGTCATAATTTGGACTCATATGATAACTGGCGCACGAGCTTGGGACCAGAACTTACACCTGAAGTTAGTGCAGAATATTACTAATGTTTTTCATCGTACTGACTGTTGGGTGTGTGCACAGTTGCCTAAATCAGGAGAAAGCCTGGATCTCCCATTAATTGGAGTTCCAATTAAGGGGGCGTGCACCTTAGGTGCTGTAATACCCAATGTTACTATTATCAACAGGTATCCTTCTGGGACCTGGATTAGAACTTTTGCTAAACGGGTTAAGAGAGGGTTTAACCCTATTATTGAATGACACACTGCATTCATAGTTTTGTAAGAGGGCTAATTCCATCTTTGGGAGTAAGTGAATCAGAGAAGGCAATTGTAAATATCTCAGCAACCATAGAGGAAATGGAAAGTAAAACCATTGATATAATTCAGGCAGAACAACAAGAGATAACCAGCCTGTCTAAAGTGGTATTACAAAACTGAATAGCTCTAGACATGTTATTGGCAGGACAAGGAGGGGTTTCTTCCATAATCAATGAAAGTTGTTGTTCCTATACAGACTAAAGTGGCAGAATCGAAACAGATCTGGGGGAAATTTGGAAACAAACTAAGATATTTCATGAAATGGCCATGGATGACACCTCCTGGGGTTTTGAAGAAATATGGGAAAATTTCACTTCATGGTTACCTGATCTCTCCTGGTTGAGGCAACCGGTTGCAGGAATATTGATGTTATTTGTTTTAATATTGATTACTTGCGGTATGATACAACGTTCCCTCTGGTCTTGTAAATGGTCTATGATAAATTATGAAGATTGGAAAGGAACGAAATTAAACACCAGGTAGAAACGGGAATTATTTCAAAAAGACTTTAGACGGTAATGGTAATATAAAAAATGTTGCAAAAGAATTTGCAAAAGGACAGAAAAAGGGGGAATTTGAGACGAGGAGTATAAGGACAGGAGGATTGTTATGTCTGTGGTGTACCCCTTGGGTACAGCAGCCTTGAGGGAGACCGTGCCAAGAGCTGTGCTGAAGCTGAGGGAAACCACATCCACTCTTTGCCTCCTCACGCACAACTGCAGGCTCTCAGCTTGGCCAGGCAGCAGTTACCCTTCCGACGGCTTTTAGGTGCCCAGAGGTGCACCCAAGAGGACTCTGATGCTGGCACACGCCTCAACAAAGGAAGCTTGTACAGCCTGGGCTCCCCTGGGTTGCCCTTGGTACCTTTATCAAAGGTAACTGCAACATGTCCTTGTCCTCCCTCCCAAGAGACCTCTGCCAATCCAATGGCCTTTCACAAGGGGGATGCCAAAGGAATGCCGATCTTCCCCTGTAACGGCACTGCCACTGTCCTGCCTGTTACACCGCGTCCTTCATTCCTCTCATCTTTCGTAGATTTTCCTTTCAAATAACCCTTTCAAATAACTTCTATCAGATGCCCTTTGTAATCTTCCTGCACTCGGAAACCTCCCCAGTTCCCTGGAAGACAATCTGGAAGACTTGACAAAAACTACATGGTGAGACATGGCTCATCAGGGTTTAATGAGCCCCATGGTGTATTTGGGCTGAGGCCGTGAACCTCAGGGGATGAGAGGAGACTGAGGAAAGCTCTCAAGAAGTCCAAGTCAGAAACAAAGTCCCAAGAGTGTGCAGCATTAATGGGCCCCACTGAGGGCTGCTGCTGACAAAGCCTCCCCAGGGACTCGTTAAAGCAAGTAACTGCAGGCTGTGATTACAGGAGACAAAGGCAAAGTGCAGGTGTCTGATGGTGAGAAAACCCTTGGTTTGTTTGATGATGCAGAAAGGCCAAGCCCTGACCACAGCCCTTGGAGAAGCAGAGCCTGAAATCCTGAGAATGAAAGTTCTCCTCATAGGCCTTGATGAAAGAGGCAACTGCCATAATCCAGGATACAGAGGCCTTTTGCTCTTTTGGGCCTTTCAGCCATGCCAGAACCCTGTCATCTCTGCTGCAGGCTGTCCTACACTGGCCCATGCCTGCACCTCTTTCCCTTCAGGCTGTTGACCCCTATCTTGCTTTCCCAGGTAGCTCTCACCTGGCATTTCTGTACCTTCAGTCCCATCTCTGCACCCATGGCTGTCTGTTCCTTGAAACACAAAACTATGGGCTGAGCCAGACTCCCTCTGGGTGACCTCTTGCACCACAAGTCCACCTTTTGAGAGACATTTCTCTTTCCTAACTTCGAATCTCAACCTTCCAGGCTGCACTTTGCAGAGGTTTCCTTCTCTTCCTGCTAGCAGCAAAAACTACATCATCTCTGAAGCCACATTTCACCTAGTTGTAGGCTGCTACTATAGTGTCAATTCAGCAGGTGGAGTGAATATACCTCAGCAAGCTGATCTAAAGGAGGCTTCTAGAGGAATGGGTGATGCCATCAGTACAGAGAACTAAGCACCATGGGAGAGCAGTGGGAAAAGGCAATGGTCTGGATTGAGAACTTCTTGGCAAGAGTCTAAAGGAAAGGTGGTGTCCTTGGGTGCAAGGTACCCCATGCTCTGGGGACAGGGCACCTCATCTGGGACAGCTTCCTGCCTGTAGCACCCTCTCTGCTGCACACACCCCGCTCTCTGCCCGCACTCACAAGTGTCTCACAGAAGCTTTGCACCTCCCCTGCAGCAGCGACAACTCCACTGCAGGAGGTTCCTGCATTCCCCAGGTTCAGGGATGGATCCTGCATTCCAGGCAAGTTTGGGTAGTGCAGGAGAGGGAGACAGGAAGGTGGGCTCATGGGCCATGATGAGCAGCGTTCAGGCACCCCCAGCAGTGGGCATTCCCCATGTGCCACTTGGAGGCATGTTCCAATGAGGGAAAGTTCTCAGATAGCCTCTGGTTTGTCCAGGGCCTGCAGCCACACTCCAGGAACACCTACTCCTCCTCCCCCTACAGACACCAACTGCTCCCCATTGCTGGGCTCCATCCTGCATGTAAGGATTTGTTAAAGCCCTGAACCATCACCTTGCTTCTTGCTGACTTCCCTCCACCCTCTCTCACCTCCATACACACTGCTTATTGCCACCAGTAAGTAACTGAAGAGTAAAGAAGCTCTCAAGGCTTTCCTCAGGGGCTGACCATGTTTCTCCATTCACCATTGATGGATGCATTGAGTGCCAGGTGTGAGGTTCCTGCAGAGGCAGAGATGCCCCTGGGCAGAGCCGTGCTGCCGGGAGGGGTGTGCAGGGCAGAGCTGAGCACACATCCCATGGCATGGGCTCTGGGAGCACTGAGAGGGAGCAGAGGTGGGCACAGAGCAGCAGCTCCTGGCAGGGACAGCTCCAGGCAGCAGAGACATGGGCAGGGAGTGGGGGGACCTGATGCAGCACTTGTCTGAGCCTATGGGAACAAGGTTTCCTTCTGTCCTGGCTGAACCTCTCCTCTGTCACTGTCCCCCACTGCCTTTTGTCCTCCCACCAGGCACCATGGTGAGGAGCCTGGCTCTGTATTCTCCATGTCCTCCTTGCCACTACAGGCAGCCAGTCCCCAACAGCCTTCCCTTCCGAAGATCTCAGGTCCCCATCAGCCTTCCCTTCTCCAGAATGGACAAGCCCAGCTTCCCCAGCCTCTCCCCACAGGCCCCGTTCTCCAGTCCCTGCCTGTCCTGAGGGCCCGTTGCTAAACCCCCTCCTGCTTGCCAATAGCGTTCCTGAAGTGGGGATGTGAAACATGGATGGAGGATTCCAGATCATCCCTTCCCTTGTTCTCCTGCCGTGCTCCTGCTCATACAGCCCCCGATGCTGCTGTCCTCCCTTGCTGCCTCCTGTCCAGCTCCTGCCCACCCAGACCTTTCCCATGGGCTGTTCTCAGCCAGGCAGCCCCAGCCTGTGCCATTGCAGGGGAGCTCCCTGCAGGACCCCTGTGTCCCCTGCTCTCCTGCCCACGACACCCTGAGAGCTCTGCACCCCCCCCCATGCCATCCCATCTCCCCACACCAGCACAACAGCCCCGGCCCTTGGCCTCCCCAAGAGCCCTTCCTGCTGCAGGCACAGAGCAGCCATCCCAGAGCTGGAGCAGCCAGAAAGCTGATAGCATTCCCCTTCATTCCTGCCATGTGAGGACATATCACAGAGAAGAAGTTTCTGCAGGATGGTTTATTGTACTTAAATACAATGAGAGACCCCCACTGACACAAAGCCTGTGTGTCAGACAACACGAGTGGCTACTTAAGCAGGAGGAGATGAAACCTGACATTTACATGAAGACATCACCACAAATTGAAGCAGGAAAGACATGGCCTCTCATATCCTACCCTGGAAACCCTTTTGCAGGGTAAAGGAAGCAGTATATGGTTGCTGAAAGCCATCCATTCACCAGCTTCCTCACAGCATCCTTGAGCTCCTGGTTCCTCAGGCTGTAGATGAGGGGATTCACTGCTGGAGGCACCACCGAGTACAGCACTGACACCACCAGATCCAGGGATGGGGAGGAGATGGAGGGGGGCTTCAAGTAGGCAAATACAGATGTGTTGACAAAGAGGGAAAGCACGGCCAGGTGAGGGAGGCACGTGGAAAAGGCTTTGTGGCGTCCCTGCTCAGAGGGCATCCTCAGCACAGCCCTGAAGATCTGCACATAGGACCCCACAATGAGCAGAAAACACCCACATGATAAACACACACCAACCACAAGAAGCCCAACTTCCCTGAGGTAGGAGTGTGAGCAGGAGAGCTTGAGGATGTGGGGGATTTCACAGAAGAACTGCTCCACATCATTGCCTCGGCAGAGGGGCAGTGAAAATGTATTGGCTGTGTGCAGCAGAGCACTGAGAAAGCCACTGCCCCAGGCAGCTGCTGCCAGGCGGACACAAGCTCTGCTGCCCAGGAGGGTCCCATAGTGCAGGGGCTTGCAGATGGCCACGTAGCGGTCATAGGACATGACAGTGAGGAGAGAATACTCTGCTGAAATGAATAAGAGAAAGAAAAAGAGCTGTGCAGCACAACCTGTGTAGGAGATGGCCCTGGTGTCCCAGAGGGAATTGGCCATGGATTTGGGGACAGTGGTGGAGATGCAGCCCAGGTCCAGCAGGGAGAGGTTGAGGAGGAAGAAGTACATGGGGGTGTGGAGGCGCTGGTCGCAGGCTGTGCTGGTGATGATGAGGCCGTTGCCCAGGAGCGCAGCCAGGGAGATGCCCAGGAAGAGCCAGAAGTGGCAGAGCTGCAGCTCCCGCGTGTGTGCGAATGGCAGGAGGAGGAAGTGGGTGATGGAGCTGCCGTTGGACATCTGCTGCCTCTGGGCATGGGGCACCGTCAGAGGAGAAAAAGGCAGTGACAGGTTAGGACAGGAGGGATGTCAGATACAGAAGTTCAGTTTACACATTCAAAACTGAGGACATTTTAGCAGGAGAGGAGAGGTTCAGCGTCGTCCCCAGTCATGTCATTACACTGCTGAGGCTTCTTCCTAAGTACAATCAGAAGAGCATTGCATCAGGCAAAAGTCTCAGTTCTTTGCAGAGCCAAGAGAGCTGCAGTTTCCATCAGTCCTCTCCCACTTGCCCTGTGCTCAAACTTGCACTGCCTGTAAGGTGCCTTCACACACAAATTGATCTTAAGAACTCCCACAAACATGTGTCCTGTGCTGAGAACAGGGGAGAACGGTTTCAAAGGGCAGATCACGGAGCTCTCACGGGGAGAAGCAAAGGGCTGTGTGCAGCAGAGCACGGCCAGCAGCCACCTCCAGTGGCAGACCCCAAGAGAGCTGCCTGAACGCACCCTCCCCAGGGCTGGGCTGCACTTTCCCCCCACTCCCTGCCCATCCATATCTCTGCTGCCTGGGGCTGTCCCTGCCAGGAGCTGCTGCTCTGTGCCCAGCTCTGCTCCCTCTCAGTGCTCCCAGAGCCCATGCCATGGGCTATGTGCTCAGCTCTGCCCTGCACACCCCTGCCTGTGCAGGGGCTCAGGAGCAGCTCACACAAGCCCTCCCAAGACTCTCGGTGCCTCCCCCAAAGCAGAGAAGTAAATTCCTATCTCCCACTGCCCAACCTGCCCACCAAGAGGGAAAACCATCAAAGCTCAGGATCCTTCCCTATCAGGTAAATGATGCCTCAGTGTCTTTCAGAGGGACCCTCTGAAGAAGTGCTCAGAGTGACGGCAGATTGGAGCAGCGTCACCCATACAGCACTTCCCTTCCCTGTCAAGAGTTTCTCCTTTCCCCACAGTTCCCCCCCGAGCTCCATGGGGAGCTCCCGGGCAGGCCGAGTGCTGACCCTGGCAGGCAGCAGAGTCCCTGCCCCTGCACACAGCCTTTGGGCTATAGGAACCCTGCTGCAAGGGCAGTGCTGGGCACCCCTGGCTGCACACCCACATTCACACCCTGCAGCCAGCCCCGGCACAAGGGACCTGCCTTGTCCTGTCCCTGCATGGTGCAGGGGGAAGCCCTGCTCTGCAGCACATCCTCCTCCTTATCTACACAGAGAGAGACTGCAGCTGCATTGCCCTGCACCCAGTGCCTTACCACAAACAGGGCTGGGAAGGTTTCTCCTTCAGAAGGTTCCTCCTCCTCCTCCTCAGCATCCTCCACTGCCAAGTGCCTTTAAGCTCCCTGTGTCTCACAGGTCTCCCCTCAGTCCCAGCTCAGCAGCAGAGGCCCAGCCCAAGGTGGCTCTGCCTCTGCCCCACTGGGCTCCTTCCAGGGCTCCCTGGGGCTCCAGGGAAACACCATGGGAAACAGCCCGAAGCAAGCACTGATCTTCCCTCCCTCAGCTGGGAGGCACACTGCCTTCCTGCAGTGCCAGTTCTCTGATGATACAAAGATCTAAGGCTAAAAATCTTCATTTCTTACAATCAATCAACTAATTTGAAAATGGCCCTTTGAGAACATCAAATCCAACCATTAACTTATCTCTGGGAAGTCCACACACTGAGCATGAGAACACCTCTGGTAGGATACCCCAGCAACTGAGGCTTTAAAGCTGAATTTTACATCCTACCTTAATTTCACTAATTTATATCCTATTCTGTTTGTTGTTAAACATTCTGCTATACATTAGAGCATAGAAATCAGCTGAACAAGTTATGTTGATGCAGAAACTTGTCCATGTATATAATCGTACTTAAACCCATTTAAGAAATTCTTAACAACTGAGTAAAACAACCAAACATCGCCCTCAATTTATAACTGGAATTCAGCACTACTCTGTTTGTAGGCACCGCGGCAAGAAGCGAGCACACCTCTCTGACGTCCCTAGAACTTTTAGTCCCAAGAGAGAGATTTTTTGAGCTCTAACCCCTAACCCTAACCCTAACCCTCTCCTGGACTGCAGTGTGCTGTGGGCAGCATCTCCCTCATAGTGAGACATCTCTGAGAGCCCCCTAACCTCTCCAGTTTAGCTAATAGGGGGACCATCTGGCTGGGCCGATCCTGCTGCTCACTGACACTCAGCCCTTCGCCCGCTGAGGAGTGCTTCCAGAGCTGCTGTGAGTATTGTGCTCTGCTTTTACTTTTCACTGCACCAAGGGCAGCTTCAGCATAGGGATGCATCTAGATCTGTGCACAGCCATCTAGCTCCATCTCAGTGTGTTGTGTCAGGTTGGATATTTAATTGCAAGTGCGTGTATATTAGCTTCAGTGATCAAGTACTGTTAGAAATCCTGTGATTGAGTTTACAAATGCAAACTGCTGCTAGCTGGCATTTGTGATCCTTTAGATGAATACCAAGCCTGAGACTAAGATGGAATCCAGCTGCACGCAGACTGCTCTCGGAGAGGGAGCTTAGAAAGCAAAGAGATCCAATCTGAACCTCATGACTCAACAAGAGGGTCTCCCTTATTCCTTTCTGTTTGCAGTTTCTATACACATGATTTCAGTTCAATGCTGTGTAAATCACTTGAATCCAGTCCTGGATAAATCCTTGCCAGGTCTGACACAATCTCTTTTTGTAGATGGTGGAGTGGGGCCTCACCACCAAATCCTGAGGAATCCTGCTTTTAGAAATTCACATTAAAATCACTTCTGCTGGTATCTGTGGAAGTGATTCTTTCAGCAATCCTAAACAGTTTCAGAACAGGCATGGGGGACTTCTCTGGGAAACACATTCCAGTGTCTCACCACCCTCACCGGAAAGAATTTCTTCAGAGAACACAGTTTCTGTTTCACTGCAGAGAAAGGAGGCAGGAGAGAAGGGGTGGGGAGCACACACCCCAGCCCCGACTCCGCACAGGGCAGCGAGGGGTGCTGCTCTTCACTACAGCACAGCTGGGCTGAACTGAGTCAGTGCTTACACAGAAACCTGTCCTTGTCCCTGATGAAGCTCTACAGGCCACAGGCTTCTCCACAAGTACCAGCCCAGCTGTTTTTCTCGTCATGTCTTGCACAGTGTCACAAGCTGTGGCACAAGGGGAGGCCCTTGTTGCTCTTTCTCCTGGAACACAGGGAAGTAGAAAATGAAATACTTTTTTTAATAATGAAACCCATTCCAGTGACCACGGAAAATATGGAACAAGATGCTAGAGCCCTACAGGTTTTACCAGGAAGAGCTACAATTAGCTAAAAATTCCCTCCTGTGCTGTTTCCTTTCCCAGCCCATGGATACTTTCCTCAGTAACTGTCAAGTGCACATGACAAAGCAAGAGATCTGTGTCAAGCAAGGCCAGGCAAGGCAAGGCAATGCAAGACAAAGGAAGGCAAAGCAAGGGAAGGCAATGCAAAGGCTAGGGAAGGGAAGGCAAGGCAAGGCAAGAAATGGCAAGGCAAGACAAGGCAAGGGAACTCATGGCAAGGCAAGGCAACTCAAGGTAAGGTAAGGCAAGGCAAGGCAAGGCAAGGCCAGGCAAAGCCATGACAGGCCAGGCCAGGCAAGGCAAGGAAATGCAAGGAAAGGCAAGGCAATGCAAGGGCAGGCAAGGCAATGCTAGGCAAGGCAAGGCATGTCCAGGCCAGGCTAGGCCAGGAAAGGCAAGGCAAGTCAAGGCAAGGCAAGGGAAGGACAGGCCAGGCCAAGCCAGGCAAGGCAAGGCATGGCAAGGCAAGGCAAGGCAAGGCATGGCAAGGGAAGGGAAGGGAAGACATGGCAAGACAAGTCAAGGCAAGGAAAGGCAAGGCATGGCAAAGGAAGGAATAGCATGGCGAGGCGATGCGAGGCAATGGAAGGCAAGGCATGGCAAGGCAAGGGAAAGAAATTCATGGTGAGTTGAGGTGAGGCGAAGCAAAGCCAGGGCAACAGAAATACAGACATAGTGAGGGAAGGCAAGGGAAGGCAAGGGAAGGCTAGGCAAGGCAAGGGAAGGCAAGGCAAGGCAAGGCAAGGGAAGGCAAGGCAAGGGAAGGCAAGGCAAGGCAAGACAAGGAGAGGGAAGGGAAGGGAAGGGAAGGGAAGGGAAGGGAAGGGAAAGGAAAGGAAAGGAAAGGAAAGGAAAGGAAAGGAAAGGAAAGGAAAGGAAAGGAACGGAAAGGAAAGGAAAGGAAAGGAAAGGAAAGGAAAGGAAAGGAAAGGAAAGGAAAGGAAAGGCAAGGCATGATGAGGCAAGGGGAGGCAAGGCAATGCAAGGCAAGGCAAGGGAAGGCAAGGCAAGGTCATTAAAGGTCAGGAAAGGCGAGAAGAGGTAAGGTGAGGCGAGGCGAGGCAAGGCAAGGGAAGGAAAGAAAAGGCAAGGCAAGGCATGGCAATGGAAGGGAAGGCAAGGCAAGGGAAGGCAAGGGAAGGCAGTGCAAGGCAAGGCAAGGCAAGGCAATGCCAGGCAAGGCCAGGCATGGTAAGGCAAGGTAAGGCAAGGCAAGGCAAAGCAAGGCAAGTCAAGGCCAGGCCAGCCCAGGAAGGGCAAGGCAAGGCAAGAAAAGCCCTGCAAGGCCAGGACAGACCACATCAAGCAGGGCAAGGTCAGGCTAGGCCAGGACAGTCAAGCAACGGAAGGTATGGCAAGGCAATTCAATGCAAGGCAAAGAAAGGCCAGGCCAAGCCATGCCAGGAAAGGCTAGGCAAGTTAGGTCAATGCAAGGCAAGACCAGGCAAGGCCAGGCTAGGCTAGTCCAGGCCAGGCAACACATGTTGGCACACACACAGATTGTGTTTTACCCACCACCATTTTGTCTGATCTCAAAAGTTAAGCAGAGTCAGGTTTGGGTCTTGCTTTGCCTTTTCTTTCCTTCCCTTCCCTTGCCTCACCTCTCCTCGCCTTTCCTGGCCTTTAATGGCCTTGCCTTGCCTTACCTTGCCTTGCCTTGCATTGCCTTGCCTCACCTCGCCTTGCCTTGCCTTGCCTCCCCTCGCCTCACCATGCATTCCCTTTCCTTGCGTCGCCTTTCCTTTCCTTGCCTTTCCTTGCCTTGCCTCGCCTTGCCTCGCCTCACTCTGTCTTTATTTCTGTTGCCCTGCCTTGTCTTGCCTCACCTCGCCTCACCATGAATTTCCTTCCCTTGCCTTGCCATGCATTGCCTTGCATTGCCTCGCTTCACCTCACTCTGTCTTTATTTCTGTTGCCCTGCCTTGCCTCGCCTCACGTCGACTCACCATGAATTTCTTTCCCTTGCCTTGCCATGCCTTGCCTTGCATTGCCTTGCCTTGTGTAGCCTTGCCTCTCCTCACCTTGCCATGACTTTCCTTCCCTTGCCATGTTTTGCCTTGCCATGCCTTTCATTGCCTCGCATCGCCTTGCCATGCCATTCCTTCCTTTGCCATGCCTTGCCTTTCCTTGCCTTGACTTGTCTTGCCATGTCTTCCCTTCCCTTGCCATGCCTTGCCTTGCCTTGCCTAGCCTTGCCTTGCCTGGCATGGCCTGGCCTGTCGTTCCCTTGCCTTGCCTTGACTTGCCTGGCCTTTCCCGGTCTAGCCTGGCCGGGACATGCTTTGCCTTGCCATTTCTTGCCTTGCCTTGTCTTGCCTTGCCTTTCCTTTCCTTCCCTTTCCTTTCCTTCCCTTGCCTTGCCTCACCTCACTATGTCTTTATTTCTGTTGCCCTGCCTTTGCCTCGCCTCACCTCAACTCACCATGAATTTCCTTCCCTTGACTTGCCATGCCTTGCCTTCCATTGCCTCAGCTCGCATCTCCTCACCTCTCCTCACCTCGCCATGACTTTCCTTCTCTTGCCATGTTTTGCCTTGCCTTGCCTTCCATTGCCTTGCATCGCCTCGCCATGCTATTCCTTCCTTTGCCACGCCTTGCCTTTCCTTGCCTGGTGTCATAGAGGAGTCAGAGAGGAGTCATAGAGGATTAATAGAGAAGCCATAGAGGAGTCATCAAGGACTCATACAGATGACATAAAGGAGTTATAGTGGAGTCATAGTGGTGTCAAAGAGGAGTCATAGAGAAATCATAGAAGAGTTGTAGAGGAGTTGTAGAGGAGTCATAGAGGACTCCTTGAGGGGTCATAGAGGGGTCTTAGGGGACTGTTAGAAAGGTCATTGTCGAATGTCCTGGCTTTAGCAGTAGCAGTCATTTTTCTCCTTCTTAGTAGCTGGTGCAGTGCTGTGGTTTTGACTTTTGGCCTGGGAACAGAGCTGGTAACACCAACGTTTTTAGTTTCTGCTCAAATGTTTTGGTCTGACAAAGGACTTTGTGAGCCTCATGCTCTGCCAGGGAGGAGGGGAAGCCGGGAGGAAGCAGAGACAGGACCCCTGACCCAAACTGACCAAAGAGGTATTCCATACCACCACACATCATTCCCAGGATGTAACTGAGAGTTACCTGGCAGGGCTAGGACTCCAGGTTAGAGGAGGTATTGGTCGGTGCTTGGTCAGGCTGCGGGGCAAGTTATTGGTTGGCTGCTGCTGAGGTGTTGTATTCTCTTCCCTTGTTACTTCCATTATCATTATTGTCATTGGTGGTAGCAGTTGTGATTTGTGTCATACCTGAGATACTAAACAGTTCTTATCGCAACCCATGGGAGTTGCATTCTTTTCAATTCTCCTCTCCATCCCTCGGGGGGGAAGGGGGGGGGGGGGGGGGCAAGAAATGGGGGAGCGAGTGAACGAGCTGCCTGACTAGTTTTAAACCATGACACTTCCCTTGCCTAGCCTTGCCTGACTTGGCCTGGCCTGGCCTTGCCTTGACGCGCCTTCCTTTCATTGCCTTGCCTTGCAATGCCTTGCCTTGTATTGCCTTGCCGTGCATTGAATGGACTTGCTTGGCCTTGCCTGGCTTGGCCTTGCCTGGCATTTCCTTGCCTGTCCTTGTCTTGCATTTCCTGGCGTTTCCTTGCCTTTCCTGGCCTTGTCTTGCCTTGCCTTGCATTGCCTGGCATTGCCTTGCCTTGTCTGGCCTTGCCTGGCATTGCTTTGTCTTGCCTTGCCTTGCCTTGCCTTGCCTGGCCTTGCCTTGCTTTGCCTTGCCTTGCATTTCCTTGCCTTGCCTGGCCTGGACCTGCCTAGCCTGGCCTTGCCTGGCCTTGCCTTGTCTTTCCTTGCCTTGCATATCCTGGTCTTCCCTTGCATTGACTTATCTTGCCTGGCCTTTCCTGGCATGGCTTGGCCTGCCCTTGACTTGCCTTGCATTGAATTGCCTTGCCATACCTTGCATTGCCTTGACTGTCCTGGCCTAACCTGGTCTTGCCCTGCTTGACATGGCCTGTCCTGGACGTGCAGGGCTTGCCTTGCCTTGCCTTGCCCTTCCTGGGCTGGCCTGGCCTTGCCTTGCCTTGCATTGCATTGCATTGCATTGCATTGCATTGCATTGCCCATCCTTGCATTGCATTGCCTTGCCTTGCCCTGCCTTGCCTTGCCTTACCTTGCCTTGCCTTGCCTTGCTTTGCATTACCCTGCATTGCATTGCCTTGCCTTTCCCTGCCTTGCTTTGCCTTGCCTTGCCTTGCATTACCCTGCCTTGCATTGCCTTGCCTTTCCCTGCCTTGCCTTGCCTTGCCTTGCCTTCCCTTGCCTTACATTGCCTTACCTTGCCTGGCCTGGTGTTGCCTGGCCTGGTCTGGCTTTGCCTTGCCAGTCCTTGCCTTGCCTGTCCTTGCCTTGCCTTGCCTGTCCTTGCCTTGCATTGCCTTGTGTTCCCTTGCCTTGCCTCGCATCGCCTTGCATCGCCTCTCATTGACTTGCCTGGCCTGGAATGGCCTTGCCTTTCCTTGCCCTGCCTCACCTTGCCTTGCCTTGCCTTGCATTCCCCTGCCTTGTGCTGCCTTTCTTTCCTTTGCCATGCCTTTCTTTCCCTTGCCATGTCTTGCCTTGCCTCGCCTTGTCTTGCCTCGCCTTACCTTGCCTTGCGTCTCCTCGCCATGCCTTTCCTTCCGTTGCCATGCAATGCCTTGCCTTGCCTTGCCTTGACTTCCCTTGCCTTACCTTCCCTTGTCTTACCTTCCCTTGTCTTACCATGCCTTTCTATGATTTTCCTTCCATTGCCATTCCTTTTCTTGATTTGCCTTGTCTTGCCTTGCCTTGCCTTGCCTTGAATTGACTTCCCTTGCCTTACCTTCCCTTGTCTTACCATGCCTTTCTATGATTTTCCTTCCATTGCCATTCCTTTTCTTGCTTTGCCTTGACTTGACTTGCCTTGCTTTGCCTTGCCTGGCCTTCCCTTGCCTTGCCTTGCCTTGCCTTGCCTGGCCTTCCCTTGCCTTGCCTTCCATTGCCTTGCCATGCCTTGCCATGCCTTTAATTCCCTTGCCATGCCATGCCTGGCCTTCCCTTGCCTTGCCTTGCCTTGCCTTCCCTTGCCTTGCCTTCCCTCACCTTACCATATCTTGCAATGACTTTCTTTCCCTTGCCATGCCATGCCTTGCCTTCCCTTGCCTTGCCTCACCTCGCCTCGCCTGGCTTCACCAGGACTTTCCTTCCATTGCCATGCCTTGTCTTACCTGGCCTAGCCTTGCATTGCCTTGGCTCGCCTTGCCTTGACTCGCCTTGCCTTGCCTCCCCTCGCCATTACTTTCCTTCCTTTGCCATTCCTTGCCTTACCTCTCCTCGCCTCTCCTCGCCTTGCCTGGCCTTTAATGGCCTTGCCTGGCCTTGCCTTGCCTCGCCTCGTCTCACCTCGCCTTGCCTGGCCTTAAATGGCCTTGCTTTGCTTTTCCTTGCTTGACATTGCCTTGCGTTGCCTCGCCTTGACTCGCCAGGTCTTTCCTTCCCTTGCCTTGCCTGGCTTTGCCTTGCTTTGCTTTGCCTTCCTTTGCCTTGCCATGCTTTCCCTTCCGTTGCCTCGCCTTGCTTTCCCTTCCCTTGCCTTGCCTTGCTTTCCCTTGCCTTGCCATGCCATTCCTTCCCTTCCCTTGCCTTGCCTTGTTTTGCCTGGAATTGCCTTACATCACCTCACTTTGCCTCATCTAGCCTCGCCCTGCCTGGCCTGGAATCCTTGCCTCGCCTCGCATCACCTCGCTTCGCCTCGCCTTGCCTCACCTTCCCTTGCATTGCCTTGCGTTGCCTTGCTTTGCCTTGCCTTGCTTTGCCTCGCCTTGCTTTGCCTCGCCTTGCGTTGCCTTGCCTCGACATGCCTTTCCTTCTGTTGCCATGACTTGCCTTTCTTTCCCTTGCCACGCCTTGCCTTTCCTTGCCTTGCCTTGCATTACCTTGCCTCGCCTCGCCATTACTTTCCTTCCTTTGCCATTCCTTGCCTTGCCTTGCCTCTCTTCACCTCTCCTTGCCTTGCCTGGCCTTTAATGGCCTTGCCTGGCCTTGCCTTGCCTTGCCTACCTCGCCATTACCTTCCTTCCTTTGCTTTGCCGTTCCTTGCACTGCCATGCCTTGCATTGCCTTGCCTTGCCTTGCCTAGCCTCGCCTTACATTTCATGGAATCACAGAATCATAGAATAGTTAGGGTTTGAAAGAACCTTAAGATCATCCAGTTCCAAACCCCCTGCCGTGGGCAGGGACACCTTACGCTAAATCATATCACCCAAGGCCTTGTCCAACCTGCCCTTGAACACTGCCAGGGATGGAGCATTCACAACCTCCCTGGGCAACCCATTCCAGTGCCTCACCACCCTAACAGGAAAGAACTTCTTCCTTATATCTGATCTAAACTTCCCCTGTTTAAGTTTTAACCCGTTACCCCTTGTCCTATCACTACAGTCCCTAATGGAGCATCCCTTCCCAGCATCCCTATAGGCCCCCTTCAGATACTGGAAGGCTGCTAGGAGGTCTCCATGCAGCCTTCTCTTCTCCAGGCTGAACAGCCCCAACTTCCTCAGCCTGTCTTCATACGGGAGGTGCTCCAGTCCCCTGATCATCCTCGTGGCCCTTCTCTGGACTTGTTCCAACAGTTCCATGTCCTTTTTATGTTGAGGACACCAGAACTGCACACAATGCTCCAGGTGAGGTCTCACAAGAGCAGAGCAGAGGGGCAGGATCACCTCCTTTGACCTGCTGGTCACGCTCCTTTTGATGCAGCCCAGGATACGGTTGGCTTTCTGGGTTGCAAGCGCACACTGAAGCTGGCTCATGTTCATTTTCTCATTCACCAGCACCCCCAAGTCCTTCTCCTCAGGGCTGCTCTGAATCTCTTCTCTGCCCAACCTGTAGCTGTGCCTGGGATTGCTCCAACCCAGGTATAGAACCTTGCCCTTGGCATGGTTAAACCTCATGAGGTTGTCATCAGCCCACCTCACAAGCGTGTCGAGGTCCCTCTGGATGGCATTCCTTCCCTCCAGGGTATCAACCAAACCACACAGCTCGGTGTCATCGGCAAACTTGCTGAGGGCGCACTCAATCCCACTGTCCATGGCAGTGGCAAAGATATTAAACAAGACCGGTCCCAACACCAATCCCTGAGGGACCCCACTCGTTGCTGGTCTCCAGCCGGACATTGAGCCATTGACCACAACTCTTTGCATGCGGCCATCCAGCCAGTTCTTTATCCACCGAGTGGTCCATCCATCAAATTGATGTCTCTCCAATTTAGAGACGAGGATGTCGTGTGGGACAGTGTCGAACACTTTGCACAAGTCCAGGTAGATGACATCAACTGCTCTACCCCTTTCCATCAGTTCTGTAGCCCCATCATAGAAGGCCACCAAATTGGTCAGGCAGGATTTCTCCTCAGTGAAGCCCTGCTGGCTGTCACCAAGCACCTTGTTGATTTTCATGTGCCTTAGCATGACTTCCAGGAGAATCTGCTCCAAGATGTTGCCAGGCACAGAGGTGAGACTGACTGGTCTGTAATTCCCCGGGTCATCCATTTTCCCCTTCTTGAAAATGGGGGTTATATTTCCCTTTTTCCAGTCATTGGGAACTTCACCTGATGCCACGATTCTTCAAATATGGCCAGCGGCTACGCAACTTCATTCTCCAGCTCCTTCAGGACCCGCGGATGGATCTCATCAGGACCCATGGACTTGTGCATGTTCAGATTTTTAAGATGGTCTCGAACCAGATCCTCTCCTACAGTGGGCACAAGGTCTTCATTCTCACAGTCCCTGTATCTGCCTTCCAAGATTTGGGTGGTGCAGTCAGAGCCTTTGACAGTGAAGACTGAAGCAAAGAAGTCATTCAGAACCTCAGCCTTCTCCAAATCCTGTGTAGCCAGTTCTCCTGAGAGCTCCGTGAGGGGGCCTACATTCTCCCTAGTCTGTTTTTTATTTGCTATGTACCTGTAGAATCCCTTCCTGTTATCTTTAATACCTCTAGCTAAGTTTAATTCTAACTAAGCCTTAGCTTTCCTAACCTGGTCCCTAGCTTCCCAGACAACATCCCTGTACTCTTCCCAGGCCGCCTGTCCTTGCTTCTACCTTTTAGAAGCCTCTTTTTTTTTCCTTCAGTGTTTCCTCAGCAGCTCCTTTTTGATCCAAGGAGGTCTCCTGTCCCTCCTGCTGCACTTCCTTCTGGTTGGGATGCAACACTCCTGAGCTTGTAGCAGGTGATCCTTGGATATCAACCAACAGTCTTGGCCCCCCCTGCCCTCTAGGGCTGTATCCCATGGAACCTTACTGGGCAGGTTCCTGAAGAGGCCAAAGTCTGCTCTTTTGAAGTCCAGGGCAGTGAGCTTGCTGCACGCTCTTCTCACTGTCCTGAGGATCTCAAATTCGACCATCTCATGATCGCTGCAACCAAGGATGCCCTGGAGCATTGCATTTCCAACGAGCCCTTCCCTGTTGGTGAGCACGAGGTCAAGCATGGCACCTCTCCTTGTCGGCTCCTCTATTACTTGCAGAAGGAAGTTGTCTTCTACACAATCGAGGAACCTCCTGGATTGCTTGTGCCGGGCCGTACCGTCCTTCCAACAGATGTCAGGGTGGTTGAAGTCACCCATGAGAACAAGGGTCTGTCTGCGAGCGTGAGGCTTTACCTATCTGCCTATAGAGTGCTTCATCCGCAGGTTTCCTTGCCTCGCCTTGCCTTCCCTTGCCTTGCCTTGCCTTCCATTGCCATGCCTTGCCTTGCCTTTTCTTTCCCTCCATTGCCTTGCCTCGCCTCGCATCACCTCTCCTCGCCTTTCCTGGCCTTTAATGGCTTTGCCTTGCCTTATCTTGCCTTGCCTTGTATTGCGTTGCCTCACCTCGCCTCACCTCACTTTGCCTTGCCTTGCGTCCCCTCGCCTTGCCATGCCTTGCCTTTCCTTCCCTTCCCTTGCCTTGCCTCGTCTTGCCTTGCCTTTCCTTTCCTTCCTTTCCCTTCCCTCGCCTCGCCTCACTATGTCTTTATTTCCGTTGCCCTGCCTTGCCTCACCTCGACTCACCATGAATTTCCTTCCCTTGTCTTGCCATGCCTTGCCTTGAATTGCCTCCCCTTGCGTAGCCTCTCCTCTCCTCACCTGCCATGACTTTCCTTCCCTTGCCATGTTTTGCCTTGCCTTGCCTTCCATTGCCTCGCCTCGCCATGCCATTCCTTCCTTTGCCATGCCTTGACTTGTCTTGCCCTGTCTTCCCTTGCCTTGCCATGCCTTGCTATGCCTTTCCTTCCCTTGCCATGCCTTGCCTTGCCTTGGGTTTCCTTCCCTTGCTTTTTCTTGCATTGCCTTGCCTGGCCTTGACTGACCTGGACTTTCCTGGCCTTGCCTTCCCTGGCCTTGCCTTTCCTGGCCTTGCCTTGCCTTGCCTTGCCTTGCCTTGCCTTGCCTTGCCTTGCCTTGCCTTGCCTTGCCTTGACTTGACAGCCCTTTCCTGGCCTAGCCTGGCCTGGATATGCCTTGCCTTGCCTAGCATTGCTTTGCCTGCCCTTGCATTGCCTTTCCTTTCCTTGCATTTCCTTGACTTGCCTGGCCTGGCCTGGCCTGTCATAGGCTTGCCTGGCCTGGCCTTTCCTTGCCATTTCTTGCCTTGCCTTGCCTTCCCTAACCTTGCATTGCCTTCCCTTGCCTTGCCTTCCTTTGTCTTGCATTGCATTGCCTTGCCTTGCCTGGTGTCCTGGGTTCAGCAGTAGCAGTCATGTTTCTCCTTCTTGGTAGCTGGTGCAGTGCAGTGTTTTGACTTTCAGCTTGGGAACAGAGCTGATAGAGATGTTTTGGTTTGGCCAAGGACACTGTGAGCCTCATGCTCTGCCAGGGAGGAGGGGAAGCCAGGAGGAAGCAGAGACAGGACACCTGACCCAAACTGACCAAAGAGGTATTCCATACCACAGCACGTCATGCCCAGGATGTAACTGGGAGTTAGCCGGAAGGGCTGGGAGACTGCAGGGTTGGAGGAGGTATCGGTCGGTGCTTGGTCGGGCTGAGGGGGGCAAGTTATCGGTCGGCTGGTGCTGAGGTGTTGTATTCTCTTCCCTTGTTATTTCCTTTATCATTATTATCATTGGTGGCAGCAGTAGTGATTTGTGTTATACCTTAGTTACTAAACTGTTCTTATGTCAACCCGTGGGAGTTGCATTCTTTTCGATTCTCCTCTCTGTCCCTCTGGGAGCAGGGGGAGGGCAAGAAAGGGGGGGGAAGTGAGCGAACGAATTACCTGACTGGGTTTAAACCACGACAAGCAGCTTCAAAGTCCCCTCACATTTAGAAATGATGCTTTAAACCCCACTTTTCCTAATGCAGTTCTTGGCTGAGGCTTCAGGTTGCATGAAATGTAGATTATTGTAGAATCATAAAGTAGTTTGGGTTGGAAAGGACCTTGGTTCCAACCCCCTGCCATGGTCAGAGACACTACACATTAGACCATGTCACCCAAGACTCTGTCCAACCTGGACTTGAACACTGCCAGGGATGGGGCAACCACAGCTTCTCTGGGCTCCCTGTGCCAGCGCCTCAGCACCCTCACAGGGAAGAGCTTCTGCTTTACATCCAACCTGAACTCCCCCTGTTTCAGTTCTAACCCATCACCCCTTGTCCTGTCACTACAGTCCCTGATGAAGAGTCTCTCTTCAGCATCCTTGTAGCCCCCTTCAGACACTGGAAGCTGCTCTGAGGTCTCCACACGGCCTTCTCTTCTCCAGGCTGCACAGCCCCAATGTTCTCAGCCTGGTTCCATACAGGAGCTGCTCCAGCCCCTGAGCATCCTCATGGCCTCCTCTGGACTTGATCCATGTCCTTCTGATGTTGAGGATATCAAACTCAGCTTGCCCTTTAAATTTTTTTTTCATTAAATAGTCTGGGCTATCCATACACAATTTGAAGTGCTAATTCCTGGTGTTTTAAATGATTCTCTTCTCCATCAGTTGTTTCCTATAGATCCACAGATCCCTCTCAGAAAGTGTCCCCATTGCACATCTTTACTCCTGACAAAGCCATCCCAGATTTTATAATGAAAGCAAACGAGAACACATCAGATCACAAAACAGGTAAGGTCTCAACCTTTATCCCAGGTAGGTGAAGGATTTAATTCCTTGTTGTTGACGTATGTAAATCACGCCCATCAGCACCTAAATAATCCCAGCTGGGCTTATTTAGGTGCTCTCTGATGCTGAATTAAATGGGTGAGGATGCCTATACAGTAACCAAGTTCCTGGGCTACTGGTGGATCCATCCTGGTAACTAACCTGCATGGGGTAGGAAACCCACCTTTTGTTACGGAGGATTAAGTGCTAGGCAGGAATAACCAGGGTCGTTCCCTACTAGGGCTTTTGGGGAGTAAAGAGGTGATTTCTGTCCTTTCCTGGAAGGCCCTGCAGCCCCCTCTCATCTTTGGGAGCACAGTAATGGAAGCATTTCTGATTGAAAAGTAAAGGCAGCTGCATCAAAATGAAAAGGAAGTTGTGCTTTTATATTTTCATTCTAAGTAGCAGCATGAACTGAGATGAAGGAAAACTGGATTTCTCCTACACTGAGGCTTGAACACATCTAAGAGTGCTTCCCAAGAGGTAATCTTGTTTTTGAATACAGATATGACACACTACATACTGCTATGTACTAAAAAACTACCTTTGGGGATTTTTGAAGGCTGGATAAAACTCTTAAAGGCAACAGTTTGGGGCTGGTATTGTTCAAATAAGACCTTCTTGTGCCATTAATTTTAAAACCTGTTGGGTAGATCCTGACCTGGTTCTTGGGAGCCCTTTGGGCTGACCCTTGCCTAGTCTGACAGCTCCCTGGCAGTTAATGTGTAATCCCCTGACTTGTTTTACCCCTGGCTCTGTGAATACCACAAAGGACAAGGCTCTGGAAGGACGGGTAGATGCTGCATGGGAGAAGAAGGAGCAGCATTACCCTTCTAGCTGGAGCCTGGAGAAGCTGGGAGTATTAAAACCCATTTCAAGTGGATCTGAGACCAAAGAGGAAGAAATCCCTGATGTGAAAACCATGCTTTGTCCTGTGGCATCCACAGGATCCACAGGCCTTGTAGCAAACCTTACCTCCTCTGCTTTATTTCAGGGCAGCAGAAACCATCACCTTGAGGAACCAGAGGGATGCTGGTGGTGTGAGCATGGGGCTCTTTTGCTTCATATTTTAAACGATCCTTTTCTTCACTCATTAGACAGTTTGTGTTGTATAACTCTTGAAAGAGCAGCTAGCCAAACACTGTGTGATTGCTGGGGGGAAGCTGTTGTGTATAGCACAAGCTGCAGCCTTAGAAACACCCCAGGTTTCATATCTGCACTTTGGATCACTTCAGACCAAGCACTTGGTTTGTCAAGCAAGAAAAAGCGAGGGTGAGCCTTTGTTAATTGTGAGCTTCAGGTCAATTCTCCACTGGCAGGAGATGTGTGTGTCTGGGCAGGTGGATGCTGCAGGGGGGAGGATTGAGCCCCAGACCCAAACAGTTTGATTTTCATTATTTGGGTCACATCATCCAGCTCCGTGATGATGTTTCAGGAGCTGCTTTGCCTCCGGCATCTCTATGTAAGCAGTAAAAAGCAGCTCTAAATCCCCATTAATAACACCAGGAGACCACATGCATTGCTCACAGGACATCTGAAATGAGGAGTCTGGCTCTGGAAGTGAAACTCACCCCTTCAGCAAAGGGTCATCGAATAATGGTGATTTAAGCACGGCTCTGCTTGTCAGATACCAGGCAGCGAGCACTCCTGCTTTGCTCTCTGGTGTAACTCTGTCAAGTGATGATTAATGTTAGGCAGGAAAAATCAATGAGGATTTATTCTGCCTCTCATAAGCTGTGAATTTAGGAGCTGCTGATTTCTCCCAGGCAGAATTTATCTTTGATCAAGCCTGAATGTATCTTTTGTCTCCAAGTTAGCATTGTGTCTAAAGCAAAGTGAGGTGAGAAATCCTGGCTCTGCACCATCCTACCCTAAGGAAAAGCCACATTTGCCCTCAAAGAGCTCCTCCTGGGACTCAGAGAACAGCTATTTATTCCTCATGTACTCATACTGGACTGGCAGCACCCAAAAGATGAGAAATAATTCCCTTTTCCCAGCAGTTACTGGGGAATTCAAGGACTTTCATGTGTCAATGGCTTGAGAGGAACTATGAGGAACCCTGTAGTTTATTCATTCTGGTATTGCCCTCCCTCCTTGCCTTAAAAGACCTACTTGCTTCCAAGTGTGTTGGTGGTGGTTGGGGTGTTCAGCCAAGACTGGCCTTGGGAATTTGGTGTTTTCCTCTCTCAAAGACAATTTAACTAATATTGACTTATTTATATGTATGTGTGTGTATATATGTATATGTACACACTTTATATTGACTGAAAGTCGTGTAACTGAATGATAGACAAAACCTGACATTCTTAATATTATTGAGGGAAGGGGGGTCTGAGGAGGCTGTGGGAGCGAAAGCTGCTGCCACATCTATGCAGGGTTTGAAAACACATTTGGAGCTCTTCAGTACTGTGGAAGTAAGGAAGGAATATGTAGACATGATGTTTCCCTGTGCATCATTAGTGCAGTGTATATCAATCATGGTAGAATTATTCTCTTTTAATTTCAGGCTGTGTAATGTGCTCCTTCACTTCACTCCCAGTCCCCAAGCCTTTGCTTTAGCCCAGTACCCAATGGGGAAGAAAGACATTCAAAACCACACAGAAATCCTTTTCTACCCTCCTTCAGTGCATCTCCTGGACTGTCAGTCTGGTGACTTCCAGCAGAAAAACAGGTTGACATTGGAAACGTCTAAAGCCAACTGTGCACATTCTTCTCTTTCTTCCTTCCCCACATTTTCATAGCTTGGTTTCCTATCTGCCTCATCCTATGTCTTTTCTAAATGTCTGGGACAAGGTTATCATTTAATATTTCTACTAAGGGTTTTATAGTGTCTCTTCATCTAGGAGAAGCATTCAGGACACACTGGCACTCAGGATTCTTCAGATGAAGACTGGGAAATCTGACTTCATCCGGTTATATCCTCAAAGCAGCCACGTTTGGAGCCAATGCTTTTGACCAAAGTGTTGTACAATCACTAGTCAAGTGTATGGAAATAAAGCTGTCTTTTGGAAACTAATCCCCATGAGCACCTCAAACCATCCACATAGAGGATACTTTGTTCTGTTTGTTTTCAGCTCCCTTCAATGCAATATTAGATGATCTCTGTGGAAGTAAAGGGCTTTCTCAGGGAAACAATGAAAGGAAGAGGTATGTGATAGATGGGGAAATACGTAGCAAACTGTCCTGGGCCTGTCTTCCTGGGTAGGTCTCTGCAGGAGAACTGGTCTTGGAGGTGTTGATGCAGCCAGAAGGAGTTTGGGGAGAGAGGAATTGAGAGGTTGTTTTGCTGATCAAGTCAAACTAATTATCCGATGGAGGAGGGTCCTCTGGGAGAACAGTTTGCACAACACAAGCCTCTGAGGTAATGCCTCCTGTGAGATAAAACCCCTCCACCAGCCAGCCTGGAGCATCCTACTCCCAAGCATCTCTCCTTCAACCCATCGCATGCGCTCCAGGACGAGCTGCAGGCACTTCATCCACCACCACCTTCCTCTTTAACCAAGCAGGTACAAAAGGGTTTGATGGGTGATGGGTCCAGATTGACCCTGGTCATGCTGCCTCTCCCATGCTTGATGGCATGTTGAATTTCACTCTTCTTCAGGGACTGTATTGATAGGGCAAGGGGTGATGGGTTTGAACTGAAACAGGGAAATTCAGGTTGGAGATAAGGAAGAAGTTCTTCCCTATGAGGGTGCCGAGGCGCTGGCACAGGGTGCCCAGAGAAGCTGTGGCTGCCCCATCCCTGGCAGTGCTCATGGCCAGGTTGGATAAAGGGGCTTGGAGCAAGATGCTCTAGTGGAAGGGGTCCCTGTTAGTGGTAGTGGGTTTGGAGCTGTATGAGCTTTAGTTTCCCTTCAACCCAAACAGTTCTATGATAAACTATGTTGTGAATAAGAGTGCACTACTACGGGGCAGGTTTGCTTCAAAAACAGCAACCTTCCAGACCCCATCTACAACAGATTTAGTGATATTTTAGCATGAGAATATCCAAGCTAAAGCCTTAAAATTTTGGTTTATATTTTATGTCTTTTGTATTTTACACCCTTAGGTGGATATTTGGGTTGGTCATAGGAAGCTCACTGCAATCACAGCAGAGCTCTGCTAGAGCCAAGACCACTGCATTCCCTTAACCTTATGCAGCGTGCGGGTTCTTGGCAGGAGGTTGGGACTGGATGACTTTTAAGGTCTGTTCGACCCAAACCATTCTATGATAGCCTGCGGTGTGAATAAAAGTGCCCTAGTACGGGGTAGCTTTGCTTCAAAAACCCACATTCCTGACCACATCTACAACAGATTTAGGGGTATTTTAGCACTGATGTAGCCATTCATAGATTGATATTCCATTAAATAATTCATCTGCAGAGGAATTGTATGGTGGAGATAAAAATATCCAAGCTAAAGCCTTAAAATTTTGGTTTATATATGATATATTTTACACCCTTAGGTGCATATTTGGGTTGGTCATAGGCAGCTCACCGCAATCACAGCAAAGCTCTGCTGGAGCCAAGACCACTGCTTTCCCTTAACATTACGCAGGGTGGGAGTCCCTCAAAAGCAGATAAACTTAGAACATAAAACAAATTTCAAGTACATGGCTTTGTGTTGTGATGAAAACAATGCAGCACAAGTAATGAATCTACAGAAGAGCACTGATCCACTCTGAAAAAAAACCAAAAAAGAGAGAAAAATAAACCTTAAAATTCCCAGAAATCAGTGACGAAAATACAAAATCTTTTCTGTTTTCCGCATTTTGAGATGCACTTCTTTGATTTTATTGTATTACGTTTGGATAGACATGGTGTTTTGCAGTGTTTCATTAGTGTGTATCAATCATGGTAAAATTATTCTCTTTTAATTTCAGGCTGTGTAATGAGCTCCTTCACCTCTTTGACTTCAGATCTTGGGCTACACACAGAAATACACCATTACAAATACACCATTTTCCATTGCATTTACTTTATGGATTAAACTCCAAATAAACTTCCACATTATTTCTCTTGTAGGGATGTATTTCACTGATTCCTTTCATTTCCATCCAAATCCATCAACTTGTCAAAATGACAGAGACTGGAAACCTCACTGTTCTAACCAGCTTCATCCTCTTGGGTTTCTCTGATGCCCCAGAGCTACAAACCACCATCTTCACAGTCTTCTTATCCCTCTATGTTTTAATGGTGCTGGGGAACCTGACGATGATCCTGCTGATCAACACTGACCCCCACCTCCACATCCCCATGTACTTCTTCCTGATCCACTTATCTTGCATGGATGTTTGCCTTTCCTCCGCTATCATCCCAAAAGCTCTGCAGACCTTCCTGCTGGGGAGAAGCCACATCTCCTTTTGGGGTTGCTTTGCCCAGATGTATATTTTCCTGGGTCTGGCTATCTGTGAGAGCTTCCTCCTTGGGGTAATGGCTTACGACCGATACACGGCTGTGTGCAAGCCCCTGCTCTACACCACTGCCATGACCAGGGCGCGTTGCTATGGCATGATGGTACTGGTGTACACCATCGGGTTCCTCACCTCCCTGGTGCACATCACACTGGCGGGGAGGTTGTCCTTCTGTCAGGCCAGGAGCATCAACCACTTCTTCTGTGAGCTGCCCACCCTCCTGCAGCTCTTCTGCTCAGACACCCACAGAAACAAGTTTGTGCTGGTGTCCAGTGTTACATTTAACGCAATGGTCTCTCTCCTGATGATCCTGGTGTCCTACATCTACATCCTCCACACTGTCCTGCAGATCCCTTTGGCCATGAGGAGGCTGAAGGTCTTCTCTACCTGCGTCTCCCACTTGGCTGCCATCACCATCTTCTACGCACCCGGGATCCTCACCTATGTCCAGCCTCATGAGGCATCCTCATGGGATCAGGCAAAGCTGGTGTCGGTGTGTTACTGCATCCTCACCCCAACCCTCAACCCCCTCATCTACAGCCTGAGGAACAAGGAGGTGAAGGGGGCTCTGAGGAGGCTGTGGGAGAGAAAGCTGCTGCCACATCTAGGCAGGGTTTGAAAGCACATTTGGAGCCCTTCAGTACTGTGGAGGTAAGGAAGGAATATGTGGAATATGTGATTATGGAATTGAGCATTACTGGCCATTATTGGTCATTCTTGCTCACTACTGGTCATTATTACAGATAAGGAGATCATACAGCAAGTGCAGGGTATGGAGAACCAGCACAACGAATGGTTCTCTTCAAACAGGTTCAGGTGGTTTTAAGCAAGGCCTGAGCCTTCAGTAATTCATCCAAATAAGTATCAGGTATTTAATAGCAGGACTGAGACGGCACCATTCTGTTTTGTGTTTAAATTGTGCTAAATGAAATTAGAGCCCTCAAAAAGGAGGCTCAGACTTCACATAAGGCACTGACCACTGTCTCCATTGCCTGCTTTATAAGCATTTCCTCAATGATGAACTGCGGGAAGGTCAAGAGGATTTGATCCAGCTCTGCTGTCCCCAACACAAGGTGGACGTGGAGCTGCTGGAGCAAGTCCAGAGATGCAACAAGGATGCTCAGGGGCTGGAGCAGCTCCTGTATGGAGCCAAGCTGAGAACATTGGGTCTGTGCAGCCTGCAGAACAGAAGCTGTGTGGAGACCTCAGAGCAGCTCCCAGTGTCCGAAGGGGGCTACAAAAAACCTGCAGGAGGCCAAGGGGAATGGCTTGAACCTGCCAGAGGGGAGACTGAGATGAGCTCTTAGGCAGAAGCTCTTCCCTCTGAGGGTGCTGAGGCGCTGGCACAGGGTGCCCAGAGAAGCTGTGGCTGCCCCATCCCTGGTAGTGTTCAAGGCCAGGTTGGACACAGGGGCTTGGAGTAAGCTGCTCTAGTGGAAGGTGTCCTTGTCCGTGGTAGGTGTTGGAGCTGGAGGAGCTTTAAGGTCCCTTCCAACACAAACCAGGCTGGGATTCTGTGAAATAAAGCTCTGACAGTCTGTTGGTCAACAAAGCCCTTGTGCTAAATGGGGACAAGTCATATCTGAGCCTCTGCTCTGCTGCAAATTTAAGTAGGGGTGTAAAGAGCCTGAGTGCAGGTCTTCCTCTCCCCTGAACACCCAAGGTGCTGCTTGCCTGGGTATCTTGACGAAGCTGATAGAGCAAGTGTGGTACTCAGCTGTCTGCTTCTGGGATTTCAAGCTGCATTATTCACCCTGCACAAGCACACCCAGGTATTCTCAGTGCCTCTTTCCGGATTCATGTAGTTCTTTTCAATAATCTTTGAATTATATTATTCTTCTTTTCTAAATTAGGTTGAGGGTTATTTCTCCCTCTGCTATACTAATTTTCCCACTTCACAAGCCTTCAGTTTAGCCCAGTACTCAATGGGGAAGAAAGACTTTCAAAACCACACAGAAATCCTTTTCTACCCTCCTTCAGTGCATCTCCTGGACTGTCAGTCTGGTGCCTTCCAGCAGAAAAACAGGTTGACATTGAAAACATCTAAAGCCATCTACATTCTTCTCTTTCTTCCTTCCCCACACATTCATAGCTCAGTTTTCTCCTCTCATTGCCCCATCCTTTGTCTTTTCTAAATGTCTGGGACAAGGTTATCATTTAATATTTCTACTAAGGGTTTATAATGTCTCTTCATCTAGGAGAAGCATTCAGGACACACCGGCACGCAGGATTCTTCAGATGAAGACTGGGAAATATGACTTCATCCTGTTATATCCTCAAAGCAGCCACGTTTTGAGCCAATGCTTTTGACCAAATTGTTGTATGTTGTATGGAAATAAAGCTGTCTTTTGGAAACTAATGCAGCCAGAAGGAGTTTGGGGAACGAATGGTTCCTTCAAACAGCTTCAGGTGATTTTAAGCGTGGACTGAGTCTTCGATAATTCATCCAAATAAGTATCAGTTATTTAATAGCAGGACTGAGATAGCACCATGGTGTTTTGTGTTTAAATTGTGCTAAATGAAAGTAGTTCCCACAAAAAGGAGGCTCAGCCTTGAGGTAAGGCAGTGACAACTTCCTCCATTGCCTGGTTGATAACTGTTCATCCCAAGCGAGCTTGAAGATCTGAGGGAAGGACCAAAGGTTCAATACAGCTCTGGTATCCCCTGCAGTTCTGATACAGTTTTGGTGTCTATAGAATCCTAGAATCATAGAATAGTTAGGGTTGGAAAGTACCTTAACATCACCTAGTTCCAACTCCCCTGTCATGGGCAGGGACACCTCACACTAAACCATCTCACCCAAGGCTCTGTCCAACCTGGCCTTGAACACTGCCAGGGATGGAGCATTCACAACCTCCCTGGGCAACCCATTCCAGTGCCTCACCACCCTCACAGGAAGGAATTTCTTCCGTATATCTAACCTAAACTTCCCCTGTTTAACTTTTAACCCGTTACCCCTTGTCCTATCATTACAGTCCCTAATGAAGAGTCCCTCCCCAGCATCCCTATAGACCCCCTTCAGATACTGGAAGCTGCTCTAAGGTCTCCATGCAGCCTTCTCTTCTCCAGGCTGAACAGCCCCAACTTTCTCAGCCTGTCTTCATACAGGAGGTGCTCCAGTCCCTGAGCATCCTCATGGCCTCCTCTGGACTTGTTCCAACAGTTCCATGTCCTTTTTATGTTGAGGACACCAGAACTGCACACAATGCTCCAGGTGAAGTCTCAGAAGAGCAGAGCAGAGGGGCAGGATCACCTCCTTCGACCTGCTGGCCACTCTCCTTTGGATGCAGCCCAAGATACTGTTGGTTTCTGGGCTGCAAGCACACACTGCTGGCTCATGTTCATTTTCTCATCAACCTGCACCCGCAAGTCCTTCTCTGCAGGGAACATAAGAAGGTCATGGAGCTGCTGGAGTAAGTCCAGAGGAGGCCATGAGGATGCTCAGGGGCTGGAGCAGCTCCCATATGGCACCAGGCTGAGAACACTGGGGCTGTTGAGCCTGGAGAAGAGAAGCTGCTTGGAGACCTCAGAGCAGCTTCCAGTGTCTGAAGGGGGCTACAAGGATGCAGGAGAGGAGCTCTTCATCAGGGATTGTAGGGATAGGACAAGGGGTGGTGGGTTCAGACTGAAACAGGGGGGATCCAGATTGGATGTGAGGAAGGAATTCTTCACTATGAGGGTGCCGAGGTGCCGGCACAGGGTGCCCAGAGAAGCTGTGCCTGCCCCATCCCTGGCAGTGTTCAAGGCCAGGTTGGATAAAGGGGCTTGGAGCAAACTGCTCTAGCGGAAGGTGTCCCTGCCTGTGGCAGGGGTTGGAAGTTGAGAGCTTTTAGGTCCCTTCCAACATAAACCAGTCTGGGATTCTGTGATACCTGATATGAGCATCCAATACATTTATCCCGTGTAAGTGAGCTGGAGCAGTGCTAAGGACCTGTGATAGGCACACATAGGTTAGCATGTGGCCAGAAGTGTGTCCCAACTAAAATCTTCCTGGGATGTGTGGTCCTCACATCTTTTCCTTTTTGGATGCTCAGTACCAGGTCTGTGCTTTGTGGATTTGACTATGTCGCATCCCCTTCTGTATGTCATCACATTATTGAGGAGGAAGATGCTCTAAATGAAACAGTAGATGGAGGGTTTTTAACATTTAATCCAAACACACCATTTCTGTTTAATGAACTGTACAATTGCTGGAAGAACATGTACTTGTATAATGACAAACTGAATAAATTTGTGGTTTAAAATAAGCACCTTTGGAAAACGTGGTCTTCTGCAAAGAACTGTGATGAATAATGAATGAATGCAATGGCAACCAGTCAAAATCTAATTTAAATTGGTGTGAAGTGAAATGCTCACTTTATAAGCTTTTAATCAAAGTTTCTGATGGAGTTTTCATGAAAAATAGAGACATTTGGACAATTCCCTCAAGAAAAGAGAACACAACATGCGAAGCATCTTATCCAGATAGAATAAGAGAGGGACTCTTCATTAGGGCCTGTAGGGACAGACTGGGGAATGGCTTTAACCTGCCAGAGGGGAGACTGAGTTGAGCTCTAAGATAGAAGCTCTTCCCTGTAAGGGTGCTGAGGCGCTGGCACAGGGTGCCCAGAGAAGCTGTGCCTGCCCCATCCCTGGCAGTGTTCAAGGCCAGGTTGGATAAAGGGGCTTGGAGCAAACTGCTCTAGTGGAAGGTGTCCCTGCCCGTGGCAGGGATTGGAAGTTGAGAGCTTTTAGGTCCCTTCCAACATAAACCAGTCTGGGATTCTGTGATACCTGATATGAACATCCAATACATTTATCCCATATAAGTGACCTGGAGCAGTGCTAAGGACTTGTGATAGGCACACATAGGTTAGCATGTGGCCAGAAGTGTGTCCCAACTAAAATCTTCCTGGGATGTGTGGTTCTTACAACTTTTCCTTTTTGGATGCTCAGTACCAGGTCTGTGCTTTGTGGATTTGACCATGTCACATCCCCCATCCCTGGCAGTGTTCAAGGCCAGGTTGGACACCGGGGCTTGGAGCAAGCTGCTCCAGTGGAAGGTGTTGGGGTTGGAGCTGGAGGAGGAACTTTAAGCTCCCTTCCAACCCAAACCATTCCATGATTCCATGATTTTGCATAACTGAGGAGGGGTGATTCTCCTTAACACAGTAAAGGAGCTCTTTGCTTCCTTTTGCTCCATTTTTCATCCTCTGCACACAGGAATACATCAGAGGAGGCTGAATGCAGAGCTGCCGCTGTGTTTAGGGCATTGGGTGGTGGAAAACCCAGTTCCCCTCTCCTTGAGACATCAGGGAGTGCAGCCACAGTAATCTCCATGGCCAGCGTCACTTGGGTCCTTCTCACACACCCTCTGCCATAGGCTCAGGCTCTATTTAAGCACAGTCCTGGGACTGGGCCCACTTCCAGGGCTGTGCTGTAACTGGGCTTGCTCCTGGTCTGTAACAACCATGAACTTGACTCTTAGCTTACCCTGGGAAACTAAGGGAAGAAGCACTGGAAGCTGCTGCTGTGCTCAGGCACAGGGGGACCGTGCTCTGCTTTGTGGCCACTTTCAGCTCCCAGCTCGCCTTCCCATTGGAAATAACTGGTCCTAGCTGCTCCCTTGAGGCACCTTGCATCATGCAAACAGCACAAACAGCTGTCAATGAGAGGCAAGACCCTCTGGTGTCCAAGCTAGGGACAAGGCAAGCTCTAATGGAAACTAAGTGTTATAAACATCTCCCCCTCCTTGTCTGTGTCTGTCTCTTAGGGAAAATGACCCCTGTTCAACTGGGTGCTCCAGATAGATTTTGGTTTACTCTACATCAGGCATCCAAATGCAAACTCCTACATCTGAGGGGGAAAAAAGAAGTTAAAATTCTAGGCATAGCATACAGTGAGTATGCTTAGTCATGATTTCCATGTCCAACTAACAGAAATGATGCTGGGAGTCTTTCTCTTTTATTTTTAGCTATGAAAAACACGTCAGGACTAACTTGAGTGCAGCCATGTGCAAAGTACCATGAAGTAACAAATGATCCCCCCCTCTCCTTCAATGCATCCAGGTCTCTATTTGCTACAGAAAGAGCTTACTGCTAAAGGTCTCTAACAGGTTGCAGTTGGTTATTTCTGCTTTGCAGAGCATGAAGTTCTGCAGCATTCCTCAGTGGTACCTTCTCAGTTAACAGGTTGTGTTGGGGAAGAGTTGGGAGGGAGGAAATAATCACTTAAGCAGCCCCACGGGAAGAAAATAGGGGAAGAAACATACTTCTCCCTAAAGTCATTACATTCAATCATACTAAAATCCTCGTCAATAGGGGAGAATCCTACTCTCAGCTGCTACTTCTCCTAAACCAGATGTGAGATGAAGCCCACAGCAAGGAGGTAAGAAATAGGTGGCCTTTAAGCTCCCTCCAACCCACACTGTGCTGTGAAACCTCTTTGGCTGAGCTGGATGTTTGTGGTGGTAGGAAGGAAGGTGCAGGATGACAGACTGTCCTGGGTTCAGCAGTAGCAGTCATGTTTTTTCCTTTGTGTTAGCTGGTGCAGTGCTGTGTTTTGACTTCTAGTTTTGAGAACAGCGTTGATGAAGCCGATGTTTTCGGTTGTTGCTAAGTGATGTTTACCCTGACCAAGGACTCTGTGAGGCTCATGCTCTGCCAGGGAGGAGGGGAAGCTGTGAGGAAGCAGAGACGGGGCGCCTGACCCGGGCTAGCCGGGGAGGTATTCCATACCACAGCACGTCATGCCCGGGGTGGGGGGTAACTGGGAGTCACCCGGAAGGACAGGAGCTTCCGGGTGGAACTCGTTTTCTTGGCCGGTGGTATCGTATTCTCTTCCCTTGTTATTTTCCCTTATCATTGTTTTAGCTGATAGTAGCGGTGGTGATTTGTTGCTGGACTGTTCTTGTCTCAACCCGTAGGAGTTGCACTCTCTCGATCCTCCTCCCCGTTCCTCCGGGAGCGGGGAAGGGGAGAGCCCCGGTGCAGGGAGAGGGGGGGGGAGACGAACACGGACCTTGATTGTTGTCAGCTTGGCACCACTCACTGGGAGTGAGTGAACAAGTTACCTGACTGGGTTTAAACCACGACAGTTCTTTTTGGCGCCCAACGTGGGGCACGAGGGGTTGAGATAAGAACAGATCTGACTGGATTGATAGTCACTCGTCACAATGCTGATTTATTGGCTCTCAAGGTTTTTCCTCTTGATCTCACAGTTTCAGTATACCATATCTTACGTCCATCCGGTATTGGCTGTATTAGTGTTTTTCAAGTGTGGGGCTTGGGCTAAGGTTTTTATCCCATTGTACTTTATGGTAATGACTTGTAATACAATAGAATCATTGATCATGAAACTGATCTGGCTTATGTTCCCAGTGTGGTCACCACCTTTATACTTTGGGAGGTATATGATGGAGGTGCTTAGCAATTACACATCTTTTTTCTCCTTCTCAGGTGCTCAACCTGTGAAGGAGACATCCTTTTACCCTCCTAGTCGTCCCCCCAGACCATTTACATTTGAGAGTTTCGAATTTTTTAAATGGCCTTTTAATGCTCTTGAGACTTGTTTGCTGATGGTGATGGGAATCACCATGCTAACACGCATACAGAGTGTGTTTTGCCCACTACTGATTTCAAGAGTTAAGCAGATTCAGGTTTGGGTCTTGTCTGGGGTCAAACGACGATGTAGGAGGACCGAGAGATTTTCCCAGAGGCTGGACAGCCATGAGTGGCAGGGTGTGTGGGATAGTATGGGCAAGTATCTAGGTCAGTGGGCCCCCCCAGTATTTTGGAATTTCACTACCGAACAACTGCAAAATCCAGAAGAATTAGTAAAACACTTAAATGAGGTGTGTGGTCATTCTGGCCATACCAGAGATGGACAAATCACGGCAACGTGCTGGGGCTTGGCCTATGCTTACAGGGCCTTGTTCAACACTATCCAGCACCTTCAAAAGGAAAAGAATGTCGGCGGATCTGAGGGCAAAGCGACAGTCGCTACTCAAACTTTGGCCGCAATGAACTGCGCAGCTACCCCAGTGGCAAGTACAGCAGCTGCTCAAACTTCAACTGCAACAGACAGCGCGGTTACCCCAGCTCCAAGCACGGTAGCTACACCACCCCCAGCAACAAGTACAGTCGCTACTCAAACCACAGTGATAATCACTGCAGCCAAACCAGAGGACCAATTCGTACCAATATCGGTTGCCCCTGTACGCAAGAGAACAAGCAAAAAGGAGGCAAAAAGGGTGAAGCGAGATGAAGAACCAATGAATTCACCACCCGGTCCAGAATCTGATCAGGAGTCATCCTCACATGACGAAGAAGAAGAAGAAGAGGTAACTTCTCGACCTCGGACCTCAACCGAGCTGCGGAATATGCGAAAAGATTTTACCCGTCAACCAGGGGAGCACATCATCACCTGGTTACTCCGATGCTGGGACAATGGGGCCGATGGTCACGAACTAGAAGGTACAGAAGCCAAGCAGCTGGGATCACTTGCTAGAGAAGGGGGAATTGACAAAGCAATTGCAAGAGAGAAAAAGTCCCTCAGCCTTTGGAGGAGGCTCTTGGCAGCTGTGAAAGAAAGGTTTCCGTACAAGGACGATGTTACGAGTCGTTCGGCCAAGTGGACTACTATAGACAAAGGCATCCAGTCTCTGAGGGAATCGGCCATCGTAGAGATGATCTATCACATCAAGCCGAATAACGGGGATACACCTATAGATCCAGATGAAGTTGAATGTACACGACCCATGTGGCGAAAACTTACACGGAATGCACCGTCATCATATGCCCATTCATTGGCAACAGTGACCTGGAATGACATAGTACCACTAACAGTGGATGAAATGGTTCATAAACTCCGAGAGTTCGAAGACAATCTCACTCCTTCCATCATCTCAGCTGTGAAAAAACTGTCCCAGGACCTCGACAAATTGAGGGACGATGTATCTGATTTATCCAGCTCCTCACGTGTACCAACACGCGTCTCAGCTATTAACAAAAGACGTCCTATTGTTCAAGAGAGGAGATACAGAAGGTATACGCCACGGGGTACCCTATGGTTTTACCTGCTGGATCACGGAGAAGACATGACAAAGTGGGATGGAAAACCTACTTCAGCTTTGGAGGAACGGGTGAGTGAACTGAAGAGGGGAGCAAGGGCCAAGACTGATCGTCCCATGAGAGCTACGGCTTCAGTTTCTGGTGAGCAGTTTCCCAGATGGAGTGGAAGAGCTGATTTTACTCCAGCTCCTGTGATAACGAAGAATAATCCCTTTCAACACGACTTAAGTGTCCAATGCTGTGACGACCATTAGAGGGGCCCTGCCTCCAGCCAGGTGGAGGTAGGGGACAATCGGATTTACTGGACTGTGTGGATCAGATGGCCTGGCACATCAGTCCCACAGAAGTATAAGGCTCTAGTAGATACCGGTGCACAGTGTACCCTGATGCCATCAAGCTGTCAAGGGGTGGAACCCATCTATATTTCTGGAGTAACAGGAGGATCCCAAGAGTTGACTGTGCTGGAGGCTGAAATCAGCCTGACTGGGAGGGAGTGGCAAAAGCACCCTATTGTGACTGGTCCAGAGGCTCCATGCATCCTCGGCATAGACTACCTCAAGAGAGGGTACTTCAAAGACCCAAAAGGGTACCGGTGGGCTTTTGGTATTGCTGCTTTGGAGACTGAGGAAATTGAGCAGCTGTCCACTTTGCCTGGTCTCTCAGAAGATCCCTCTGCTGTGGGGTTGCTGAAAGTTGAAGAACAACAAGTGCCAATTGCGACCACAACAGTGCACCGGCGGCAATATCGCACCAACCGAGACTCCCTGATTCCCATCCATCAGCTGATCCGTAGACTGGAGAGTCAGGGGGTGATCAGCAGGACCCGCTCACCCTTCAATAGCCCCATATGGCCAGTGCGAAAGTCTAATGGAGAATGGAGACTAACAGTAGACTATCGTGGCCTGAATGAAGTCACACCACCATTGAGTGCTGCCGTACCGGACATGCTAGAACTTCAGTATGAGCTAGAGTCAAAAGCAGCCAAGTGGTATGCCACGATTGATATTGCCAATGCATTTTTCTCCATTCCTTTGGCAGCAGAGTGCAGGCCACAGTTTGCTTTTACTTGGAGGGGTGTCCAGTTCACTTGGAACCGACTGCCCCAGGGGTGGAAACACAGCCCTACCATTTGCCATGGACTGATCCAGACTGCACTGGAACAGGGGCAAGCTCCAGAACACCTGCAATACATTGATGACATTATTGTGTGGGGCGATACAGCGGAAGAAGTCTTTGAGAAAGGGAGGAAAATAATCCAAATCCTGCTGAAAGCCGGTTTTGCCATAAAACGGAGTAAGGTCAAGGGACCTGCACAGGAGATACAATTTTTGGGAATAAAATGGCAAGATGGACGTAGACAGATCCCCACAGATGTGATCAACAAGATAACAGCAATGTCTCCACCAACTAATAAGAAAGAAACGCAAGCTTTCTTGGGTGCAGTGGGGTTCTGGAGAATGCACATCCCAAATTACAGTTCGATTGTAAGCCCTCTCTATCATGTGACCCGGAAGAAGAATGATTTTAAATGGGGCCCTGAGCAGCAACAAGCCTTTGAGCAAATTAAACGCGAGATAGTTCATGCAGTAGCCCTTGGACCAGTCCGAACCGGACCAGATGTAAAAAATGTGCTGTACACTGCAGCTGGGGAGAACGGTCCTACCTGGAGCCTCTGGCAGAAAGCTCCAGGGGAGACTCGAGGTCGACCCCTCGGCTTTTGGAGTCGGGGATACAAAGGATCTGAGGCCAGCTATACCCCAACTGAGAAAGAGATACTGGCAGCCTATGAAGGGGTTCGAGCTGCTTCGGAAGTGATTGGCACTGAAGCACAGCTCCTCCTGGCACCCCGGCTGCCCGTGCTGGGCTGGATGTTCAAAGGCAGGGTCTCCTCTACACATCATGCAACTGATGCTACATGGAGTAAATGGGCTGCACTAATTACACAACGAACTCGAATAGGAAGTCCCAGTCGTCCAGGCATTCTAGAAGTCATCATGGACTGGCCAGAGGGCAAAGATTTCGGAATGTCACCAGAGGAGGAGGTGGTGCGTGCTGAAGAGGCCCCACCATATAATAAACTGTCAGAAAGTGAAAAGCAGTATGCCTTGTTTACTGATGGCTCTTGCCGTATTGTGGGAAAGCATCGGAGATGGAAGGCAGCTGTATGGAGTCCTGGACGACAAGTTGCAGAAACTGCTGAAGGAGAGGGTGAATCGAGTCAATTTGCCGAGGTGAAAGCCATCCAGCTGGCCCTGGACATTGCTGAACGAGAAAAGTGGCCAGTACTTTATCTCTATACTGACTCATGGATGGTGGCAAATGCCCTGTGGGGGTGGTTGAAGCAATGGAAGCAGAGCAACTGGCAACGCAGAGGTAAACCCATCTGGGCTGCTGCACTGTGGAAAGATATTGCTGCCCGGGTGCAGAACCTGGTGGTGAAGGTACGTCATGTAGATGCCCATGTACCCAAGAGTCGGGCCACTGAGGAACACCAGAACAACCAACAAGTGGATAAAGCGGCTAAGATTGAAGTGGCTCAGATGGACTTAGATTGGCAACATAAAGGTGAATTATTTTTGGCCCGGTGGGCCCATGACACTTCAGGCCATCAAGGCAGAGATGCAACATATAGATGGGCCCGTGACCGAGGGGTGGACTTAACAATGGACACTATTGCCCAGGTTATTCATGAGTGTGAAACATGTGCTGCAATTAAACAAGCCAAGCGGTTAAAGCCTCTTTGGTATGGAGGACGATGGTTGAAGTATAAATATGGGGAGGCCTGGCAGATTGACTATATCACACTGCCACCAACCCGCCAAGGCAAGCGCCATGTGCTTACCATGGTGGAAGCAACCACCGGGTGGCTGGAAACATACGCTGTGCCCCATGCCACTGCCCGGAACACCATCCTGGGCCTTGAGAAACAGATTTTGTGGCGACACGGCACCCCAGAGAGAATTGAGTCAGACAATGGGACTCATTTCCGGAATAACCTTATAGATATTTGGGCCAAAGAGCATGGCAATGAGTGGGTATATCACATCCCCTACCATGCACCAGCCTCTGGGAAAATCGAACGGTACAATGGGCTGTTAAAAACTACACTGAGAGCGATGGGTGGGGGAACTTTCAAGCATTGGGATACACATTTACCAAAGGCCACCTGGTTGGTCAACACCAGAGGATCTGCCAACAGGGCTGGCCCAGCCCAGTCAGAACTTTTACATATTGTAGAGGGGGACAAAGTTCCCGTGGTGCATATGAAGAATTTGCTGGGGAAGACAGTCTGGGTTATTCCTGCTTCAGGTAAAGGCAAACCCACTCGTGGGATTGCTTTTGCTCAGAGACCTGGATATACTTGGTGGGTAATGCGGGAAGATGGGGAAGTCCGATGTATACCTCAAGGGGATTTGATTTTAGGGGAAAACAGCCAGTGAACTCAATTGTATGCTGTTGCCTGCTGTGTAATGCTTTTATAGCCCATCAACTAGATGTCTCCAGGTCACCAGCGACTGGCCCTGACTTCCCTCCAGCCATCATCCCAACAGAGAATGAACTTGGAACATCATGGACCGAATGGACTCGGCAGCATTATAGGGATTGGTCCATGCACTAAGAAAATGATTTTTTTTCCTCTTGGTCTGTATGTATATGGATGTATATATGTGGGAGAGTGATGGTGTATTGAAAATGTGGGATCTGAGCACGACGTGAATGGTATGGAATAAGGGGTGGATAATGTCCTGGGTTCAGCAGTAGCAGTCATGTTTTTTCCTTTGTGTTAGCTGGTGCAGTGCTGTGTTTTGACTTCTAGTTTTGAGAACAGCGTTGATGAAGCCGATGTTTTCGGTTGTTGCTAAGTGATGTTTACCCTGACCAAGGACTCTGTGAGGCTCATGCTCTGCCAGGGAGGAGGGGAAGCTGTGAGGAAGCAGAGACGGGGCGCCTGACCCGGGCTAGCCGGGGAGGTATTCCATACCACAGCACGTCATGCCCGGGGTGGGGGGTAACTGGGAGTCACCCGGAAGGACAGGAGCTTCCGGGTGGAACTCGTTTTCTTGGCCGGTGGTATCGTATTCTCTTCCCTTGTTATTTTCCCTTATCATTGTTTTAGCTGATAGTAGCGGTGGTGATTTGTTGCTGGACTGTTCTTGTCTCAACCCGTAGGAGTTGCACTCTCTCGATCCTCCTCCCCGTTCCTCCGGGAGCGGGGAAGGGGAGAGCCCCGGTGCAGGGAGAGGGGGGGGGAGACGAACACGGACCTTGATTGTTGTCAGCTTGGCACCACTCACTGGGAGTGAGTGAACAAGTTACCTGACTGGGTTTAAACCACGACACAGACACAGCTGTGCTGCCTCCAGGCTGGGATGTTCTGGTCACACAGCGATTTAGCATCTTCCCAATGCTCAATCACAGCACATACCATGCTCATCCTCTGGCAGCTCAGTGGCTCTGCTTCTCCTCCCGTTTCCTTAATTTGCACTGCACATCCTTCTGGAAGCAAATGGGATTTTATGCATTTCCTTGCATTAGCCCAAAGTAAAGTGATGTTTTTCAGATATACGTCCTCAAAACCCTTCATCCCCCTTTGAACTTACCTCTGGATGAATCGCTGCTTGAATCAGTGCAACTTCTAAAGCTAAACTGAAGAGGGAAATTCCTCATGGGCTTATTTTTGCCACCTCCTATGATATCACATCTATTTCCCCCCCCCCCCAAAAAACAAGAGATGACAAGAGAACATTTATCAGAGACCTACATTGAGGGGATGCTTAACATCACTGAGTCTCTGCAGAGTTTAAGGCATGGTTAGAATGTGCTGTACCTGCTCCTGTAAAGACATTCAGTTCCTTCCTCCTCCAGACAGCTGACACCAAATGAGTTAAAAAGGGAAAGATTAGGAGTTCTATCAACCAGCTGGGACCGGGTTGGTCAATGAGCAGCTCGCAATGAGGTTATTTGCTGTTGCTTTTCTAAGGGCATCTTTAACATCCTTGTTCCTCAAGCTGTAGATCAGAGGGTTGAGCATAGGGACAAGGAGGGTGTAAAACACAGCGGTGACTTTCTCTGTCTCCAGGGAGTACTTGGAAGCTGATTGCATGTGGCTGAGCCCAGCAGGGACGTAGAACAAGGTAACGGTCAGGAGGTGGGAGGCACAAGTAGAGAAGGCTTTGTGCCTTCCTTCAGCAGACCTAATCCTCAGGATGGACAAGAGGATGTATACATAGGAGGTGATGATGAGGATGAGCACAGACATGGAAATGCTCCCATGAAGAATTACAAGCAAAAGCTCATTGAGGTGGCTGTTGGAGCAGGAGAGCTTCAGCAAAGGGTTAGTGTCACAGAAGTAATGGTTGATGGTGTTTGGACCGCAGAAAGGCAACAGCAGCAAGCAACAGGTTTGGATTAGGGAGTTCAAAATACCCCCCCCCCCCCATGTATGATGCAGCCACCAGCTGAACACAGACCCCCTGGGGCATGGAAACCGTGTAGAGCAGTGGGTTGCAGATGGCTACGTAGCGGTCATAAGCAATCACAGCCAGCAAGAGCACCTCTGTGGTCACAAACGTGAGGAAGAAGAAATGCTGCAGGAAGCAGGCAGGGTAAGAGATAGTTTTGTTTTCCACCAAGAAGGCAAGAAGCAGCTTTGGAGCAAAGACAGAGGAGTATCAAAGATCGACAACAGAGAGATTGCAGAGGAAGAAGTACATGGGGGTGTGCAGCTGGGGGCTTGTCTTGATCAGTGCCATCAGCCCAAGGTTGCCCGTATGAGTGATGAGATAAATCATGAAGAAGATTACAAAGAGGAGTCTGCAGCTTGGGCTCGCTTGTCAGGCCGAGGAGGATGGAGTGTGTCACTGCAGTGTGGTTGCCTTCAGCCCTGTTACTGTATTGCATGACAGCATCCCTGTGGGAAGGAGGAAAGAAGGAGTGAAATAGGGAAGAGCAATGCCATGTGGCTTGCATGTACTCTGTTAGGCTGGACATTAGAACAATAAAGATTTGATAGTTAAGGCAACATCTAACTGTGGTTCTTGGTGAATCTTCACAGGCAGAGAAACACATCCAAAAACCCTTCAGAAATCTCTTAATCATGAGGCTAAATCAGACCTTTTCCTTTTAAAAACCCAAACCCCATCTTGAACCATTTGAAAACTGGAGAAGAGCTGAAGAACTTGCAAACTTGTCATGACATTTCATTAAGGGGGCAGAAAAAGGAACTGTACATTCCATTTGCTCCATGAGAAAGACTGAAAACATCTGAGTGTTGTCCTGGGTTCAGCAGTAGCAGTCATGTTTCTCCTTTGTGCTAGCTGGTGCAGTGCTGTGTTTTGACTTCCAGCCTGGGAACAGTGCTGGTGATACCAATGTTTTCGGTTGTTGCTAAGTGATGTTTACCCTGACCAAGGACTTTGTGAGGCTCATGCTCTGCCAGGGAGGAGGGGAAGCTGTGAGGAAGCAGAGATGGGGCGCCTGACCCGGGCTAGCCAGGGAGGTATTCCATACCACAGCATGTCATGCCCGGGGTGGGGGGTAACTGGTAGTTACCCGGAAGGACACGGGCTTCCAGGTGGGACTCGTTTTCTTGGCCGGTGGTGTTGTATTCTCTTCCCTTGTTATCTTCTCTTATCATTGTTGTTGGTGGTGGTAGTGGTGGCGATTTGTGTTGTACATTGGTTGCTGGACTGTTCTTGTCTCAACTCGTGGGAGTTGCACTCATTCGATCCTCCTCCCCATCCCTCACAGGAGCAGGGAAGGGGAGAGCCCCAGTGGGGGGTGGGGGGGCCTCAATTGCTCTCAGCCCGGCACCACTCACTGGGAGTGAGTGAACAAGCTGTCTTCTGGCTAGGGTTTAAAACAAGACACTGGAAAACACGCTTCTCCTTAAACCAGGGCTACATTCTGTGCTGGGATGGACAAGAGTTTCTCTGGCTGCAGCCTGAGACCTGACAGTGACTGTGTATTGGAAAGAAAGTTGTTGTCCAAAGAGATTGTTACTTAAATATTACTTGAAATTAATATATTTTATTATTTAAATGTTATTAAACATAACAATAAACTTTATTTCAGGGTTCAGAGAGCAAAAGGGAGAAGCTGGTGGCTTTGCCCTGCTGGCATCAAACCAACTGGTATCTGAGCTCATGTTTTATATTAGCAAATGATTTCTGGTGTTATTTCTGGTTTTAAGGAAATATTAACTGATGTTTCCAAATATTTCAACTCCAGACCACAAGGTTTGGTCATGTGAAATGACAGAGGGGATATTGAGGTGAGCTATTAGGCAGAAATTGCTCCTTGTGAGGGTGCTGAGACACTGGCACAGGGTGCCCAGAGAAGCTGTGGCTGCCCCATCCCTGGCAGTGTTCAAGGCCAGGTTGGGCACAGGGGCTTGGAGCAAGCTGCTCCAGTGGAAGGGGTCCCTGCCCGTGGCAGGGGTTGGAGCTGGAGGAGCTTTAAGGTCCCTTCCAACCCAAACCTTTCCCTGATTCTATGATTTCAGGGACAGAGAAAGGATTAATGCAAGAATTAATGGTTTCACACTCTTTTTGACTTGATGCCATCTGAAAGTTCTCCATGTGCTTTATCTTGCAGATAAGGGTAAATCTGAGATTTCCTATTGTGAATTTGCAGCATGGGAAATTCCAGTTAGAAACAGAGGGTGGGGAAAAACCCCACTTTAAGAGCTGTCAAACACTGAAATAGGGGCCAGGGAGGGTGTGAAATCTCTGCTCCTGTTTGTCCCCAAGACTCAGCAGGAAAACAACTGTCATCTGGGTTAAATAATAACCAGGGAATTATCAGGAAGCTTTGGGAAGAAAGCAGGATTCAGCTGATTGACCCTGGGTGCCTGTTAGTTGTGTGTTGTTAAGAAATGAGCAAACACTTTGATCCTGGCTTGATTCAATTCAATCATGGAGCTTCTACCTCCAGCCTAGGTTATTGCATGTCTCCAGGATAGCCCTAAGGCTCAGCCATGGCTCCAGATTTTACCATGCTCCTGGCAGTGGCTGCAGGCCTATGGGCTGAAGTAATGGGATGGTTTATGTATGCAATGTGTGTCCATCACCCATCAGCTCTCTGCGCAGGAGGGCAACAGGAGAGACTTAAGTGCAGGCAATGCCATTCATGCAGGCTGCCATGGGCTGACACATAGGAGGTCTAAAGGCTGATGAGCAACACCACAGCTCCTGTGCTCTGTTGTGATCAGGCTGCCATGGAGATCATGGCTTCTATTGCTGCCAACAGGGGAATAGAAAGCAAAGGTGTGGATCAGGGGACAGGGGTTCCTTGATAGTATCTGCCCTTTGGTGAGGATTCATCACTATCACGTCTTAAAATGCTTTCAAAGTGCTTTCATTCATAACAGAGGTCACACAAGTACCATATTTCACTTAAATTCTTTGCTGTCTGAAATGAAATGAGGTGAATGGTGCTGGAAATCATTGAATGAGGTTTGTACATCAAAACCTAAAAATACTGCCTGCATGGCATCACACTTATTTGCTGTCATCTCTATTTCTCTTGCTAAAGGTGTTTTTGTCCTTTTCTTAAAGCTCTTAATGATTTTAACAACACCGTCAAGAAATGGAGTTTGATTCAGTGGAACGATAGAATTCACTCTCTGTTTATTCTCATTTGCCAAACAAAAGGGAGAGCAAAAAGGAAAAGAGCTTTAAGCTCACCAAGTTCAGCCGTTCCACAGCACTGCCAAGGCCACCACTAACCCATGACACTGAGGCCTTGCCTATAGGTTTGTGAACACCTGCAGAACCGGTGCCTGCAGCCCTGCCCTGGGCAGCCTGTTCCAATGCCTGAGCACCCTCTGGGGCAGGAATTGTTCTTCAGCTCCATCTAAACCTGCCCTGGTGCAGCCTGAGGCCATTTCCCCTTGTCCCATCCCTTGTTCCCTGGGAGAAGAGCCCAGCCCCACCTGGCTCCATCCTCCTGTCGGGCAGGTGTAGAGAGAGATAAGGTCCCCCCTCATACTAAGATGAAGAGAAGTGCATGCTTGTAGTTGTCTACCTGTGTCTTGATTAGGTGAAATAAAATACTAATTAACCAATTAGTTGAAATTAACTACTAAATAGATTTATCAAAGTTTGGAGAGTGAAATTAGTTTTATTCTCAATCACATCAACCAGTGCATCGTGTAAGTCCGGGTGCAGAAGACCCCCAACATGTTGTCCATACCTAACCAAAACCCGAGCATCTCCCCCAGTATCTCTATTTTATTTGGCCCTAAACTTACAACATTCAATATCACTTTATTTTCAACAGTCTTCTCAGAGCCTCCTTCATCTCCTTATTCCTCAGGCTGTAGATCAAGGGGTTCAGAATGGGAGTCACCACGGTGTAGAGCACCAGAGCCCATTTATCTCCTCCTCTTGAGTTGTCTGAGCTGGGGAATAAATACATAAAAAAGGAAGCTCCATAGAAGATGCTGACAGTGGTGAGGTGGGACGTGCAGGTGGAGAAGGCTTTGCGCTTGCCCTCGGCTGAATTGATGCTCAGGATGGTGGCGATGATGGCCACGTAGGAGAGCAGGATAACCAGGATGCTGGACACACCAAAGAGAGATGCTGCAGTGGTCAGGATGATGTGGCTGAAGGTGGTGTCAGAGGTGGAGAGTGAGATGAGAGGGGAAATGTCACAAAAGAAGAGGTCGATGGTGCTGGAGCTGCAGAACGACAGGGTGGACATGCTGATGGTCTGTCCCACACCATTGGTCAGCCCCACGAGGTATGAGCCAGTCACCAGCTGGAAACAGCACTTTGGGGACATGACAAGGGGGTACAGCAGGGGATGGCAAATGGCCACGTAACGGTCATAGGCCATTGCAGCCAGCAGGAAACATTCAGTTATCCCAAAGATATCATAGATGAAGACCTGAGCCACACACCCAGCATAAGCAATGCTCTTCTTCTCTGACACCAAGCTAACCAACATCTTGGGGGTGACGATGCTGGAAGAACAGAGGTCTACAAAGGCCAGATTGCCCAGGAAATAATACATGGGGGAGTGGAGGTGGGGGCTGGCCCTGATTAAGATGATGATGCCCAGGTTGCCCACAATGGTGACAAGGTAGGTGAGCAGGAAGAGCAGGAACAAGTAGACCTGAGTCACCGGGTCCTCTGTGAACCCTGCCAGGCTGAACTTGGTCACTTGGGTGCAATTGCTTTGTGCCATGGGCTGGATGGTGCCTTGTGTGTGAGCTCCTGGCTGGAGGTTTCTTCTCCAAGAGGCAGGGATGTCCCAGGTGGAAAAGCCTCTGTGTGGTGGGAGCTGCTCAGAGACAGTCCCACAGGATGGAAAGGGAAAGTTCAGGCACAGATCAATGAGGAACAGGTTGGTGAAAGTCCTGTGCCAGCACAGGTAGAACAAAGGGGTGCTCAAGCAGTTAAACACCATGGCACAACGTGGTGTGTGCTCCTCTGGCTCCCCTTGAGATGTTGATCAATGACCCCTGTGGAAAGCAGTGGGAAGGTTGCACACCAAGGTAGCTTTACCTTAGCGCTGCACTTCATTGCCTGCGTTAATGCTGAGCCTGGGGCTTGGAGACCATCTGGATCAACCTGGAACACAGAGAAACGTGATGTTTTCACAGTGCACAGTTGATCCTTCATCCTCTCATGGGCATTTGCCAACCACCTGCTTCTTCCCTCTCTGCTTCGGTTTCTTCCTAAATGGAACGAATTCCTGACCTATGGAAAGTACAGGTTGGACAGGGCAACCTGCTCTAGTGGAAGGTGTCTCTGGCCATCACAGGCGGTTGGAATTGAGTGAGATTTAAGGTCTCTTCCAACACAAACCATACTATGATCCTATGCAACCTTACACAGTGGTTAATATCAGTTTCCCCTCCCTCCTGACACACTTTGTCAGATCTAAAACCTTTTATTGGTTAATTTGTTCCTTGAGTCTCCAATAGAAGTGGGCAAACCCCAGAGCTCAGCAATCTCTTCTCAAACACGTTTTTGGGGAAAAAAGTCATCTTTTCGAGCTGCCTCATCTCAGCAATGGGGAGCACCCTGAATGTCCTGTACAGGAAAGCTTCTGGTGCTCATCCAGAAGCCCTTTCTGGTCAGTGAGGAGAGGAAGTCTCCTGAGTGTGTTCTCCACCTGGGTGATCTTCAAACCTGCCTTCTCAGCAGCAGCGTGGGGATCACACAGCACAAAGCAGCTCCCTGGGAAGCCCAGAGCATCATCAAGCAGCCCAGGACCCTGCAGTAGGGCAGGAGATGAAGACAGGAGCTGCTGCTTGTTGGCAAGAGAGAACCACAGGAGAATGATGGGCTGGAAGATGCTGCCCGTCACTTACATCTCAGCTCTGTCTCTGCTGCCCTCCTCATGCTCTCGGAGATGGATGTGAAGATGAATGTGCCTGGAGCTGTGCAGGGAGCCTGGGAATGAACCAGCATCAGCAAACCCCCTTCCTATTTCAAGTGACGTGAGGATGTGGGACTGTGAATCTCTTTGGGCCCCAGGAGGTGACAAAGCCCAAAGCAGGTCATTATCTCTTCTCTGTGTTGATTAGTTCGGAGAAGAAATATACCCAGAGGAGATGACCTCAGCTTGAGCAAGCAACAGGGCTTTGGGCTCCCTTAGAGCAAACCACAGAACAGCCCAACCTTTCAAATCCACTTTTGAAGCATTTCTGAGGCAGTTACAGCTTCACAAGGGCCATGGTTGACATTACCATGGCAGGAAGATGAGGGGAATCTCTCTAATGGGAGCTGGTACCGGGGTCCATAAGCAATGTCAGGCACCACAGGCAATGAACCAGCTTTCCACCCATTTTCAGTTCCTTGTACTCAAACCATAGCTCACAAGTTTGGCTGCAAAGGAGCCAACAGAAGATCGTGGTGACCTTGCTAACGGTGAGGTAAATGCTGTCCTCTACTTCTTGTCCATGCAACCATCAATGCTCACATCACCCAAGTCACTCAGGTTGGTCAGGCGTGACTTGGCCTTGGTACCTCTGTGCTGGCTGCTCATGGTCACCCTCCTGTCCTTCCTCTGCCTGATGACGGCTTCCTGGGGAATTTGGTTCTTAATCCCATGGGGGACACAGGCAGCCCCAGTCCTTGTGCTCTCCCTGATGATGACATTCACCTTCTTCCACACATCATGCTGGAAGCACAAGAGACAAAGGAGAGCCTGAGGGAGCGGTGCCCAAAAGTGGAAGGAAGGAGATAGGGAGGAACAGTGAAGAGTGCGGTAAAGGACTGAAATGGGCAGCACCAGGGGAAAAGGGCCCTTCTGAAGGGATGCTTTAGGGTTGCCCCTGTTGCTGGTGGCTCTGATGGATGCTCCCAAGCCCATCACAGAATCCCAGCCTGGTTTGTGTTGGAAAGGAACTTAAAGTTCCTCCAGCTCCAACCCCTGCCACAGGCAGGGACCCCTTCCACCGGAGCAGCTTGCTCCAAGCCCCTGTGTTCAACCTGGCCTTGAACACTGCCAGGGATGGGGCAGCCACAGCTTCTCTGGGCACCCTGTGCCAGCGCATCAGCACCCTCACAGGGAAGAGCTTCTGCCTAAGAGCTCATCTCAGTCTCCCCTCTGACAGGTTAAAGCCTTCATGGGGGTTGTGGGGAACCTCCTTCTACAGCCAAACATGAAAAGAAAGTGCATGTCACACGGATTCCCACCAGAGATCATCCGGATCCCCTGGCAGTGCACACTGGGAGCAAATCCCCACAATCTGGGCACCATTTTGGGTTCCAACCCCTTCCAGAGCCACATCCTCCCCTTTCCTTCTCTCTCCAGTCGTAAAACCAGGCATAGGAGCCTCAGGACACGGTGCGATGCTGCGGATGAGGCCCCTCCATCCTCCTCCTGTTGTCAACTCTGCCTCTCTCACCTCCTCATCTCCCTGTTCAATATCACGACCACAGCCACAGCCTGGCTGACAGTGGGAGATGAATGGGACTGAGTCAGTCCTCCAGGGCATGGGATATGTGTATGAATGTGTAGAGATGTGATGGATACAGGGGAGATGTGAGGAGATGGTCCCTCCTTGCTTTGCATCAGTCCTGGTCCCAAATCCTCTCACTGGTCACAGAGTCCCTGTGGCCACCCTGCAGCACATGGAGGGCAGAGGCTCTCTTCTCTGCTATGATGGCTATAGGAAGGATTTAAGCACTGATCCCAAAGAATTGAAAGCTGAGTCCCAGTTTGGAGCCAGCTCCATGCAGAGCATAGGGGGATTTCAGCCCTTGCCCAGTGCCTCCACCACCAGGGTACCACCAGTGGCAGAAGCCATCAGCATCCATATGAGAATGTCCCTTGTTTCCTGCAGAGCCCCAGCATCCTTCATCCTGCCCCATGGTGTGCAGTGAGGTGCTGGAGTTTGCAGTTTGAGGGGGACTATGGAGCAGCCCCTTTGCTCTCTGCCCCCTCCAGACTTTATCCCTGTGTCAGTGACCTCCCTGCACACATTCCTGGTCCCCAAGGCCATGGCTTCTCCCCATCCATCTCCTGCTGTCAGGCTGGGATTGAGCATGGAGGTGGGAGGTGTGGGACAAGATGGTGAGGTTCCGGGTGCCAGCACAGAGACAGGACCAGCGTTTGGAATGGGTGCAAGGGGACAGGGGACCACATTGCACATTTCTCTTCCCTATTCCAGAGCTGCCGAGGCTCTGCACAAGCAGCCACAACGCTGTGGATGCTGCAACACTTCCCTGTGCTTTTTAATATCATCAGGTGTTGATGGCTGAGCTTATGGTACCCAGGGGGACTTTGACCAGGAGAGGGAGTCACAGCAACCCCTATGTCCCTTCAAGCGGATGTATGACATCACCCTAATGAAACCAAGAGGAGAAGGAACATCAAACTTCATTTCAATTCACAGTCACCAGCTTTGAGGAAGAAATTAGCCACAATTATCCCAGGCTTCTTTTCCTCATGTAAAACACCAGTCAGCTTTATTGAGTTATAGCCTTGGTCACTGATAAATATCTGTTTTTCTCACAAGATTCTTGACCTTCTCCTTCAGCTCCAATACAATTCCTCACTCTTATCTGTGAGCTCTTTATTAATGCCTCTGGGGTGGGAGGGAAGAGGAAGTGTAGTTTTACATTTGCTTGCTGAAAAAGTCAGAGAAAAGGTTCCAAAAGATTCATTGCATTTGTTTGTGCCTTTCAAAGAGAAGTTGGTGGGAATCAAGATCTCAAGCTGCACCTTAAAATGTCAAGGGGAATCCCTCCCCAGGCTGCAGCTTCACAAGAGATTTCACTCCAAAGAAGAAATTGTAGATAATATAATTTGTAATACAAAATGATGAACTGTGCTGAGGCCACCCACTGTTAAGGACAATTTGGGCACATCAAAGGATCCTTGCATTTATTTTAAGTGTGTTTTACATTCATCTGAAGTGCCGTTCACTCAAATGGTGAGAGAAATGGAATTCCATCTGGAGATAAGCACCCACATCCCACGGCCATGCCAAGCTCATGCTAAAGTACACCAGGAAATCAAATAGTGGTTTTCATATAAAAGTTAAGCATGTGTCTAGTTTCCATGGATGAAAGACAATCCCGAACACACAATCAGTGATAACTGAGAGTTTTCTGGGTGTCAAGCCAAAACACACTGGTGTGGGAAAATCTTTCTTTTACCTGTTGTGAGTGGGAATTAACTTGTATTTGTAATGTATATGGATGGTGAACAGTCTCTTGTGTGTGCTCTGCTGAACAGCAACTTGATAGGAGATGTTGTCTTAAGGCAGGGGAAAAGTGGCTTCTGTCTTTGTGAATGAATGAGCTAGAATCAGTATTGATGGCTTGGCTTTGCGAGCAAACATTTGGGAAGGGCTTTAACCACGCTTACTACAAGCACGATGACCAAGGGCAAGTGGGATATCCAAATCTGGCTGGAAAAAAGGTTGCTTAGGCAATCAGGAAGTGTCCAACCACAACTGTCAACTCCTGATCTAATTCAAAGTACCCATGCTCTGGTCTGCCCATATGCAGCATTGAATCTGCAGCTTCCCATGCACCTTGTCACCTACTGTTTCGACCCTTGCCTGCCCATAGACAAGTGAGAGTGAGCCCTTCCAGACTCCTCAGTGGATTTTTTTAGGTGAAGCGCAGCTTGCGTAGAACTGGCCCCACCCTTTAAACCTGAGATTTAACTGCCACAACCTAGCTAGCTAGGACAGTGACAGCAAAGTCCACAGGTCGTAGGTTTTGTAAGAGTGTCCTTCTCTTTGATGGAAGACCATACAAGGCTAGGCAAGCTCCATCAGCCGGGGTTTGAAGACAGGAGTTTTCCTTCTCCTATGAGGAAAGCCTGTCTTCACTAATGAAGATTCGGAAAGACCTTTATCCATGCATTCTGAGCAAGACTGTCATCTCCTGGGTCAATCACAAGCGACCAATGACGCATCTAGGCAGGTTCTTAGAGGCGTTGTCATAAGCCCGCAGATGGTAGCCTCGCACCAGTGGCTCCTCAGACAAGTGCACGCACCAAGGGTATGAACCTGTGGTTCCTCTCGTACTGAGCAGGATTACTATTGCAACAACACACCATCAGTAGTGTAAAACTAACCTGTCTCACGATGGTCTAATCCCAGCTCATGCTCCCTATTAGTGGGTCGGCTCTTCCTATCATTGTGAAGCAGAATTCACCCATACCAGGTAGACAACAGAGGTCCTGCCCTGGAAGTCTAATATCATACTTGGTAAAGGAAAATTAAATAATGACCAGAGAAAAATACTGGGAAATAAGTTCCCCTTTCTACTCTATTTCTATCCCTGAGAAGAATAACTCCATTTTTACCCATGCAGGGACGTGGTCTGGATGGAGAGATACTGCCAGAGCAGTGAGCACTGGCTGCGCTGTTGGGGGCAGAAGGTGATGGTTTCTACTCTGCAGGAGCATAGGGACTGCCACAGGGGTTTGTTTCCTTAATCTCTTTAAACAGAGACAAAGGAGAACACCACAGTGTGTAGGGACCATCCCACAGTACCTGAGCGAGAGAAGTAGAGCAAGGACACAGAACAATGTCAACTGCAGCCAAGACTCCAGAGCATCAGGAAAGTTGGTGATGGTGAAGCAGATACAAGGCCAAGCCAAGTCAATCCCCTGGTCAGAATCCTGTCTAGCAACTGCTAAAAAGACCCTTGAGGAAACTTAGATCAGAAAATGGATGACCTGGGGAATTACAGACCAGTCAGTTTGAGCGGGGGGGGGGGGGGGGGGGGGGGGGGGAGATCAGCGTCCAGGAACCTCAACTCAGAGCGACAAGAGCCACCGAGGGAGCCTCAAGTCCTCGACAGGACCTGCCCAGCAGCCGGCAGCTCAGCTGACGTGAGCAGCTGACTCACAGGGGGCGGAGCCTGAAGCAGCGGCACCAGCCTTGACTGGTTAAAAACCTGCCCCAGGGAGCGCGAGCAAACAGGAGCGTGACGAACAGAGCGGGTCGAGGCAGTTCGCGCGGGCAGGTGAGCAGGATGGTGAGCACTCATCGTATGAGCAGGGCCCGGTCAGGGAGCTCTGCTCTGGCTGCCCCGGCGGTGGCAGCGTAGGCACCCAGACAGGGCCGATGAGAGGGGAGGCTGCAGCGCAGAGCTCAGGGGGTAGAGACTGTCTGCACTGGTCTTGTGAGGGAATGGTGCACAATGGGCTGGGCGGCACTAGGTGCTCCCTGGTGGAGGTCCTCCTGCAGCAGGTGGCTGAGCTGGGGGATGTTGTTAATAGGCTGCGAGATGTCAGGGAATCGGAGAGGAAGCAGGAATGCTTGCTCCCAGCCCAAACTGTGCAGGGGCCTCAAGCTTCACCTCTAGGTCATGAAGGCAAGAAGGAGGCCGTTAATCTGGGAAGCTGGGAATTAGTGACAAAAAAAAACAACAAATAAAGTAGGAAAAGGACAATCAAAAGCAAGGGGCTTCCCCCTAAATCTGTTGTCCCCAGGCAGAACTGCTTTGCTGTCCTGCAGGGGGCTAATGAGAAAGAAACAGCCGGCTGATGCCCTGGTAAAGAAGATCTCTACTGGTGCTGCCAGGAAAAAGTGGTGGGTCATAGTAGTAGGGGACTCTACACTGAAAGGGACAGAAACACTCGTCTTCGGCCTGACCCTGTCTCAAGGGAGGTGTGTTGCCTACCAGGGGCATGGATCAGGGATGTGACAGAGAGGCTGCCTGCTCTAGTAAGTCCCATGGACTATTAACCACTTCTGGTGATACATGTGGGTGCTAGGGACATAGATAGTAGTAGCCTGGGGAACATAAAGAAGGACTACAGAGCCCTGGGAGAGGTAGTTAGGGGCTCTGGAGCTCAGGTGGTCTTTTCATCAATTCTCCAGGGTACAGGGGAGGACCTAAAAAAAGCCAGGAGGATTAGCCAGGTTAATAACTGGTTAAAAGGGTGGTGCCATGGTCAGGGGTTTGGGTGTCTTGAACATGGGACCCAAGTTTGTAGGCCAGGTCTAGTGGGGGCTGGTGGAGCTTGCCTGATGGTAAGGAAGGGAAACAGCAGTTTTGGTAAGAGGCTTGCCAGACTGGTCAAGGAGGCTTTAAACTAGATGTGTTGGGGGAGGGGGCATCATTCCATCCCAACACACCCAGTCAGTGTCCAGCACCTATAATAAATGCTCGGAGCAGTGTAGAGATATCCCAGCTGCTCCAGCTAATGAGCCGGCTTCAGTTGGAGCTCGGCTCAGATGCCTCTATACAAATGCCTGTAGCATGGGGAACAAACAAGAGGAATTAGAGATGTGTGCATGTCTAGGGGGGTATGATATAATGGGAATCACAGAAACATGGTGGGATGGCTCCTATGACTGGAGTGTTGGGATGGAAGGTTACAGGCTCTTTAGAAAAGACAGGCCTGGCAGGCGGGGAGGGGGCATTGCCTTTTATGTTAGGGATAGGCTGGAGAGTATGGAACTGTGTCTGGGGGCAGGTGAGCAGTCCACAGAGAGTTGTGGGTCAGGGTTAAAGGGAATATAGCTATGGGAGACATTACTGTAGGGATCTGTTATAGACCGCCTGATCAAGGAGAACCTGCGGATGAAGCACTCTATAGGCAGATAGGAAAAGCCTCACGCTTGCAGGCCCTTGTTCTCATGGGTGAACATGCTTAGTAAGGTTCCATGGGATACAGCCCTAGAGGGCAGACGGGCCCAAGACTGTTGGTTGATATTCAAGGATCACCTGCTGCAAGCTCAGGAGTGTTGCATCCCAACCAGAAGGAAGTGCAGCAGGAGGGCCAGGAGACCTCCTTGGATGGATAAGGAGCTCCTGAGGAAAACTGAAATGAAAAAAGAGGCTTATAATAAGTGGAAACAAGGACAGGTGGCATGGGAAAAGTACAGGGATATTGTCCGGGAAGCTAGGGACCAAGTTAGAATTAAACTTAGCTAGAGGTATTAAAGATAACAGGAAGGGATTCTACAGGTACATAGCAAATAAAAAACAGACTACGGAGAATGTAGCCCCCCTCAGGAAGCTCTCGGGAGAATTGGCTATACAGGATTTGGAGAAGGCTGAGGTTCTAAATGACTTCTTTGCCTCGGTCTTCACTGGCAAAGGCTCTGACCACACCACCCAAGTCTTGGAAGGCAGATGCAGGGACTGTGAGAATGAAGACCTTGCGCCCACTGTAGGAGAGGAACTGGTTCGAGACCATCTTAAAAATCTGAACGTGCACAAGTCCATGGGTCCTGATGAGATCCATCTGAGGGTCCTGAAGGAGCTGGCGAATGAAGTTGAAAGTCGCTGGCCGTCATATTTAGGAAATCATGGCAGTCAGGTGAAGTTCCCGATGACTGGAAAAAGGGAAATATAACCCCCATTTTCAAGAAGGGGAAAATGGATGACCCGGGGGATTACAGACCAGTCAGTCTCACCTCTGTGCCTGGCAACATCTTGGATCAGGTTCTCCTGGAAGGCATGCTAAGGCACATGAAAATCAACAAGGTGCTTGGTGACAGCCAGCATTGCTTCACTAAGGGGAAATCCTGCCTGACCAATGTGGTGGCCTTCTATGATGGCGCTACAGAACTGATGGACAGGGGTAGAGCAGTTGATGTCATCTACCTGGACTTGTGCAAAGCGTTTGACACTGTCCCACACGACATCCTTGTCTCCAAATTGGAGAGACATCAATTTGATGGATGGACCACTCGGTGGATAAAGAACTGGCTAGATGGCCGCACACAAAGAGTTGTTGTCAATGGCTCAATGTCTGGCTGGAGACCAGTAACGAGTGGTGTCCCTCAGGGATCGGTGTTGGGACCGGTCTTGTTTAACATCTTTGTCGCTGACATGGACAGTGGGATTGAGTGTGCCCTCAGCAAGTTTGCCCATGACACCGAGCTGTGTGGTTCGGTTGATACCCTGGAGGGAAGGAATGCCATCCAGAGGGACCTTGACACGCTTGTGAGGTGGGCTGATGCCAACCCCGTGAGGTTTAACCATGCCAAGTGCAAGGTCCTACACCTGGGTGGGAGCAGTCCCAGGCACAGCTACAGGTTGGGCAGAGAAGAGATTCAAAGCAGCCCTGTGGAGAAGGACTTGGGGGTGCTGATGAGAAAATGAACATGAGCCAGCTTCAGTGTGCGCTTGCAGCCCAGAAAGCCAACCGTATCCTGGGCTGCATTCAAAGGAGCATGACCAGCAGGTCGAAGGAGGTGATCCTGCCCCTCTACTCTGCTCTTGTGAGACCTCACCTGGAGCATTGTGTGCAGTTCTGGTGTCCTCAACATAAAAAGGACATGGAACTGTTGGAACAAGTCCAGAGGAGGGCCACGAGGATGATCAGGGGACTGGAGCACCTCCCGTATGAAGACAGGCTGAGGAAGTTGGGGCTGTTCAGCCTGGAGAAGAGACCTCATAGCAGCCATCCAGTATCTGAAGGGGGTCTATAGGGATGCTGGGGAGGGACTCTTCATTAGGGACTGTAGTGACAGGGCAAGGGGTAACGGGTTAAAACTGAAACAGGGGAAGTTTAGGTTGGATATAAGAAGGAAATACTTTCCTGTTAGGGTGGTGAGGCATTGGAATGGGTTGCCCAGGGAGGTTGTGAATGCTCCATCCCTGGCAGTGTTCAAGGCCAGGTTGGACGAGGCCTTGGGTGATATGATTTAGCGTAAGGTGTCCCTGCCCACAGCAGGGGCGCTGGAACTAGATGATCTTAAGGTCCCTTCCAACCCTAACAATTCTATGATTCTATTATTTCCATGGTTTTCCCCACTCAAGGTCAGGAAGGTGTTGGCAGGCTGCTCCTCACAACTCTGAGACTAAGAAATGAACTGGACATCATGTTCTGTAGGTAATAGAATGCTGTTGGCTGTATTTGAGGGGATTCATAGAATCCCAGCCTGGTTTGGCTTGGAAGGGATTTTAAAGCTCATCCAGCTCCAATCCCAACACCTTCCACTGGAGCAGCTTGCTCCAAGCCCCTATGTCCAACCTTGCCTTAAGCACTGCCAGGGATGGGGCAGCCACAACTTCTCTGGGCACCCTGTGCCAGCGCATCAGCACCCTCACAGGGAAGAGCTTCTGCCTAAGAGCTCATCTCAGTCTCCCCTCTGACAGGTTAAAGCCTTCATGGGGATTACGGGGAACCTCCTTCTACAGCCAAACATGAAAGGAAAGTGCATGTCACACAGATTCCCACCAGAGATCATCTGGAACCCCTGGCAGTGCACACTGGGAGCAAACCCCCACAGTCTGGGCATCATTTTGGGTTCCAATTCTTTCCAGAGCCACATGCTCCCCTTTCCTTCTCTCTCCAGCAGTAAAACCATTCACAGGAGCCGCAGGACACTGTGCGATGTTGCAGATGAGCATCCGCCATCCTCCTCCTGCTGTCAGCTCTGCCACTCTCACCTCCTCATCTCCCTGCTCAATACCAGCCCTGCAGCCACAGCAGGAGATGGATGGGGCTGAGCCTGCTCCGCAGGGCATGGGATATGTGTATGGATGTGGTGGACATAGGGGGGTGTGCACGGATATGGTCCCTCCTTGCTTTGCATCAGTCCTGGTCCCAAATCCTCACACTGCTCACACTGCCCTCGTGGCCACCCTGCAGGACATGGGGGGCAGAGGCTCTCCTCTCCGCTATGATGGACATAAGAAGGATTTAAGCACTGATCCCTAAGAAGTTAAAGCTGAGTCCCAGTTTGGATCCAGCTGCATGCAGAGCAGGGATGGATTTCAGCCCTTGCCCTGTGCCTCCATCACCAGGGCACCAGGAGGGGCAGAAGCCATCAGCAACCCTATGAGAATGTCTCCCATTTCCTGCAGAGTGCCAGCATCCTTCATCCTGCCCCATGGTGTGCAGTGAGGTGCTGGAGTTTGCAGTTTGAAAGAATGCAGGTTTTAAGTCTTAATGAAGGTTTTAAACTATCACCTGGAGATGCTGACAGCTTTGGAAGATATTTTTGACAGGCTAGCAAGGAGCCAGGTAATAATGTTAAGTGTAGATCAGAAAAGACCAAGACATAGGGGAAAAAAATAACCACTAAGGGCAATAAAAGAGTGTAGATAAATCAGATTGTCTGTGGTCTTGTTGCACAAACAAGTCATAGGAAGAAAGTAAGACCTAGAAATGGCTCCAAACCAAGCCTGGAAGCCTAAGGAAGAGGCTGGGAAAGTCAAAGTGCTTGGTAAAAGTGAAGCTCTGGTGTCCTCTGTCACAAAACCAGCAGATAAACATCATACCAAAGATACTTCCAAACCAAAGTGTTGCCAATGTACTGAAGACTGAAAGTCTAATGTTATACCTGGTAAAGGAAAAGGCACTAAGGAAAAGATAACAACACTTGAATGTAAGGATCAATTTGTTTCTCTGCTTTTCACCACTGAAAAACTACCTCCTAATTTGCTCATGTAGGACATGTTCTGGATGGAAAATGACTGTCAGAGCAGTGAGCTCTGGCTGGGCTGTCAGGTGCAGAGGGTGATGGGTTCTACTGTGCAGGAGCCTGGGGTCTGCCACAGGGGTTTGTCTCCTTTATCTGTCTAAACAGAACCAAAGGAGAACACCCTGGTGTGCAGGGACCATCTCACGGTACCTGAGCAAGAGAAGCAGGGCAGGAACAGAGACATGGACCAAGTTCAACCAAAGCTCCAGAGCATCAGGAAAGCTGGTGATGAGGAGGCAGATTCAAGACCAAACCAAGTCAGGTCGAGTTAATCCCTTGTTCAGGATCAGGTGAAAAAATTGCAAGGAAGATATATGAGAAATCCTAGATGGCCACCAAAAGACTGCATAGGTGTGCTGAACTCCTACTAAACTGGAAACCAGAACTGCTCTAGTAAAGCTCAATCTGCCTGTTCTGAGCTTAAATAGAGATGAGGGAACAACAGGAAGAGGGTGGGGTTGGAGCCCAGCTGAGGCTGGTGAGGGGGATAAAGGCCTATTAGGTCACAATGGGACAATTCCTCCCTGCATCAAAATGCCTGTTTTTCACCCTTGAATACAGTGGAAATCCAGAGGCACCTGCTCAGCTGTTGGACATCCAGGCACTACAGGTGGGTAACCCCATTTGGGCTGGAAAACTGGGTTCACCCTCCACAGAGGAGCATCAGCAGCTCCAGAGATGGAGTCACTTGCTCTTCATGTCCCTTTTGAGAACTGTGTGCGAGATCTGGAATGTCTCTAAACCCATTTTCATTGTGTCAGTATGTTCAGACCAAAACATTTGCATGGTCCACAAGTGTGTAGGAAGCATCCTATGAGCTGCCTGTAACTGCTGCTGTGCAGCTGTTCTCAGGGACGGCTCATACACTCCACATCCCTCAGATGCCCAAGCACCACAATGCATTTCAGAGGTGATTTCACACCCTTTGCTTTTCCTTCTTTTTGTTTTTCTCTGGCAAAACATGAGCAGCCCTGGAGGCTTCCTCCCAGGAGAGCACAGGCAACTGTATTTACAGCCTAAGCACCACAAGCTGGGCTCTTGGAGTCTGGCAGGAGCTCACCTCTCTTCACATCAGGTGCTTAACAGAGCTGATGCTGGCACATAGATGTTCTTGCTGCGTTGGGGATAAATCCTTGGCTCCAATCACTCGGTGGCAGAGGGAAGGCACAAGAGGTAACACCAACACAAAGCAGAGCCTCGCCTGCACTGAGGCAGTGGGCTTGTGTCTGCATGTTCTTGCATCCTCTTTGGTAAAGCTGTGTCAGAAAACAGCCTTACCAATGTGGGTTTTCTTTATAAGAAGAGGGAGTAATGTCTGATGCAGGTTGTGTTTCCTTTGCATAGGCAGCTAAAGCAGATGCACTAATTTGTTCAAGTGTTAAATGAGGAGGAATCTTACTTTGTTATAAAGAAATAAAAATTTCAGATTGACAACAGAATATAATCACTAACAAATCAGAATTTGGAATCAGCGTGTTTTAAATATCAACTCTGTTTTTAAGGAAGCAAATTAGTGCCCATGGGTTTAGGATGGTTTATTGTCCATTTAACCAATGTTAATGTTATCTGTTGTTAATGATCTCAAATAGTTTGATAAATGTGATTTGGTGACATGAATGATAATTAGAAGTCAAGGCAATACACCTAGAGGACATTAATGTCTAAAATAGGATTTCACTGGGACTGGGACTTTCTCTTGCTCCAGGTTTACATTCACTGCTACGAGGTCCCTGTGAGGTGTCTTCCAGCACAAATTGCTGCCAAACCGAAAGTGAATAAAGATCTGATTCTTTCAGCATACCTGAAAACACACGTGTTTGAATAAATCCATAGTTTTATGTTATCCCAGCAACAAGTGCCATTTGTTGCTTCTACGTGCTCCCTGTCCTATTGAAAGTACCACAAGTGAAAAACATATATATAATGTGGGATAGAAAATACAGTAAACTATATTAATTCCACCAAAATGTCAAAGTTAAACTAGTGACTGAGTGTAGTTAGATCCACTCCTGAATATCTCTTTTTAATCAGTGTGATGTTTTAATTCCTTTTGTCTCAGCAGGTAACACCTGGTCATGGGAGGAAATCACACACAGACTGAATTCATCCTGTTGGGAATTACAGACAGCCCATATGCACAGACTCCTCTTTTTCTCTTGTTTCTATTGATTTACATTGTCACTCTGGTGGGAAACTTCAGCATTATCACATTGGTTCGGGTTTCTCCCAGCCTCCACACCCCCATGTACTTCTTCCTCACCCATTTTGCCTTCACTGACATCTGCTATTCCACAGTCATCTCCCCCAGGATGCTGGCAGACCTGTTATCAGAGGACAAAACCATTTCTTTTACCGGCTGCATGATGCAGTTCCTCAGCTTCACTTTCTTTGGCAGTGCTGAGTGTCACCTCCTGGCCATGATGGCCTATGACCGGCACGTTGCTATCTGCCAGCCCCTGCTTTATGTGACCATCATCTCCAGCCGTGTCTGCTGGCAGCTGGTAGCATCATCCTACCTATTTGCCTTCCTCAGTGCCATCATCTACACATGGTGTGTGTTTGGAGGTTCCCTCTGTGGTCCCAACTGCATCAACCACTTCTTCTGCGACATCATCCCTGTGCTAAAGCTCATGTGCTCTGACACCCACATCAGTGAGATGGTCATCTTTGCCCTCATCACCATCAATGCGGTGTGTGCAAGTGCGGTCATTTTTCTCTCCTACATCTCTATCATCCGCACCGTGCTGAGGATGGGCTCAGCACAGAGCAGGGCCAGAGCCTCCCACACCTGTGCCTCCCATTTGACTGCTGTTGCCTTATTCTTTGGGACAGCATTCTTCATGTACCTACAACGTCCATCTAGCCACAGGACCCTGGATAAGTTGGCCTCCATCTTCTACTCCGTGGTTACCCCCATGCTCAACCCCTTCATCTACAGCCTGAGGAACAAGGAGGTGAAGCTGGCTCTGGTGAGGTGCGGGAGAAGGTTCTTAAATGGCTGGCAACATAGAAGAGTTCTGTCATCTAGGACATGAACAGCTCATCCTAACTGAAGAAGACTGCGATGCACTAAAACAACGATATTTTCCACTAACCCTCATGACTTTATTTACGTTCTTCCACAATTCCTGCTCAGAAGCCAGTGACAGTATTGAATGAGAAAGAGACCCAGCCATCACATCTTCCTTGGAAGGAAATCATTAGGAGGGGAACCTCAAACTTCAATTCACTTTGCAGGCACCATCCTGGAGGTAGAAATTACCTTCAATTATCCCAGGCCTCTTTCCCTCACAGGAAACACCAATCAGCTTTACTGAGTTACAACTTTTGTCACTGAAAAAGTTGTCTTTTTCTTGCATGATTCTTGACCTTGTCCTTCAGCTCCAATAAAATTCCTCCCTCTTACCTGCGAGTTCTTTACCTGCTGCTGGGGTGGGAGGGAAGAGGCAGTGTAGTTTTACATTTGCTTGCTGAAAAAGAGTCAGAGAAAAGGTTCCAAAAGATTCATTGCATTTGTTTGTGCCTTTCAAAGAGAAGAAGCGGGTGGGAGTCCAGGTCTCAAGATGCGCCTTTGAATATGAATTCCTCCCCAGGCTGCAGCTTCACAATAAATTTCACTTCAAAGAAGAAATTTTAGACAATATAATTCAAATCAATGGATCCTCCCATTCAATTTAAGTGGAGTTTTACATTCATTTGCAGTGCTCTTTACTTAAATGGTGAGATAAATGGAATTCCAGGTAGAGATCTGCACCCACATCCCATGTCTATGCCCAGTTTGTTCTAATGCATACCAGGAAAATCAAATGGTGTATTTCACTTACCAATGAAGCCTGTGGCACATTTCCATAGATGAAAGGCAATCCTGAACACAGAATCGATGGTAACTTAGAGCTGTCTGGGTCTGAAAGAAGCCAAAACGCACTGATGTCGGAGAATGTATCTTTACTGGTTGTGACTGCACATTAACCTATGTTTAGGAGGTATGTGGGTGATGAACAGTCTCTTTCATGATCTTTAGCTGTGGAAGAGCATTTTGACACAGCTAGTAAGAAGCTCAAAGCTGAATGTCCAGTGTAATTCTAAAGAGACCAAGAGGCAGGGCAAAAACTCTACAGACAATAAGGTAAAGCAGGTAAATCAGACTGTCTGTGGTCTTCTGGCACAAGTCAGCTGTAGAAACAAAGCAAGACTTAGAAATGGTTCAAAACAAAGTCTGGAGGCCTAAGGAATACCGTAGGAAAATAATACACCTTGGTATCAAGTGAAGCTCTGATGTCCTGTCACAAACCCAGCAGATTTCGACAAAGCTACTTCCAAAGCAAAGTGTTATCAAACTACTGAAGAGCATAAGTCAAATATTACCTATGTTAAAGGAGAACGCAGTAAGGACCAGAGAATAATACTTGAATATAAGGAGGGAAGCCCAAGATGGAGATATGTCCTGGGTTCAGCAGTAGCAGTCATGTTTTTCCTTTGTGTTAACTGGTGCAGTGCTGTGTTTTGACTTCCAGCCTGGGAACAGTGTTGGTGAAACCGATGTTTTCAGTTGTTGCTAAGTGATGTTTACCCTGACCAAGGACTCTGTGAGGCTCATGCTCTGCCAGGGAGGAGGGGAAGCCAGCAGGAAGCAGAGATGGGGCGCCTGACCCGGGCTAGCCAGGGAGGTATTCCATACTACAGCACATCATGCCCGGGGTGGGGGGTAACTGGGAGTTACCCGGAAGGACAGGGGCTTCCAGGTGGGACTCGTTTCTTGGCCGGTGGTATCGTATTCTGTTCCCTTGTTATTTTCCCTTATCATTGTTGTAGTTGATAGTAGCGGTGGTGATTTGTGTTGTACATTGGTTGCTGGACTGTTCTTGTCTCAACCCGTAGGAGTTGCACTCTTTCGATCCTCCTCCCTGTTCCTTCGGGAGCGGGGAAGGGGAGAGCCCTGGTGGGGGGGGTGGGGGGGGGGGGCCTCGATTGTTGTCAGCCCGGCACCACTCACTGGGAGTGAGTGAACAAGTTGCCTGACTGGGTTTAAACCACGACAAGATAAGACAAGACACCTCAGGCCACATCAATTCCCCTGGTCAGAATCAACTCCAGCAATTGCTATGCAAGTCCATAAACAAGCCTAGGTCACCATCAAAGGATTCCATAAGTGTATACACCATCCACAAAAATCAAAACCACAACTCCTCTAAAAAAGCTCAGCCTCCAGGGAATGAGCTCAAATAGAGACTGGGGGGCAAAAGAGTGGGGATGGAACCCCAGCTGAGGCTGCTCAGGGGAATACAGGCCTGTTAGGTCACAATGGGACAATTCCTCCCTGCCTCAAAATGCCTGTTTTTCACCCTTGAATACAGTGGAAGTCCAGAGGCAGCAGCTCAGCTGTTGGACATCCCGGTACTACATGCGGATAACCTCACTGGAGCTGGAAAACTGGGCTCTCAAGTGTCCACAAAGGGACAGCAGCAGTTCCAGAGATGGAGTCACTTGTGCGTCATGTCCCATTTGGGAACCTTCTGCAAGATCTAGAATATCTCTAAACCCATATTCATTGTGTCAGCAAGTTCAGACCAGAGCCTTTTGCATGGTCCCCAAGTATGTAGGAAGCATCCTATGAGCAGCTCATCACTGCTGCTCTGCAGCTATGCTCAGGTTTGGCTCATCCACACCACGTCTTTCAGATTCCCAAGCACCACAATGCCTTTCAGAGGTGATTTCACACCCTTTGCTTTTCCTTCTCTTTGTTTTCCTCTGGTAAATCATGAGCAGCCCTGGAGGCTTCCTCCCAGGAGAGCACAGGCAACTGTATTTACAGCCCCAGCACCACAAGCTGGGCTCTTGGAGTCTGGCAGGAGCTCCCCTCTCTTCACATCAGGTGCTTAACAGAGCTGATGCTGGCACGTCGATGTTCTCTGCTGCATTGGAGATAAATCCTTGGCTCCCATCACTCGGTGGCAGAAGGAGGGCACAGGAGGTAACAGCAGCACAAAGCAGAGCCTCCCCTACACTGAAGCAGTGGGACTGCTTCTGCATGTTCTCGTATCCCTTTTTTTGGGAGCTATATCAGAAAGTAGCCTTACCAATGTGTGTTTTCTTTATCAGAAGAGGGAGCAATGGCTTATGCAGGTTGTGTTTCTTTTACATAGGCAGCTAAAGCAAGATGAACTGATTTATTCTTGTTTTGTTATAAAGAAATGCAGCATTTCAGATTGTCAGCAGTATGTCATCACTAACAAATCAGCCTTTGGAATCAACCTGTTTTAACATCAAGTACTTTTGAAAGCAAGCAACTTAATGCCATGGGTTTAGGGTGTTTCAGCATGCTGGAGCTCAGAAACTTATAAATTATGTATTTATCCATGGGAATGTTATCTGTTGTGAATGATCTCAAATATTCTGATAAATGTGATCTGGTGACTGGAATGATAACTAAAAGCCGAGGGAAAAATGTCTGGAGGTCATTCATGTGTAAGCTGGGATTTCACTGGGAATGTGACTTTTCCTTGCTTCAGGTTTACGTTTACTCCTATGAGGTTCCTCTGAGGTGTCTTCTAACACAAATTGGTGATTGAAGATCTGATTTTTTCCAAATATAAAGAACAGATATCTGTGAATAAATCCAGAGTTTTAATTGTCCAAGCATAAAAATCTGAAAAATGGTATTTGCTGCTTCAATATGCTCTTTGATCTTTTTGAAATATCTCAACCTAAAACCATGAAGTACATAAAATTGGGGTGAAAAAATGCAGTAATGTATACTAAAATGTAATAGTTTAAACGGTCACTGATTAGAGTTAGCATGGTCCAAATCTGAATCTCCATTTTTGATCAGTTTGATGTTTCTCTTCCTTTTCCCTCAGCAGGTAACACCTGGTCATGGGAGGAAATCACACGCAGACTAAATTCATCCTGTTGGGAATTACAGACAGCCCACGTCTGCAGACCCCTCTTTTTGTCTTTTTTCTATTGATTTACATTGTCACTATTTTGGGGAACGTTGGCATTATCATCTTGGTTCGGGTGTTTTCCAGCCTCCACACCCCCATGTACTTCTTCCTCACCCATTTTGCTTTCACTGACATCTGCTGTTCCACAGTCATCTCCCCGAGGATGCTGGCAGACCTGTTATCAGAGGACAAAACCATTTCTTTCTCTGGCTGCATGATGCAGCTCCTCACCTTTGCCTTCTTTGCTACTATTGAGTGTCACCTCCTCGCCGTGATGGCCTATGACCGGCACGTTGCTATCTGCCAGCCCCTGCTTTATGTGACCATCATCTCCAGCCGTGTCTGCTGGCAGCTGGTAGCATCATCCTACCTATTCGCCTTCCTCACTGCCATCATCTGCACATGGTGTGTGTTCGGAGGTTCCTTCTGCGGTCCCAACCGCATCGACCACTTCTTCTGTGAGCTTTTCCCTGTGCTAAAGCTCGTGTGCTCTGACACGCACAGCAGTGAGATGGTCATCTTTGCCTTCATCACCGTCAATGCAGTGTGTGCAAGTGTGGTCATTCTTCTCTCCTACATCTCTATCATCCGCACCGTGCTGAGGATGTGCTCAGCACAGAGCAGGGCCAGAGCCTTCCACACCTGCGCCTCCCATTTGATGGCTGTTTCCATGTACTTTGGGACAGGATTCTTCATGTACCTACAACCTCCTTCTAGCCACAGGAGTCTGGATAAGGTGGCCTCCATCTTCTATGCTGTGCTCATCCCCATGCTCAACCCCTTCATCTACAGCCTGAGGAACAGGGAGGTGAAGCGGTCTCTGGTGAAATGCGGGAGGAGGTTTTTCAGCCGCTGGCAACATAGAAGACTTCTGTCATCCAGGACATGAACAGTTCATCTCAAGTCAGAAAGCCTATGGGGCACTAAAACAAAGGGATTTTTCCCAATAATCCCAATGATTTGATGTAGATTCTTCCAAACTTCCTGCACAAAACTCAATTACATTTTTAAATGAGATATAGATCCCTCAAATCACATCTTCCTTCCTTGGAAGGAAACCAAGAGGAGAAGAAACCTCATACTTCATTTGTCATCATAGTCAACAGCCTGTAGGAAGAAATTAGCCTGTAGGAAGAAATTACCCTCAATTATCCCAGGCCTCTTTCCCTCACAGGAAACACCAATCACCTTGATACAGTTGTAACTTTTGTCACTGATAAAGATGTCTTCTTCTTGCAAGATTCTTGACCTTGTCCCTCAGCTGCAATCAAATTCCTCCCTCTTACCTGTGAGCTCTTTATTAAAGCTGCTGTGGTGGGAGGGAAGAGGAAGTGTACTTTTATATTTGCTTGCTGAAAAAAGAGTCACAGAAAAGGTTTCAAAAGATTCATTGCTTTTGTTTGTGCCTTTCAAAGAGAAGAAGCTGGTGGGAATCAAGGTCTCAAGCTGCACCTTTGAATGTTAAAGGGAATCCCTCCCCAGGCTGCAGCTTCACAGGAGATTTCATTTAAAGGAAAAAATTGTAGACAATATAATTCATAATGGAGGATGATGAACTGTGCTGAGACCACCCAGTGTTAGGGACATTTTGGGCACATCAAGACCTCCTCCCATTCATTGTAAGTGGTGTTTTACATTCATCTGACATAACCTTTTACCTAAATGGTGAGAGAAATGGAATTCCACTTGGAGATAAGCACCCATATCCCATGTCCATGCCCTGCTCATGCTCAAGCACACCACGAAAACCAAAATGTCTATTTCATATAAGATTTAAGTTTGTAGGAAGCTTCCATAAATGAACGAACAAAGAACTGATGGTAACTGAGAGCTGTCTGGGTCTCAATAAAGCCAAAACACACTGATGGGGAGAATATCTTTCCTTTAGCTGTTGTGAGTGAGAATTAACTTATATTGGGAAAGTATATGGATGGTGAACAGAATTTTTATGTGCTCAGAAAAACAACAGTATGAAAGCATAAACTGTCATAGGTGTGGGGGCAATGTGGCTTCGACCTGCAGTCAATGAAGGAGCCAGAATCTGTATCCTTAAATGCTAAAGGGCTTGGCACCTTTGATATCAGAGAACTTCCTTCAAAACTTTCACCATATCTTGTTTTCTTCCATTTTGTTGGATATTTTGGCTTAGACTATACATATAGAATCATAGAGCCACAGAAAGCCCAGGCTGGGCCTCAAAAGATCCTCTGGTCTGAGCTTCTGTGAAAACAGGAGTCTAAATGAGCAGTGTCATGTGTAGGGCTCATCACTGTCTGATGAATTACCCATTCTGGTGTCCTTATTTCCTCTTGGGTTTAAGAAAGCTTCCAAAGCAGAGACAACTGAAATGGTCAAACATTTACCCAGACTGGATGCTACTTCACTCATAGAGGACTGGATTGCCATAGTCCTGTGTGGAGGAAACTGCTCAGTGAGTTGGCAAGAGAAACCTCAGTTTAACATGCCGGGGAGGCAGCATGGTGAATTCCAGCAACACAAGAAACAGGCTTGAGGTTTTGGAAATACATTTTCTACTGAGAGCATCATCATATGAATTCTGTTTCAATCTTTGCAGAGAAGGGATCTATAAAATGCAGCCACCCCGGCTGTAGACACAAACTTCCCACGTCAAATACATGATGGGGGTCTTCTGCATGAATGGTTCTGATACCTCAAATAGCAAGCACCTTTTTGGCAGGAAGAGCTGGACATGGGTCTGTGCTTCAGGTGCTGTTAGATCAGCCTAAATGTTTTGGAGAAGGATATTGTTTTTTGTGGAGATGATTCAAAACCTGGCCTCTATTGACATGAACATTAAAGATGATATTCATATGACAGCCTTGTTAACCTAACAATTAGTTAGCAATTCTCATCTTTAGATACCATATAGTCCCTTCAGATCATCCAGTCCCAACCCCCTGCCACAGGCAGGGTCACCTTTCGCTAGAGCAGCTTGCTCCAAGCCCCTGTGTCCAACCTGTCCTTGAACACTGCCAGGGATGGAGCACTTACCACTGCTTTGGGTAACCAGAAGTCATGAAGTAACGTGTGTCTGTTCCTGAGCTGTCCCAGTTATTTCTTCACTATGATGTCTGCACCACACAGACATAATTCCATAGTCCTAGACCATTATCCCAGTGAAACATTCACATGAGCATGGGTAGGTGGATCAGACTGGATGAACCATGTCAGGAAGCATAAAGGCATCTGGGACAGAGTTCAGTTGCCTGAACATTGACTATTAACACCCTGGAGATGCCCCTGGGTCTCCCTCTGAGCTTTCAGATGTGGCTCCAGAATGACCCAACCCTTCTGAAGGTTGCAGGATGTACATGTCAAGTGCTTGCCAAGGTCCTGGGCACTTCAGGACAGAGCAAATGGCACCACATTTCTATATAAGGGAGACCAAACCTGACCTGTGGCATTTCATTGCATCTGACTCCTTCCCTGCAACTTAAGTGACAGTTTCCACCACCAGTTATAGGAAAACATGCAAAAAAAGTGGTTTCTTAGTCCTTCAATTATCTTATATTTTTTCCCCCTTTATAAAGTTTTAGTCCAACTGAAAAGACAACTAAATTAACTCTTTCAAGACTGTTGGGAGGAGGGATTAGGAGTTCTGAAGTAGTTTCACATTCTTAAAATTTAGATGAATAAAAGTTGAGTCACTAAATCACAGTTTTGTGTCTCCATCCATGCTCAGTGAAGGTGTGTTTCTGTATCTCTAGTATTTGTTCAGATAAAAAGAGCAGTTTCAAGAGTTCAAGTTTTAACACACACACAGACACACACAGACCTCTCTCCCCTCACTGTGTTTCCATCCCCATCACAGGCTGTGGTCAGGCTGCATGAACTGGGCTCCTTTTAGACTCATTGAATCAACCAGGTTGGAAAAGCCCTTCAAGCTCATCCAGTCCAACCATTCCCAGCCCTGCCAAGGCCACCACTAAGCCATGGCACTGAGGGACACATCTACACAGTGTGTAAACACTTGCAGGGATGATGACTGCAGCCCTGCCCTGGGCAGCCTGTTCCAATGCCTGAGCACCCTTTGGGGCAGGAATTGTTCCTCAGCTCCATCTAAACCTGCCCTGGTGCAGCTTGAGGCAGTTTCCTCTTGTTCTGTCTTTTGGATTAAAACAAACTGAAAATAGGTTTGAGGGGGGCAGCTGATCCAGTTTGACCTCCAGGAGGCCTTCACATCCTGACTGGAATTAGTTTAATCCAGAGAAAGCTATTCTGACATGCATATACAAGTCTTTCTGATGTTCAGACCTGCTCTGGACCACATGCATTCTCACCAGCTGTCCTAGGATGTGATAAAACATCCTTTTATTCCCAACCACCCAAGAAGGGACCTGACTATCTCATAACTAGGCAAGGAATTTTAGATGTTGAGTCAGGTGACCCATGCTTATTCTCCAATCCCAAATTCATAATGGTAGGAAAATCACATTTATGAAAGCCAGTCAGAAATGGAGGATGGAGGTAGTGGACTTCAACATGCCTCAGTTTAACAGTTTAAGAACATTTTTAACAGGTAAAGAACTAAAGAGAGACACAAATAAATCCATCCCTAGGCAACTAATCACAAGAAATTCAATGTATGAAGTGGCCTTGAGGAGGCCCAAAAGTGAAGAGAAATGCAATGAGCTTCCCCAGCTCCCTTTATTAGGGGTCAAAAGCAGGAAGGGACAAAGCACCCCATTAGCAAGAACCACATTATCTGCACATGTCATGAAGACTGGGAAGTGTCTTTAAAGAGAGAGTAGGACCAAGCTTGCATGGGCACAGAAAGCCCTCCAGCAGGCCCAAAATCCAGGCTTTCACAATACAAGCACTCACAGCTATTTCCATCACAAGTGATGCTGCTCACTTTGCCAAAGCAAGAAGTGGTACCTGGGGACCAAGCGCCCTTCCAGGAGTCATCAGCTTTAACAAGACCTTCTGGGGTTTACCAAGGAAGTTTCCTCATCACCACAAAAGCTTCTCAGAAAACTTGGATGTGACTTCCCTCATTCTTCATAACAAGCCATCAGAGACTAATTAGCTGGGGATAACAAGAAAGAAACTTTCTTCTTTGTTAACAACAAAGTTCACTTCTACAGCTGCCTTGCTTGACAGAGATGGCTCATGGCCAAAGCCAGTGAGTTGGAGGGTCAGTGTGTTGGCATGTTTGTGTATTAAGGACAATTTCATGGGCCTGGATCATAGAATCCCAGCCTGGTTTGTGTTGAAAGGGACCTTAAAGCTCCTCCAGCTCCAGCCCCAACACCTTCCACTGGAGCAGCTTGCTCCAAGCCCCTGTGTCCAACCTGGCCTTGAACCCTGCCAGGGATGGGGCAGACACAGCTTCTCTGGGCACCCTGTGCCAGTGCCTCAGCACCCTCACAGGGAAGATCTTCTGCCTAAGAGCTCATCTCAGTCTCCCCTCTGACAGGTTAAAGCCATTCCCCTTGGCCTGTTCCTGCAGGCACCTGTCCTAAGCCCCTCTCCATGTTTCCTGAAACCCCTTTAGGCACAGGTTTATTGGGAAAAGTTCCTTTCTTATGGCTCTAAAAAGAGCCAACCAACACTAGTATCTTCTAGGCAAAAATTTCCTATCCATCTATGCAGAATTTAACCCCCTCGTCAGGAAGTTAATATCTGCTATTAGCAACCTTTCTAAAAGCAAACACACAGCCAGGACACTGCCGACATCCATTTTGCTTTCCTATTCTGTCCAGGAAGTGATTTATGCATGCTGAGCTTTGAGGCTCTACTGCATTAGACATTATTAACCAACAGAAATGATTGTGGACAGGTTGGATGGTGATTGCAGCAACCTGCTCTACTGGAAGGTGTTTCTGCCTGTGGCAGGGGGCTGGAACTGGGTGAGCTTTAAGCTCCCTTGCAACCCAAACCATTCCATGGTTGTATGAAAAGCTGCTTTCACCTCCTCACTTTTGAGTGGGGTTCCTGAAGGACCCCAACACATCAGCACAGTGAGCTGATGTTTCCCATTAGACTTAAACTTACTCTTCAGGCTATGGCCTCTGTCTGCTCTGAACACAACCCACATTGTAGCTGTGTCTGCCCAGCACCCTTCACTGCAAGTGGAGAGAACCATCTACTTTTTCCAGAAGAAATCCCTGATATGGATGTTTAAAATAGATCCAAGCTGAATCAAAGACCCCAGATGCATCCTTGTCTCCATAAGGGGAACCTTCTGTGACTAATTCAGATGTGAAAGCCTACAGTTAGATAAGATGACTCCTTGGACCAATGTGACTCAACCCCCAAACCCTGGAATGAGAAATCATGAGTAAGCTGCAGCTGGGATGGAAAATAAGCTTTGCCTGGATGGACAGATATAAGTTAATGAAGAAGTGATAGAGTAGTTCTGGACAACACAGAGTCTTTGAGCCATGAAATAGGTTGGACATGTCTGGATACAACATATGGCCAGAAGCATGGAGCATCTGTGTCGTCAGCTCCAGATGATATCCAAGGAAAAGACAAGCCTGCTCAGACAGTGCCTTGAAAGGCTGTTCCCGAAACAAGTCGGGTGACTGCTTATCACAGGGGATGAAGTTCCGCTGTGCTCCTAGGTCAGCATGCTGGCAGCTTTCCATGGTGCAGGACAATCCAGAAGAGCAAAATGCCCAGCTACCTCCTACGGAGGAAATAAGTACATTTCCTATGAGGAAAGAAGTAGATGGGCACATGAAGCTGAGAGCTGGTCTTCATAAGGTTCCCCACCACCATGGTGATGGAGATGAGTAAAAGAGTTCCAAAGAGCAGCTTCTACACGTTGGGAAGCCCAAGAGGACAAACGTGGTCACACTCACGTGCTTTCCTCCAGCCACTCTCTTGGCAGCAGGAGACAAAGAAACATGGGAAGAGGTTAAATCACTTCTCCCAGCTCACAGGAACACACAGGGCATGAGGTTAATGCAGGATTTGGGGTTTCCTTTAGGACTGCACCCAATTCCTGGGAGATAAAACCATGATGATTGAAGGTCCTAAATAATATATTAAAAATAATACCTTGATAAAATAATAGGCAATAGTTCCTATATGGAAAAAAATAATCTTAAAGCTTAAATCCTAAAGCTGTGGCTGCTCTGTTATGGAAAGAATTGCTCCTGCAAAACATAAGCATCTTCCCATAAGCATCCAAATTCTTTTTAACAAGGAGGCTTGTTTGGGATGATTTCTTTGCTGTCTGTGGGAGTTGTTCTTATTTAAGGACAAGTAAATACAATAATATCATGCCTTAATCTGCCACAAGAATTAGTGTTGCATTAAATAGATAAGAAATCGAATTGGATTGATTTTCTGACTCTGTAGTGATGTTTGAGTCAATTAAAGTGAGACCAGAATCCCTGAATGCAATTCCATGTACTTGTAGCTTCAAGGGAAAAACCAGCCCCTTCTCATCTGAATTATTCTTGCATATATTTCTTCCTCTGTTCTTCCTTATATTTAAAGAACATGTGTGTATATATAGATGTACACAAGATGACTGCTGTTCGTGTTAACCTGAAATACGGAGGCCTTAAAAAGATGAGATGACCTTCAAATAAACATGTTGCCTGTTGAGAAATGAGCATTCCTCCTCCTTCCCCTACCACTTCACTCTTTCCATCAGCCCCTTTTCAAGCAAGATGACCATTTCTTCAGCACAATTCATCTTCTCCCTCCACCCTTCCCAAAGTAGCTTTTACTTCCCCATTCCCCAGCCTGTGCTCAGATGTTCATTGCACAAGGTCCCTTGACTCACCACCAGTGCTCTTCTCATGTTGCTGGTGGGTGCCTTTGCTGCAAGGGCACATTGATGGCTCATTTCAACACAGTGGACACCACAAGAGCCTTGTCCCTCTCTGATAAGGTGCTCTCCAGCCTGTCTTAGTGCTTAGAGCAAGTCCTCCTCATAGGCAGGACTCAGCATTTTCTCTTTTTGAAGTCTGTCTGATTCCACCTGCCCATTTTGGACCCAAAACTGGCCTTTGAAACAACATTTTGCATTATATGCCTCGAAATTTAAATAACCTCAGGGTGGCTTTTTACTGCTTGCAAAAGGAGGAAATGACACCAAGACTGGGACTTGTTCCTTGTAGAAAAAAGCAGCTGACAGCAGACAGGGCTTTAACACCTTTAAATGGGTTCAGAAGATCCAGCAGAACTTGTCTACACCCACCTCAGGCAGGAGGATGAAGACAGTTGCTGTTTCCCATTGCTAAGGGCTCACACACTCAATGGCCATTTCCTCATTGTCCTGGGTTCATCAGTAGCTGTCATTTTTTCCCCTTCCTGGTAGCTGGTGCAGTGCAGTGTTTTGACTTTCGGCCTGGGAACAGAGCTGATAGCAATGTTTTGGTTTGGCCAAGGACTTTGTGAGCCTCATGCTCTGCCAGGGAGGAGGGGAAGCCAGGAGGAAGCAGAGACAGGACACCTGACCCAAACTGACCAAAGAGGTATTCCATACCACAGCACGTCATGCCCAGGATGTAACTGGGAGTGAGCCGGAAGGGCTGGGAAACTGCAGGGTTGGAGGAGGTATTGGTCAGAGCTTGGTCGGGCCTGGGGGGTGAGTTATCGGTTGGTTGGTGGTGAGGTGTTGTATTCTCTTCCCTTGTTATTTCCTTTATCATTATTATCATTGGTGGTAGCAGTAGTGATCTGTGTTATACCTCAGTTACTAAACTGTTCTTATCTCAACCCGTGGGAGTTGCATTCTTTTTGACTCTCCTCTCCATCCCTCCGGGAGCAGGGGGAGGGAAAGAAGTGGGGGGAAGTGAGTGAACGAGTTGCCTGACTGGGTTTAAACCACAACACTCATCCTCATTCTCCTCCTTCCCCTTGTGTAGTACTTACATAGGTAAGTTGCAGATACATAAAGAGTAGACATCTCAAACACACACCTTGCATCTAATACCACTGAAACCAGCCGTTCTCAATACCACAGCTTGTCTAAACAAAGGGCAAAACATCACCCATCCCACATCAAATACCCACATCTTATCACACACAGAAGCATGCCAGAAGCCAGCCTCCTCATTGCCTGCTCATCATGACCCACCAGGAAGATGCATTGCAATGCTGGCTGCTGCTTCTGCTTCCTACGAAATGTGGTGTTTGCTCTGGCTCCTGGTCAGATGATAACCCCATTGAAGGCAGTGGCAGCCCTTAGACACAGCAAACCACTGGCTTCCTTAAACACACACAACAAGGAGCAAAAAGCTTTGGGGTTTGATAGCAGCAGCTCCAATGTGAAGCCACAATGAGCAGAGTGATAGGGTTGTAGCCACAGACTTGTGTTTTTAAGACACTAAGAGCTCATGTTCCTATTTAAACACTTGGTGATGGTGAAGGAGAGAGCAGCTGGACATAAAGTCATTGAATATTGTTGTAGAAGGTACCAGAGAGACCTTATTGTGGCCTTTCAATAACTTAAGAGGGGCTACAAGAAATCTGGAGAGGGGCTTTGAACAAGGGACTGTAGGGAGAGGCCAAGGGGAATGGCTTTAACCTGCCAGAGGGGAGACTGAGATGAGCTCTTGGGCAGAAGCTCTTCCCTGGGAGGGTGCTGAATCACTGGCACATGGTGCCCAGGGAAGCTGTGGCTGCCCCATCCCTGGCAGTGTTCAAGGGCAGGTTGGACACAGGGGCTTGGAGCAAGCTGCTCCAGTGGAAGGGGTCCCTGCCTGTGGCAGGGGTTGGAGCTGGATGAGCTTTAAGGTCCCTTCCAACACAAACCAGGCTGGGATTCTGTGATGGGCTTGGGAGCATCCATCAGAGCCACCAGCGACAGGGGCAACCCTAAAGCACCCTTCAGAAGGGCCCTTTTCCCCTGGTGCTGCCCATTTCAGTCCTTTACCACACTCCTCACTGTTCCTCCCCATCTCCTTCATTCCACTTTTGGGCACCGCTCCCTCAGGCTCTCTCCTTTGTCTCTTGTGCTTCCAGCACAATGGATGGAAGAAGGTGAATGTCATCATCAGGGAGAGCACAAGGACTGGGGCTGCCTTGGTCCCCAGTGGGATAAAGATCCAAATTCCCCAAGAAGCCCTCTCCAGGCAGAGGAAGGACAGGACGGTGACCATGAGCAGCCAGCACAGAGGTACCAAGGCCAAGTCACGCCTGACCAACCTGAGTGCCTTGGGTGATGTGAGCATTGATGTTTGCATGGACAAGAAGTAGAGGACAGCATTTACCTCACTATTAGCAAGGTCACCACGATCTTCTGTTGGCTCCTTTGCAGCCAAACTTGTGAGCTATGGTTTGAGTACATGGAATTGAATATGGGTGGAAAGCTGGTTCATTGCCTGTGGTGCTGGGATTGCTGATGGACCCTGGTACCAGCTCCCATTGGCGAGGTTCCCCTCACCTCCCTGCCATGATAATGTCAACCATGGCCCTTGTGAAGGTGTAACTGCCTCAGAAATGCTCCAGAAGTGGATGTCAAAGGTGGGCTTGTTCTGTGGTTTGCTCTAGGGGAGCCCAAAGCCCTGTTGCTTGCTCAAGCTGAGGTCATCTCCTCTGGGGACATTTCTTATCCAAACTAATCAACACAGAGAAGCGATAATGACCTGCTTTGGGCTTTGTCACCTCCTGGGGCCCAAAGAGATTCACAGTCCCACATCCCCACATCACTTGAAATAGGAAGGGGGTTTGCTGATGCTGGCTCATTCCCAGGCTCCCTGCACAGCTCCAGGCACGTTCATCTTCACATCCATCTCTGAGAGCATGAGGAGGGCAGCAGAGACAGAGCTGAGATGTAAGTGACGGGCAGCATCTTTCAGCCCATCATTTTCCTGTGGTTCTGTCTTGCCAACAAGCAGCAGCTCCTGTCTTCATGTCCTGCCCTACTGCAGGGTCCGGGGTTTCTTGATGATGCTCTGGGCTTCCCAGGGAGCTGCCTGTGCTGTGTGCTCCCCATGCTGCTGCTGAGAAGACAGGTTTGGAGATCACCCTCATGGAAAGCACCCTCAGGAGGCTTCCTCACCTCTGAGCAAAAAAGGTTTCCTGGATGAGCACCAGAAGCTTTCCTGTACAGGACATTCAGGGTGCTCCCCATTGCTGAGATGAGGCAGCTCCAAAAGATTACTTTTTTCCCCCAAACATGTGTGCAAGTAGGGATTGCTGAGCTCTGGGGAGTGCCCATTTCTGTTGGAGACTCAAGGGAAAGGTTAAAGAACCATGAAAGTTTTTAGATCTGACAAAGTGTGTCAGGAGGGAGGGGAAACCGATACTAACCACTGTGTAAGGTAGCATATGATCATAGGGTTGGCTGGCAAATGCCCGTAAGAGGATGAAGGATCAGCTCTGCACTGTGAAAGCACCACGTTTCTCTATGTTCCAGGTTGAGCCGGATGGTCTCCAAGCCACAGGCTGAGCACTAAAGCAGGCGATGAGGTGCGGTACTAAGGTAAAGCTACTTGGGTGAGTGGAACCTCCCTACTGATTTCCAAAGTGGTCATTGCTCAACATCCAGAAGTGAGCCAGAGGAGCACACACCACGTTGTGCCATGGTGTTTAACTGCTTGAGCACCCCTTTGTTCTACCTGTGCTGGCACAGGACTTTCACCAACCTGTTCCTCATTGATCTGTGCCTGAACTTTCCCTTTCCATCCTGCGGGACTGTCTCTGAGCAGCTCCTTTTCCACACAGAGGCTTTTCCACCTGGGACATCCCCGCCTCTTGGAGAAGAAACCTCCAGCCAGGAGCTCACACACAAGGCACCATCCAGCCCATGGCACAAAGCAATTGCACCCAAGTGACCGAGTTCAACCTGGTGGGCTTCACAGAGGACCCAGTGACTCAGGCCTGCTTGTTCCTGCTCTTCCTGCTCACCTACCTTGTCACCATTGTGGGCAACCTGGGCATCATCATCTTAATCAGGGCCAGCCCCAACCTCCACTCCCCCATGTATTATTTCCTGGGCAATCTGGCCTTTGTAGACCTCTGTTCTTCCACCATCATCACCCCCAAGATGTTGGTTGACTTGATGTCAGAGAAGAAGAGCATTGCTTATGCTGGGTGTGTGGCTCAGGTCTTTCTCTTTGATCTCTTTGGGATGACCGAGTACTTCCTGCTGGCTGCAATGGCCTACGACCGTTATGTAGCCGTTTGCCATCCCCTCCTGTACCCCCTTGTCGTGTCCCCACAGTGCTGTTTCCAGCTGGTGACTGGCTCGTACCTCGTGGGGCTGACCAATGGTGTGGGACAGACCATCAGCATGTCCACCCTGTCCTTCTGCAGCTCCAGTGCCATCGACCTCTTCTTCTGTGACATTTCCCCTCTCATCTCGCTCTCCACCTCTGACACCACCTTCAGCCACATCATCCTGACCACTGCAGCATCTCTCTTTGGTGTGTCCAGCATCCTGGTTATCCTGCTCTCCTACGTGGCCATCATCGCCACCATCCTGAGCATCAATTCAGCCGAGGGCAAGCGCAAAGCCTTCTCCACCTGCACATCCCACCTCACCACTGTCAGCATCTTCTGTGGGGCATCCTTCTTCACTTACTTAAACCCCACCTCAAATAGCTCAAGAGTAGGAGACAAATGGGCTGTGGTGCTCTACACCGTGGTGCCTCCCATGTTGAACCCCTTGATCTACAGCCTGAGGAATAAAGATGTGAAGGAGGCTTTGAGGAGACTCTTGAAAATAAAGTGATATTGAATGTTGTAAGTTTAGGGCCAGGTAGAATGGAGATGTGGGGAGATGCTCAGCTGTTTATTAAGTATCTCAGATGGGCAACATTTGCTGGGGGATTCTTAACTTCCATGATGCACTGGCTGCTTTTATATCACCTCCTGCATATGCAAATAAGAACATTACAAAATCTTTTATAATTCCCTGCGCTCAATGTATGAGCTGTGTTTTGTTTTGCATGACTTTCACTTCGCAAATCAGAATAAAGAGAGAGTGAATTCTACTGTTGCAGTAAATGGAACTTCATTTCTAGACGGTCAGTAATGGCCATAAGAAAAGTATACAAACACAAGATAAATAGAGAGGACAGGAAATATCTGGCACAATGTGCAGGAAGTTATTTTAGACTTTGATTCTCAAGTCTCATTAAAAGATTTCCAGCACCATTCACCTCATTGCATTTCAGACAGCAAACACCTTAAGTTAAATATGGTACTTGTGTGACCTCTGGAATGAATGAAGGCACTTTGAAAGAACTTTAAGATGTAGTAGTGATGAATACTCATCAAAAGGCAGACCCTATCAAGAAAACCACTGTCCACTGCTCCACACCTTTGCTTGCCATCTCTCTGTACACAGCAATGATCTCCATGGCATCCTGACCAGAAAAGATCATAGGAGCTATTGTGTTGCTCATCAGCCTTCAGACTTGATATGTGGCAGCCCATAGCAGCCTGCACCAATGGCATTGCCTACCCTGATGTCTCTACTGCTGCCTTCCTGCACAGAGAGTTGATTTGTGGTGGAAAAACAATATATACATGAAAATTCACCAAAACGTTCCAATGTCTGCATTACCCCAACCCATAGAGCTGCACCCTCTGCCAGGGCCATGGTAACCTGGAGCATGGCTGAGCCTCAGGGCTATCCTAGAGACATAAAATCATGGAATGGTTTGTGTTAAAAGGGACCTTAAAGCTTCTCAGAAGACTTGGATGTGACTTATCTCATTCTTCATAAAAAGCCATCAGAGATTAATTAGCTGGGGACAAGAAGAAAGAAACTTTCTTCTTTGTTAACAACAAAGTTCACTTCTACAGCTGCCTTGCTTGACAGAGATGGCTCATGCCCAAAGTTGGAGGGTCAGTGTGTTGGCATGTTTGTGTATTAAGGACAATTTCATGGGCCTGGATCATAGAATCCAGCCTGCTTTGTGTTAAAAGGCACCTTAAAGCTCCTCCAGCTCCAACCCCTGCCACGGGCAGGGACACCTTCCACTAGAGCAGCTTGCTCCAAGCCCCTGTGTCCAACCTGGCCTTGAACACTACCAGGGATGGGGCAGCCACAGCTTCTCTGGGCACCCTGTGCCAGCGCCTCAGCACCCTCACAGGAAAGAGCTTCTGCCTAAGAGCTCATCTCAGTCTCCCCTCGGGCAGATTAAAGCCATTCCCCTTGGCCTGTCCCTACAGGCCCTTGGCCAAAGCCCCTCTCCAGGTTTCCTGCAGCCCCTTTAGGCACTGGAGCTGCTCTAAGGTCCCCCCTTCAGGAGCCTTCTCTTGTCCAGGCTGACCCAGCCCAGCTCTCTCAGCCTGGCTCCAGAGCAGAGCTTCTCCAGCCCTCACAGCTTCTCACCAAAGATCTACCTCATCCCACATTCACAGCTCACTTACACACAATGATGTGCCCAGCTTTGCAGCACAATTTATGTCTAAAAAGACAATAACAACATTTTCTGGCAGATATCTAAGGTAGGGAAAGCATCATCAGCTTGAAGCACCAGGAAGTCTGCCTGGTTGTGTCTAGGTTATTGGTTCTAATCATTCTCATTCCATTCACTAAACCTCAGTCACTCAGGAGTGACACAGTCTGTGCTCGAGTGTGCCATGATACCAGACCCCTCCAGTGAATTTTAACGTAAAGGGATGCAGAAAGCAAAACCTACCCAAAAAAAAAAAACCACACTATTGGGTCTGTGTGGTTTCTTTCCCTAAATAGATCCATTTTGGGTCCATAACCCCTAAGAAGTTGTCCTGAGAATCAGAAAAGTCACCCAGACAAATGCATAAGAAAATGCTCATCAGCTGCACTTGAAGCTTCATTTCATTCCACTCAAATCTGTATCATTTCAACACTGACTTGATGAGCACTCAGTTGCCTAAAAGGGGATGAAATGAATCATTCAGTGGCTTTAGCAAGTGATGCACAGGCTGGTGCCAGTCATTGTGGTCAGTCCAATGGATTGGGATGGGATTTCTCCTGCAGGACTTCAGGAAGAAATGTCAAAATTCAATTAGAAAGAACATTTGGGGTTCCTCTGCTTGGGTTTTTCTTTGACAGATCATTTATAACTAACTCAGTGCTTATACTGAACATACCAGCTAAATCTCAGCATGGTTTAGCTGAATGTTGTTGTCTACAGGCTTGGTTCTTCATCTGACCCTTCTCACCCTATTGTTGCCAGGTCCTCTAAGAAGCAATTCACCTTACTCCAAAACAACCACCCTAAATAGCTGAACTGAGTACTACCCAGAAATTCCCACTTCTCACTGTTGACTGCAGAGCTCAAGTTATTCCCTGCACCAGGACAAAGGGGTGTCATAGAATCATGGAATGGTTTGGGTTGGAAAAGACCTGAAAGCCCAACCCCCTGCCATGGGCAGGGATGCCTCACACTGCACCAAGTCACCCAAGACTCTGTCCAGCCTGGTGCCTGTTGACTTCACCTTGATAATCCCCATGTTGAGAGCCCAGATCCACATCTGCAGGAGCACAGAGCTGAAGGATGCTCTGGGGAAGACTCCAAGGAAGAGTTCTTGTTTCCTCCTACATTCAGGCTGGTAAAAAGATATAATCAGCTCAATGTAAAGAACATGATTGTTCTTGAGATTGCACCTTTGTTCTGCAGTGATGGAAACAGTGATCACATAACATGGAGAGCTACAAAAAGGTCTGAAATGGTCTTTCTTGGTGCAGGGAGTAACTGAGGCCCTCTCTGGGGGATGCACGGCTGTGCAGCAACACTTCATTGGGGCAAAGGCCACACTGAGTATCTGCTTCAGGGACCTGGTGCCTAAGGAGATACAGAATGAAGCAATGGATAAATATCCCCAACCACACACCACAGGCAATGCTGGGACAGGAGAGGACACACCTGCTTGCTCTGCCCTCTGAGATGAGCTGGTCTGGGGCTGTCACACAGAGATCTTCAGTGTGCTTTTGTTATTGTGGTCTCTAAACTTGTGAGCCCATGTTAGACACTCATGGTGGTGATATGTTCTAGGTCACGGCTCCGTGGGACACATGGGATCTTGCTGGACAAGACCATGAGTGAGTATTCGCAGGTAAAAAGGGTCAACAAGGGGTACAGCATCGTATTAGCCAAGAAGGTAAATCTTCCAGGTGATTCATCTTTCTTTTCTTTGTCTCCTCATCTCTCTGCCCACCCCTTGTGGTACCTGATGACAAACATTAGAATCAACATATGAGGCCAGATAAGAAAATCATCAAGCCCATTGAGGAGCATCCAGCATGAGAGGCAATTGAGAGAGGGTCCTCCAAACCTGACTGGAGCATAGAGGAAACTGCAAGGAAGCAGCAGGCCACAGCTCATCTTCTGGTCTTCCTATGGAAGAGTCTATCACTTCCATTGGCTATGGAAGAGCTGAAGTCATTCATTTTTAGGCTGGCAATGTCAGGTGAGATTAATTCCAGCTTCTGTGCCTGTACTCAGCTGTGCAAACACACACTAGCACTGAATAAATGCTGCTTTCAGTAAAGTGCCTAAAACCAGAGGTCCTAACATACACAGACTTGTATTTAAGGCTTTTAGGTGCACATCCAGCCCTTCAGTGTTTGCTCATGGAAAAGGGAATAATCAATGAGACAATGCTTTTAGTGGTAGGACTGATGACAGTGAATCTAATCAAACTGTGTTGGGCTGTAGCAGATGGTGACCCTACATGCATTTGTCTTCAGCCTCTATCTCCAGTTTCTCCATGTGAAATTCTAATTAAAGAGTCTTAATGTATGAGCAATTTAATGTGACATCGAAATTGAGATCTCATATTCATAGAAGTGAGGGAATGCAAGGAAGTGCTCAAGGCCAGGTTGGATGGCATTTGGAGCAACCTGCTCTAATAGAAGGTGCCCTGCCTTGGACAGGGGGTTGGAACTGGATGAGCTTTAGGGTCCTCTCCAAACCATTTCATCATTCTCCGATAAAATAGCACAAGCAAAATCAGCATAACAGGTCTTCTCAATACAAAATTTACTCTGCTTTTCTCTTTTGTGTGTACAGCTGTGTCTTGGTACAGACAGCAATGCCAGCACCATAGAAGCCCCTCTCTTAACCCATGATCAAGACCCCACACTGCAGCTGTGAAATAGCCACTGGGATCCATGTCTCCAGTTCAGTTCCCTCACCAAGGAAGAGAGGAACCACAGCTCAGTCACCAACTTCATCCTCTTGGGGCTCACCACTGACTCAAAGCTGCAGCTTCTCTTGTTCATGGTGTTCACCTTAGCCTACATCACCACCCTCATGAGCAACATCACCCTCATAGTGGTGATATACTGCAGCTCACGCCTCCATACCCCAATGTACTTTTTCACTGGCAATTTGTCCTTCCTGCACCTCTGGTATTCCTATGTCTACACCCCCAAGATCCTTCTGAACTGCATCTCTGAGGAAAAGAGCATCTCCTTTGCTGGGTGTGCTGCTCAGTTCTTTGTCTCTGGACAAAACCCAGGGCTTATGTCCCCAAGGATGCACACAGCTAGAAGTGCACCGACCTTGTCTTGCTTGTGTCTTCCTTTGTCACTTTTCACAGCCCACGCAGGGACATAAGCTCTTCAGATCTTGAAGTTCATCATGAGGGACAGGAGATGGCACTGTGCAGACAGACCTCCTCTCCCTTCCACCTCCCCCCATATGCAAAATATATCTGCTATAAAATGGGATGTTAGCAGCAGTTGGGATTGTTGCACATCACCTTCGCACTGTGCTTTATCTGAATTAAACATTCATTACTCATGCCCAAATCAGTAGCTCAACTGGAGCTCCATGTGTCAGAGAATGTTTTGTGTGGGAAGGGACCTTAAAGCTAATCCAGCCCCAGCCCCCTGCCATGGACAAGGACAATTTCCACTAGAGCAGCTTGCTCCAAGCCCCATCCAACCTGACCTTGAGCACTGCCAGGGATGGAGCATTTACCACTGCTTTGGGCAACCAGAAGTCATGAAATAACATGTGCCTGTTCCTGAGCTGTCCCAGTTATTTCTTCACAATGATGCCAGCACCACATACACACAATTCCGTAGTCCTAGACTATTATCCCAATGAAACATACACATGAGCATGGGTAGAGCAGGTCAGATTGGATCAACCCATATCAGGAAGCATAAAGGCATCTGAGACTGACTTCAGTTGCCTGAACATTGACTACTAACACACTGGAGATGCCCTTGGGTGTGCCTCTGAGCTTTCAATGTTGCTCCAGAATGACCCAACCCTCCTGAAGGTTGCATGATGTACATGTCAAGTGCATGGCAATGTCCTTGGCCCTTCAGGACAGAGCAAATGGCACCACATATCTGTATGAGGGCAAGCAAACCTGACCTGGGGCATTTCATTGCATCTGTCTCCTTCCCTGCAACTGAAGTGATAGTTTCCACCACCACCAGAAGAAAACATGCAAAAAAGTGGTTTCTTGGTTCTTACATTATCTTTCTTTTTTCTTTATGAAGTTTTAGTCCTACTGAAAGGAAAACTAAAATACCTCTTTTAAGAGTGTTGGGAGGAGGGATTAGGAGATCTGAAGTAGTTTCATTTTCTTCAAATTTAGTCATTAAATCAGAGTTTTGTGTCCCCACCTGTGCTCAGTGAAGGTGTGTTTCTGTACCTCCTTTTAGACTCATTAAATCAACCAGGTTGGAAAATTCCTTCAAGCTCATCCAGTCAAACCCTTACCCGGCCCTGCCAAGGCCAAGGCCACCACTGACCCATGGCACTGAGGGCCACATCTACACAGTGTGTGAACACTTGTAGGGATGATGACTGCAGCCCTGTCCTAGGCAGCCTGTTCCAATGCCTGAGCACCCTTTGGGGCAGGAATTGTTCCTCAGCTCCATCTAAACCTGCCCTGGTGCAACTTGAGGCAGTTTCCTCTTGTCCTGTCATTTGGATTAAAACAAACTGAAAATAGGTTTGAGGGGGCCAGCTGATCCAGTCTGACCTCCAGGATGCCTTCACATCCTGACTGGAATTCATTTAATCCAGAGAAAGCTATTCAGAGATGCACATACCATGGAGAGAGAGTGCATGGTACAAGTCCTTCTGATGTTCAGACCTGCTCTGAACCACATCCATCCTCACCAGCTGTCCTAGGATGTAATAAAACATCCTCTTATTCCCATCCGTTCTAGAAGGGTCCTGACTATCTCATAACTAGGCAAGGAATTTTAGATGTTGAGTCAGGTGACCCCATTGCCATGCTTATTCTCCAATCCCAAATTCATAATGGTAGGAAAATCACATTTATGAAAGCCAGGCAGACATGGAGGATGGATGTAGTGGGCTACAACTTGTCTCAGTTTAACAGTTTAAGAACATTTTTAACAGGTAAAGAACTAAAGAGAGACACAAATAAATCCATCCCAAGACAACTAATCACAAGAAATTCAATGTATAAAGTGTCCTTGAGGAGGCCCAAAAGTGAAGAGAAATGCAATGAGCTTCCCCAGCTCCCTTTATTAGGGGTCAAAAGCAGGAAGGGACAAAGCACCCCATTAGCAAGAACCACATTATCTGCACATGTCATGAAGACTGGGATGTGTCTTTAAAAAGAGAGTAGGACCAAGCTTGTATGAGCACAGAAAGCCCTCCAGCAGGCCCAAGATCCCGGCTTTCACAATACAAGCACTCACAGCTACTTCCATCACAAGTGATGCTGCTCACTTTGCCAAAGCAAGAAGTGGTCCCTGGGGACCAAGCTCCCCTCCAGGAGTCATCACCTTTAACAAGACCTTCTGGGGTTTACCAAGGAAGTTTCCTCATCACCACGAAAGCTTCTCAGAAGACTTGGATGCTACTTCCCTCATTCTTCATAACAAGCCATCAGAGACTAATTAGCTGGGGATAACAGGAAAGAAACTTTCTTCTTTGTTAACAGCAAAGTTCACTTCTACAGCTGCCTTGCTTGACAGAGATGGCTCATGCCAAAAGCCAGTGAGTTGGAGGGTCAGTGTGTTGGCATGTTTGTGTATTAAGGACAATTTCATGGGCCTGGATCGTAGAATCCAGCCTTGTTTGTGTTCAAAGGGAGCTTAAAGCTCCTCCAGCTCCAACCCCTGCCATGGGCAGGCACACCTTCCACTAGAGCAGCTTGCTCCAAGCCCCTGTGTCCAACCTGCCCTTGAATACTGCCAGGGATGGGGCAGCCACAGCTTCTCTGGGCACCCTGTGCCAGCACCTCAGCACCCTCCCAGGGAAGAGCTTCTGCCTAAGAGCTCATCTCAGTCTTTCTCTCCCATAGCCTCACAGTATCACAATATGCTAGAGATCGGAAGGGACCTCGAAAGATCATCTAGTCCAATCCCCCTGCCGGAGCAGGAACACCTAGATAATGTTACACAGGAATGTGTCCAGGCGGGTTTTGAATGTCTCCAGGGAAGGATACTCCACAACCTCCCTGGGCAGCCTGTTCCAGTGTTCCGTCACCCTCACTGAGAAGAAGTTTCTTCTCAAGTTTAAGTGGAACCTCTTGTGTTCCAGTTTGTACCCATTACCCCTTGTCCTATCATTGTTTGTCACTGAGTAGAGCCTGGCTCCATCCTCGTGACCCTCCCCCTTTATATATTTATAGACACTTATAAGGTCACCCCTCAGTCTCCTCTTCTCCAAACTATAGAGACCCAGCTCCCTCAGTCTTTCCTCATAAGGGAGATGCTCCACTCCCTTAATCATCTTTGTTGCCCTGCGCTGGACTCTCTCCAGCAGCTCCCTGTCCTTCTTGAACTGAGGGGCCCAGAACTGGACACAATATTCCAGATGGGGTCTCACCAGGGCAGAGGAGAGGGGAAGGAGGACCTCTCTCGACCTACTAACCACCCCCCTTCTAATACACCCCAGGATGCCATTGGCCTTCTTAGCCACAAGGGCACAATGTTGGCTCATGGTCATCCTGTCGTCCACTAGGACCCCCAGGTCCCTCTCTCCTCCACTGCTCTCTAACAGGTCGTTTCCCAAGCTATACTGGAACCTGGGGTTGTTCCTGCCCAGATGCAGGACTCTACACTTTCCCTTGTTATATTTCATCAAGTTATTCCCTGCCCAACTCTCCAGCCTGTCCAGGTCTCGCTGGATGGCAGCACAGCCTTCTGGCGTGTCAGCCACTCCTCCCAGCTTAGTGTCATCAGCAAACTTGCTGATAGTACACTCAATTCCCTCATCTAAATCGTTGATGAATATATTAAATAATACCAGTCCCAGTACTGACCCTTGAGGCACTCCACTAGTTACAGGCCTCCAACTAGACTCAGCCCCATAGACTACAACTCTCTGGCTTCTCTCCTTCAGCCAGTTCGCAGTCCACCTCACTACCTGATCACCCAGACCACACTTCCTCAATTTAGCTGTGGGAGACTGTGTCAAATGCTTTGCTGAAGTCAAGGTAGACCACATCCACCGCTCTGCCATCATCCATCCACCGTGTTATTTCCTCATAAAAGGCTAAGAGATTGGTCAAACATGATTTCCCCTTGGTGAAGCCATGTTGACTGCCCCTCATAACCCTCTTATCCTTGATATGCCTTAAGATGGCACCAAGGATAAGGTGTTCCATCACTTTCCCAGGGATGGAGGTGAGGCTGACCGGTCTATAGTTACCCGGGTTCTCCTTCTTGCCCTTTTTGAAGACTGGAGTGACATTTGCTTTCCTCCAGTCCTCAGGCACCTCTCCCGTTTCCCAAGACTTGGTAAAGATGATGGAGAGTGGTCTAGCAATGACTTCCGCCAGTTCCCTCAGCACCCGCGGGTGCATCCCATCTGGACCCATGGATTTATGGATGTCCAGATTGCTCAACTGGTCTCTAACCCATTCCTCATCGACTAAGGCAAACCGCTCCGTCGACCTGACTTCATCTAAGGTCTCAGGGATACAGGGCTCTTCAGGACTGCCTGCAGCAGAGTAGACAGAGACAAAGAAGGCGTTCAGTAACTCTGCCATCTCTGTATCTTCCGTCACCAGGGCACCCATCCCGTTCATCAGTGGGCCTACATTGCCTCTGGTGTTAGTTTTGTCTGCCATGTATTTGAAAAAGCTCTTTTTGCTGTCCTTGACCCTTCTTGCCAGGTTTAATTCTAAGGATGCCTTAGTCCTCCTAGCTGTCTTCCTACATCCTCTAGCAGCAGCCTTATATTCCTCCCAAGTGGCCAGCCCCTCCTTCCATGACCTGTAAAATCTCCTCTTCCACTTGAGCATACCCAGCAATTCCCTATTTAGCCACGCAGGTCTCTTGGCCCTCTTCCTTGACTTCCTACCTGTCGGGATGCTCCGATCTTGAGCACGGAAAAAGCAGTCCTTGAATGTCAACCAACTATCTTGGGCCCCTTTACCTTCAAGCAGCCCTGCCCATGGGATTTCCCCTAGCAATTGCTTGAAAAGGCCAAAGTTTGCCCTGCTAAAGTCCAGGGTTGCAAGTCCACTTGGTATTCTACTAGTCCTACCACACAAGATCCTGAACTCCACCATCTCGTGGTCGCTGCAACCAAGGCAGCCCTCAACCCTTACTGCTTCAACCAGATCCTCCTTGTTAGTGAGGATGAGATCCAGCAGCACTCCTCTCCTGCTCGGCTCATCCACCATTTGCAGGAGGAAGTTATCATCCATACACTGGAGGAACCTCCTGGACTGTGGCTGGGTTGGTGAGTGATCCTTCCAGCAAACATCAGGGAAGTTAAAATCCCCCACGACGACCACGGCCTGTGACTGTGAGGCCGCTCTCAGCTGCCTGTAGAAGGCCTCGTCAACTTCCTCACCCTGATCTGGTGGTCTGTAACAGACACCTACAACAGTATCCCCCCTGCCAGCCCACCCCTTAATTCTCACCCACAGACTCTCAACTCGCTCGTCATCTGTCCCTGGACAGAACTCGGTGCATTGTAGCTGCTCTCGCACATAAAGAGCAACCCCACCACCCCTCCTGGCTGGCCTGTCTTTCCTGAAAAGGACATAGCCCTCCATGTGTGACTATATTCCAGTCATGTGAGCTGTCCCACCACGTCTCTGTAATTGCCACCAGATCATAGTCTCCTGACTTAACACAGGTTTCCAACTCCTCCTGCTTATTTCCCATGCTGCGCGCATTGGTGTACAGACATTCCAGGGAGCGAGCTGAGCACATCGATTTCACCCAAGGATTATAGGAGGCCTCCCAGTCTTCATCAGTTCTGGAGTGCTGCCCCACTGGGGCAAGCCCAGCTACAACCCCATCCCCCTTCGAATCTAGTTTAAAGCTCTCCAAATGAGCCCTGCTAATTCGTGCCCCAGCATCCTTTTGCCTCTGTGAGACAAACCTTTCCCACTTGTCACTGTCCAGACTGGTGCCCTATAAAACCAGCAGTTATCAAAGAATCCAAAGCCCTGCCTGTAGCACCAGTCTCGAAGCCAATTGTTTATGAACTGAATCTTCCCATTCCTTCCCACATCATCAGTGGAAGATGGAAGGAGTGAGGAGAAGATCACTTGAGCCCCAGAGTCTTTCACCATCCGCCCCAAGGCCCTGTAGTCTTTCTTCATCCCCCTCAGACTGCGGGAAGCAGCTTCCTCCCCAACTGTCTGGTAGACCAGCAGTGGGTAGTAGTCTGTCGGGTGCACCAGGTTGGGGAGCGCCCTGGTGATATCCCTGATCCGGGCTCCAGGCAGACTACACACTTCCCTATGATGAGGGTCAACTCTGCATATGGGGCCCTCTGTTCCTCTCAGAAGGGAATCGCCTACTACAATGACCCTTCTTTCTTTCTTAACAGAGGCAGTCTTGAGGTGCAAAGTCGACCGCCTTTTCCTATGTGGCCTTGTGGGCTGGCCTTGCCCCACATTCTCACCTACCTCTCCTTCAAGATCCAGGGCCTCAAACCTATTACGGAGGGACACCTGGGGAAGCAGGGCAGGAAGGGGGGAGGGTTTCCCATGACGCTGAACTGGAACTCGCTTCCAGCCCTCGTCGTCTTTTTGGTCCCCTACCTCTGCGCAACAGCTACAGGGCAGGGGCTGTCTAAGGCCATCCCCCTCTGTGTGAGAAGGCAGGGGGTCCTTCCCCTTTCGGGGGGTATCTCCCTGGAACCGTTCCGACTGGCATGCCAGGGAGTTACTCCACCAGTCGATCTCCCTTTCACACTCCCTGATGGTCCTCAGCGTCTCAACCTCCTCCTTAAGCCTTGCCACCAGGCTAAGCAGATCTTCTACCTGCTCACACCTCACGCAGGTGGAATGCTGTCCTCCCTCCCCCGGCAGCAGCAGGCTCTGGCACTCCCTGCACCCAGAGACCTGAACAGCCACGGTCTGGGACGGGGTCTCTGTCTGAGTTGCTGCAGTCACCTTACTGCAAGCTCTCTTTCTGGAGGCAACCATATTGGTGCGCAGTCTGGGACACCAGCAACAGGGGCAGCAACACGACCTGCTTGTTCCTCCCTGTGCCCGGTGGGCAGCGACAGGTCGCTGCCCTGTCAAAGACTTTTTCAAGGCAAGCAGCAGGGGAGTGGTCGCCGTCACCGTGGGAACGCCCCCCTCCACATCAGCCTCTCTCTCGCAAGGGCTGCTGGGGCTTCGGGGATCGGGAGATGTCGGGAATCGCGATGTCTCTGCGCTATCCCCTCTGATTTTCCTCATCTCCGTTGACCCTCGCGTCGCTGAAGCATGCCGGCTGTGGGTCTAGCTAGGCTAGCTCCGATCAGCTGACTGTGCTGAAAGCAGGGGAGCACGGTTTCAAAGAGCAGATCACAGAGCTCTCATGGGGAGAAGCAAAGGGCTGTGTGCAGCAGATCATGGCCAGCAGTCACCTCCAGTGGCAGACCCCAAGAGAGCTGCCTGAACGCACCCTCCCCAGGGCTGGGCTGCACTTTCCCCCCACTTCCTGCCCATGTCTCTGCTCCCTCTCAGTGCTCCCAGAGCCCATGCCATGGGCTGTGTGCTCAGCTCTGCCCTGCAAACCCCTCCCGGCAGCAGGGCTCTGCCCAGGGGCATCTCTGCCTCTGCAGGAACCTCACACCTGGCAATCAATGGATCCATCAATGGTGAATGGAGAAACATGGTCACTCCCTGAGGAAAGCCTTGAGAGCTTCTTTACTCTTCAGTTAGTTACTGGTGGCAATGAGCAGTGTGTAGGGAGGTGAGAGAGGGTGGAGGGAAGTCAGCAAGAAGCAAGGCGATGGTTCAGGGCTTTAACAAGTCCTTACAAGCAGGACGGAGCCCAGCAATGGGGAGCAGTTGGTGTCTGTAGGGGGAGGAGGAGTAGGTGTTCCTGGAGTGTGGCTGCAGGCCCTGGACAAACCAGAGGCTATCTGAGAACTTTCCCTCATGGGAACATGCCTCCGCATGGCACATGGGGAATGCCCACTGCTGGGGGTGCCTGAACGCTGCTCATCATGCCCCATGAGCCCACCTTCCTGTCTCCCTCTCCTGCCCTACCCAAACTTGCCTGGAATGCAGGATCCATCCCTGAGCCTGGGGAATGCAGGAACCTCCTGCAGTGAGGTGTCGCTGCTGCAGGGGAAGTGCAAAGCTTCTGTGAGACACTTGTGAGTGCAGGCAGGGAGCGGGGTGTGTGCAGCAGAGAGGGTGCTACAGGCAGGAAGCTGTCCCAGATGAGGTGCCCTGTCCCCAGAGCATGGGGTACCTTGCACCCAAGGACACCACCTTTCCTTTTGGCTCTTGCCAAGAAGTTCTCAATCCAGACCATTGCCTTTTCCCACTGCTCTCCCATGGTGCTTAGTTCTCTATACTGATGGCATCACCCATTCTTCTATAAGTCCCCTTTAGATCAGCTTGCTAAGGGATATTCACTCCACCTGCTGAATTGACACTATAGTAGCAGCCTACAACTAGGTGAAATGTGGCTTCAGAGATGATGTAGTTTTTGCTGCTAGCAGGAAGAGAAGGAAACCTCTGCAAAGTGCAGCCTGGAAGGTTCAGACTCAAAGTTAGGAAAGAGAAATGTCTCTCAAAAGGTGGACTTGTGGTGCAAGAGGTCACCCAGAAGGAGTCTGGCTCAGCCCATGGCTTTGTGTTTCAAGGAACAGACAGCCATAGGTGCAGAGATGGGACTGAAGGTACAGAAATGCCAGGTGAGAGCTAGGTGGGAAAGCAAGATGGGGGTCAACAGCCTGAAGGGAAAGAGGTGCAGGCATGGGCCAGTGTAGGACAGCCTGCAGCAGAGATGACAGGGTTCTGGCATGGCTGAAAGGCCCAAAAGAACAAAAGGCCTCTGTGCCCTGGGCTATGGCAGTTGCCTCTTTCATCAAGGCCTATGAGGAGAGCTTTCATTCTCAGGATTTCAGGCTCTGCTTCTCCAAGGGCTGTGGTCAGGGCTTGGCCTTTCTGCATCATCAAACAAACCAAGGGTTTTCTCACCATCAGACACCTGCACTTTGCCTTTGTGTCCTGTAATCACAGCCTCCAGTTACTTGCTTTAATGAGTCCCTGGGGAGGCTTTGTCAGCAGCAGCCCTCAGTGGGGCCCATTCATGCTGCACACTCTTGGGGCTTTGTTTCTGAGTTGGACTTCTTGAGAGGTTTCCTCAGTCTCCTCTCAGCACCTGAGGTTCAAGGACTCAGCCCAAATACACTGTGGGGCTCATTAAACCCTGATGAGCCATGTCTCACCATGAAGTTTTTGTCAAGTCTTCCAGATTGTCTTCCAGGGAACTGGGGAGGTTTCCGAGTGCAGGAAGATTACAAAGGGCATCTGATCGAAGTTATTTGAAAGGGTTATTTGAAAGGAAAATCTACGAAAGATGGGAGGAATGAAGGACGCGGTGTAACAGGCAGGACAGTGGCAGTGCAGTTACAGGGGAACATCGGCATTCCTTTGGGATCCCCCTTGTGAAAGGCCATTGGATTGGCAGAGGTCTCTTGGGAGGGAGGACAAGGACATGTTGCAGTTACCTTTGATAAAGGTACCAAGGACAACCCAGGGGAGCCCAGGCTGTACAAGCTGCCTTTGGTGAGGCGTGTGCCAGCATCAGAGTCCTCTTGGGTGACACCTCTGGGCACCTAAAAGCCGTCCGAAGGGTAACTGTTGCCTGGCCAAGCTGAGAGCCTGCAGTTGTGCGTGAGGAGGCAAAGAGTGGATGCGGTTTCCCTCAGCTTCAGCATGGCTCTTGGGTGGACCAAGAGGAGGGTGAAGCACTTGTGTCAGCAGAACCAGCTCCAACAGTTGAGGAGCCACCAGGGACATCCCAGGCACCAGGAGATGCAGGTGCCTGCTCCGGGGTGTGACCTCCGCAGCCACCACAACACCACAAGGAGCAGCATCAGCCAGGGCCCTTCTCCTGCCCCTGTACCCGCAGAGCCAGCAGTGCCACCATGAGTCAGCAAAGTTGTGTGCTGGGCCCTCAGGTGAGGGCAGACCAGGTCGACAACAGCGCAGGGCTGAGGTGCCTCTAGCCTCTGACAGTGGCAGCAGGAGGCCAGAGAGACGCTGCTGCTGCAGTGCACGGCTCTGCGTGTGCAAGGTGATCTCAGAGAAAACTCCAGGAACAAACTCACCAACAAAGTTTTCAAGCTGACAAGCAGGTATTCTTTCTTGCGGTGCCAGGAGACACAGGGATAGCTCCTCCTAACGTGTGTCTCTCAATTGCCACACAAGCCGTCCTTTCATAGTCCCTGGGCATACATACATATTCATAAGGCTGCATATAGATTACATCATTTTCCAGAGAGTTCCCCGCACGCGTACAGAATTGTGGTGGTGGTGTCTGAGGGTCGTTTACTTCTTCCAACAATCTTCATCACTTCTGGCCGCCTTTGAGGGATCATAGAGAAGTCATAGAGGAGTCATAGAGAAGTGATAGAGGAGTCTTAGTGTCATAGAGTCATAGAGGCATCATGCAGGAAGCATAGAGGAGTCACAGAAGAGTCAAAAACCGTCATAGCGGAGTCATAGAGGGGTCATAGAGGAGTCATAGTGAAGTCATAGAGGAGTAATAGAGAAGTCATAATAGAGTCATAGTGGAGTCATAGAGGAGACATAGTGTCATAGATTCATAGAAGAGTCATAGAGGAGTCAGTGGAATCATAATGGAGTCATAGAGGAGTCACATAGGAGTCATTGAGGAGTCATAGTGGAGTCATAGAGGAGGCAGAGAGGAGTCATACAGGAATCATAGTGGAGTCATAGAGGAGGCATAGAGGAGTCATATAGAAGTCATAGTGAAGTCATTGAGGAGTCCTAGAGGAGTCATAGAGGAGTCATAGTTTCGTAGAGCCAAAGAGGAGTCATAATGGAGTCATAGGAGAGTCATAGAGGAGTCATAGAGGGGTCATTGAGGAGTCATAGTGGAGTAATAGAGAAGTCATAAAAGAGTCATAGTGGAGTCATACAGGAGACATAGTGTCATATATTCTTAGAGGTGTCATAGAGGAGTTATAGTGGAGTCTTAGACATGTCATAGTGGAGTCAAAGTGGAGTCATAGAGGAATCATAGTGGAGTCATAGAGGAGTCATAGTGCAATCATAGAGGAGTCACAGAGGAATCGTAGAAGAGTCATACAGAAGTCATAGAGGAGTCATGTAGGAGTCATAGAGGAGTAATAGAGAAGTCATAAAAGAGTCATAGTGGAGTCATATAGGAGACATAGTGTCATATATTCTTAGAGGTGTCATAGAGGAGTCATAGTGGAATCATAGATCAGTCATAGTGGATTCATAGAGGAGTCATATTGGAGTCATAGAGGAGTCATAGAGGAGTTATAGAGGATTCATAGAAGAGACTTAGAGTAGTCGTGTTGGAGTCACAGAAGAGTCATAGGGGAGTGCTTGAGGAGTCATAGAGTCGTAGAGGAGTCATACAGGAGTCATATCGGAGTCATACAGGAGTGATAGAGGTGTCACAGAGGAGTCAGAGAGTAGTCATAGAGGATTAATAGAGGTGTCATAGTGGAGTCATAGTGTCATAGATTGATAGAGAAGCCATAGAGGAGTCATCAAGGACTCATACAGAAGTCATAAAGGAGTTATAGTGGAGTCATAGTGGTGTCAAAGGGGAGTCATAGAGAAATCATAGAAGAATTGTAGAGGAGTTGTAGAGGAGTCGTGGAGGAATCGTAGAGGACTCGTAGAGGTGTCGTAGAGGAGACATGGAAGAGTCGTAGAGTAGTCATAGATGAGTCATAGTGGCATCATAGAGGATTGATAGAAGAGTCACAGATGGGTCATAGAGGGGTCATAGTGGAGTCATAGTGGAGTCATAGAGCGGTCATAGAGGGGTTGTAATGGGGTCATAGTGGAGTCGTAGGGGGTCACAGAAGCGTCTTAGAGGGGTCATAGAGGAGTCATAGTGGAGTCATAGAGGGGTCATAGAGGCGTCTTAGTGGAGTCATAGAGGTCTCTTAGAGGTGTCATAGTGTCATAGGTTCATAGAGAAGACATAGAGGAGTCATCGAGGACTCATGCAGGACTCATACAGGAGTCATCGTGGAGTCAAAGAAGAGTCATAGGGGAGTTTTGACTTTCGGCCTGGGAACAGAGCTGATAACACCAATGTTTTTAGTTTCTGTGCAAATGTTTTGGTCTGACGAAGGACTTTCTGAGCCTCATGCTCTGTGAGAGAGGAGGGCAATCAGGGAGGAATCTGAGCCAGGACACCTGACACAAAGTGGCCAAAGAAGTATTCCAAGCCACATCATGTCATGCCCAGGATGTAACAGGGAGTTACCCAGAAGGGCTAGAGGACTGCCGGGTTGGACTAGGTATCGGTTGGTGCTTGGTAGGGCTGGGGGGGTGAGTTATCAGTCGGCTGGTGGTGAGATGTTGTATTCTCTTCCCTTGTTATTTCCTTTGTCATTATTATTATTGGTGGTAGCAGTAGTGATGTGTGTTAGACCTTAGTTACTAAACTGTTCGTATCTCAACCCGTGGGACTTGCATTCTTTTGGATTCTCCTCTCCGTCCCTCTGGGAGTAGGGGACAGGAAAGAAGGGGGGGAGTGAGTGAACGAGCTGCCTGACTGGTTTTAAACCACAACAGTTCTTTCCTTCCCTTGCCTTGCCTGCCTTTGCCTCGCCTTGCTTTGCCTTCCCTTGCCTTGCCTTGCTTTTCCTTTTCTTGCCATGCCTTGCAATGCCTTTCCTTCTCTTGCCTTGCCTCGCCTCATCTTGCCTTGCTTTGCCTGGCATCGCCTCAGATCGCCTCACCTTGCCTCGATTAGCCTCACCCTGCCTGGCCTGGAATAGCCTTTCCTTGCCTTGCCTCTCCTTGCCTCGCCTCGCGTTGCCTTGCCTCGCCATGCCTTTCCTTCCCTTGCCATGCCTTGACTTGCATTGCTTTGTTTCTCCCCATTTTACCTCGCCAGGTCTTTCTTTCCCTTGCCATGCCTTGCCTTGTCTTCCCTTGCCTTGCCTTGCATTCCCTTGCTTTGCCTTGCCTTTCCTTGCCTTGCCATGCATTGCCATGCCTTGCCTTCCTTTGCTTTACCTTGCCTTGTCTTGCCTTGATTTGCCTTGCCTTGATTTGCCTTGCATTGCCTTGCCATGCCTGGCCTGGCGTTGCCTGCCCTGGTCTGGCTTTGCCTGGCCTTGCCTTGCCTTGCCTGTCCTTACCTTGCATTTCCTTGCCTTCCCTTGCCTTGCCTCGCATCGCCTTGAATCGCCTCTCATTGCCTTGCTTGGCTTGGAATGGCCTTGCCTTTCCTTGCCCTGCTTCATCTTGCCTTGCCATGCCTTTCTTTTCCTTGCCATGCCTTGCCTTGCCTTGCCTTGCGTCTCCTCACCATGCCTTTCCTTCCCTTTCCATGCCTTGCCTTGCCTTTTCTTGCCTTGCCTTTTCTTACCTTACTGCAGGTCCAGCTGAAAATTCCCTGCCTGTTTCCTTGGTCCATGGTTGAGTTGCTTTGGAGATAAATCTGACTCTACAGCTCTAACACCAAAAGCAACTGCTCACCTTCATGTGCAGCAGACACACAGATCTCTTCTGTGTCATGTGCACTTGCCAGTTACTGAGGAAACTATCTATGGGCTGGGAAAGGAAACAGCGCAGGAGGGAATTTTTAGTTAATTGTTGCTCTTCCTGGTAAAACCTGTAGGGCTCTAGCATTTTGTTCCATATTTTCCGTGGTAGCTGGAATGGGTTTCATTATTAAAAAAGTATTTCATTTTCTACTTCCCTGTGTTCCAGGAGAAACAGCAACAAGGGCCTCCCCTTGTGCCACGGCTTGTGACACTGTGCAAGACGTGACAAGAAAAACAGCTGGGCTGGTACTTGTGGAGAAGCCTGTGGCCTGTAGAGCTTCATCAGGGACAAGGACAGGTTTCTGTGTAAGCACTGACTCAGTTCAGCCCAGCTGTGCTGTAGTGAAGAGCAGCACCCCTCGCTGCTCTGTGCAGAGTCGGGGCTGGGGTGTGTGCTCCCCACCCCTTCTCTCCTGCCTCCTTTGTCTGCAGTGAAACAGAAACTGTGTTCTCTGAAGAAATTCTTTCCGGTGAGGGTGGTGAGACACTGGAACGTGTTTCCCAGAGAAGTCCCCCATGCCTGTTGTGAAACTGTTTAGGATTTAGGGAATGACTGATCAACCTGAAAGAGCTCCTGGGATGAGCAGGGAGTATCCAACTTTCCTGATCTCTGTGTGCTGCTCCCACCTTTGCCAGGCAACCAGAGCTCCTGGTGCAGCCAGGGAGCAGCCGGCAGCCAGCTCCTTGCACTGTGCAAAGGCTGGGGCCTAACAGGAACTCCTGGGGAAGCAGAGGGCTCCAGGAAATGGGGGGGAAGTGCATCAGCACATTCCACCCCGTAACTAAAGTCAGTCCGTCTTTCTCAGAGTGGTGTGCTCACCTCTTGTCACTGTGCCAGCAAACAGAGTAGTGCTGAATTCCAGTTATAAATTGTGGGCGATGTTTGGTTGCTTTACCCATAGAGGTGTTGCTTTACTCATAGAGGTGTCATAGAGACGTCATAGAGTTGTTTAATTACAATTATATATATGGACAGGTTTCTGCATCAACATAACTTCTTCAGCTGATTTCTATGCTCTAATGTATAGCAGAATGTTTAACAACAAACAGAATAGGATATAAATTAGTGAAATTAAGGTACGATGTAAAATTCAACTTTAAAGCCCCAGTTGCTGGTGCTGACCATCCAAACGGGGTATCCTACCAGAGATGTTCTCATGCTCAGTGTGTGGACTTCCCAGAGATAAGTTAATGGTTGGACTCGATGTTCTCAAAGGGCCATTTTCAAATTAGTTGATTGATTGTAAGAAACGAAGATATTTAGCCTTAAATCTTTGTATCATCAGAGAACTGGCACTGCAGGAAGGCAGTGTGCCTCCCAGCTGAGGGAGGGAAGATCAGTGCTTGCTACAGGCTGTTTCCCATGGTGTTTCCCTGGAGCCCCAGGGAGCCCTGGAAGGAGCCCAGTGGGGCAGAGGCAGAGCCACCTTAGGCTGGGCCTCTGCTGCTAAGCTGGGACCGAGGGGAGACCTGCGAGACACAGGGAGCTTAAAGGCACTTGGCAGTGGAGGATGCTGAGGAGGAGGAGGAGGAACCTTCTGAAGGAGAAACCTTCCCAGCCCTGTTTGTGGTAAGGCACTGGGTGCAGGGCAATGCAGCTGCAGTTTCTCTCTGTGTAGATAAGGAGGAGGATGTGCTGCAGAGCAGGGCTTCCCCCTGCACCATGCGAGGGGCAGGACAAGGCAGGTCCCTTGTGCCAGGGCTGGCTGCAGGGTGTGAATGTGGGTGTGCAGGCAGGGGTGGCCAGCACTGCCCTTGTAGCAGGGTCCCTGCAGCCCAAAGGCTGTGTGCAGGGGCAGGGACTCTGCTGCCTGCCAGGGTCAGCACTCAGCCTGCCAGCGAGCTCCCCATAGAGCTCGGGGGGAGCTGAGGGGAAAGGAGAAACCCCTGACAGGGAAGGGAAGTGCTGGGGGGGTGACGCTGCTCCAATCTGCCGTCACTCTGAGCACTTCTTCAGAGGGTCCCTCTGAAAGACACTGAGGCATCATTTACCTGATAGGGAAGGATCCTGAGCTTTGATGGTTTTCCCTCTTGGTGGGCAGGTTGGGCAGTGGGAGCTGGGAATTTACTTCTCTGCTTTGGGGGAGGCACCGAGAGTCTTGTGAGGGATTGTGTGAGCTGCTCCTGAGCCCCTGCACAGGCAGGGGTGTGCAGGGCAGAGCTGAGCACACAGCCCATGGCATGGGCTCTGGGAGCACGGAGAGGGAGCAGAGGTGGGCACAGAGCAGCAGCTCCTGGCAGGGACAGCTCCAGGCAGCAGAGACATGGGCAGGGAGTGGGGGGAAAGTGCAGCCCAGCCCTGGGGAGGGTGCGTTCAGGCAGCTCTCTTGGGGTCTGGCACTGGAGGTGGCTGCTGGCCGTGCTCTGCTGCACACAGCTCTTTGCTTCTCCCCGTGAGAGCTCTGTGGACTGTCCTTTGAAACCCTTCTCCCCTGGTCTCAGCACAGGACACATGTTTGTGGGAGTTCTTAAGATCAATTTGTGTGTGAAGGCACCTTACGTGCAGTGCAAGTTTGAGCACAGGGCAAGTGGGAGAGGACTGATGGACACTGCAGCTCTCTTGGTTCTGCAAAGAACTGAGACTTTTTGCCTGATGCAATGCTCTTCTGATTGTACCTAGGAAGAAGCCTCAGCAGTGTAATGACGTCACTGCCGATGACACAGAACCTCTCCTCTCCTGCTACAATGTGCTCAGTTGCGAATTTGTAAACTGAACTTCTGTATCTGACATCCCTCCTGTCCTAACCTGTCACTGCCTTTTTCTCCTCTGACGGTGCCCCATGCCCAGAGGCAGCAGATGTCCAACGGCAGCTCCATCACCCAGTTCCTCCTCCTGCCATTCGCACACACGCGGGAGCTGCAGCTCTGCCACTTCTGGCTCTTCCTGGGCATCTCCCTGGCTGCGCTCCTGGGCAACGGCCTCATCATCACCAGCACAGCCTGCGACCAGCGCCTCCACACCCCCATGTACTTCTTCCTCCTCAACCTCTCCCTGCTGGACCTGGGCTGCATCTCCACCACTGTCCCCAAATCCATGGCCAATTCCCTCTGGGACACCAGGGCCATCTCCTACACAGGTTGTGTTGCACAGCTCTTTTTCTTTCTCTTATTCATTTCAGCAGAGTATTTTCTCCTCACTGTCATGTCCTACGACCGCTATGTGGCCATCTGCAAGCCCCTGCACTATGGGACCCTCCTGGGCAGCAGAGCTTGTGTCCACCTGACAGCAGCTGCCTGGGGCACTGGGTTTCTCAATGCCCTGGTGCACACAGCCAATACATTTTCACTGCCCCTCTGCCGAGGCAATGATGTGGAGCAGTTCTTCTGTGAAATCCCCCAGATCCTCAAGCTCTCCTGCTCCCACTCCTACCTCAGGGAAGTTGGGCTTCTTGTGGTTGGTGTCCTGATTGCTGTTGGCTGTTTTGTTTTCATTGTGGGGTCCTATGTGCAGATCTTCAGGGCCGTGCTGAGGATCCCCTCTGAGCAGGGACGCCACAAAGCCTTTTCCACGTGCCTCCCTCACCTGGCTGTGCTTTCCCTCTTTGTCAACACTTCTGTCTTTGCCTACCTGAAACCCCCCTCCATCTCCTCCCCATCCCTGGATCTGGTGGTGTCAGTGCTGTACTCGGTGGTGCCTCCAGCAGTGAACCCTCTCATCTACAGCCTGAGGAACCAGGAGCTGAAGGATGCTGTGAGGAAGCTGGTGACCAGATGTGTTTCAGCAGATATACGCTGCTTGCTTTAGCCTTGAAAGGGCTTCCAGTGTAGGTCATGACAGGCCATGTCTGTCTTTCCTGCTTTACATTTGTTTTCCTATTTCAATTTGTGATGATGTTGTCTTCATAGAAATGTCAGTTTTCATCTTCTCCTAATTAAGTTGCCACTCGTGTTGTGTGACCCACAGACTTTGTGTCACTCTGGTCTCTGACTGTATTTAAGGGAAATAAATGATCCTGCAGCAACTTCTTCTCTGTGATATGTCCTCACATGTCAGGAATGAAGGGGAATGAAAGCAGCTTTCTGGCTGCTCCAGCTCTGGGATGGCTGCTCTGTGCCTGCAGCAGGAAGAGCTCTTGGGAGCCCAAGGCCTGGGGCTGTTGTGCTGGAGTGGGGAGATGGGAATGCATGGGGGGGCTGCAGAGCTCTCAGGGAGTCCTGGGCAGGGGAGCTGGGGACACAGGGGTCCTGTAGGGAACTGCCCTGCAATGGCACAGGCTGGGGCTCCCTGGCTGAGAACAGCCCATGGGAAAGGTCTGGGTGGGCAGGAGCTGGACAGGAGGCAGCGTGTGCCCTGGCAGCAAGGGAGGACAGCAGCATCGCGGGCTGTATGAGCAGGAGCACGGCAGGAGAACAAGGGAAGGGATGATCTGGAATCCTCCATCCAGGTTTCAGATCTCCAGTTCAGGAATGCTATTGGCAAGCAGGAGGGGGTTTAGCAACAGGCCCTCAGGACAGGCAGGGACTGGATCATGGTGCCTGTGGAGAGAGGCTGGGGGAGCTGGGCTTGTCCATCCTGGAGAAGGGAAGGCTGATGGGGACCTGAGATCTTAGGAAGGGAAGGCTGATGGGGACTGGCTGCCTGTAGCAGCAAGGAGGACATGGAGAATACAGAGCCAGGCTCCTCACCATGGTGCCTGGTGGGAGGACAAAAGGCAGTGGGGGACAGTGACAGAGGAGAGGTTCAGCCCGGATAGAAGGAAACCTTGTTCCCATTGGCTCAGGCAAGTGCTGCATCAGGTCACCCAGAGAGGCTGTACAGTTTCTGGCCTTGGGAATTTCCAACTCAGCCTGAATCAAGCCTTGAACCACTTGCTCTGACCCTGTTCCTGGTGGGTTCAACTTGAGACCTCCTGGGGTCCCTTCCAACCTCTGTTCACTTCTGATCCTACAATGACGGGCTTATGAAGAGTCACAAAGATGCTCTAAGGGCTTGAGCACATCTCCAACGGAAACAGGCTGAGAGATGTTGGTCTTCAGACTGGAGAAGAGAAGGTTCCAGGGAGACATCTTAGCAATCTTCCCGTCTCTAAGCAGGGCCTACAAAGAATCTGGAGAGGGGCTTTTTATGAGACTGTGCAGTGACAGGACAAGGGGGAATGGCTTTAAGCTGAAAAAAGTGAGATTCAGCTTGGACATTCAGATGAAGTTGTTCCCTTTGAGAGTGGTGGGACACTGGCACAGGGTGCCCAGAGAAGCTGTGTCTGCCCCATCCCTGGCAGTGTTCAAGGCCAGGTTGGATGGGAGTCAGCTTTGCTCTGAAGCAGTGCTTTGTCCAACTCTGATGTTCACAAGGGATGACAGATGAAATCCAACTTCATTGTAAAGTTCACTACTTGCACTCATGACTCGAGTGAGTCTGGGCTGCACAAGAGAGGCTCAGCATGGCCTTAGAGTCATTTGGACTGTGTTATTTATTTACTGGCATAACACTGCTGAGGTGTTTTGTTTTGGATTTTTTTTTAGGGGGGGGAGGAGGCTATAAAACATTCTTTGTATGACAGAAAATGAGAACAATATTGAAACAGGGAGAAGCGCCCAGCTCCTTGTAGCTTAGTGTAGAGCGAGGAGGGCTGCAGTGTCCATCAGTCCTTTCCCATTTGCCCTCTGCTTACAACACATGTGTATGATGCCTTCACACACAAATTGATCTTAAGAACCCCCACAAACACCTGTCCTGTGCTGAAAGCAGGGGAGAACAGTTTCAAAGGACAGTCCACAGAGCTCTCACGCTGAGAAGCAAAGAGCTGTGGGCAGCAGAGCACAGCCAGCAGTCACCTCCAGTGGCAGACCCCAAGAGACCTGCCTGAACGCACCCTCCCCAGGGCTGGGCTGCACTTTCCCCCCACTCCCTGCCCATGTCTCTGCTGCCTGGAGCTGTCCCTGCCAGGAGCTGCTGCTCTGTGCCCACCTCTGCTCCCTCTCCGTGCTCCCAGAGCCCATGCCATGGGCTGTGTGCTCAGCTCTGCCCTGCACACCCCTCCCGGCAGCAGGGCTCTACACAGGGGCATCTCTGCCTCTGCAGGAACCTCACACCTGGCACTCAATGGATCCATCAATGGTGAATGGAGAAACATGGTCACTCCCTGAGGAAAGCCTTGAGAGCTTCTTAACTCTTCAGTTAGTTACTGGTGGCAATGAGCAGTGTGTAGGGAGGTGAGAGAGGGTGGAGGGAAGTCAGCAAGAAGCAAGGTGATGGTTCAGGGCTTTAACAAATGCTTACAAGCAGGATGGAGCCCAGCAATGGGGAGCAGTTGGTGTCTGTAGGTGGAGGAGGAGTAGGTGTTCCTGGAGTGTGGCTGCAGGCCCTGGACAAACCAGAGGCTACCTGAGAACTTTCCCTCATGGGAACATGCCTCAGCGTGGCACATGGGGAATGCCCACCGCTGGGGGTGCCTGAACGCTGCTCATCATGGCCCATGAGCCCACCTTCCTGTCTCCCTCTCCTGCCCTACCCAAACTTGCCTGGAATTCAGCATCCATCACTGAGCCTGGGGAATGCAGGAACCTCCTGCAGTGAGGTGTCGCTGCTGCAGGGGAGGTGCAAAGCTTCTGTGAGACACTTGTGAGTGCAGGCAGAGAGCGGGGTGTGTGCAGCAGAGAGGGTTCTCAATCCAGGCCATTGTCTTTTCCCACTGCTCTCCCATGGTGCTTAGTTCTCTATACTGATGACCTGACCCATTCTTCTATAAGTCCCCTTTAGATCAGCTTGCTGAGGGATATTCACTCCACCTGCTGAATTGACACTGTAGTAGCAGCCTACAACTAGGTGAAATGTGGCTTCAGAGATGATGGAGGTTTTCTTGCTAGCAGGAAGAGAAGGAAATGTCTGCAAAGTGCAGCTTGGAAGGTTCAGACTCAAAGTTAGGAAAGAGAAATGTCTCTCAAAAGGTGGACTTGTGGTGTAAGAGGTCACCCAGAGGGAGTCTGGCTCAGCCCATGGCTTTGTGTTTCAAGGAACAGACAGCCATGGGTGCAGAGATGGGACTGAAGGTACAGAAATGCCAGGTGAGAGCTAGCTGGGAAAGCAAGATGGGTGTCAACAGCCTGAAGGGAAAGAGGTGCAGGCATGGGCCAGTGTAGGACAGCCTGCAGCAGAGATGACAGGGTTCTGGCATGGCTGATAGGCCCGAAAGAACAAAAGGCCTCTGTGCCCTGGGCTATGGCAGTCGCCTCTTTCATCAAGACCTATGAGGAGAGCTTTCATTCTCAGGATTTCAGGCTCTGCTTCTCCAAGGGCTGTGGTCAGGGCTTGGCCTTTCTGCATCATCAAACAAACCAAGGGTTTTCTCACCATCAGACACCTGCACTTTGCCTTTGTGTCCTGTAATCACAGCCTCCAGTTACTTGCTTTAACGAGTCCCTGGGGAGGCTTTGTCAGCATCAGCCCTCAGTGAGGCTCATTAATGCTGAAGGGACTTGGGGCTTTGTTTCTGACTTGGACTTCTTGAGAGGTTTCCTCAGTCTCCTCTCAGCCCCTGAGGTTCACGGACTCAGCCCAAATACACCATGGGACTCATTAAACCCTGATGAGCCTTGTCTCACCGTGAAGTTTTTGTCAAGTCTTCCAGATTGTCTTCCAGGGAACTGGGGAGGTTTCCGAGTGCAGGAAGATTACAAAGGGCATCTGATAGAAGTTATTTGAAAGGGTTTATTTTATCACTTTTCAGTTTAGAAATTTTATTCCACTGCCACTGATCCCAAGTGTCTCTTCCAGAGGCCTGCACAGGCAGGAAAAGCAGCCCTTAAGGTCCAGCACTGCACTGAGCACCTCGCTCCTCACCTCCACACCCAACATTGCTCTCATCGGGGCCCCGGTCCTACACAGGGACAATCTCATGAGGAATGTTGTAGAGATACAGGTAGATAGAAAGAGGTAGCTGTGAACATGATTAAAGAGCTCTCCAAGGAGACAATTAGACCGTAGAAACACTTGTAAGCCTTTCCTGCCTGAAGCTCAAAGCAGCAGCTTAGGGGACAGGATTCTGAATGAAGAAAGAGTGAGGGGAGGGGACAAGTGGAGAGTGATGGACAGGGCCTTTGTCTGGACAGCCTGCTGAGAAGAGGGCTTCAGAGCTGGTGACTGTGTCCTGGACAGGGGAAAATCTACGAAAGATGAGAGGAATGAAGGACGCGGTGTAACAGGCAGGACAGTGGCAGTGCAGTTACAGGGGAAGATCGGCATTCCTTTGGGATCCCCGTTGTGAAAGGTCATTGGATTGGCAGAGGTCTCTTGGGAGGGAGGACAAGGACATGTTGCAGTTACCTTTGATAAAGGTGCCAAGGACAACCCAGGGGAGCCCAGGCTGTACAAGCTGCCTTTGGTGAGGCGTGTGCCAGCATCAGAGTCCTCTTGGGTGACACCTCTGGGCACCTAAAAGCCGTCCAAAGGGTAACTGCTGCCTGGCCAAGCTGAGAGCCTGCAGTTGTGCGTGAGGAGGCAAAGAGTGGATGTGGTTTCCCTCAGCTTCAGCACAGCTCTTGGCACGGTCTCCCTCAAGGCTGCTGTACCCAAGGGAAGCCATTGCAGCCTGGGTGGGTGGACAAAGAGGAGGGTGAAGCACTTGTGTCAGCAGAGCCAGCTCCAACAGTTGAGGAGCCACCAGGGACATCCTAGGCGCCAGGAGATGCAGGTGCCTGCTCCGGGGCTGTCACCTCCGCAGCCACTACGACTCCACAAGGAGCAGCATCAGCCAGGGCCCTTCTCCTGCCCCAGTACCCGGCAGAGCCAGCAGTGCCACCATGAGTCAGGAATGTTGGGCGCTGGGCCCCCACGTGAGGGCAGACCAGGTCGACAACACCGCAGCGGCAGCAGGAGGCCAGAGAGACGCTGCTGCTGCAGTGCACGGCTCTGCGTGTGCAAGGTGATCTCAGAGAAAACTCCAGGAGCAAACTCACCAACAAAGTTTTCAAGCTGACAAGCAGGTATTCTTTCTTGCGGCGCCAGGAGACACAGGTGGATAGCTCCTCCTAACGTGTGTCTCTCAATTGCCACACAAGCCGTCCTTTCATAGTCCCTGGGCATACATACATATTCATAAGGCTGCATATGGATTACATCATTTTCCAGAGAGTTCCCCGCATGCGTACAGAATTGTGGGGGTGGTCTCTGAGGTTCGTTTACTTCTTCCAACAATCTTCATCACTTCTGGCCCCCTTTGAGGGATCATAGAGAAGGCATAGGGGATTCATGGAGGAGTCATAGAGAAGTGATAGAGGAGTCTTAGCATCATAGAGTTATAGAGGAATCATGCAGGAATCATAGAGGAGTCATAGAAGAGTCAAAAACAGTCATAGAGGAGTCATAGAGGAGTCATAGATGAGTCATAGAGGGGTCATAGTGAAGTCATAGAGGAGTAATAGAGAATCATGATAGAGTCATAGAAGAGTCATATAGGGGACATGGTGTCATAGATTCATGGAAGAGTCATAGAGGACTCAGTGGAATCATAGAGGAGTCATAGACAAGTCATAGTGGAGTCATGTAGGAGTCACAGAGGAGTCATAGAGGAGTCATATAGAAGTCATTGTGGAGTAATGTAGGAGTCATGTAGTAGTCATAGTATAATAGAGCCAAAGAGGAGTCATTGAGGAGTCATAGTGGAGTCATAGAGGAGAAATAGAGAAGTCATAAAAGAGTCGTAGTGGAGTCATGTAGGAGACATAGTGTCGTATATTCTTAGAGGTGTCATAGAGGAGTCATAGTGGAATCATAGATCACTCATAGTGGAGTCATAGAGGAGTCACAGAGGAGTCATAGAGGAGTCGTGGAGGAGTCATAGAGGAGTCATAGATGAGTGATAGAGGTGTCATAGAGGAGTCAGAGAGTAGTCATAGAGGAGTAATAGAGGTGTCATAGTGGAGTCATAGTGTCATAGATTGATAGAGAAGCCATAGAGGAGTCATCAAGGACTCATACAGAAGTCATAAAGGAGTTATAGTGGAGTCATAGTGGTGTCAAAGGGGAGTCATAGAGAAATCATAGAAGAATTGTAGAGGAGTTGTAGAGGAGTCGTGGAGGAATCGGAGAGGACTCGTAGAGGTGTCGTAGAGGAGACATGGAAGAGTCGTAGAGTAGTCATAGATGAGTCATAGTGGCATCATAGAGGATTGATAGAAGAGTCACAGATGGGTCATAGAGGGGTCATAGTGGAGTCATAGTGGAGTCATAGAGCGGTCATAGAGGGGTCGTAATGGGGTCATAGTGGAGTCATAGGGGGTCACAGAAGCGTCTTAGAGGGGTCATAGAGGAGTCATAGTGGAGTCATAGGGGGTCATAGAGGCGTCTTAGTGGAGTCATAGAGGTCTCTTAGAGGTGTCATAGTGTCATAGGTTCATAGAGGAGACATAGAGGAGTCATCGAGGACTCATGCAGGACTCATACAGGAGTCATCGTGGAGTCAAAGAAGAGTCATAGGGGAGTCATACTGGAATAATAGAGGAGTCATAGAGAATAATAGTGGAGTCTTAGAGGAGTCTTAGAGGAGTCATAGTGTCATAGATTCATAGAGGAGTCAGAGGAGTCATAGATGAATCATAGTAGAGTCATCTAGGAGTCATAGGGGAGTCTTAGAGGAATTGTAGGGGAGTGAGTCATGGAGAATTTAGACATAGAAGAGTCTTACAGTCATAGAGGTGACTTAGAGTCATAGTGGAGTCATAGAGGAATCATAGAGGCATCATAGGGGCATCATAGAGGAGTCATAGGGGCATCATTGAGGAGTCTTAGGAGTCATAGAGGACTCCTTGAGGGGTCATAGAGGGGTCTTAGGGGACTCTTAGAAAGGTCATTGGCAAGTGTCCTGGGTTTAGCAGTACCAGTCATTTTTTTTCCTTCTTAGTAGCTCGTGCAGCGCGGTGGTTTGGACTTTTGGCCTGGGAACAGAGCTGATAACACCAATTATTTTAGTTTCTGCACAAATGTTTTGGTCTGACGAAGGACTTTCTGAGCCTCGTGCTCTGTGAGGGAGGAGGGGAATCCGGGAGGAGTCTGAGCCAGGACACCTGACCCAAACTGACCAAAGAAGCATTCCAAGCCACATCATGTCATGCCCCGGATGTAACAGGGAGTTACCCGGAAGGGCTAGAGGACTGCCGGGTTGGACTAGGTATTGGCCGGTGCTTGGTCGGGCTGGGGGGGTTGAGTTATCAGTCGGCTGGTGGTGAGATATTGTATTCTCTTCCCTTGTTATTTCCTTTATCATTATTATTATTGGTGGTAGCAGTAGTGATGTGTGTTAGACCTTAGTTACTAAACTGTTCGTATCTCAACCCGTGGGACTTGCATTCTTTTGGATTCTCCTCTCCGTCCCTCTGGGAGTAGGGGACAGGAAAGAAGAGGGGGAGTGAGTGAACGAGCTGCCTGACTGGTTTTAAACCACAACAGTTCTTTCCTTCCCTTGCCTTGCCTGCCTTTGCCTCGCCTTGCTTTGCCTTCCCTTGCCTTGCTTTTCCTTTTCTTGCCATGCCTTGCAATGCCTTTCCTTCTCTTGCCTTGCCTTGCCTCATCTTGCCTTGCTTTGCCTGGCATCGCCTCACATCGCCTCACCTTGCCTCGATTAGCCTCACCCTGCCTGGCCTGGAATGGCCTTTCCTTGCCTTGCCTCGCTTTGCCTCTCCTTGCCTCTCCTTGCCTCGCCTCGCGTTGCCTTGCCTCGCCATGCCTTTCCTTCCCTTGCCATGCCTTGACTTGCATTGCTTTGCTTCTCCCCATTTTACCTCGCCAGGTCTTTCTTTCCCTTGCCATGCCTTGCCTTGCCTTGCATTCCCTTGCTTTGCCTTGCCTTTCCTTGCCTTGCCATGCCTTGCCATGCCTTGCCTTCCTTTGCTTTACCTTGCCTTGTCTTGCCTTGATTTGCCTTGCCTTGATTTGCCTTGCATTGCCTTGCCATGCCTGGCCTGGCGTTGCCTGCCCTGGTCTGGCTTTGCCTGGCCTTGCCTTGCCATGCCTGGCCTGGCGTTGCCTGCCCTGGTCTGGCTTTGCCTGGCCTTGCCTTGCCTTGCCTGTCCTTACCTTGCATTTCCTTGCATTCCCTTGCCTTGCCTCGCATCGCCTTGAATCGCCTCTCATTGCCTTGCCTGGCTTGGAATGGCCTTGCCCTGCTTCATCTTGCCTTGCCATGCCTTTCTTTTCCTTGTCATGCCTTGCCTTGCCTTGCCTTGCGTCTCCTCACCATGCCTTTCCTTCCCTTTCCATGCCTTGCCTTGCCTTTTCTTGCCTTGCCTTTTCTTACCGTACTGCAGGTCCAGCTGAAAATTCCCTGCCTGTTTCCTTGGTCGAGTTGCTTTGGAGATAAATCTGACTCTACAGCTCTAACACCAAAAGCAACTGCTCACCTTCATGTGCAGCAGACACACAGATCTCTTCTGTGTCATGTGCACTTGCCAGTTACTGAGGAAACTATCTATGGGCTGGGAAAGGAAACAGCGCAGGAGGGAATTTTTAGTTAATTGTTGCTCTTCCTGGTAAAACCTGTAGGGCTCTAGCATCTTGTTCCATATTTTCCGTGGTAGCTGGAATGGGTTTCATTATTAAAAAAGTATTTCATTTTCTACTTCCCTGTGTTCCAGGAGAAACAGCAACAAGGGCCTCCCCTTGTGCCACAGCTTGTGACACTGTGCAAGACATGACGAGAAAAACAGCTGGGCTGGTACTTGTGGAGAAGCCTGTGGCCTGTAGAGCTTCATCAGGGACAAGGACAGGTTTCTGTGTAAGCACTGACTCAGTTCAGCCCAGCTGTGCTGTAGTGAAGAGCAGCACCCCTCGCTGCTCTGTGAGGAGTCGGGGCTGGGGTGTGTGCTCCCCACACCTTCTCTCCTGCCTCCTTTCTCTGCAGTGAAACAGAAACTGTGTTCTCTGAAGAAATTCTTTCCGGTGAGGGTGGTGAGACACTGGAACGTGTTTCCCAGAGAAGTCCCCCATGCCTGTTGTGAAACTGTTTAGGATTTAGGGAATGACTGATCAACCTGAAAGAGCTCCTGGGATGAGCAGGGAGTATCCAACTTTCCTGATCTCTGTGTGCTGCTCCCACCTTTGCCAGGCAACCAGAGCTCCTGGTGCAGCCAGGGAGCAGCCAGCAGCCAGCTCCTTGCACTGTGCAAAGGCTGGGGCCTAACAGGAACTCCTGGGGAAGCAGAGGGCTCCAGGAAATGGGGGGGAAGTGAGTCAGCACATTCCACCCTGTAACTAAAGTCAGTCCATCTTTCTCAGAGTGGTGTGCTCACCTCTTGTCACTGTGCCAACAAACAGAGTAGTGCTGAATTCCAGTTATAAATTGAGGGCGATGTTTGGTTGCTTTACCCATAGAGGTGTTGCTTTACTCATAGAGATCTCATAGAGACGTCAGAGAGTCGTTTAATTACAATTATATATATGGACAGGTTTCTGCATCAACATAACTTGTTCAGCTGATTTCTATGCTCTAATGTATAGCAGAATGTTTAACAACAAACAGAATAGGATATAAATTAGTGAAATTAAGGTACGATGTAAAATTCAACTTTAAAGCCCCAGTTGCTGTTGCTGACCATCCAAACGGGGTATCCTACCAGAGATGTTCTCATGCGCAGTGTGTGGACTTGCCAGAGATAAGTTAATGGTTGGACTCGATGTTCTCAAAGGGCCATTTTCAAATTAGTTGATTGATTGTAAGAAACGAAGATATTTAGCCTTAAATCTTTGTATCATCAGAGAACTGGCACTGCAGGAAGGCAGTGTGCCTCCCAGCTGAGGGAGGGAAGATCAGTGCTTGCTTCAGGCTGTCTCCCATGGTGTTTCCCTGGAGCCCCAGGGAGGCCTGGAAGGAGCCCAGGGGGGCAGAGGCAGAGCCACCTTGGGCTGGGCCTCTGCTGCTAAGCTGGGACCGAGGGGAGACCTGCGAGACACAGGGAGCTTAAAGGCACTTGGCAGTGGAGGATGCTGAGGAGGAGGAGGAGGAACCTTCTGAAGGAGAAACCTTCCCAGCCCTGTTTGTGGTAAGGCACTGGGTGCAGGGCAATGCAGCTGCAGTTTCTCTCTGTAGATAAGGTGGAGGACGTGCTGCAGAGCAGGGCTTCCCCCTGCACCATGCAGGGACAGGACAAGGCAGGTCCCTTGTGCCGGGGCTGGCTGCAGGGTGTGAATGTGGGTGTGCAGCCAGGGGTGCCCAGCGCTGCCCTTGCAGCAGGGTCCCTGCAGCCCAAAGGCTGTGTGCAGGGGCAGGGACTCTGCTGCCTGCCAGGGTCAGCACTCGGCCTGCCCGGGAGCTCCCCATAGAGCTCGGGGGGAGCTGTGGGGAAAGGAGAAACCCCTGGCAGGGAAGGGAAGTGCTGGGTGGGTGACGCTGCTCCAATCTGCCGTCACTCTGAGCACTTCTTCAGAGGGTCCTTCTGAAAGACACTGAGGCATCGTTTACCTGATAGGGAAGGATTCTGAGCTTTGATGGTTTTCCCTCTTGGTGGGCAGGTTGGGCAGTGGGAGCTGGGAATTTACTTCTCTGCTTTGGGGGAGGCACCGAGAGTCTTGTGAGGGCTTGTGTGAGCTGCTCCTGAGCCCCTGCACAGGCAGGGGTGTGCAGGGCAGAGCTGAGCACACAGCCCATGGCATGGGCTCTGGGAGCACTGAGAGGGAGCAGAGGTGTGCACAGAGCAGCAGCTCCTGGCAGGGACAGCTCCGGGCAGCAGAGACATGGGCAGGGAGTGCAGGGAAAGTGCAGCCCAGCCCTGGGGAGGGTGCGTTCAGGCAGCTCTCTTGGGGTCTGGAACTGGAGGTGGCTGCTGCCTGTGCTCTGCTGCACACAGCTCTTTGCTTCTCCCCATGAGAGCTCTGTGATCTGCCCTTTGAAACCGTTCTCCCCTGGTCTCAGCACAGGACAGATGTTTGTGGGAGTTCTTAAGATCAATTTGTGTGTGAAGGCACCTTACAGGCAGTGCAAGTTTGAGCACAGGGCAAGTGGGAGAGGACTGATGGACACTGCAGCTCTCTTGGTTCTGCAAAGAACTGAGCCTTTTTGCCTGATGCAATGCTCTTCTGATTGTACCTAGGAGGAAGCCTCAGCAGTGTAATGACATGACTGCCGATGACGCTGAACCTCTCCTCTCCTACTAAAATGTGCTCAGTTGTGAATGTGTAAACTGAACTTCTGTATCTGACATCCCTCCTGTCCTAACCTGTCACTGCCTTTTTCTCCTCTGACGATGCCCCATGCCCAGAGGCAGCAGATGTCCAACGGCAGCTCCATCACCCAGTTCCTCCTCCTGCCATTCGCACACACATGGGAGCTGCAGCTCTGCCACTTCTGGCTCTTCCTGGGCATCTCCCTGGCTGCGCTCCTGGGCAACGGCCTCATCATCACCAGCACAGCCTGCGACCAGCGCCTCCACACCCCCATGTACTTCTTCCTCCTCAACCTCTCCCTGCTGGACCTGGGCTGCATCTCCACCACTGTCCCCAAATCCATGGCCAATTCCCTCTGGGACACCAGGGCCATCTCCTACACAGGTTGTGCTGCACAACTCTTTTTCTTTCTTTTTTCCATTTCAGCAGAGTATTTTCTCCTCACTGTCATGTCCTACGACCGCTACGTGGCCATCTGCAAGCCCCTGCACTATGGGACCCTCCTGGGCAGCAGAGTTTGTGTCCACCTGGCAGCAGCTGCCTGGGGCACTGGGTTTCTCAATGCTCTGCTGCACACAGCCAAGACATTTTCACTGCCCCTGTGCCGAGGCAATGCTGTGGAGCAGTTCTTCTGTGAAATCCCCCAGATCCTCAAGCTCTCCTGCTCACACTCCTACCTCAGGGAAGTTGGGCTTCTTGTGGTTGGTGTCCTGATTGCTGTTGGCTGTTTTGTTTTCATTGTGGGGTCCTATGTGCAGATCTTCAGGGCCGTGCTGAGGATCCCCTCTGAGCAGGGACGCCACAAAGCCTTTTCCACGTGCCTCCCTCACCTGGCCGTGCTTTCCCTCTTTGTCAACACTTCTGTCTTTGCCTACTTGAAGCCGCCCTCCATCTCCTCCCCACCCCTGGATCTGGTGGTGTCAGTGCTGTACTCGGTGGTGCCTCCAGCAGTGAACCCCCTCATCTACAGCCTGAGGAACCAGGAGCTCAAGGATGCTGTGAGGAAGCTGGTGACCAGATATGTTTCAGCAGATATACGCTGCTTGCTTTAGCCTTGAAAGGGCTTCCAGTGTAGGTCATGACAGGCCATGTCTGTCTTTCCTGCTTTACATTTGTTTTCCTATTTCAATTTGTGATTATGTTGTCTTCATAGAAATGTCAGTTTTCATCTCCTAATTAAGTTGCCACTCGTGTTGTGTGACCCACAGACTTTGTGTCACTCTGGTCTCTGACTGTATTTAAGGGAAATAAATGATCCTGCAGCAACTTCTTCTCTGTGATATGTCCTCACATGACAGGAGTGAAGGGGAATGAAAGCAGCTTTCTGGCTGCTCCAGCTCTGGGATGGCTGCTCTGTGCCTGGAGCAGGAAGAGCCCTTGGGGAGCCCATTGAATGGGGCTGTTGTGCTGGTGTGGGGCGATGGGAAAGCATGGGGGGGCTGCAGAGCTCTCAGGGAGTCCTGGGCAGGGGAGCAGGGAACACAGGGGTCCCTGCAGGGAACTGCCCTGCAACGGCACAGGCTGGGGCTGCCTGGCTGAGAACAGCCCATGGGAAAGGTCTGGGTGGGCAGGAGCTGGACAGGAGGCAACAAGGGAGGACAGCAGCATCGGGGGCTGTATGAGCAGGAGCACGGCAGGAGAACAAGGGAAGGGATGATCTGGAATCCTCCATCCAGGTTTCAGATCCCCAGTTCAGGAATGCTATTGGCAAGAAGGAGTGGGTTTACCAATGGGCCCTCAGGACAGGCAGGGACTGGATCACAGTGCCTGTGGAGAGAGGCTGTGGGAGCTGGGCTTGTCCAGCCTGGAGAAGGGAAGGCTGATGGGGACCTGAGATCTTGGGAAGGGAAGGCTGTTGGGGACTGGCTGCCTGTAGCGGCAAGGAGCACATGGAGAATACAGAGCCAGGCTCCTCACCGTGGTGCCTGGTGGGAGGACAAAAGGCAGTAGGGGACAGTGACAGAGGAGAGGTTCAGGCAGTACAGAAGGAAACCTTGTTCCCATAGGCTCAGGCAAGGGCTGCATCAGGTCACCCAGAGAGGCTGTGCAGTTTCTGGCCTTGGGAATTTCCAGCTCAGCCTGAATCAAGCCTTGAACCACTTGATCTGACCCTGTTCCTGACAGGTTCGACTTGAGACCTCCTGGGGTCCCTTCTAACCCTTGTTCACTTCTGATCGTACAATGACGGGCTTATGAAGAGTCACAAAGATGCTCTAAGGGCTGGAGCACGTCTCCAATGGAAACAGGCTGAGAGATGTTGGTCTTCAGCCCAGAGAAAAGAATGTTCCAGGGAGACATCTTAGCAATCTTCCCGTGTCTAAGCAGGGCCTACAAAGAATATGGAGAGGGGCTTTTTATGAGGCTGTGCAGTGACAGGACAAGGGGGAATGGCTTTAAGCTGAAAAAAGGGAGATTCAGCTTGGACATTCAGATGAAGTTGTTCCCTTTGAGAGTGGTGGGACACTGGCACACGGTGCCCAGAGAAGCTGTGTCTGCCCCATCCCTGGCAGTGTTCAAGGCCAGGTTGGATGAGAGTCAGCCTTGCTCTGAAGCAGTGCTTTGTCCAACTCTGATGTTCACAAGGGATGACAGATGAAATCCAACTTCATTGTAAAGTTCACTACTTGTACTCATGACTCAAGTGAGTCTTGGCTGCACAAGAGGATCAGCATGGCCTTAGAGTCATTTGGACTGTGTTATTTATTTACTGGCATAACACTGCTGAGGTGGTTTTTTGTTTTGTTTTTTTTTGGGAGGGGGGTGCTATAAAACATTCTTTGTATGACAGAAAGTCAGAACAATATTGAAACAGGGAGAAGTTCTCAGCTCCTTGTAGCTTAGTGCAGAGCAAGGAGGGCTGCAGCGTCCATCAGTCCTTTCCCATTTGCCCTCTGCTTACAACACTTGTATATGATGCCTTCACACACAAAGTGATCTTAAGAACCCCCACAAACACCTGTCCTGTGCTGAAAGCAGGGGAGCACGGTTTCAAAGGGCAGATGACAGAGCTCTCACGGGGAGAAGCAAAGGGCTGTGGGCAGCAGAGCACGGCCAGCAGCCACCTCCAGTGCCAGACCCCAAGAGAGCTGCCTGAATGTGCCCTCCCCAGGGCTGGGCTGCACTTTCCCCTCACTCCCTGCCCAGGCTATCTGAGAACTTCCCCTCATTGGAACATGCCTCCAAGTGGCACATGGGGAATGCCCACGGCTGGGGGTGCCTGAACGCTGCTCATCATGCCCCATGAGCCCACCTTCCTGTCTCCCTCTCCTGCACTACCCAAACTTGCCTGGAATGCAGCATCCATCCCTGAGCCTGGTGAATGCAGGAACCTCCTGCAGTGAGGTGTTGCTGCTGCAGGGGAAGTGCAAAGCTTCTGTGAGACACTTGTGAGTGCGGGCAGAGTGTGGGGTTTGTGCATCGGAGAGGGTGCTACAGGCAGGAAGCTGTCCCAGATGAGGCACCCTGTCCCCAGAGCATGGGGTACCTTGCACCCAAGGACACCACCTTTCCTTTTGGCTCTTGCCAAGAAGTTCTCAATACAGACCATTGCCTTTTCCCACTGCTCTCCCATGGTGCTTAGTTCTCTATACTGATGGCATCACCCATTCTTCTATAAGTCCCCTTTACATCCGCTTGCTGAATGATATTCACTCCACCTGCTGAATTGACACTATAGTAGCAGCCTACAACTAGGTGAAATGTGGCTGCAGAGATGATGTAGGTTTTCTTGCTAGCAGGAAGAGAAGGAAACCTCTGCAAAGTGCAGCTTGGAAGGTTCAGACTCAAAGTTAGGAAAGAGAAATGTCTCTCAAAAGGTGGACTTGTGGTGCAAGAGGTCACCCAGACCCAGTCTGGCTCAGCCCATGGCTTTATGTTTCAAGGAACAGACAGCGATGGGTGCAGAGATGGGACTGAAGGTACAGAAATGCCAGGTGAGAGCTAGGTGGGAAAGCAAGATGGGGGTCAACAGCCTGAAGGGAAAGAGGTGCAGGCATGGGCCAGTGTAGGACAGCCTGCAGCAGAGATGACAGGGTTCTGGCATGGCTGAAAGGCCCAAAAGAGCAAAAGGCCTCTGTGCCCTGGGCTATGGCAGTTGCCTCTTTCATCAAGGCCTATGAGGAGAGCTTTCATTCTCAGGATTTCAGGCTGTGCTTCTCCAAGGGCTGTGGTCAGGGCTTGGCCTTTGCATCATCAAACAAACCAAGGGTTTTCTCACCATCAGACACCTGCACTTTGCCTTTGTCTCCTGTAATCACAGCCTGCAGTTACTTGCTTTAACGAGTCCCTGGGGAGGCTTTGTCAGCAGCAGCCCTCAGTGGGGCCCATTAATGCTGCACACTCTTGGGTCTTTGTTTCTGACTTGGACTTCTTGAGAGGTTTCCTCAGTCTCCTCTCAGCACCTGAGGTTCACGGCCTCAGCCCAAATACACCGTGGGGCTCATTAAACCCTGATGAGCCATGTCTCACCGTGAAGTTTTTGTCAAGTCTTCCAGATTGTCTTCCAGGGAACTGGGGAGGTTTCCGAGTGCAGGAAGATTACAAAGAACATCTGATCGAAGTTATTTGAAAGGGTTATTTGAAAGGAAAATCTACGAAAGATGGGAGGAATGAAGGATGCGGTGTAACAGGCAGGACAGTGGCAGTGCCGTTACAGGGGAAGATCGGCATTCCTTTGGGATCCCCCTTGTGAAAGGTTATTGTATTGGCAGAGGTCCCTTGGGAGAGAGGACAAGGACATGTTGTGCTTACCTTTGATAAGGGTGCCAAGGGCAACCCAGGAGAGCCCAGGCTGTACAAGCTGCCTTTGGTGAGGCGTGTGCCAGCATCAGAGTCCTCTTGGGTGACACCTCTGGGCACCTAAAAGCCGTCCGAAGGGTAACTGCTGCCTGGCCAAGCTGAGAGCCTGCAGTTGTGTGTGAGGAGGCAAAGAGTGGATGTGGTTTCCCTCAGCTTCAGCACAGCTCTTGGCACGGTCTCCCTCAAGGCTGCTGTACCCAAGGGGTACACCACAGACATAACAATCCTCCTGTCCTTCTACTCCTCCTTGTCTCAAATTCCCCCTTTTTCTGTCCTTTTGCAAATTCTTTTGCAACATTTTTTATATTACCATTACCGTCTAAAGTCTTTTTGAAATAATTTCCCGTTTCTACCTGGTGCTTAATTTCGTTCCTTTGCCAATCTTCCTAATTTATCATAGACCATTTACAAGACCAGAGGGAACGTTGTATCATACCACAAGTAATCAATATTAAAACAAATAACATCAATATTCCTGCAACCGGTTGCCTCAACCAGGAGAGATCAGGTAACCATGAAGTGAAATTTTTCCATATTTCTTCAAAACCCCAGGAGGTGTCATCCATGGCCATTTCATGAAATATCTTAGTTTGTTTCCAAATTTCCTCCAGATCTGTTTCGATTCTGCCACTTTAGTCTGCATAGGAACAACAACTTTCATTGATTATGGAAGAAACCCCTCCTTGTCATGCCAGTAACATGTCTAGAGCTAATCGTTTTGTAATACCACTTTAGACAGGCTGGTTATCTCTTCTTGTTCTGCCTGAATTATATCAATGGTTTTACTTTCCATTTCCTCTATGGTTGCTGAGATATTTACAATTGCCTTCTCTGATTCACTTACTCCCAAAGATGGAATTAGCCCTCTTACAAAACTATGAAATGCAGTGTGTCATTCGATAATAGGGTTAAACCCTCTCTTAACCCGTTTAGCAAAGCTTCTAATCCAGGTCCCAGAAGGATACCTGTTGATAATAGTAACATTGGGTATTACAGCACCTAAGGTGCATGCCCCCTTAATTGGAACTCCAATTAATGGGAGATCCAGGCTTTCTCCTGATTTAGGCAACTGTGCACACACCCAACAGTCAGTACGATGAAAAACATTAGTAATATTCTGCACTAACTTCAGGTGTAAGTTCTGGTTCCAAGCTCGTGCGCCAGTTATCATATGAGTCCAAATTATGACCGACGAAATTTCACACGTAAGGGTCCTGAAGGTTCGATCCGCCATGTCTTCTCTGACTCTGGTGCTTTCTTAATTCTTGAATAATGTATCCGAGCAGGTTGTTCCTTCATCTTCACTGCTGTAAAGGTGGTCAGTAATATCGTAGAGGAGTCGTAGAAGAGTCATAGTGTTATAGAGGAGGCATAGAGGAGTCAGATGGCTAATAGACGGCTCATAGAGCAATCTTAGGAGTCATAGTAGAGTCATAATGGGGGTCATAGAGGGGTCATAGAGGCATCATAGTGGCATCATAGAGGTGTCATAGAGGAGTCACAGAGGAGTCGCAGGGGAGTCATGGAGGAGTCCTAGAGAAGTCATACAGGAGTCCTGGATGAGTCATAGAGGGGTCACAGAGCAGTTGTAGAGGAGTCATAGAGGGGTCATAGAGGACTTATAGATGGGTCATTGAGTGGTCATAGAGGAGTCACAGAGGGGTCATGGAGAAGTCATAGAGGAGTCATGGAGAAATTATAGAGGAGTCATGGAGGAGTCATAGAGGAGTCATGTAGGATTCATGGAGGTGTCATAGAGGAGTCATAGTATCATAGAGTCATAGGGGTGTCATGGAGGAGACGGAGGAGTCATAGAGGAGTCATAGAGAAGTCATAGATTCATAGAATCATAGAATCATAGAACCGTTAGAGTTGGAAAGGACCTTAAGATCATCCAGTTCCAAACCCCCTCCCATGGGCAGGGACACCATATGCTACATCATACCACCCAAGGCCTTGTCCAACCTGGTCTTGAACACTGCCAGGGATGGAGCATTCACAACCTCCCTGGGCAACCCATTCCAGTGCCTCACCACCCTCACAGGAAAGAATTTCCTCCTTAGATCCAATCTAAACTTCCCCTGTTTCAGTTTTAACCCATTACCCCTCGTCCTTTCACTATAGTCACTAATGAAGAGTCCCTCCACAGCATCCCTATAGGCCCTCTTAAGATACTGGAAGGCTGCTATGAGGTCTCCACGCAGCCTTCTCTTCTCACCCTGTCTTCATAGAGGAGGTGCTCCAGTCCCTGATCATCCTCGTGGCCTCCTCTGGACTTGTTCCAACAGTTCCATGTCCTTTTTATGTTGAGGACACCAGAACTGCACACAATGCTCCAGGTGAGGTCTCACAAGAGCAGAGTAGAGGGGCAGGATCACCTCCTTCGACCTGCTGGTCACGCTCCTTTCGGTGCAGCCCAGGATACGGTTGGCTTTCTGGGCTGCAAGCACACACTGCTGGCCCATGTTCATTTTCTCAACAAATAATAATGGGGCTCTATGCCGCAATAATGGGGTTCTATGAGGCAATAAGAGGGCTCTATGATGCAAAAATGGGGCTCTATGAGGCATTAATGGGGCTCTATGAAACTATAATGGGCTCTATGAAGAAATAATGGCGCTCTGTGATGCAATAATGGGGCTCTATGAGGTTATAATGGGGCTCTATGAGGCATTAATAAGGCTCTACGAAACTATGAAACTACTGCTCTATGATGCAGTAATGGAGCTCTATGGGGATATAATGTGGCTCTATGGAGTTATAATGGGGCTCTGTGATGCAATAATATGGCCCTATGAGGCAATAATGGGCCTCTATGACGGAATAATGGGGCTCTATGAGGTAATAATGGGGCTCTGTGAGGCAATAATGGGGCTCTAGGAGGCAATAATGAGACTCTATGGGGTTGTAATGGGGCACTATGACGCAATAAGGGGGCTCTATGACACAATAATGAGGCTCTACGATGGAATAATGGGGCTGTATGACGCAATAATGGGGCTGTATGATGCAACAATGGGGCTGTATGACGCAATAATGGAGCACTATGACGCAATAAGGGGGCTCTATGGGGCTATATTGGGGCTCTATGATGCAATAATGGGGCTCTAGGAGGCAATAATGGGGCACTATGAGGTAATAATAGGGCTCTATGACGCAAAAATGGGGCTCTATGAGGCATTATTGGGGCTCTATGAAACAATAGTGGGCTCTATGAGGCATTAATGGGGCTCTATGGGTTTATAATGTGGCTCTATGGAGTTATAATGGGGCTCTGTGATGCAATAATGGGGCCCTATGAGGCAATAATGGGCCTCTATGACGGAATAATGGGGCTCTATGAGGTAATAATGGGGCTTTGTGAGGCAATAATGGGGCTCTATGAGGCAATAATGGGGCCCTATGACGCAAAAATGGGGCTCTATGAGGCAATAATGGGGCTCTATGATGCAGTAATGAGTCTCTATAGAGCAATAATGGGGCTCTCCGAGGCAATACTGGGGCTCTATGAGGCAATAATGGGTCTCTATGATGAAATAATAAGGCTCTATGATGCAATATCTTGGCTCTATGAGGCAATAATAGGGATCTATGAGGCAATAATGGGGCTCTATGATGAAATAATAGGGCTCTATGATGCAATAACGGGGCTCTATGAGGCAATAATAGGGCTCTATGAGGCAATAAAGGGGCTCTATGACGCAATAATGGGGCTCTATGATGAAATAATAGGGCTCTATGATGCAATAACGGGGCTCTATGAGGCAATAATAGGGCTCTATGAGGCAATAAAGGGGCTCTATGACGCAATAATGGGGCTCTATGAGGTAATAGTGGGGCTCTATGAGGCAATAATGGGGCTCTATGAGGCAATAATGGGGCTCTATGAGGTTATAATGGGGCTCTATGAGGCAATAATGGGGCTCTATGATGAAATAATGGGGCTCTATGAGGCAATAATGGGGAACAATGAGGCAATACTGGGGCTCTATGAGGCTATAATGGCACTCTATGAAGCAATAATGGGGCTCTATGAGGTAATAATGGGGCTCTAGGAGGCAATAATGGGGTCTAGGAGGCAATAATTGGGGTCTATGTGGTAGTAAAGTGGCTCTATGACACAATAATGGGGCTGTATGGAGTTATAATGGGGCTGTGTGATGCAATAATCGGCCTCTATGAGGCAATAATGGGGCTCTATGAGGCTATAATGGGTTCTGTGAGGCAATAATGGGGCTCTATGAGGTAATAATGGGGCTCTCTAATGGAATTATGAGGCTGAAGAAGGAATTAATGGGGCTCTACGAAGTAATAATGGGGCTCTATGACGCAAAAATGGGGCTGTATGATGCAATAATGGGGCACTATGAGGCAATAATGGGGCTGTATGAGGAAATAACGGGGCTCTATGAGGCAATAATGGGGGTTCTATGATACAGTAATGGGGCTCTATGAGGCAATAATGGGGCTCTATAGAGCAATAATGGGCTTCTATTTGGCAATAATGTGGCCCTGAGGCTATAATGGGGAACTATGAGGCAATAATGGGTCTGTATGGGGCTATAATGGGGCTCTATGACGCAATAATCGGGCTTTATGAGGCAATAATTGGGCTCTATGAGGCAATAATGGGGCTCTATGAAGCAATAAGGGGGGTTCTATGATGCAATAATGGAGCTCTATGAGGCAATAATGGGGCTCTATGAGGTTATAATGGGGCTCTATGAGGCAATAATGGGGCTCTATGAGGCAATAATTTGGCTATATGAGGCAATAATGGGGCTCTATGAGGCAATAATGGGGCTCTATGAGGCATTAATGGGGCTCTATGACACAATAATGGGGCTCTATGGGGCAATAATGGGGCTCTATGATGCAATAATGGGGTCTATGACGCAATAATGTGGCTCTATGAGGCTATAATGAGGTCTATGAGGCTATAATGGGGCTCTATGGGGTTATAATGGGGCTCTATGAGGCTGTAATGGGGTTTATGAGGCAATAATGGGCCTCTATGAGGCAATAATGGCGCTCTATGAGGCAATAATGGGGCTCTATGAGGCATTATTGGGGCTCTATGAGGCAGTAATGGGGCTCTATGGGGTTAGAAGCTGTTAAACAAGAATTGTGTCCAGTGTTGCAACAACATAAATTGCAAATTGCCCCTGAAAAGGTTCAGGATCCCACACCATGGAAATATTTGGGTTGGAAAATCTTAGATCATACCATTGAACCTCAGTAAATTAGCCATCAAGGTCAATATCCATACACTTAACGATGTGCAAGTCTTGTTAGGAAATATCAATTGCATTCAAACATTATTGGGAATTGACAGCAAAACTTTAGAACCATTGTTTGAATTGTTGAAGGGTGACACAGACTTCAATGCACCCAGACAATTAACACCAGCAGCAAAACGAGCAATAGCGATGGTAGAAGCCGCATTAAGTGAGAGACAGGCACATCGTGCGATGAATGGAGTTCCTACTGAGTTTTTGATTGTCAGTAATGATTTCCCACCAGTAGGATTAATCATGCAATGGGTTGACTCTGATAAGGAGAAATTGAAAATTCTCGAGTTCCAATTTTTGTCACATCAACCATCAAAAAACATTGTAACGAGACCTGAAACGTTTGATAAGTTGCCTCTTTGCAAAACAGGGCTGCCATAGACTTCTTATTATTAGCACAAGGTCATGGCTGTAAAGATTTTGAGGGTATGTGCTGCATGAATTTGTCAGACTTTTCGGAATCTATTCATAAAACTATTCAGGAACTGAAAAAAGGAGCAACAAAATTACAGATAAATGACGGACTTTTTTTTAATTAGGAAATTGTCTTAACTGTCTAGGACTTGGGACATGGTTTGTTTCATTGATCAAAGGAGGTCTTATAATGCTATTCATTGTTATTTGTATCTTACTGATTGTTCCATGTTTATTGAGTTGCCTACAGCGAACATCAGAAAACACGGTAAAGCAACTGATGGTTTTAGAAAAACAAAAAGGGGAGATGTAGAAGAAGAGGCATTTGAATGTGGGCACAGGATGCTGAGTGACCTTGATTCTTTGGGGAATTAACTTTGAGCCAGACTCTGCAATTTTAGCTCTTTGGGGAACTAACATCAAGCAAGAAAAGTGGAGCAAAAGAAGCGAAATAAAAGGGGATGAGAAGTAGAAGAAGGAACTGAGAAGTGAGGAGAAGGTCGAAAGGATAGTGTCGAAAAAGCAGACTAATCAATTATAATTTTAGATTATGCTCGTGGACAGCAGCAACTAACCAAGTGTATTGTAGCTTTAAGTGCGTGGATATGATCAAAAACATATATAAACCATGTAATCTAAAGTAAAAAGGTCTTCAACCAGCAATCGGAGTCCGTGCCTTAAATCCCCTCACTAAAGGAGAAAAGTGATTTTAGAAACTGGACTACTACACCCGAATATAATTGACTTCTGAAGATGCTGCTACATTTCTTTTGTATAGAGTATAAATAAGGCAAGTGCTTTCTACTTAATGAGCTGTGATGTAGAAAGCGTTGATCTAGAACAGCTGGAAAAAATTAGTTATTCACATATACTTTAGAAAAGGCTTAATACAGAAGGACAGGGAAAGGGTTGCGTGTTTAATATTAGCATAACGGAGTGACACTTACTGCAAATTTAATTACCTAGTACGCATATTTGAGTGTTGTCTGAAAATAATCACTGAGGACTTACTGTAGCGACTGAAAAATTAGCAGCTCCAACTGCTGAGGATGCTAGAGGCTGACAGACGCAGTGGTTGCTGCTGTCAGAACAAAGGGAGAAGCTGGTGGGAATGCAAACACATTTTTTAAGGTAGTACTTACTATCACTAAGGTGTCTAGAGCAAATGGTGGGCAAACAGTCATAGAATAGTTAGGGCAAGAAAGGACTTTTAAGATCATCTAGTTACAACCTCCCTGCTGACATGGAGAAAACTCCAGGAACAAACTCACCACCACAGTTTTCAAGCTGACAAGCAGGTATTCCTTACTGCGGCACCGGGAGACACGGGGGATATCTCCAGCTAGCGTGTATCACCCCAATTGCCACACAAGCCGTCCTTTTATAGCCACTGGGCATACATACATATTCATGAGGCTACGGATGGATTACATCATTTTCCAGAGAGTTCCCCGCATGCGTACAGAATTGTGGGGGTGGTCTCTGAGGGTTGTTTGCTTCCTCCAGCGATCTTCATCACTTCTGGCAGCCTTTGAAGCACGCGCAGTAGATGCTCATACCAGCTTAATTGGTTCGTTAGCAGCAGAGACATAATAATCCTCCTATCCTCCTACTGATCAGGCAGTTTAACTGCAGCCCATCCTGGACACCTGCGGTTCCAGATACTCCTTATCCTGTGTCCTGTTCTTCTAGACTGTTTTCCTTAAAACTGTGTCACAACTATAACAATTTATCTTGTGAGAATTCTCAGTATGTTCTCTAGCTGTACTCTATTTTTTTCTCAATGTATCATGCACCTCAGTAATTTTCCATTGCTACTGTTACAAAGCCATCAAACCTAACATTACTTAAAGCTAATTCTAAAGGTTTCCATATTCCGTTTTGTGATTTTGTGCCCCCATGTCTCAGTACATGCTGTTGTATACTGTACAAACTCTATATACTGTAGTATACTGTACTGTAGTTTACTGTACACACTCTGGTATAGTGTATATACTGTAGTATACTGTAGTGTACTGTGGTATACTGTGCATACTGTAATATACAGTTTATACTGTAGTATACTGCAGTGTACTGTGGTATACTGTGCATACTGTAATATACAGTTTATACTGTAGTATACTGCAGTATACTGTACATACTGTAGTATGCTGTAGTATACCATACATATGGTAGTATACTGTAATATACTGTGTATACTGTAGTGTATTGTAGTAAATCTGTGTGTGCTTTGCTATGGCAGCCACTTGGTATTGGATGAGGCAGATGAAACTCTGCATTGACAACGAGATGCAAGGACCAAGGTTGGTCAAATGCCTCCTACCACAGCCAAGGGCAACACTGGCCTGTCGTCCCTGTTTGCCACCAAGAAGAACCTCCCGATTCAAGCTTTAGGCCTAGATGTGAAGGATGGACCCTTCATCACAAGAGGGTCATGCAGGAGGGAAGAACATAATAAGACCCATTGGAGCATTGTCTTATTGTAGATAGACAAAACTCTGGGAAGAAATTCATATTCCCTGGTCAAAACAAGAATCAGATTGGGACATTTGGAAAAGGAAATTATCTGGCAAAGGAGGTTATCCGTATTTGTTGGCATTAATAGACACTTTTTAAGGCCAGAAGCATTCCCTTGCAGGGTAAAGAATGCAAAACAAGTGTTACTAAATAACAGAATCCCTCGTTTTGGGGTTCTGGCGACCGTTTTAATGGTTCATTTTAATGCAAAATTAGTGCCCCAAAATCAATGAGAAATTGGAAATTGATTGGCAGTTGCATTTTCCATGTAGGCCTCAGGATGGTGGTCAAGCAGAAGAATTGAATCATGTAATCAAGCAAGAAACTGTGAAGATTTGTCAAGAAACTAAATTATATTGGTATCAAACATTATGTGTTCTATATTATATATTATGTATCATATATGATATATATGATATATATTAATTATATATTAATTATATATTATATGTTTGCCTTAGTAAGGATTAGAACAAAACCTCAGTCAAAGGAAGGAGTTAGCCCAGTTGAGGTTCTGTATGGAAGACCAGACCAATCTCAGTTTGATGCAGGAAATCATGATGGAGAAGGTTATCTCCAACCATTTTTGACGGATTTGGAAAAACAGTTGGAAGGGATAAATAAAAAGATATTTGGAACAAGAGGTTTGACTCCCCCAGTCCACTCCTTTAGAGCAGGAGAATGTGTTGATATCAAGGATTTTACTCTTGAAGCAAGAGTGAACTGGAGCGTTCCAAATGATGCTAACACCTTTCTCTGCAATCAGGATAAGGAACAACCCACCTAGATACACCATTCAAGAATCAAGAAAGCACCAGCACCAGGGGGAATGTGGCAGGATGGGTTTTAGGAACCCTCGCACATGAGATTTCATCGCTCTTCAGCTGGATATATGTAATTCCAAGTGTAGAAACATCGAATTTATGCTTAATGCAAAATGTCATTTATGTACTGAGCAAAAGTGATTGCAGGGTTTGTACTCAGTTGCCAAAGTCAGGAGAAGGGCCAGGGATCCCTTTAATTGGTGTTCCCATTCCTTTTAAGACAAATTGGAATGTCGAGACCATACCAGTCTCCAAGGTTTAAAAGCCCAAACTTCAGATATTGCAAATAAACACCCTAACTGGGGTAATGTATCTGTAGGAAGTTACCCACATTGTAGTTGGACAACTTCAGAATAACTGATAATAGGAAAATATTACTAATAATAGAAAAATAGGAAAAACTAAAAATAGAAAAATACTACTAATAACAGAAAAATAGAAAAAATTAGTAATAAGAAAATGCTACCAGTAATAGAAAAATAGAAAAAACTAATAATGGGAAAATCCTACTAATGGTAGAAAAATAGAAAAAACTAATAACGAGAAAATAATACTAATGACAGAAAAATAGAAAAAACAAATAATAGGAAAATGCTACTAATAATAGAAAAATAGAAAAAAAAAACCCTAATACTAGAAAAACACTACTAATAATAGAAAAATAGGAAAAACTAATAATAGAAAAATGCTACTAATAATGGAAAAATAGAAAAAACTAATAATAATAGAAAAACACCAACTGGCTATTGGAACATTCCTAAAGGAACAGGATGGTGTTGGTTATATGGAGAAAATGCATATGAGGCTTTACCTCCCAATGGGAAAGGGGAGTTGCTACTGATCTAAAAGGGATTTGGAAGTGAGTTCAAGTGTTCCATGAGGTTCCTCATGGGGATTTGAAGGAATCTGGGAAAACTGAACATTGTGGCTGCCCAGTCCCTCCTGAGTAAGGCAACTGTTCATAAGTGTGTTACTGATCACAGTTGTAATTTTCATCATGTGTTCAATGCTGATGTTGGTATTGGAAACGATCAAAGGTGAATGCTGAAGAATGGAAGAGGAGTAGGATCAAAGATCAAGTAGAAATGGGAAAATACTTTAGAAAGCCTTGGAGTGGTAATAGAATGATACTGAATTGGTGGAAAAGATTTGGCAAAGGGAAGATGAAGAGGAGGGATTCGGGATGGGGAAAGAACCAGAAAGACAGAATGAAGGATATAGAACGAACCTCTTGCTCATCACAAAGCTGCCTGGACCCCATGGGGGCTCTCTAACAATGCTAAGGAAGAGAACTCTTCAGTTAATGCTTAGGGAAGCCAGTTAGGAGCTGGCAAACGGACACCAAGGCCGCCCAACTCCAACGCTCAGCCAAAGAATGAAGGGGTGAAGAGGAAGATGATGAAGAAACCACCACCAGGGTCCCAAAGACCACATTCTTGTGCGCATGTGGGAGGAATCTCCTAGCGATAAGATGTAATGCAGAAGTAACTTCATGAATATGCACAGAGAGTAATAAACATGGTATTTAATGGTTATACAATCACAGCTTGTATAGTGCTTGAGCAGGACACACTATGAGGAGCAATAAGGAATCCTGCTTCTCAGCTTCAACCTTGTCAGTGAGGTCTTACCCACCACCCTCACAGAATGAACTTCTTCCTATATCCCTGTTGCAGTTTGAACCCATCAGCCCTCATCCTATAGCTCTGGTCCCTGATGAAGGTCCCATCTCCAGCATCCTCATGGCACCTGGAAGGAATCCTTGGGATGCTCCCAGCAGCTCCCTGTCGCTTTGCAATGGCTGTGGATGCTGAGCATGGTTCTCTTCCATCAGGAGATGCCAGCTGCTCCTCCTGTCACATTCCCAAAGGGTGTGCCTTTCTCTTGGACATCCCACCTCTTGGGGCTCAGCATCAAGTCAGGGATCAATCCTGGAGCGACCGTGTCCCCATTTGCTTTCCAGGCTGCAGTTAATTGTGGTCATCTGAGCCATGGAGCAAGCAGTGGCCAAGGCTTTCTCCACTTGGCACAGAAAGGCTGCAGCAATGCCCAGGCTGCCCAGAGGAATGGGAATGGGGCCTTTGTATGCAGGTAGGGCTGTGGGACCAAACCCCACCTTCAAACGTGGTCCCTATGGGGCTGCTCAGAAGGCCTCCCTCCTTTCCTAGGGGCAGAGCGGAGTCCTGGCAGGATGCTTGGCATGAGGCAGTGGGACACAGGGAAGAATCCTTTAATGTGAAACTATGGTGGGAAAAAGACCTTGCATCCAGGTAGGATACATTCCCTTTGGACGTGCAGAGACATGGGAACAAGGCACTACAGGTACGTGCTGAGGCAAAGGGGCACCCCCATGGGTCAGCCCCCAAGGATCTGAGCCTAATCCTGCTGCATCCCCATCCCTGCGTGGCTGGGGCTGCTCCCCCATTAACGGCGTCCATCAATGGATGGGGCTTCCCGTGGCAAAGGGGCTGGAGGCTCCTCCCCTGCCAAGGTCCACGTGGAAATGCACAAGAGCGAGCTCTGGGGCTGCTTGCAGGGATGGATCCATCAAAGCACAGGAAATGCAGGAAGATGCTCAAGTTCTCCTGCTCACATTCCCACCTCAGGGCACCTGAGCTCCCAAAGCTGATTGTGACGTCACCCATGGTTTATGACATCACAAAGCACCGGCGCCTACGTAACGCAGCCGGGCATAAAAGCAGGGCCGTTGCTGTGCCTCTCCTCTCAAAAAACATTATGTCATATCATATCATATCGTATCATATTTTATCATAATCTATCATATCTGATCATGTCATACCACACTATACCACACCATCATATCATATATCATATTGTAGCATATCATAGCATATCTTCTCTATCATAGAGTATTATGCTTACTGTACCGTACCGTACCATACCATATTATATAATTTGATTATATTTCATTTCATTTCATTTCCATTTCATGTCCGTCTGGTGTCATTTTGTTTCATTTCATTTCATCCTCCTCATCTCATAGCGTATCTTGCATCATATCATGTAACATATTATGTTTTATCATGTTATATCATGTTACATCATGTTATAGCATCACATCCTATAATTTCATTTCATTTTCATTTCCATTTCTCCATCCCCACTCTTCTCAGCCTGGCTCTCAGCAGCTTCCTTCAAGGGCCTTCCATCACCTGCAGGAGCTCTGCAGATGCAGCACCCTCCACGGGCACCACAGACCCATGGGACCTGATGCCCACCCTACAGCTCTGCCACCCCCGCAGACCCACAGCTTCCGTGTCCTCACGTGAGGGTCCTGGTTCACCTCAGTCCCAGGCACCTGCATCACACCCAACGTTCCCACTCCTCCCAATAGCCCTGGTACCCTTAAAGCATCCCATAACCCATCTGGTACCCAGAAACCCACCATGCCCCAGCCACCTCTATCCATCCCAGTAGCCCTAAGCCACCCCAAAAGTACATGGTACCTCAAAACCCAACCAACCCCAGGCTTCTCCATCCCTTCCAATCCTCATGTTACCCCTAAACTACCCCAAAACTGCATGGTACCCCAAAATCCAATCAACCACAGGCATCTCCATCCCCCCCAACACTGCTGGCACCCCTATATGAGCCCAAACCCCATCTTTATTGAGCCCCATAAGGAAGGGTGCCCACACACAGCATGTTGGGGTGCAGGGATGCTGCTTTGGGTGACAGCCCCAGTTCATGGCCCTGCAGCAAGTTCTTCCACAGCTTCAGTCTAGAACCCAGGTGGGTCACCACGGCAACAGGTCAAAATAGGGCCCTTTGTGACCTCATTTGTGTCACCCTACTTGAGTGCTTTGCTCAGGGGAGCAGACAGTGACAGGAAAGAGCAGGAGGAAGGAGCCACTGGGTTGCTTCTGAGCTCAAGCCCTGTTACGTTTGGTCCAAGCTTTCCCCTTCGCTATCCTGATCCCTTTCCTGCATCCCTCGGGATAATGGAGAGAGCCCCCAGATCCCCTGGGCAGGCTTGGGAGAGGGATGAGGCTCCGGAGGGGAGCATCTCTTCACTGGAGTCCTGTGAGGAAACCCTGGTCGTGCCATTGAGGACTGGTGAGCATTGGTGTGGGAGCAGGACAAGGGGAGATGGGTTCAGACTGGAAGAGGGGAAGTTCCGCTTGGATAGAAGGAAGTTGTTCCCTATGGAGGGGGTGAGGTGCTGGCACAGGGTGGATGCTCCATCCACGGCCAGGTTGGACACAGCCTTGGTGACATCGGATCATAGAGCCATAGAAGGGGTTGGGTTGGAAAACCCAATGGATGATCTGCGGGTCCCTTCCAGCCCAACCCATTCCATGATTCCATGACTTTATGACCAGCACCACTTTCCTTGGACGCTGGTGGGGGGGGGCAGAGCTTCCTCTGCACTCCAAACCTCTCCTCTTTTTCCGTTAGATGCCAGCTGGTTACCCGTGTACGCACTGGAGCGGGACAATGTGGAGCGCATCGAGGCCTTTGTCATCACCCCAGCCACGGTGAGCACAGCCACTGCGATGCTGATGGGTGCTGTTGGGTGCTGTCTTCACCCCTAGCGCTCCAGTACCCCGTCCCCTCTCATACTCCCCGTTTGTGCCTCCATCCTCCCTGGTTTCCAGTCTGAGCATGAAATGGTTGGATTCCTTGAGAGCGTCTGCTCCCTGCTGAGCACCGCCAGGTTCTGCGGCTTGCAACAGGGCCTGGATGTCTTCTGCCACAAGACCCACCTCGCAGAGACCATCCAGGTGAAGGGACCCCCATGGGGATGCTATGGGGCAAAGGCCTCCAGCACCCGGTGAGGGCAGCATTGGTGGACTCCCAGGTCCCTTATCCCCATTGTGCTCTGTAGACACTGCTCCAAGAGCAGCCCATGAGCCAGCTGCGCACGAAGTTGCGGCATCTCACCATGAATGCGATAGCGGAACTGAGGTACCACAACTGCACATCCCTCCTGGGAACCCCACTGCTCCCATCACCAGCATCCAACCGGAGCCATCTTCCCTTTGCAGCTCAGTGCAGTCAGGGCTTGCGGACCAAGGGAGACACATCGTAGAGACCTGCTGCAGGAGGGTCTTCTTCCTGTCTCTGCATGAGGAGTTTTCAGTCCGGGATGCCTACTACTACTACCGAGTAAGGAGCTCCAGGAGCCCGCAGCTCCCTTTGGAGCGCTGGGGCTATGGGATGCCCACAGTTGAAGCCCCGTAGGTACCTGAGGGGCTCTGCTCTGTCCCTGCAGGCACTGCGGTCCATGGATAACATGCTCTGGAGGCTGGTGCTCAACTCTCCTGACCCCAGGGGCGGCGAGGAGCTGCAGAGCATCCTGCAGGTCTGGCCTGTGCAGAGCGGGGTGCACGGGGGCTGCTCCTCACCCATGGGGCCCCCCAGAGCCATGTCCCCCCCCTCCCCTGGGTAACCCAAGGCCCTCCTGGAGCACGGGGGCTGCAGGGGGTGGCGGTCGCTGCCCGCAGAGCTCAGGGCAGGGACCCCGCATCAGGAGGCTGAGCCCCCTTGGGATGGGGTCTTTGCTGCCTCCTGGTACCACGGGCTGGGACCAGGCTGCTGGGGCCCATGGACTGGTTCCCTTGCCCTGAACTGTTGCCTAAAGATGTCTTTAGAGGAGGAATCTGTCTGTTATAAGTATATATATGTTTATATAGGTGTATGTATATATATGTATATATATGTGTGTATATATGTATATATGTATTTCTATGCACATATATGTGTAGATATATGTATATTTGTACATACGTGTATATACGTATATGTGTATATATGTGTATATAAATGTATATATGTATATATATTTGTATCTACTTATATATTTGGATATATTTATATCTATTTATATCTATTTCTATTTCTATATAGCTATCTACAATTAATATTGAAAAATTATTAATAGCAATATTGATGATTAGCGATATTATTATTTAGATATATCTATATTAATATTACTATATTAATACTGATATTAATATTACTATATATGTTTATAAGTAGACATTTGTATTTTTTAATATTTATATTAGTATTTTCGTTTCTACTCATATTAATATCTATATTTATATCTAACCCTATATTTATTTATATGTGTTAATGTTTGTATTTATATTTATGTGCATATCTATATTTTGATATTCCTATATTCATATTTATGTTTATATTTATATGAATATTTATATATCTATATCTATGTTCATAATTATAATTCTATGATATTTATACTTACCCTATATCTATGTAGCTCTATGGCTCTATTCCTATTCCTATTCAGCTCTATGGCTCTATTCCTATTCACATGCATTTACACGTACACTGTAATCGGAGAAGCACAGAGCGGGCTGGGTTGGAAAGGACCCAAAGCCCCTGCAGCCCCAGGGCAGGGGCAGTGCTGAGGCACTGATTTTCACCGCCAGCTCCAGCCCAGCCCTGGAAGCGGGGCCGTGCCTCGGTCCTTGCAGCCGGGGCATCACCCACAGCGGGGGGACCAAGCCCTCACCCCCTGCATCCCTTCCCGTGCCGCTGCCTCCATCCCTGCCCGCCCCGCGGTGATGCTCAGCGGGAGCTGCAATGGAAGCGGGGCAGGTCCAGCCCCTGCCGCAGCTCCGGGGCTCACCTGCGGCTTCTCCCCCTGCCCAGGTCCTGCTGCGCTTCAGCGGCTCCCGAAGCCCCGCCGTGAGGGAGACGGCCCTGGGCAGGATCGCGGCCCTGACCCAGCTGCTGCTGCACCACCGCAAGCGCTGGGTAAGGACCCGGCAGGACCGAGGTGGCCGAGAGCGACCCCTGCACGGGGAGACGGGGACCTGCAGAGCATCCTGAGTCTGCCTGCTCCTGTTCCTGCCCGTGCCCCTGCTCCTGCCCCTGCCCCTGCTCCTGCTCCTGCTCCTGCTCCTGCCCCTGCTCCTCCTCCTGCTCGTGCCCCTGCTCCTCCTCCTGCTCCTGCTCCTCCTCCTGCTCCTGCCCCTGCTCCTGCTCCTGCCAGTCCCCCTGCTCCTCCTCTTGCTCCTGCTCCTTTCTTCTTCTCCTTCTCCTCCTTTTCCTTTCTTCTTCTTTCTTCTTTCATTCTCCTTCAGGTTCTTCTGGTCTTTTTCCTTGTTTTGCCTTCTCCTCCTCCTTCTCCATTCTTCTTTCTTCTTTTGTTGTCCTTCAAGTTCTTTTTCTGGTCCTTCTCATTCTCCTCCTTCTTTTCCTCCTTCTCCTCCATCTCCTTCTCCTCCTTCTCTTTCTTTCTCCTTCTCATCGTTCTCCTTCTCTTTCTCCTTCTCCTCCTTCCCCTTCTCTTCTTTCTCCTCCTTCAGTTCTTCTTCTCCTCCTTCTCCTCCTCCTTCTCCTCCTCTTTCTCCTTTCTTTCTTCCTCATTCTTTGGGTTCTTCACCTTTTGTTCCTGCTCTTTCTCCCTCCCCAGAAGCTGCACGTGACCTGGAGGAGACACTTCAGCTCCTTCCCCTCAGCGCAGCTCCCAGTCCCACTCCTGGGCCAGCTCCTGGGCCACCTCCTCCTCTTCTGCTTTGCTGAGGACAGGACAAGCTCCCCAGCCCTGGATGCTCTTTGCAGCCTCCATCAGTACCTCCTGGAGCAGGAAGGTATCAGAGGTCATGATGGGCTCCCCCAACTCCTCCCATTGGCTCCCCTGTGTCCCATTGACTCCCCTGTGTCCCACTGACTCCCCTGTGTCCCATTGACTCCCCTGTGTCCCATTGACTCCCCTGAATCCCATTGACTCTCCTGTGTCTCATTCACTCTCCTGTCTCATTCACTCTCCTGTATCCCATTGACTCCCCTGTGTCCCACTGACTCCCCTGTATCCCATTGACTCTCCTGTCTCATTCACTCTCCTGTATCCCATTGGCTCTCCTGTGTCCCATTGACTCTTGCGTATCCCATTGACTCTGCCATATCCCATTGGTTCTCCTGTACTGCATACACTCTCCTGTGTCCCATTGACTCTGCTGTGTCCCATTGGTTCTCCTGTACCCCATTCATTCTCTGGTACCCCATTCGCTCTTCTGTGTCCCATTGACTCTCCTGTGTCCCACTGACTCTACTGCATCCCATTGACTCTCCTATGTCCCATTGACTCTCCTATGTCCCATTGACCCTGCCGTACCCCACTGAATCTCCTGTGTCCCGTTGACGCTCCCATCTCCCACTGGCTCTCTTCTACTCCATTCACTCTCCTGTGTCCCATTGACTCTCCCGTATCCCACTGGCTCTCCTGTACCCCATTCACTCTCCTGTGTCCCATTGACTCCCCTATATCCCATTGACTCTCCTGTGTCCCCCTTGCTCTTCAGAAAGGCCAAAGCCAGAGCATGAAGTGGAAGAGCTCAGATGGGATGAAGAAACCAGCCCCCGAGACCTCACCATGGTAATGGAGCTTCCCCCATTGCTTGACCCTTTGGTGGGATGCTTCCCCAAGCACGGGCAACGCCGCTCCCATGCTCCCAACCTTCCTCCCATAGAGGTTTGCAGGCTCCCTTTATCCATGGGAGAGGACGGACGTGGTCTGCGTGGTCATCAAGGCCATGAAGGACTCGAGCATCTTCGACAGGAGGGTGGCAGAGGACATCCTGGAGCTGGTCATGAGCGACCTCGACTTCTGGCTGGCGGAGGTCGGTGCCCCATGGCTGTGTGCCCATCCCCTTTGGTCCTTCCTCCTCCATCCTAAACCTAGGAGGGGTCTTGGGTACCAAGAAGGAGCAGAGAGGGGTGGGGAATCCGGTCCCAGCACCATCCTCACCCGTGCTCCCGTTTCCAGATGCCCATCGTTGTGAGGAGCATCCGTGATTGCCTGCGGATTAGCAACAGGAAAGCAACGTGGGACAGGATGGACATGCTCCTCACCCTGATGGCCATCAAGCACCCGGGGGCATTGACCATCAGCATGGTCCTCAACGTGCCCTTGAGATACAGGTACCATCCTTGAGGGCTTGGTCCCTATGGCCACCAGACCCAAGGACCCACGGCAATGGATGATCTTAAGGCCCTTTCTATGATGCTGAAGAGCGGGTCCCTGCATCCCACCCCATGGCACTGGAGTTTTAATTGGATGATCTTAAGGCCCTTTCCATGATGCTATGACATCCCTGAGGAGCGGGTCCCTGCATCCCACCTCATGGGGAGCACCACCACTAACCCCCATATGGCATCCCATGGGATGCAGGGACCACGCTGACTCAGCACTCTGCCTTCCAGCGCTGATGTGCACATGTGGATCGTGACCATATCCAGGACTTTGGAGGTTCTACAGGAGCTGCTGGGGATGCCCCAGGACATCCGGGACACCTCCATCCCCAACTTGGTTGTGAGTCCCAAAGGGCCCTGATGAGTCCCATGAGACCTGCAGGCTCGGTGGGGTCTCAATGCCTGTGTTTGCCTTAGACCATGGCCTCCGCTACTGGTGGTGCTGAGGGAGCTGAGGACCCCCAGAACCTGGTGACTGCGTTCGTGCTGCTGGAAAGACTCTTGGAGCTGTCGAAGAAACCTTTCTTGGTGAGGGGGCATGGCCATGGGGCAGGACATGGGCATGGGGCAGGGCACGGCCACAGAGAGCCCTCTTGGCCATGGGGCAGGGCATGGCCATAGGGACCCCTCTTGGCCATGACCTTGGTGACCATAGCCCTGGGTCAAGGCGTCCCCACAAGGAGCCCCCACCTCTTCCTGCAGGCATTGAAACTGCAGAAGCTCCTGCCCCACATCGTGTGCCGGCTCCGGGATGCTGAGGACGAGCTCAGGATAAAGGCCCTGATGATCATATGGAATGTGATGGGTCAACTCCCGAGTGAGGAGGCCAGCCCCATTGCCGTGGGGCTGGTGCAGGACCTCTGGCCCCTCTTTGATGGAGTAAGGGCTGCGTGGGACCCCTGCGGTGATTTGGAGCTCGCATGGGGGTGGCTCCAACGCTTCACATCCCATCAGGATCTGCCCAAGTCCCCCCTTTTCCTCCTTCCCTCCAGGGATGCAGCCGGCTCCGGGAGCTCTCCATCCGCCTGTTCCAGTTCCTGCTGGAGTTGGTGTTTGGTGGCGACAGGAGGAGGATGCAGAGCGAAACCTGGGATCTGCTGCTCCCGCTCTTCATCCACATGAGCGACCAAAGCCACCGTGTGGCCGAGGTACAGACACCCCCCCGCCCCGGGTATCCCACATTCCCGAGGGTGGGATCAACCCCAAGGTGCCATCTCCCATCCCATCCTGTGCAGGCTTCCTGGGAAGCTCTCCTTGATGCGGCGACGCTCCTGAAATGGGAAGAGCTTCGGCGCCTATTGGAGACAAGGCAGACGTGGAGGGTTGCAGAGTGCTTGGTATGGGCCCTTCATCCATTCCTGTTCCCATTGGAACCCCTTGCACCGCTCTGCTCATTCCACATGCGGATGGGAAAGGGAGCGTTGGGACTGCTCCAGCCAATGGGGGCGTTCTGTAGCATCCCATTCCTTCTGCAGCTGGAGCGGAGCAGGAAGAGGGCTCAGGGATACCTGGACCAGAGCCTGCGGTACCTGCAGGATGCTCAGGTCCCCTTGCAAGAGGCAGCCGTCAGGTTCATTGGTGAGTCCCTGCGCTCCCCATCCCGGTCCCCACTGCCGCATCCCTGATGGATCCCGATGGATGCTGACGGATCCCAATGAATCCCTGTGCCCAGGGTTGGCTGCACGGCCCCTAAGAGGGAAAAGCCCAAGGAAGCTGGAGCAGATCTGCAGAGGTGAGGAGGGAGCAGGGGCTGGGGGGATGCTGGGGGCTACGGAGGGGCTCATCCCGGTCTTTTTGGATCACAGCCCTGGAAGCACTTCTGGATGAGGATGATCCCAGCCTCCGTTCCCTGACAGCACAGACCCTGCTCATCCTCAGGAGCAGACCGAAGCGTCAGAGCATGGGATACTGCGTGCGGGTGCTCTCCTTCTGCGGATGCGCAGTTATCGATTAGGGGAAAGGATGGCGGAGACAAACCTGGACCAAGGAGCTCCGGAAACCAAAGGGCATCGCCTCCGCTGTCCCATTCCCTCCCCTCCATCTCCGAGAGCATCCAGGCAGCACGCACTCCAAACCTGACTCCCCGTTATCCCGCAATGAAGTTGTAGTGATTCCTTCTGGGCTTCCCTGCTTCCATGGATCAGCAAAAGGGGTGCCGCTGTGGAAGGAAACGGTGTTCCCAAGGGAATTTGGTCCATTATAGCGCTAAAAGTCACTCATCAGCACTGCAATCTCCCCCCCCCCCAGCTTCCATTGAGCGCCCCCGGGTACCCCGGTGCAGTCCTCCTTGCTCCGCCTCTTGGTACCGCCCACTGGACAAAGCCACGCCCCCAAGCGGGCCCAGACAATCAGAGCCGGCCCCATCCGGCTTGGCCACGCCCCTCCTGTGGGTGGTCTCATCGAGCACAAAAGGAGGGAGGGCACCAACCCTACCCAAAATGGGGGACACACCCCCAAAATGGGATCCCAGCACCCCAAAATGGGGCAGACCCCAACACCCAAAATGGCTTGGACCCCCCCAGCCCCTCAAAATGGTTGCGACCCCGCTTTTCTACCCCTCTGTTATGGAACAAACCACTGTGGGGAAGGGGGGGACAGCAGTTCTATTCCTATCAGCATCACAATGGGGGGCGGGATAATTAAATAAGATCATGGGGACATATAAAATAATAAGCACAATGGGGGGGGGGATTATTTTGGGGAGGGCAATGGGGGGTCACAGTGAGGCCCCTACCCCCCCCCCCCCCCCCCCCCCGTGGAGAAAATGGGTGGAATAAGGTAAGACTTGGGGTTGGAAAGGCACCATTTATACAAATATAGTGATTTATAAAGGGGGGGGGGGGAAGGGGGAGGGTAAACCCATTAAGGATTTGGCCTCAAAATGAGGGGCTGGGAGGGGTCCTGCAACCCCTTACTGTCTTGAATGATATCGTCCCATTCCGCCCACCCCCTCCCCAGGGATATGGGGGAGACAAAGGAGATGTATGGGGGTGGGCGGGAGACCTATAGGGAAGCCACAGCCCTATGGGAAGACCTCAGCCCCATAGAGAAAGCTTGAACCCCCTAGCGAAGGTTCAGCCTATAGAGAAGGCCTGAATCCCATAGGGAAGCTCCCAGCCCCATAGAGATGGATATTCTCAGTCCCCTGTAGAGGTTTGTGGCCCCATAAGAGCTGGTCCTCAGCCCCATAGAGATACTCTACCCCCTTATAGCCCTCTGCTCTATAGGGAAGGTCCTCAGTGCCATATGGATGCATATATGGTCCCATGTAGTTGCATTTGATCCCATACAGAGGCCCCATGTCATATATGGAAGCCCATGGCCCCATGTGGAAGCCCTCCACCCAACGCAGATGCTCGTGGTCCCATCTGGAGGCCCCATGTCACATATGAAATTCATAGTCCCATACGGAGGAACCTTGCTCCTATATGGAGCTCCTCAGTCTCATATAGAGGCCCATAGCTACATATGGAGTTCCTCAGCCCTAAGCCCTAGATGGATGCTTGTGGTCCCATATGGAGGTCCCATGTCGTATATGGATACTCCTACCCCCATATGGATGCTCCTAGCCCCATATAGAGGCCCTCAATCCCATATGGATGCTTGTGGTCCTGTATGGAGGCCCTTGGTCCGATACGGATGCTGCTGGTCCCATGTTGTATATGGATGCTGTTCATAGGACCATATAGAGTCCCTCAGCCCCATATAGAGGCCCTCAGCCCTAGATGGATGCGGGTGGTCCCATGTGGAAGCCCCTTGTCCTATATGGACGTTCCTAACTCCATAAGGATGCTCCTAACCCCATATGGATACCCTTGGTCCCATATAGACCCCTTCAGCCCCATATGGTGGTCCATAGGAGGACACAGCATCCCCTATACGAGTCCCATGAAGCATCTCCTGTGGCTCCATCCACTCCAGGCACTGGAGATGTCAAGTGTCCCTTATGGAATCCCAGTGCCTCCCTATGGAATCCCAGTGCTCCCTATGGAATCCCAGTGCTCCCTATGGAATCCCAGTGTCCAAGGGGGGGGGACCCTGTGTCCTATGTGGGGGTCACAGCCCCTCTTTGTCCACAGTACCAGAGAAGACACAAGATCCTCAGTGTCCCTTATGGAACTGCGGTTTCTCCCTATGGAATTCCAGGGTTCCCTATGGAATGCCAGCGTTCCCTGTGGAATCCTAGCATCCCAATGGTAGTCAAAGCTCCTGCTTGTCCACCATGCTGGAGAAGACGCAAAATCCTTAGTGTCCCTTATAGAACTGCAGCGTCCCCCTATGGAATCTCAGCATTCCCTATGGAATGGCAGCATTCCCTGTGGAATGACTGTTGTCCCTATGAATGCCATTGTCCTGGGGGGGATCACAGCTCCCCCTATGGGATACAGGGTCAGACCCCCAAAACAGCCCCCAAATGGCCCCAAAACAGCCCGAAACCACCACCAAAACACCACACAGCCATCTCAAAAACGCCCCAAAAGAAAAACCACCTTCTCATGCTTCTCCTACAGGATACAGGGTCAGAGGCCCAAAACACACCACAAACACACCAAAAACACACTAAAACACTCCCCAAACATACCAAAACCACTCCAAAACACCCCAAAATCACCTTGTCCTGCTTCTCCTATGGGATACAGGGTCAGAGACACAAAACACTACATAAACACCCGCAAAAAAACCCAAAACTTCCCCAAAGCATCTCATCCTACTTGTCCTATGGAGTACAGGATCAGAGACACAAAACAGCCCAAAACACCCTAAAATCACCTTATCTTTCTTCTCCTATGCAATACAGGGTCAGAGCCCCAAAACACACCATAACACCCCAAAACCACACCAAAACCAGACAAAAGCACCCAAAACCAACCTTGTCCTGCTTCGCCTATGGGATACAGGGTCAGAGCCCCAAAACAGCACATAAACACCCCAAAACCCCCACAAAACACCCCAAAACCACCTTGTCCTGCTTCTCCTATGGGATACAGTGTCAGAGACCCAGAAAAGCCCAAAACACCCCAAAACACCCAAAACCACTGAAAACCACCTTGTCCTGCTTCTCCTATGCGATACAGGGTCAGAGCCCCAAAACAGACCCAAAGCAGCCCCAAAACACCCCAAAACCACCACAAAAACACCCCAATACCACCGTGCCCTCCTTCTCCTTTAGTATAAAGGGTCAGGGCCCCAAAACAAACACCCCAAAACCACCCTAAAACACCCATACCCACCTTGTCCTGCTTCTCCTATGAATTACAGGGTCAGCACCAAACCATCCCAAAATCACCCTAAAAACACCCCAAAACACCCCAAAAGCACCCAAAAACCATCTGGTCCCTCTTCTCCTATAAGACACAGGGTCAGAGTCCAAAAACACCCTAAAACACCCCAAAACCACACCCCAAAACCACGAAAACCACCACGAAAACCACCCAAAAGCCACCTTCTTCTGCTTCTCCTATATGACACAGGGTCAGAGCGCAAAAATATCCCAAAACAACCCCCAAATACAGCAAAGCACTCCAAAACCATCTTATCCAGCTTCTCATATCGGATACAGGGTCAGAACCCCAAAACAGACCAAGAACAGATCAAAACCACCTTGTCCTGCTTCTCCTATGGGATACAGAGTCAGAGACCCAAAACACCCCAAAACAACCCCAAAATACCCCAAAGCCATCTTGTCCTGCTTCTACTATGGCATACAGGGTGAGAGCCCCCAAAGCACCCCAAAACCACCTTGTTCAAATTCTCCTATGGTATACAGGGTAGGTGCCGCAAAAGAGCCAAAAACCAGCCCCAAACCAGCAGAAAACACACCCAAAACACCTAAAAAACACCCCAAACCACTTCAAAACCACTTTCTCATGCTTCTCCTATGCGATACAGGGTCAGAGCCACAAAACACCACATAAACTCCCCAAAAGTATCTTAAACCACCCCAAAAACACCTTGTCCTTCTTCTTCTATAGGATACATGATCAGAGCCCTAACCAGCACCAAAAAAGCCCAAAACACTCTAAAACACACAAAAATACACAAAACCACCAAAAAACACCCTCAACAAACTACCTTGTCTTCCTTTTCCTATGGGATACAGGGTCAGAGTCCTAAAAGAGACCCAAACCAGCCAAAAACCAGCCCAAACCCACAACAAAACAGCCTCAAAACCCCCCAAAACACCCTATACCACCCCAAAACCACTTGTCCTGCTACTCTCATGGGATACAGGGTCAGAGACCCAAAACACCCCAAAACCATCCCAAAACCACCTTGGCCTGCTTTTATTATGGAATACGGAGTCAGAGCCAACACCCCCCCCCCAAAAAAGAACCCTAAACCACCCCAAAACAATCTTGCCCTGCTTCTCCTATGGGGTAGAGGTTCACACCACAAAACAGGCCCCAAACAGCCCCCAAAAAGCCCAACACAGCCCAAAATCACCTTGTGCTGCTTCTCCTAAGGGATGCAGGTTCAGAGCCATAAAACAGCCCCAAAACAGCCCAAAACAACCCCAGATCACCTTGTCCTGTTTCTCCTATGGCATACAGGGCCAGAGCCCAAAATCAAACCGAAACAAAACAAAACCACACCAAAACTACACAAAGCCACTCCAAACCCAACCTGTGCCGCTCCTATGGCATACAGGGTGGGAGCCCCTAAAACACCCTAAAAGCACCCTAAACCACCCCAAAAGCACCTTGTTCTGATTCTCCTATGGTATACAGGGTCAGTACCACAAAAGAGCCCTAAAATGGCCACAAACCAGCCCAAAATACCCCCAAAACTAACCAAAAAACACCCCAAAACACCCAAAACCACTCCAAAACTACTCTCATGCTTCTCCTATGGGATACAGGGTCAGAGCCACAAAACGCAACATAAGCTCCCCAAAAAACACCCTAAACCACCCCAAAGTCACTTTGTCCTGCTTCTTCTATAGGATACGTGGTCAGAGCACAAAACCAGCACCAAAACAGAACAAAAACACCCTAAAACACCCCAAAAATACACAAACCCACCAAAAAATCCCACCCCAAAACTTGTCATGCTTCTCCTACGGGATACAGGGTCAGAGCCCCAAAACACCCCATAAACACCCCAAAACACTCCAAAACCACCCCAAAACCACCATGTCCTGCTTCTCCTATAGGATACAGGTTCAAAGCCACAGAACAGCCCCAAAACTGCCCGAAAAAGCCCCAAAACCCTAAGATCACCTTGTCCGGCTTCTCCTATGGGATACAGGGTCACAGCCCCAAAAACACCCCAAAACCACCCTGTCCTGCTTCTCCTGTGGTATACAGGGTCAGAGCCCCAAAATACCCCCCCAAAAAAAAACAGAACACCCCAAAACAATCTTGTCCTGCTTCTCCTACACCATACAGGGTGGGAGACCCCCAAACACCCCCAAACCACCCCAAACACCCCGAAAACACCTTGTTCTGATTCTCCTATGGGATACAGGTCAGAGTCCAAAAACAGCACCAAAACAGCCCCAGAACACCATAAAAGACTCAAAAAGTACCAAAAAAAAAAACCCAAAACCACCCAAAACCACATTGTCCTGCTTCTCCTATGGGATACAGGGTCAGAGCCTCAAAAGAGAACCAAAAATAAAAAAAACAGCCTTAAAACACCCCAAAACAGCCTCAAAGCACCCCAAAACACCCTAGACCACCACAAAACTTGTCCTGCCTCTCCTACGTCAGGACAGTGTCAGAGCCCCAAAACGGCCCCAAAACAGCCCAAAAACATGCCCAAGACACCCAAGCACACCCCCCCCCCCCCAACCAACCAAAACCACCCCAAAACCACTTTCTTATGTTTCGCCTATGGGATACGAGGTCAGAGCCGGAAACCACACCATAAACACCCTAAAAACACCCCAAAACACTCCAAAACCACCCCAAAACAACCTTGTCCTGCTTCTCCTGTGGAATACAGGGTCAGAGCCCTAAAACCACCAAAAAAACCCTCTCTAAACCCACAAAACCATCTTGTCTTTCTTCTCCTATGGGATACTGGTTCAGAGTCCTATAACAGCCCCAAAACAGCCAAAACAACTCCAGATCACCTTGTCCTGCTTCTCCTATGGGATACAGGTTCAGAGCCCAAAACCACTCCAAAACAAAGGAAAACCACACCAAAAACACCCCAAAACACCCCAAATCCACCTTGTCATTCTTCTCCTAGGGGATACAGGGTCAGAGCCACAAAACAGCCCCCAAACAGCCTAAAAACACTGCCAGAACAACCCAAAACCATCCCAAAACCACCCTAAACCAACCCAAACTGGAAAGAGGATGTCAATAAGAAAATCAGATAGACCTTTCACCTGATGTAACTGCAAGGCAAACACAGAGGTGCTTGGCTGATTGCTTGGGAGCATATAAATATCGTGTAATCTGTTCAAGAAAGGATCCAGCTTGCACTCTACCTCTACCCCAAACAACCCCAAACCACCTTATTCTTCTTCTCCTGTGGAACACAGGGTCAGAGTCCAAAACCACACCAAAAAAACACCTAAAACACCCCCAAAACACCTTGTCCTGCATCTCCTATGGGACAGAGGTGCAGAGCCACAGAACACCCCAAACCAGCCCCAAAACCAGCCCAAAAAAAAACCAAGATCACCTTGTCCTGCTTCTCCTATGGGATACAAGGTCACAGCCTCAAGAGACCCCAGAAATAACCCTAAACCACCCCAAACCCACCCTGTCCTACTTCTCCTGTGCTATACAGGGTCAGAGCCCTAAAACACCCTCCCAAAATCCCCAAAACACCGCAAAACCATCTTGTCCTGCTTCTCCTATAGCATACAGGGTGAGAGCCTGTGAGGATGGAGGACCCAGAGGTAGAGTGCAAGCTGGATCCGTTATTGAACAGATTACACGATATTTACATGCTCCCAAGCAATTGCTAGCTGTACTTTCTCCTTCCCATGGTCTCTGACAGCTTTGACACATTCCAATCCCCACAGGATACAGGGTCAGAGCCCCAGAACAGGACAAAACCAACCTAAAACACCCAAAAACCAGCCCAAAAACACCTTGTCCTGCTTCTCCTATGGGATACAGGGTCAGAGCCCCCAGACAGCCCCCAAACAGGACAAAACCTCTTCAAAATGCCCTAAACAGCCCCAAAACACACCAAAACCACCTTGTCCTGCTTCTCCTGTGGGATACAGGGTCAAAGTCCCAAAAGAGCCCCAAAACAGGCCAAAAGTACCCCAAAACCACCTTGTCCTGCTTCTCATTTGGGATAGAGGTCAGAGCCCCAAAACAGGACAAAACCACCCCAAAACCACCCCAAAACCACCTTGTCCTGCTTCTCCTATGGGACACAGGTCAGAGCCCCAAAACACACAAAAACCAGGACAAAAACACCTCAAAACCACCCCAGAACAACCCCAAAGCCACCCTGTCCTGCTTCTCCTAGAGGATACAGGCTCAGAGCCCTGAAACAGGACAAAACCAGCCCCAAAACACCCCAAAAATAATCCCAAAACCACCTTGTCCTGCTTCTCCTATAGGATAAAGGGGCACAGACACAAAGCAACCCCCAAACAGGACAAAAACAGGCCAAAAGCACCCCAAAACCAGCCCAAAACCACCCCCAAAACCACCTTGTCCTGCTTCTCCTGTGGGATATAAGGTCAGAGCCCCAAAACAGGACAAAAACACCCCAAAACACCACCAGAACACCCCAAAACCACCCCAAAACCACCTTGTCCTGTTTCTCCCATGGGATACAGGGTCAAAGCCCCAAAACAGGACAAAACCACCCCAAAACCACCCCAAAACCACCTTGTCACACTTCTCCTGTGGGACACAGGGTCAGAACCCCAAAACAGCTCTAGAACAAGTCAAAAGCAGGCCAAAACTGCCCAAAACCACCCCCACCGCCCCCCCAAATCACTCTAAAACCACCCCAAAACCACCTTATCCTGCTTCTGCTGTGGGATACAGGGTCAGAGCCCCAAAACAGGACAAAAACAGGCCAAAACCAAAATGAAAACTAAGACAAAACCACCCCGAAAACACCTTGTCCTGCTTCTCCTGTGGGATACAGGGTCAGAGCCCCAAAATAGGACAAAAACAGCCCCAAAACACCCCAAAAACCAGCCCAAAACCACCTTGTCCTGCTTCTTCTGTGGGATACAGGGTAGGAGCCCAAAACCAGACCCAAAACAGGAGAAAAACACCCCAAAACACACAAAACCACCTCCAAAACACCCCAAAACCACCTTTTCCTGCTTCTCCTATTGGATACAGGGTCAGAATCCCAAAACAGCCTTAAAACAGGCGAAAACCACCCCAAAACACCCAAAACCACTCCCAAAACACTCCCAAACCAGTCCAAAGCACCTTGTCCTGCTGCTCCTATGGATGGCACCCAGTGAGAACCCAAAACAGCCCCAAATCACCCCAACCCCCCCCCAAATGGAACCTTCTGGAGGTCGCTGTGGAGCTGCTTTAGCCTGGCCTCGAGCTGTGACACCTTCTGGGGTAGGTCCAAGGCTGGGGGGGGGGGCAAAGGGCAATGGGGAGGGGCACTGGGGTGTCCCCATATTGGGGGGCGGATCCCAGCCCCACATGTGGGGGTCCCAGCCCCACATACAAGGGGGACATGAGGGGGTCTCCATATAGGGAGGGTCCCTGTACCTGATGGGGGGGGCACCCCACCGCGGCCTCTCCGGGGGTGGGGGGGGGGTCGGGGGCTCAGCACCGGCTCCGTGAGGGAGAACAGGGACATGGCCCTTTGCACTGGGGGGTGGCACATCAGCACCCCAAAACCAGACCAAACCAGCCTAAAATACCCCCAAACCAGCCCAAAACACTCCAAAAGATTCCAAAACGCCCCTACAACACCCCAAAACACCCTGAAACCAGCCCAAATATCCACAAAACACCCCAAAACATCCCAAAACATCCCAAAACACCCACAAAGCAGTCTGAAACACCCCAAACCACCCCAAACCCAGCCCAAAACCACCCCAAAACACCCCTGAAACAGCTCAAAACACCCCAGAACCAGCCCAACCCCCCTCCACAACAGTTTAACACCCCAAAAACACCCTGAAACAACCCCAAAACTACATAGTATCCCAAAACCCAGCCCACCCCAGGCACCTCCACCCCTTCCAATCCCCATGGTACCCCTAAACCATGCCAAAATTGCATGGTACCCCAAACCCCAATCAAACACAAGGCATCTCCATCCCTTCCAATCCCCATGGTACCCCTAAACCACCCTGTCCTGGGTTCAGCAGTAGCAGTCATGTTTTTTCCTTTGTGTTAACTGGTGCAGTGCTGTGTTTTGACTTCTAGTTTGAGAACAGTGTTGGTGAAGCCGATGTTGTCAGTTGTTGCTAAGTGATGTTTACCCTGACCAAGGACTCTGTGAGGCTCATGCTCTGCCAGGGAGGAGGGGAAGCTGTGAGGAAGCAGAGACGGGGCGCCTGACCCGGGCTAGCCGGGGAGGTATTCCATACCACAGCACGTCATGCCCTGGGTGGGGGGTAACTGGGAGTTACCCGGAAGGACAGGAGCTTCCGGGTGGAACTCGTTTTCTTGGCCGGTGGTATCGTATTCTCTTCCCTTGTTATTTTCCCTTATCATTGTTTTAGCTGATAGTAGCGGTGGTGATTTGTTGCTGGACTGTTCTTGTCTCAACCCGTAGGAGTTGCACTCTCTCGATCCTCCTCCCGTTCCTCCGGGAGCGGGGAAGGGGAGAGCCCCGGTGCGGGGGGGGCGGACGGACACGGACCTTGATTGTTGTCAGCTCGGCACCACTCACTGGGAGTGAGTGAACAAGTTACCTGACTGGGTTTAAACCACGACAGTTCTTTTTGGCGCCCAACGTGGGGCACGAGGGGTTGAGATAAGAACAGATCTGACTGGATTGATAGTCACTCGTCACAATGCTGATTTATTGGCTCTCAAGGTTTTTCCTCTTGATCTCACAGTTTCAGTATACCATATCTTACGTCCATCCGGTATTGGCTGTATTAGTGTTTTTCAAGTGTGGGGCTTGGGCTAAGGTTTTTATCCCATTGTACTTTATGGTAATGACTTGTAATACAATAGAATCATTGATCATGAAACTGATCTGGTTTATGTTCCCAGTGTGGTCACCACCTTTATACTTTGGGAGGTATATGATGGAGGTGCTTAGCAATTACACATCTTTTTTCTCCTTCTCAGGTGCTCAACCTGTGAAGGAGACATCCTTTTACCCTCCTAGTCGTCCCCCCAGACCATTTACATTTGAGAGTTTTGAATTTTTTGAATGGCCTTTTAATGCTGTTGAGACTTGTTTGCTGATGGTGATGGGAATCACCATGCTAACACGCATACAGAGTGTGTTTTGCCCACTACTGATTTCAAGAGTTAAGCAGATTCAGGTTTGGGTCTTGTCTGGGGTCAAACGACGATGTAGGAGGACCGAGAGATTTTCCCAGAGGCTGGACAGCCATGAGTGGCAGGGTGTGTGGGATAGTATGGGCAAGTATCTAGGTCAGTGGGCCCCTCCAGTACTTTGGAATTTCACTACCGAACAACTGCAAAATCCAGAAGAATTAGTAAAACACTTAAATGAGGTGTGTGGTCATTCTGGCCATACCAGAGATGGACAAATCACGGCAACGTGCTGGGGCTTGGCCTATGCTTACAGGGCCTTGTTCAACACTATCCAGCACCTTCAAAAGGAAAAGAATGTCGGCGGATTTGAGGGCAAAGTGACAGTCGCTACTCAAACTTTGGCTGCAATGAACTGCGCAGCTACCCCAGCGGCAAGTACAGCAGCTGCTCAAACTTCAACTGCAACAGACAGCACGGTTACCCCAGCTCCAAGCACGGTAGCTACACCACCCCCAGCAACAAGTACAGTCGCTACTCAAACCACAGTGATAATCACTGCAGCCAAACCAGAGGACCAATTCGTACCAATATCAGTTGCCCCTGTACGCAAGAGAACAAGCAAAAAGGAGGCAAAAAGGGTGAAGCGAGATGAAGAACCAATGAATTCACCACCCGGTCCAGAATCTGATCAGGAGTCATCATCACATGACGAAGAAGAAGAAGAAGAGGTAACTTCTCGACCTCGGACCTCAACCGAGCTGAGGAATATGCAAAAAGATTTTACCCGTCAACCAGGGGAGCACATCATCACCTGGTTACTCCGATGCTGGGACAATGGGGCTGATGGTCACGAACTAGAAGGTACAGAAGCCAAGCAGCTGGGATCACTTGCTAGAGAAGGGGGAATTGACAAAGCAATTGCAAGAGAGAAAAAGTCCCTCAGCCTTTGGAGGAGGCTCTTGGCAGCTGTGAAAGAAAGGTTTCCGTACAAGGACGATGTTACGAGTCGTTCGGCCAAGTGGACTACTATAGACAAAGGCATCCAGTCTCTGAGGGAATCGGCCATCGTAGAGATGATCTATCACATCAAGCCGAATAACGGGGATACACCTATAGATCCAGATGAAGTTGAATGTACACGACCCATGTGGCAAAAACTTACACGGAATGCACCGTCATCATATGCCCATTCATTGGCAACAGTGACCTGGAATGACATAGTACCACTAACAGTGGATGAAATGGTTCATAAACTCCGAGAGTTCGAAGACAATCTCACTCCTTCCATCATCTCAGCTGTGAAAAAACTGTCCCAGGACCTCGACAAATTGAGGGACGATCTATCTGATTTATCCAGCTCCTCACGTGTACCAACACACGTCTCAGCTATTAACAAAAGACGTCCTATTGTTCGAGAGAGGAGATACAGAAGGTATACGCCACGGGGTACCCTATGGTTTTACCTGCTGGATCACGGAGAAGACATGACAAAGTGGGATGGAAAACCTACTTCAGCTTTGGAGGAACGGGTGAGTGAACTGACGAGGGGAGCAAGGGCCAAGACTGATCGTCCCATGAGAGCTACGGCTTCAGTCTCTGGTGAGCAGTTTCCCAGATGGAGTGGAAGAGCTGATTTTACTCCAGCTCCTGTGATAATGAAGAATAATCCCTTTCAACACGACTTAAGTGTCCAATGCTGTGACGACCATTAGAGGGGCCCTGCCTCCAGCCCTACCAGGGGGTAGGGGACAATCGGATTTACTGGACTGTGTGGATCAGATGGCCTGGCACATCAGTCCCACAGAAGTATAAGGCTCTAGTAGATACCGGTGCACAGTGTACCCTGATGCCATCAAGCTGTCAAGGGGTGGAACCCATCTATATTTCTGGAGTAACAGGAGGATCCCAAGAGTTGACTGTGCTGGAGGCTGAAATCAGCCTGACTGGGAGGGAGTGGCAAAAGCACCCTATTGTGACTGGTCCAGAGGCTCCATGCATCCTCGGCATAGACTACCTCAAGAGAGGGTACTTCAAAGACCCAAAAGGGTACCGGTGGGCTTTTGGTATTGCTGCTTTGGAGACTGAGGAAATTGAGCAGCTGTCCACCTTGCCTGCTCTCTCAGAAGATCCCTCTGCTGTGGGGTTGCTGAAAGTTGAAGAACAACAAGTGCCAATTGCGACCACAACAGTGCACCGGCGGCAATATCGCACCAACCGAGACTCCCTGATTCCCATCCATCAGCTGATCCGTAGACTGGAGAGTCAGGGGGTGATCAGCAGGACCCGCTCACCCTTCAATAGCCCCATATGGCCAGTGCGAAAGTCTAATGGAGAATGGAGACTAACAGTAGACTATCGTGGCCTGAATGAAGTCACACCACCATTGAGTGCTGCCGTACCGAACATGCTAGAACTTCAGTATGAACTAGAGTCAAAGGCAGCCAAGTGGTATGCCACGATTGATATTGCCAATGCATTTTTCTCCATTCCTTTGGCAGCAGAGTGCAGGCCACAGTTTGCTTTTACTTGGAGGGGTGTCCAGTTCACTTGGAACCGACTGCCCCAGGGGTGGAAACACAGCCCTGTAAAAGGCTGTACTGGCAGCCTATGAAGGGGTTCGAGCTGCTTCGGAAGTGATTGGCACTGAAGCAATGGAAGCAGAGCAACTGGCAACGCAGAGGTAAACCCATCTGGGCTCTGCACTGTGGAAAGATATTGCTGCCAGGGTGCAGAACCTGGTGGTGAAGGTACGTCATGTAGATGCCCATGTACCCAAGAGTCGGGCCACTGAGGAACACCAGAACAACCAACAAGTGGATAAAGCGGCTAAGATTGAAGTGGCTCAGATGGACTTAGATTGGCAACATAAAGGTGAATTATTTTTGGCCCGGTGGGCCCATGACACTTCAGGCCATCAGGGCAGAGATGCAACATATAGATGGGCCCGTGACCGAGGGGTGGACTTAACAATGGACACTATTGCCCAGGTTATTCATGAGTGTGAAACATGTGCTGCAATTAAACAAGCCAAGCGGTTAAAGCCTCTTTGGTATGGAGGACGATGGTTGAAGTATAAATATGGGGAGGCCTGGCAGATTGACTATATCACACTGCCACCAACTCGCCAAGGCAAGCGCCATGTGCTTACCATGGTGGAAGCAACCACCGGGTGGCTGGAAACATACGCTGTGCCCCATGCCACTGCCCGGAACACTATCCTGGGCCTTGAGAAACAGATTTTGTGGCGACACGGCACCCCAGAGAGAATTGAGTCAGACAATGGGACTCATTTCCGGAATAACCTTATAGATATTTGGGCCAAAGAGCATGGCATTGAGTGGGTATATCACATCCCCTACCATGCACCAGCCTCTGGGAAAATCGAACGGTACAATGGGCTGTTAAAAACTACACTGAGAGCGATGGGTGGGGGAACTTTCAAGCATTGGGATACACATTTACCAAAGGCCACCTGGTTGGTCAACACCAGAGGATCTGCCAACAGGGCTGGCCCAGCCCAGTCAGAACTTTTACATATTGTAGGGGGGGACAAAGTTCCCGTGGTGCATATGAAGAAATTGCTGGGGAAGACAGTCTGGGTTATTCCTGCTTCAGGTAAAGGCAAACCCACTCGTGGGATTGCTTTTGCTCAGGGACCTGGATATACTTGGTGGGTAATGCGGGAAGATGGGGAAGTCCGATGTATACCTCAAGGGGATTTGATTTCAGGGGAAAACAGCCAGTGAACTCAATTGTATGCTGTTGCCTGCTGTGTAATACTTTTATAGCCCATCAACTAGATGTCTCCAGGTCACCAGCGACCGGCCCTGACTTCCCTCCAGCCATCATCCCAACAGAGAATGAACTTTGAACATCATGGACTGAATGGACTCGGCAGCATTATAGGGATTGGTCCATGCACTAAGAAAATGATCTTTTCCTCTTGCTCTGTATGTATATGGATGTATATATGTGGGAGAGCAATGGTGTATTGAAAATGTGGGATCTGAGCATGACGTGAATGGTATGGAATAAAGGGTGGATAATGTCCTGGGTTCAGCAGTAGCAGTCATGTTTTTCCTATGTGCTAGCTGGTGCAGTGCTGTGTTTTGACTTCCAGCCTGGAAACAGTGTTGGTGAAGCCGATGTTTTCGGTTGTTGCTAAGTGATGTTTACCCTGACCAAGGACTTTGTGAGGCTCATGTTCTGCCAGGGAGGAAGGGAAGCTGTGAGGAAGCAGAGATGGGGTGCCTGACCCGGGCTAGCCAGGGAGGTATTCCATACCACAGCATGTCATGCCCGGGGTGGGGGGTAACTGGGAGTTACCCGGAAGGACACGGGCTTCTGGGTGGGACTCGTTTCTTGGCCGGTGGTATCGTATTCTCTTCCCTTGTTATTTTCCCTTATCATTGTTGTAGTTGATAGTAGCGGTGGTGATTTGTGTTGTACATTGGTTGCTGGACTGTTTTTGTCTCAACCGGTAGGAGCTGCACTCTTTCGATCCTCCTCCCTGTTCCTCTGGGAGCGGGGAAGGGGAGAGCCCTGGTGGGGGGAGGGGGACGGCCCTCGATTGTTGTCAGCTCGGCACCACTCACTGGGAGTGAGTGAACAAGTTACCTGACTGGGTTTAAACCACGACAACCAGGAGCCACACGCAATCTCAGACAGTGATCTCCAGGGGGAACCAAACCTCTACCGGAGTACTCCTTCCACTGGTTCCCAGCCAGTCTGACACAGGACCCCGCTCTAGGGAAGGTGGCACCTCCTCAGTCTCCCAGATGTGGAGCCTACCCACCCAGCTCACATCCGACCATCCCACACCCATGGGCTCCAGCAGCTCTTGGAAGAGGAGGAGGCCAGGCAGGAAGGGGGAGCCACCTGCTCCCTTTCAAACCCATCCTCCACTGACTTGCAAATTAAAGGGGCACACAAGTAACCCAGCCTTCAGGAACAGCACAGGGACAGAGTGGAACAGAGCCCCTGTCCCACAGTAGAACTGCATCAGAGCTGACCTCCAGCAAAAGACACATTTGCTGGCACAGGCCAGGCTCGCTGGGGCCTCCATGCAGCGATGGAGGCCACATCCATAAACTGTGTGCTTGTAGCAGCCTCCTCAGCCTCGGAGCATCAACTAACAGCAGAGAAAGACACAAACAAATTCCAAGAACATTAAGCTGAGTGCAGAGGTTTAAATCTGCTCCCCAGGCACATCTGATGTAAGAAATCCACAGCACACAGATCATGCAATCACAGACTGCTTTGGGTTGAAAGGGACCCTAAAGCTCATCCAGTTCCAACCCCCTGCCACCATGTGACAATGGTACCTTTCAATCTACCTTCCTCCTCCACCTGAGGCATCCTGGCCATCCAAAAGGAAGTCTCCACTGAGCAGTGGGGAAAGAACACGCAGGTGACCCCTGACATATGCACAGCCTTGCTATACAGCTGGAAAATTAAAATGGGAAATGCTGGTTATTCCACCCATTCCTCAAACAACAGAGACTTCAGGAGATTCACAAATTCGAGGAGATCAAGGGCAGGTTGGACAGGGCTCGGGGCAACCTGCTCTACTGGAAGGTGTCCCTGCCCATAGCAGGGGGCTGCAGCTGGATGAGCCTTAAGGTCCCTTCCAACCCAAACCACTCCAGGATTCTATGATATTCTGGATTTCGTAAGACGGGCAAATCAGCACTTTTCCTAAAATTTGCAGCTTTTAGGCCGCTTCCCAGAATATGACAGAACACAACCTTTTTAATCTGAGCTATCACTATGAAACTCAAAAATAATGCTTCCAGCTCTCCTGGGTTCAGCAGTAGCAGTCATTTTTCTCCTTCTTGGTAGCTGGTGCAGTGCAGTGTTTTGACTTTCAGCTCAGAAACAGAGCTGATAACAAGGATGTTTTGGTTTGGCCAAGGACTTTGTGAGCCTCATGCTCTGCCAGGGAGGAGGGGAAGCCGGGAGGAAGCAGAGACAGGACACCTGACCCAAACTGACCAAAGAGGTATTCCATACCACAGCGCGTCATGCCCAGGATGTAACTGGGAGTTAGCCGGAAGGGCTGGGAGACTGCAGGGTTGGAGGAGGTATCGGTCGGTGCTTGGTCGGGCTGAGGGGGGGCGAGTTATCGGTCGGCTGGTGCTGAGGTGTTGTATTCTCTCCCTTGTTATTTCCTTTATCATTATTATCATTGGTGGTAGCAGTAGTGATTTGTGTTATACCTTAGTTACTAAACTGTTCTTATCTCAACCCGTGGGAGTTGCATTCTTTTCGATTCTCCTCTCCGTCCCTCCGAGAGCAGGGGGAGGGCAAGAAAGGGGGGGGAAGTGAGCGAACGAATTACCTGACTGGGTTTAAACCACCACACCAGCCCTGGTCCTGCTTGCACCCGATACAAACCTCAAACAAATCTCCTGAAGATACTCACATATTGGTGTGAATCTGAGTCAAAGCCACTGCCTGTAACCAATGTCAGTGTCTACAGCACTTTACATTCAATTCCTGCTTTAGCTAAAAATAGTAGGCTCCTATCTATGCACACACAGCTCCTATTTACTTCATGAAATTGCTTTACAGTGCTGCATCAAATTCCTGTTCTTTAATAAAAATGGGTTCTCTGCTTTTCTCTCCTAGTCACAGCACTGATGAAATGTGACAAGATTTTCTTTAGACATCTCACGGCCTTCTCTGATGCTAAAAACGATAGAAGAGAGAAGTATTTGTACGAGTAAACAGCAGAAGCATCACTGGGCTCAGGACGTCCCACAAATATTCAGAACAACACAGCAGTGGGCTCGCAAAACTGCTCATGATGAACCAGTTCCCTGACGCCAGGCATTTCACTAGGAAAGCCTCGCTGCAGCCACTCTCTTTGGGGATTGCCCTTCACAGAACTGTTCAAAACCAAAGTTAATCATGCAGCAAAGCCAAGAGACAAGGAACTCATCCCTGCCACACCACAAAAATTAGGGATGTGCCGGCATCTTCACGAGGTGCTGATTGCCACAGTTTATTGAACACCAATGCTGAAGGCCTTACCACCCTCACAGGGAAGAACTTGTGCCTGAGATCTCCCTTGACCTGCTCCTCACGCCCTGGGGAAGCAGCCCAGCACACAGGGGGGTTCTGGGCTCAAGCGCACACTGAAGCAAGGTCATGGGGAGATTCTCGTCACCCAAAACCCCAAACACTTCTCCTCAGGGCTGCTCCATCCCATCCCCACTAGACTGTGCTCACAGTCCCACAACAACACGTTCAAATGCCCTCGTCTGCCCATTCCACTGCAATGACAGACTGCAGTATCTTTGTTTCAGGGACCTCACAGTGCTGATGAAACCTTCCCACTTATCTGTGGGGTGTTCTCCCTCTGCTGTGTACCTCAGGAGGCAGGAGTTATTTTAGCAGACAGCAGAATCACAGGAAAAAACAACAGAAAATTCGATTCCCAGCTCTTGGCCACGGTCACAAGCTCACTCTTCACAGCAGGATTTTAATAGCTTGAAATGTAAAACTACAGCTTGGAAGATGAAATTTGGTTTCATTAATGTAATACTGCTTTTTTAAACAATACTTCATTTGGAAATGGTACTACCTGAGTAAGTGTCTACATTTTTAATTTCAATTTAGAAAATGAGAGAAGGAAAGAGAGCATTTACCTTTGTTCGTCAGCAGAGCTTCACCCCAGAATGGCTCCCAACCAGTTTGTAACCTGGAAACCAACAAAACAATAATCAAACTATTGATTGGAACCTGCAATAACTCAAACACAAAACATGCCAATCGGTACACCAAATCGTACAGCATCACAGCCTCAACGCTGCTCTTTCCCATTGCCCCAAGGTGTCCCAAGGTACCCAGTGCCACCCACAGTATTCTCCATTTCCTTCTGGGAGCACAGGGGAGCAAAGGCCATGGCTGCCCAAAGGACTTCAGACAACTTGGAACACCTTCTCCTCACCGGCTATTTATTTCTATTGCTCTGTCCTGTTTGAATCAACAGAGGGTGGCCAGAAGACTTCTCCATGTGACATGAAGGCAGACCAACAGGTCTAGCCCAGTGACGTGGAACACCTCGCTGACCCCAGGGGGACAGGATGTGGGAAGGAGCAGGACAGGGAACCAGAAGCATCTCCCCCCATCCCTAACCCATCATCCCACAACAGACTTTTCCCCAGAACCACAGAGACCTAATTCCCACTGCTTCTTGGTAGGTGTGACCAGCCTGGAGGAAAACATCTGATTCAGCAGGGAGGGCAGAGGCAAGGGAAAAGGGAAATTCAATTTCAGAATGTATCAGATTAACACAAGGAAAGTACTAAATAATACAAGCACAATGGAGACTTGGCCTTTCAGCAATTAAATCTGGTGTCCACCTGACAAAAGATGACATTTGCTGATGAAAACACCTAAGGGAACTTGAAAAAGTAATAAACCATAAGTAATTATTACCATAAGTAATAAGACCATAAGAAAAGCACAGTTTCATTCACTGCCCAAAACCAAACCAATACAGATGCGGTCAGAAAGTGAACCGGTGTGAAACACCCCTGTGACTGCCACGGCACAACGCAGAGCCAGCACAGGCCCCGCACCACAGAACAGCCAGGGCAGTCTCACCAGCCCATCTCGGGCCCCTGTGTGGCAAAGCAACACCTGAGCTGCCTGGGGAGACTTGGTGCACCCTTCCATAGGGGCAGCAGCCCCTCCAACCTAAGCAGCAGGGGAATTGCTGCAGACAAGAACACTTCCCTCCCCACTGCCCACTTCTAGACAGCCCTGTCTCCAGCAGCCCACTCCACACCTGCCAGAACCACCAGTCCCCTCAACGGCCTGCAGGCAGACAGAACAATGAGACTTCTGGAGCAAACACAGACACTAGTAACTAAATAAATGAATAAACAAGAAATCTAAGGTTGTAACAGTGCTGCGGCTGCTCTGCAGCACACTGCAGGCTCCCTGCCACACTGCAGCCTTCAGAGTTGAAACTGAAAAGATGTTTTGAACCAGTCCCCTATGACCTCTCCACTGGTCCCAGCAGCACCATGATGGACACAAAGAGGAGACGAAAGTCACTGCCACTCCTTGTCAAGCCTTCACTTTGCTCCTTTGCACTACGAGGGTCATAAATGGCACTTTAATTTAAAGGTGTACTAATGCCAGTGCAAAAAAACCCCAATGACCGTGGGCAAACACATCACCAGTCATTGACAAAAGCTCAGACCAATCCGGGGGAGCAAAGGTGTTGGGATCCCACAGCTGCTGGACTCACACAGGACATAGTTAGACAATCAGAGCCCAGCTCTGAAGCAAGGTGCCTCCAGTGCATTAGCAGAACTGTGGTCTCAGCAGCATCAGGAGATATTCTATTGATTTAGCAAGCAAGAAAAATTCAACATATTCTCATCCTAAGAAATAAAAAATTAAACTAAACTGCCTTCAGTCTCCAACTGAACAGAAGCTCCCATCACCCTTCTCCTGGCTCTGCCACTCAGAACTGAGGCTTCTGAACTGCAGGGCCCTCAGGCAAGCTCTTCACAAGCTTGTCCTCCTTTGGTTTGAAAAGGCCATTAAGTTCTCTACAGCTTGTTTGGAGGCCACTCATCTGATCAGCAGTGGATTGGTAAAGTTCATTTGAACTACCTTCTTCTCTGCAAATAAAGTTTCAGTAACAAAATCAGAGTCTGAAACAGAAGTAAAAGCAGAGGCAAAGCTGATCTTCAAGTAGTCTTAGAGGAACACACACCCTAAAGGAGCTAAAGGCATGTGGGACTATCATCTTCTCTCCCAAGCTGCTTAGCAGCTACATTAAACCCTTTGAACTCTGATACACTCACCACACTCAGAGTGCATCACACTCGGGTGTATTACCCAGCTGCAGGTTCCTCCCTGAAATGAGCAGGTACCAACGGCCCCTGCCTAAGCCCTCTCCTGCCCCTGCTCAGAGCCTGCCATGACTGAGGCTCCACAGCAGTACCTCTAACAAAGAACACCATCTCTCACTTGGCTTGCTAAAAGGCCACCACTAAGACTTCAAAGCCTGGGCCACCATCTGCTCTTTGCAGAACCTCACCTTGTCTTGTGAGCGCTTCTCTCAGAGCTGGGGTTATCATCTCTCACTTCCCACCCTCCTCCTTCCTCCCAGCGTTCTCCTGAGTCAAGCTCATTCCAACACCTCCTTCCTCGACCTCACATTCTCTCTCTTTCAAGACAAGGAATTACAACCATTTAGATCCAAGCATCACAGTTTAAACGCTGTGGCACAGTTCAGCCACAGACCTGCTGAGCTTAAAACTGACACAAGTGTCCACACGTTAATTCTTGCATTCCTGTAATTCTGCTTTTTACCCCTCTTCCCATCGGACTCTGACCTTTCAGTTTGAGATTTAAGACAGAAAATATACTTAAATAAATCAATAAAACACCACACCAGGAACCAGGTGGACTTGTTCTACTAACACAGCAACCAGCTTCAAGCAGCCTGGGCTAGTGGAAGGTAGGTGGGGTGGAACTAGGTGAGCTTTAAAGTCCCTTCTAACCCAAAGCACTGCGTGATTCTGTGATTTAGTAACATTCTCCAGGGCATGTTAGGAAACAAGCTGTCTGAATATCATGTGAGGTTGAGTGGGACCCCAAAGCTTGAAGCCCAAGAGTTTCATGGCTGCACAATAACCTCATCTCTCTACAGAGCACAAACCAGAGGGAATTATACATTCCCTGGAGTGACAAGCATCTATAGTTCCAGTTATCTGGGACAGGTCAGGGGAGAAAACCACATCACTTCCATGACTCAGCCCAGGATAAGTGTCACTTCTGAGACTTTATGGGTATTTATTCTTTCACGTCTGCACAAAGAAGCATGAAAGTCTAAATAATTACTTTGATATTTCATAAAGCTTGTAAACTGTCAGCACATTATGGCTGGCTTTGCAATATTAAAGGAGATATGAATAAACAACCACCCAAAATCAACTGAGCACGTTTTCTATTCACAAATGGCAAAAAAGGGTTAGAACTAGTCTAAACCAGTTTAGAAATAGCTACGAAAAGATTAAACCAAACTAGAAATGGCAAGAAACTGTTCAGACTTAGTCAAAAAAAGCATAAAACTGGTAAGAAATTGGCAAAAATAAGATAAGAATGCCCAGCAATTGTTTAGAAATAGCCAAAAGACTTAAAATGGGTTAGAAAGGGCCAAAAATGGTTTAAACCAAGTCAGGAAAGGGCAAAACCAGGTTAGAAATAGAAAGAAATTGGTAAGACCTGGACAGAAAGGGCTTGGGAATGGCCAAAATACCTTAAAAAGAGCCAGTATTGCGCAAAAAAAAGGTTAGATATAGGTCAAGGCAATTTAGAAATAGGTAAGAAAAGCTTAAACCAGGCTAGAAACTTCCACAAATAGTTCACATTTAGCCAAAAATGGAATAAAGCCGGCAAGAAATGAGAAAAAATAAGATAAGAATGACCAGCAATTGTTTAGAAATAGCCAAAAAAAGATTAAAATGGGTTCTAAAGAAAAAAAATGGGTTAAACCAAGTCAGGAAAGGGCCAAAACGGGTTAGAAAGAGAAAGAAATTTGGAAGAAATGGAGGAAAATGGTTTGAGAATGGCCAAAATGGCTTAAAAAGAGTCGGTATTGCGCAAAAAAGGGTTAGAAATAGCTCAAGCCAGTTTAGAAATAGGTAAGAAAAGCTTAAACCAGGCTAGAAACTTCCATAAATAGTCCACATTTAGACAAAAATGGAATAAAACCTGCAAGAAATAGGCAAAAATAAGGTAAGAACGACCAGCAATTGTTTAGAAATAGCCAAAAAAGATTTAAAATGGGTTAGAAAAAGCCAAAAATGGTTTAAACCAAGACAGGAAAGGGCAAAACCAGGTTAGAAATAGAAAGAAATACATAAGAACTTGATGAAAGGGTTTGGGAATGGCCAAAATGGCTTAAAAAAAGTCAGTATTGCGCAAAAAAAAGGGTTAGAAATAGCTCAAGCCAGTTTAGAAATAGCTAAGAAAAGCTTAAACCAGGCTAGAAACTTCCAGAAATAGTTCAGATTTAGCCAAAAATGGAATAAAACCTGCAAGAAATGAGCAAAAATAAGATAAGAATGACCAGCAATTGCTTAGAAATTGGCAAAAAAACATTTAAAATGGGTTATAAAAAATCAAAAAATGGTTTAAACCAAGTCAGGAAAGGGCAGAAACAGGTTAGAAATAGAAAGAAATTGGTAAGAATGTTGAGAAATGGTATGGAAATGGCCAAAATGGCTAAAAAAGAGTCAGTATTGCACAAAAAAGTGTTAGAAATAGCTCAAGCCAGTTTAGAAATAGCTAAGAAAACCTTAAACCAGGCGAGAAACTTCCATAAATAGTTCAGAAATTGCCATAAAATGGCTCAAAAATGGCAAGAAATGGGAAAAATAAGATAAGGTAAGAATGACCAGCAATTGTTTTGAAATAGCCAAAAAAAAACTTAAAAGGGTCAGAAAGTGGCAAAAACGGTTTAAACCAGGTTAGAAAAGGGTAAAAATGGTTTAGAAACAGAAAGAAATTGGTAAGAACAGGACAGAAATGGTTTGGAAATGGCCAAAATGACATAAGAAGAGTTAGAATTGGGCAAAAAAAAAGTTAGATATAGCTCAAGCCAGTTTAGAAATAGGTAAGAAAAGCTTAAACCAGGCTAGAAACTTCCATAAATAGTCCACATTTAGACAAAAATGGAATAAAACCTGCAAGAAATGGGCAAAAATAAGGTAAGAACGATTAGCAATTGTTTAGAAATAGCCAAAAAAGATTTAAAATGGGTTAGAAAAAGCCAAAAATGGTTTAAACCAAGTCTGGAAAGGGCAAAACCAGGTTAGAAATAGAAAGAAAATCGTAAGAACTGGATGAAAGGGTTTGGGAATGGCCAAAATGGCTTATAAGGTGTCAGTATTGCGCAAAAAAAAGGGTTAGAAATAGCTCAAGCCAGTTTAGAAAAAGCTAAGAAAAGCGTAAACCAGGCTAGAAACTTCCATAAATAGTTCAGAAATTGCCAAAAATGGAATAAAACCTGCAAGAAATGAGCAAAAATAAGAGAAGAACAACCAGCAATTGCTTAGAAATAGCCAAAAAAAAAGATTTAAAATGGGTTATAAAGAACCAAAAATGGTTTAAACCAAGTCAGGAAAGGGCAGAAACAGGTTAGAAATAGAAATTCATTGGTAAGAAATGTTGACAAATGGTTTGGAAATGGCCAAAATGGCTTAAAAAGAGTCAGTACTGCGCAAAAAAGGGTTAGATATAGCTCACGCCTGTTTAGAAATAGCTAAGAAAACCTTAAACCAGGCTAGAAACTTCCATAAATAGTTCAGAAATTGCCATAAAATGGCTTAAAACTGGCAAGAAATGGGCAAAAATAAGATAAGAATGACCAACAATTGTTTAGAAATAGCCAAAAAAGACCTAAAATGCGTTAGAAAAAGGCCAAAAATGGTTTAAACCAAGTCAGGAAAGGGGAAAAGCTGTGTTAGGAACAGAAAAAAAAATTGGTAAGAACTGGACAGAAATGGTTTGGGAATGGCCAAAATGACTTAAAAAGAGTCAGTATTGCGCAAAAAAGGGTTAGATATAGCTCACGCCTGTTTAGAAATAGGTAAGAAAAGCTTAAACCAGGCTAGAAACTTCCATAAATAGTTCACATTTAGCCAAAAATGGAATAAAACCTGCAAGAAATTGGCAAAAATAAGATAAGAATGACCAGCAATTGCTTAGAAATAGCCAAAAAAAAAACCTTAAAAGGTTCAGAAAGAGCCAAGAATGGTTTAAACCAAGTTAGGAAAGGGCAAAAATGGTTTAGAAACAGAAATCAATTGGTAAGAACAGGACAAAAATGGTTTGGAAATGGCCAAAATGACTAAAATAGAGATAGAACTGGGCAAAAAAGGGTTAGAAATAGTCTAAACCAGTTTAGAAATAGCTAAGAAAAGCTTAAACCAAACTAGAAATGGCAAGAAACTGTTCAGACTTAGTCAAAAGTGGCATAAAACTGGTAAGAAATTGACAAAAATAAGGTAAGAATGACCAGCAATTGCTTAGAAACAGCCAAAAAAAACTTAAAATGAGTTAGAAAGGGCTAAAAATGGTTTAAACGAAGTCAGGAAAGGGCAAAACCAGGTTAGAAATAGAAAGAAATTGGTAAGACCTGGACGGAAGGGTTTTAAGCCAAAAGGGCTTAAAAAGAGTCAGCATTGCGCAAAAAAAAGGGTTAGAAATAGCTCAAGCCAGTTTAGAAATAGCTAAGAAAAGCTTAAATCAGGCTAGAAACTTCCATAAATAGTTCAGATTTAGCCAAAAATGGAATAAAACCTGCAAGAAATGAGCAAAAATAAGATAAGAATGACCAGCAATTGTTTAGAAATCGCCAAAAAAGATTTAAAATTAGTTATAAAGAAACAAAAATGGGTTAAACCAAGTCAGGAAAGGGCCAAAACGGGTTAGAAATACAAATCAATTGGTAAGAAATGGAGAAAAATGGTTTGGGAATGGCCAAAATGGCTTAAAAAGAGTCAGTATTGCACAAAAAAGGGTTAGAAATAGCTCAAGCCAGTTTAGAAATAGCTAGGAAAAAGTTAAACCAGGCTTTGAAATGGCAAGAAACCGTTCAGACTTAGTCAACAATGCATAAAATTACTAAGAAATAGGCAAAAATAAGATAAGAATGACCAGCAATTGTTTAGAAATAGACAAAAAAGACTTAAACCAGGCTAGAAACGTCCATAAATAGTTCAGATTTAGCCAAAAATGGAATAAAACCGGCAAGAAAAAATGGGCAAAAATAAGGTAAGAATGACCAGAAATTGCTTAGAAATAGCCAAAAAAAAAGATTTAAAATGGGTTAGAAAAAGCCAAAATGGTTTAAACCAAGTGAGGAAAGGGCAAAAATGGGTCACAAATGACAGGAAATTAGTAAGAAATGGACAAAAATGGTTTGGAAATGGCCAAAATGACTTAAAAAGAGATAGACCTGGGAAAAAAAGGATTAGAAATAGTCTAAACCAGTTTAGAAACAGCTACAAAAAGCTTAAACCAAACTAGAAATGGCAAGAAACTGTTCAGACTTAGTCAAAAATGGCATAAAACTGGTAAGAAATTGGCAAAAAAATATAAGAATGACCAGCAATTGCTTAGAAATAGCCAAAAAAGACTTAAAATGGGTTATAAAGAAGCCAAAAATGGTTTAAACCAAGTCAGGAAAGGGCAAAACCAGGTTACAAATAGAAAGAAATTGGTAAGACCCGGACAGAAAGGGTTTGGGAATGGCCAAAATGACTTAAAAAGAGTCAGTATTGCGCAAAAAAAAAAGGGTTAGATATAGCTCAAGCCAGTTTAGAAAAAGGTAAGAAAAGCTTAAACCAGGCTAGAAACTTCCATAAATAGTTCACATTTAGCCAAAAAAAGAATAAAACCTGCCAAAAATTGGGCAAAAATAAGGTAAGAATGACCAGCAGTTGCTTAGAAATAGCCAAAAAAGACTTAAAATGAGTTAGAAAGGGCTAAAAATGGCTTAAACCAAGTCAGGAAGGGCAAAACGAGGTTAGAAATAGAAAGAAATTGGTAAGAACCGGACAGAAAGGGTTTGGGAATGGCCAAAACGGCTTAAAAAGAGTCAGTATTGCACAAAAAAGGGTTAGAAATAGCTCAAGCCAGTTTAGAAATAGGTAAGAAAAGGCTAAACCAGGCGAGAAACTTCCATAAATAGTTCAGATTTAGCCAAAAATGGAATAAAACCTGCAAGAAATGAGCAAAAATAAGATAAGAATGACCAGCAATTGCTTAGAAATAGCCAAAAAAGACTTAAAATGGATTAGAAAGAACCAAAAATGTTTTAAACCAAGTTAGGAAAGGGCAAAAATGGTTTAGAAACAGAAATCCATTGGTAAGAACAGTTGAAAAATGGTTGGGAAATGGCCAAAATGGCTTAAAAAGTCAGTATTGCACTAAAAAGGGTTAGAAATAGCTCAAGCCAATCTAGAAATAGATAGGAAAAGGTTAAACCAGGCTGGAAATGGCAAGAAACAGTTCAGACTTAGTCAACAATGCATAAAATTACTAAGAAATTGGCAAAAATAGATAAGAATGTCCAGCAATTCTTTAGAAATAGCCAAAAAAGACTTAAAATTAGTTAGAAAGGGCTAAAAATGGTTTAAACCAAGTCAGGAAAGGGCAAAACCAGCTTAGAAACAGAAAGAAAATCGTAACAAGTGTACAGAAAGGGTTTGAGAATGGCCAAAATGGCTTAAAAAGAGTCAGTATTGCGCAAAAAAAGGGTTAGAAATAGCTTAACCCAGTTTAAAAATAGGTAAGAAAAGCTTAAACCAGGCTAGAAACTTCCATAAATAGTTCAGATTTAGCCAAAAATGGAATAAAACCTGCAAGAAAGGAGCAAAAATAAGATAAGAATGACCAGCAATTGCTTAGAAATAGCCAAAAAAGACTTAAAATGGTTTAGAAAGAACCAAAAATGGTTTAAACCAAGTCAGGAAAGGGCAAAACCAGGTTAGAAATAGAAAGAAATTGGTAAGAAATGTTGAGAAATGGTTTGGGAGTGGCCAAAATGACTTAAAATGAGTCAGTATTGCACAAAAAAGGGTTAGAAATAGCTCAAGCCAGTTCAGAAATAGCTAAGAAAAGCTCAAACCAGGCTAGAAACTTCCATAAATAGTTCAGAAATAACCATAAAATGGCTTAAAACTGGCAAGAAATGGGCAAAAATAAGATAAGAATGACCAGCAATTGTTTAGAAAGAGCCAAAAAAAACCTAAAATGTGTTAGAAAAAGCCAAAAATGGTTTAAACCAAGTCAGGAAAGGGCAAAAGCTGTGTTAGGAACAGAAAAAAAAATGGTAAGAACCGGACAGAAATGGTTTGGGAATGGCCAAAATGACTTAAAAAGAGTCAGTATTGCGCAAAAAAGGGTTAGAAATAGCTCAAGCCAGTTTAGACATAGGTAAGAAAAGCTTAAACCAGGCTAGAAACTCCCATAAAAAAGTGAAGCATTAGCCAGAAATGGCATAAACCAGGTAAGAAATGGGCAAAAATAAGGTGAGAATGATCAGCCATTGTTTAGAAATAGCCAAAAACAAGGTAAAGTGGTTCAGAAAGGGCCAAAAATGGGTTAAACCAAGTTAGGGAAGGCCAAAAAAAGGGTTAGAAAGAAATTGGTAAGAACAGGACAAGAACGGTTTGGAAATGGCCATAACGGCTTAAAAACAGTTAGAATTGGGAAAAAAAAAAAAGGTTAGAAATAGCTCAAGCCAGTTCAGAAATAGCTAAGAAAAGCTGAAACCAGGCTAGAAATGGCCATGAATTCTTTAGGAATTGCCAAAAATGGCTTAAAACTGGTAAGAAATGGGCAAAAATAAGATAGAAATGGTCATGAATTGTTTCGAAGTGGTAAAAAATACTTCAAACAGGGGACAAGCAGGCAAGAATGGACTAGGAATAGCCAAAAAAAAAGCTTAAAACTGGTAAGACATGGCCAAAATTAGGATAGAAATGGCCGTAATTTTTTTAGAAATAGCCAGACTTAAAATGGGTTAGAAATTGGCAACACTGGGTTAGGAATGGCCAAAAATGGCTCAAACCGAGTCAGGAAAGAGCAAAAAATGGGTTAGAAATGGCAAGAAATTAGTAAGAAATGGACAAAAAAGTTTGGAAAAGGTCAAAATGGTTCAAAAAGTGTTAGAATTGGGGAAAAAAGGGGTCGAAACAGCCTAAACCAGTTAAGAAATAGCTAGGGAAAGCTTAAAATAGGCTAGAAACTTCCATAAATAGTTCAGATTTAGCCAAAAATGGAATAAAACCTGCAACTCAAACATGTACCAAGGAAAGAGTCAGGGTATTTTCAGCTCTGTCTTGAACACTGCCAGCCATGGGGCAGCCACAGCTTCTCTGGGCACCCTGTGCCACTGTCCCACCACCCTCACAGGGAACAACTTCTAAGATCTCATCTCAATCTCCCCTCTCTGTCACGTTAAAATCGTTCCCCCTTGGCCCATCCCCACAGGCCCTTGCTCTCCCCACAAGAAATGAGGGCAGATCCCAGGATCATCCCTCGGCAGCCGCAGCGCTCCGCTGCCGGCTCAGCCAGCCCAACTCACACACCGAGTCCAAAGCAGCCACTCTGGGGAAGTCTCTTGAGGTGTTCTGGCAACTCCTACAGCACCCCAAGATCGCCATCGCCACCCACCTCCTTCCACGCTCCTGTGTCCACAGGCGGCACCGGCTCCGAGACACCAAGACGGGAACCACCAGAGGAGCTGCTCTTGCCTCCTCCACCGGTAGCTTGTGTTCCGTGGGGCAGCTGTCGTCTCCCTGCTGGAGGGTTCCGTGGGGTTCTGTGACCTCACACACCTGAACACGGGGAGTTCCAGAATCAGCCACCCCTGTGGTCTCCATGTCCCCAAGGTCATTGTGATGCAGGAGCTCTGACTGGGTCCATGGGGTGCTCTGGAGGTGCTGCAGGCATTCTCTGGGATTCTCTAGGGGTATCCCCAGGATGCCCTGGGAGTGCACAGAGACACAGGGCCGTGGAGCAAGCTGCTCTAGTGGAAGGTGTCCCTGCCCGTGCCTTTGGGGGTTGGAGCTGGGTGAGCGTGGGCTCTTTAAGGAGGGAGAGCCCTGCAGTAAGCAGTGCAGAGGAGAGCCCTCCCCTCCCTCGGGAGGCTGCATCTCACGGGGCTGCCCTGCGCATCCAGGTCCGTGTTCTTTGACTTTGCAATCCTGTTTTAGTGTTGGCCTCAAACACATTGTGGGTGCGTGCGTGGGTTTTGGGGGGTTCCTGTAGAAACGGCTTCATGTAACCAAAAACGGGGGTGGGGTGGGTGGAGAAGGTGCGGGGGGGGGGTGGGTGTGGTGATGTCATTAGGTGCCTGTTGATGAACTGCCTGTGGGGAAGGGGGGGGATGGCCCTCACCTCCCCCCCAGCACCCCAAAACGGGGGGGGTGAGGGGTAGGGGAGGGTCCCCAATGGACACAACCTCCCATCCCCCACCCGGGGGTGTCGGTGGGTGGCACCTCCCCCCCTCTTTATACCCGGAATGGGAGAGGGGAGGATAAAGGGGGGGATGGCGGGGGGGGGTCTATCCAAAGCCTTATTGACACCGATGTAAATAGCGCGGGGGGGGGGGGGGTGGGGAGGCAGGAGGGGTCACCTTAAGAATGTATGAAAAGGAAACTTAACCAATAAATAAAGATTTCACAGGAAATCGAGGCCCCCTCTCCCCCCCCCCACGTTTCGGCCTTTCCCCATCACCGTTCCGCGATGCTCTCCGCACTTCCGGGTTGGTTCCCGCCGTTCCCCCCCCCCCGCCCCCCCCCCCCCCCCCCCCCATTCCCGGCCTCGTTCTGGTGAGCGTTGCCCAGGCAACAGCCAATCAGCTCTGAGCTCCCCAACTCGTGTCCCCGTTCAACCCCCTCCCGGCTGCCCCCCATGGGGCTGAATATGGGGCCTTTCCTCACCCCTCCCCCCCCTCATTTGTCCCCTCTTCCCCTCCCCCACCGCATACCCATTTTCTCCCCCCCCCTTATGCCCCCCCATTCCCCCTCCCCCTTTTTCCCACCCCCATTCCCCACATTCCTGCCATTTCTCCCCCTCTCCCTCCATCCCTCCCCATTCCTCATCCCACCATCTTTACACCCCCTTATTTACATGCAATTAGCGTAGGACCTGCTTTATTCACACGCACTTCATGTAGGGCTGACCTTATTTACATGTTACTAGAATAGATCCTTCCTTATTTACATGTTATTAATGTAGGGCCTACTTAATTTGTGTCCTTTTAGTGGAGGACCTGCTTTATTTACATGTCATTAACATAGAGCCACCCCTATTTGCACGTTCTTACTGTAGGACCTCCTGTATTTACATGGTGCTGTGCCAGGACCTCCTGTATTTACCCATTTATTAACGTAGGACCTATTTTATGTACGGTTGCTGTCGGATCTGCTCTATTGACAGGGTATTGGGATAGGACCTACTTCATTTATGGGCCCTTATTGTAGGTCCTACTATGTGGGGGTGATGAGCGGATAAACTCCACAACTCGTTAAAACTTGTAAAGTAGGTATGCTTTTTTATTCAGCGCTGAGACGCATAGGGATAATTCCTCAAAGATATGCGTGTCTCAGTGTTGTTTCCCTCTACATTTATTCTCTAAAGTTATATATATTCATGAGGTTACACAATACACCTATACATATTCATGTCCTATCCCCGCTTCGTATTATAATGAGTCAGAAAGTCCTCTGCGCCTGCTCAGTGCCCCCCTCCGGTCATGGGCAGGGGTCTCAAGATGAAGTAAATGAGTCTTCCTCCTCTGGGCAGGGATCTTCAAGATGAAGTAAATGAGTCTTCCTCTTCTTGCACTTTTCACCTTTTCTAGTCATTACATGTGGCCTTCGAGTTTGGTCATTATCCCAGCCGTAAATTCTCTGCTCCTTCCCCTTATCAGTAGAGTTTGATCAGTGTTTCAGCCGTAAACCTTCTGCTTTTCCCTTTATCAGTAGATTCAGGCATCTGCTCATTAACAGGACCTGAGGTTTCAGGCATCTGCTCATTAACAGGACCGGAGGCCTCTGTTTTGCTTAGCAGGCATTTACAACAGATAGTCTATTTGTTTAAACAGATTCCTCTAGCAAACAAATTCCTCTAACCTTAGTCTATTTGTTTAAACAGATTCCTCTAGCAAACAAATTCCTCTAACCCCCTTGCACAATTCCCCGTTCAACCCCCCTGTACCACAACCCCTGTACTACCCCCCCTGCACTACCCCCCTGTACACTGGTGAACCCTTTGCATCAGACCCGGTATCCCATGGGAGAAACAGGACAAGGTGGTTTTGGGGTGGTTTTGGGGTGTTCTGGTGGTGTTTTGGGGTGTTTTTGTCCTGTTTTGGGGCTCTGACCCTATATCCCACAGGAGAAGCAGGACAAGGTGGTTTTGGGGGTGGTTTTGGGCTGGTTTTGGGGTGCTTTTGGCCTGTTTTTGTCCTGTTTGGGGGTTGCTTGGTGTCTGTGCCCCTGTATCCTATAGGAGAAGCAGGACAAGGTGGTTTTGGGATTATTTTTGGGGTGTTTTGGGGCTGGTTTTGTCCTGTTTCAGGGCTCTGAGCCTGTATCCTCTAGGAGAAGCAGGACAGGGTGGCTTTGGGGTTGTTCTGGGGTGGTTTTGAGGTGTTTTTGTCCTGGTTTTTGTGTGTTTTGGGGCTCTGACCTGTGTCCCATAGGAGAAGCAGGACAAGGTGGTTTTGGGGTGGTTTTGGGGTGGTTTTGTCCTGTTTTGGGGCTCTGACCTCTATCCCAAATGAGAAGCAGGACAAGGTGGTTTTGGGGTACTTTTGGCCTGTTTTGGGGCTCTTTTGGGACTTTGACCCTGTATCCCACAGGAGAAGCAGGACAAGGTGGTTTTGGTGTGTTTTGGGGCTGTTTAGGGCGTTTTGAAGAGGTTTTGTCCTGTTTGGGGGCTGTCTGGGGGCTCTGACCCTGTATCCCATAGGAGAAGCAGGACAAGGTGTTTTTGGGCTGGTTTTTGGGTGTTTTAGGTTGGTTTTGTCCTGTTCTGGGGCTCTGACCCTGTATCCTGTGGGGATTGGAATGTGTCAAAGCTGTCAGAGACCATGGGAAGGAGAAAGTACAGCTAGCAATTGCTTGGGAGCATGTAAATATCGTGTAATCTGTTCAATAACGGATCCAGCTTGCACTCTACCTCTGGGTCCTCCATCCTCACAGACTCTCACCCTGTATGCTATAGGAGAAGCAGGACAAGATGGTTTTGCGGTGTTTTGGGGGTTTTGGGAGGGTGTTTTAGGGCTCTGACCCTGTATAGCACAGGAGAAGTAGGACAGGGTGGGTTTGGGGTGGTTTAGGGTTATTTCTGGGGTCTTTTGAGGCTGTGACCTTGTATCCCATAGGAGAAGCAGGACAAGGTGATCTTGGTTTTTTTGGGGCTGTTTTTGGGGCTGGTTTGGGGTGTTCTGTGGCTCTGCACCTCTGTCCCATAGGAGATGCAGGACAAGGTGTTTTGGGGGTGTTTTAGGGTTTTTTTTGGTGTGGTTTTGGACTCTGACCCTGTGTTCCACAGGAGAAGAAGAATAAGGTGGTTTGGGGTTGTTTGGGGTATTTTTGGGGCGTTTATAAGGCGATCTGTGGCTCTGACCCTGTATCCCAAAGGAGAAACATGAGAAAGTTGTGAGGATGGAGGCACGGACCCAGAGGTAGAGTGCAAGCTGGATCCTTTCTTGAACAGATTACACGATATTTATATGCTCCCAAGCAATCAGCCAAGCACCTCTGTGTTTGCCTTGCAGTTACATCAGGTGAAAGGTCTATCTGATTTTCTTATTGACATCCTCTTTCCAGTTTGGGTTGGTTTAGGGTGGTTTTGGGATGGTTTTGGGTTGTTCTGGCAGTGTTTTTAGGCTGTTTGGGGGCTGTTTTGTGGCTCTGACCCTGTATCCCCTAGGAGAAGAATGACAAGGTGGATTTGGGGTGTTTTGGGGTGTTTTTGGTGTGGTTTTCCTTTGTTTTGGAGTGGTTTTGGGCTCTGAACCTGTATCCCATAGGAGAAGCAGGACAAGGTGATCTGGAGTTGTTTTGGCTGTTTTGGGGCTGTTATAGGACTCTGAACCAGTATCCCATAGGAGAAGAAAGACAAGATGGTTTTGTGGGTTTAGAGAGGGTTTTTTTGGTGGTTTTAGGGCTCTGACCCTGTATTCCACAGGAGAAGCAGGACAAGGTTGTTTTGGGGTGGTTTTGGAGTGTTTTGGGGTGGTTTTAGGGTGTTTATGGTGTGGTTTCCGGCTCTGACCTCGTATCCCATAGGCGAAACATAAGAAAGTGGTTTTGGGGTGGTTTTGGTTGGTTGGGGGGGGGGGGGGGGGCGCTTGGGTGTCTTGGGCATGTTTTTGGGCTGTTTTGGGGCCGTTTTGGGGCTCTGACACTGTCCTGACATAGGAGAGGCAGGACAAGTTTTGTGGTGGTCTAGGGTGTTTTGGGGTGCTTTGAGGCTGTTTTGGGGTGTTTTAAGGCTGTTTTTTTTATTTTTGGTTCTCTTTTGAGGCTCTGACCCTGTATCCCATAGGAGAAGCAGGACAATGTGGTTTTGGGTGGTTTTGGGGTTTTTTTTTGGTACTTTTTTAGTCTTTTATGGTGTTCTGGGGCTGTTTTGGTGCTGTTTTTGGACTCTGACCTGTATCCCATAGGAGAATCAGAACAAGGTGTTTTCGGGGTGTTTGGGGTGGTTTGGGGGTGTTTGGGGGTCTCCCACCCTGTATGGTGTAGGAGAAGCAGGACAAGATTGTTTTGGGGTGTTCTGTTTTTTTTTGGGGGGGTATTTTGGGGCTCTGACCCTGTATACCACAGGAGAAGCAGGACAGGGTGTTTTTGGGGCTGTGACCCTGTATCCCATAGGAGAAGCCGGACAAGGTGATCTTAGGGTTTTGGGGCTTTTTCGGGCAGTTTTGGGGCTGTTCTGTGGCTTTGAACCTGTATCCTATAGGAGAAGCAGGACATGGTGGTTTTGGGGTGGTTTTGGAGTGTTTTGGGGTGTTTATGGGGTGTTTTGGGGCTCTGACCCTGTATCCCGTAGGAGAAGCATGACAAGTTTTGGGGTGGGATTTTTTGGTGGGTTTGTGTATTTTTGGGGTGTTTTAGGGTGTTTTTGTTCTGTTTTGGTGCTGGTTTTGTGCTCTGACCACGTATCCTATAGAAGAAGCAGGACAAAGTGACTTTGGGGTGGTTTAGGGTGTTTTTTGGGGAGCTTATGTTGCGTTTTGTGGCTCTGACCCTGTATCCCATAGGAGAAGCATGAGAGTAGTTTTGGAGTGGTTTTGGGTGTTTTGGGGTGTTTTTTGGTTAGTTTTGGGGGTATTTTGGGCTGGTTTGTGGCCATTTTAGGGCTCTTTTGTGGTACTGACCCTGTATACCATAGGAGAATCAGAACAAGGTGCTTTTGGGGTGGTTTAGGGTGCTTTTAGGGTGTTTTAGGGGCTCCCACCCTGTATGCCATAGGAGCGGCACAGGTTGGGTTTGGAGTGGCTTTGTGTAGTTTTGGTGTGGTTTTGTTTTGTTTCGGTTTGATTTTGGGCTCTGGCCCTGTATGCCATAGGAGAAACAGGACAAGGTGATCTGGGGTTGTTTTGGGCTGTTTTGGGGCTGTTTTATGGCTCTGAACCTGCATCCCTTAGGAGAAGCAGCACAAGGTGATTTTGGGCTGTGTTGGGCTTTTTGGGGGCTGTTTGGGGCCTGTTTTGTGGTGTGAACCTCTACCCCATAGGAGAAGCAGGGCAAGGTTGTTTTGGGGTGGTTTAGGGTTTTTTTTTGGGGGGGGGTGTTGGCTCTGACTCCGTATTCCATAATAAAAGCAGGACAAGGTGGTTTTGGGATGGTTTTGGGGTGTTTTGGGGCTCTGACCCTGTATCCCATGGGAGTAGCAGGACAAGTGGTTTTGGGGTGGTATAGGGTGTTTTGGGGGGTTTTGAGGCTGTTTTGTTGTGGGTTTGGGCTGGTTTTTGGCTGGTTTGGGTCTCTTTTAGGACTCTGACCCTGTATCCCATAGGAAAAGGAAGAGAAGGTGGTTTGTTGAGGGTGTTTTTTGGTGGTTTTGTGTATTTTTGTGTGTTTTAGAGTGTTTTGGGCTTTTTTGGTGCTGGTTAGGGCTCTGATCATGTATCCTATAGAAGAAGAAGGACAAGGTGTTTTTGGGGTGGTTTAAGATACTTTTGGGGAGTTTATGTGGTGTTTTGTGGCTCTGACCCTGTATCGCATAGGAGAAGCATGAGAAAGTGGTTTTGAAGTGGTTTGGGGTGTTTTTTAGGTGTTTTGGGTGTGTTTTTGCTGGTTTGGGGCTGGTTTTTGGCTCTTTTGCGGCACCTACCCTGTATGCCATAGGAGAATTTGAACAAGGCGGTTTTGGGGTGCTTTGGGGGCTCTCACCCTGTATGCCATAGTAGAAGCAGGACAAGATGGCTTTGGGGTATTTTGGGGTTGTTTTGGGGTGTTTTGGGTCTCTGACTCTGTATCCCATAGGAGAAGCAGGACAAGGTGGTTTTGGTCTGTTCTTGGTCTGTTTTGAGGTTCTGACCCTGTATCCGATATGAGAAGCTGGATAAGATGGTTTTGGCGTGCTTTGCTGTATTTGGGGGTTGTTTTGGGATATTTTTGCGCTCTGACCCTGTGTCATATAGGAGAAGCAGAAGAAGGTGGCTTTTGGGTGGTTTTCGTGGTGGTTTTCGTGGTTTTTGGGTGTGGTTTTGGGGTGTTTTAGGGTGTTTTTGGACTCTGACCCTTTGTCTTATAGGAGAAGAGGGACCAGATGGTTTTCGGGTGCTTTTGGGGTGTTTTGGGGTGGTTTTAGGGTGATTTTGGGATGGTTTGGTGCTGACCCTGTAATTCATAGGAGAAGCAGGACAAGGTGGGTGTGGGTGTTTTAGGGTGGTTTTGGGGTGTTTGTTTTGGGGCCCTGACCCTTTATACTAAAGGAGAAGGAGGGCACGGTGGTATTGGGGTGTTTTTGTGGTGGTTTTGGGGTGTTTTGGGGCTGCTTTGGGTCTGTTTTGGGGCTCTGACCCTGTATCGCATAGGAGAAGCAGGACAAGGTGGTTTTCAGTGGTTTTGGGTGTTTTGGGGTGTTTTGGGCTTTTTTGGGTCTCTGACCCTGTATCCCATAGGAGAAGCAGGACGAGGTGGTTTTGGGGTGTTTTGCGGGGGTTTTGGGGTGTTTATGTGCTGTTTTGGGGCTCTGACCCTGTATCCCATAGGAGAAGCAAGACAAGGGTGGTTTTGGATGCTTTTGTCTGGTTTTGGTGTGGTTTTGGGGTGTTATGGTGTGTTTTGGGGCTCTGACCCTGTATTGCATAGGAGAAGAAAGATAAGGTGATTTTAGGGTGTTTTGGGCTGTTTTGTGTACTCCATAGGACAAGTAGGACAAGATGCTTTGGGGAAGTTTTGGGTTTTTTTGCGGGTGTTTATGTAGTGTTTTGTGTCTCTGACCCTGTATCCCATAGGAGAAGCAGGACAAGGTGATTTTGGGGTGTTTTGAAGTGGTTTTGGTATGTTTGGGGGGTGTTTTAGTGTGTTTTTGGTGTGTTTGTGGTGTGTTTTGGGCCTCTGACCCTGTATCCTGTAGGAGAAGCATGAGAAGGTGGTTTTGGTTTTTTTTAGGGGTGTTTTTGAGATGGCTGTGTGGTGTTTTGATGGTGGTTTCGGGCTGTTTTGGGGCCATTTGGGGGCTGTTTTGGGGGTCTGACCCTGTATCCCATAGGAGGAGCTGTGATCCCCCCCAGGACAATGGCATTCATAGGGACAACAGTCATTCCACAGGGAATGCTGCCATTCCATAGGGAATGCTGAGATTCCATAGGGGGACGCTGCAGTTCTATAAGGGACACTAAGGATTTTGCGTCTTCTCCAGCACGGTGGACAAGCAGGAGCTTTGACTACCATTGGGATGCTAGGATTCCACAGGGAACGCTGGCATTCCATAGGGAACCCTGGAATTCCATAGGGAGAAACCGCAGTTCCATAAGGGACACTGAGGATCTTGTGTCTTCTCTGGTACTGTGGACAAAGAGGGGCTGTGACCCCCACATAGGACACAGGGCCCCCCCCCCCCTTGGACACTGGGATTCCATAGGGAGCACTGGGATTCCATAGGGAGGCACTGGCATTCCATAAGGGACACTTGACATCTCCAGTGCCTGGAGTGGATGGAGCCACAGGAGATGCTTCATGGGACTCGTATAGGGGATGCTGTGTCCTCCTATGGACCACCATATGGGGCTGAAGGGGTCTATATGGGACCAAGGGTATCCATATGGGGTTAGGAGCATCCTTATGGAGTTAGGAATGTCCATATAGGACAAGGGGCTTCCACATGGGACCACCCGCATCCATCTAGGGCTGAGGGCCTCTATATGGGGCTGAGGGACTCTATATGGTCCTATGAGCAGCATCCATATACAACATGGGACCAGCAGCATCCGTATCAGACCAAGGGCCTCCATACAGGACCACAAGCATCCATATGGGATTGAGGGCCTCTATATGGGGCTAGGAGCATCCATATGGGGGTAGGAGTATCCATATACGACATGGGACCTCCATATGGGACCACAAGCATCCATCTAGGGCTTAGGGCTGAGGAACTCCATATGTAGCTATGGGCCTCTATATGAGACTGAGGAGCTCCATATAGGAGCAAGGTTCCTCCGTATAGGACTATGAATTTCATATGTGACATGGGGCCTCCAGATGGGACCACGAGCATCTGCGTTGGGTTGAGGGCTTCCACATGGGGCCATGGGCTTCCATATATGACATGGGGCCTCTGTATGGGATCAAATGCAACTACATGGGACCATATATGCATCCATATGGCACTGAGCACCTTCCCTATAGAGCAGAGGGCTATAAGGGGGTAGAGTATCTCTATGGGGCTGAGGACCAGCTCTTATGGGGCCACAAACCTCTACAGGGGACTGAGAATATCCATCTCTATGGGGCTGGGGGCTTCCCTATGGGATTCAGGCCTTCTCTATAGGCTGAACCTTCGCTAGGGGGTTCAAGCTTTCTCTATGGGGCTGAGGTCTTCCCATAGGGCTGTGGCTTCCCTATAGGTCTCCCGCCCACCCCCATACATCTCCTTTGTCTCCCCCATATCCCTGGGGAGGGGGTGGGCGGAATGGGACGATATCATTCAAGACAGTAAGGGGTTGCAGGACCCCTCCCAGCCCCTCATTTTGAGGCCAAATCCTTAATAATCATAATAATATGCCAATTAATAATTAGGCTCTTCCAGCACTTTCTCCCCCTAAATTATTTCCTAGTGGAAATCAATGGGTTTACCCCCCCCCTTCCCCCCCCCCCCCCCCTTTATAAATCACTATATTTGTATAAATGGTGCCTTTCCAACCCCAAGTCTTACCTTATTCCACCCATTTTCTCCACGAAGGGGGGGGGGGGGGGGTAGGGGCCTCACTGTGACCCCCCATTGCCCTCCCCAAAATAATCCCCCCCCCCATTGTGCTTATTATTTTATATGTCCCCATGATCTTATTTAATTATCCCGCCCCCCATTGTGATGCTGATAGGAATAAAACTGCTGTCCCCCCCTTCCCCACAGTGGTTTGTTCCATAACAGAGGGGTAGAAAAGCGGGGTCGCAACCATTTTGAGGGGCTGGGGGGGTCCAAGCCATTTTGGGTGTTGGGGTTTGCCCCATTTTGGGGTGCTGGGATCCCATTTTGGGGGTGTGTCCCCCATTTTGGGTAGGGTTGGTGCCCTCCCTCCTTTTGTGCTCGATGAGACCACCCACAGGAGGGGCGTGGCCAAGCCGGATGGGGCCGGCTCTGATTGTCTGGGCCCGCTTGGGGGCGTGGCTTTGTCCAGTGGGCGGTACCAAGAGGCGGAGCAAGGAGGACTGCACCGGGGTACCCGGGGGCGCTCAATGGAAGCTGGGGGGGGGAGATTGCAGTGCTGATGAGTGACTTTTAGCGCTATAATGGACCAAATTCCCTTGGGAACACCGTTTCCTTCCACAGCGGCACCCCTTTTGCTGATCCATGGAAGCAGGGAAGCCCAGAAGGAATCACTACAACTTCATTGCGGGATAACGGGGAGTCAGGTTTGGAGTGCGTGCTGCCTGGATGCTATCGGAGATGGAGGGGAGGGAATGGGACAGCGGAGGCGATGCCCTTTGGTCTCCGGAGCTCCTTGGTCCAGGTTTGTCTCCGCCATCCTTTCCCCTAATCGATAACTGCGCATCCGCAGAAGGAGAGCACCCGCACGCAGTATCCCATGCTCTGCTGCTCCGGTGCTTTCCTGAGGATGAGCAGGGTCTGTGCTGTCAGGGAACGGAGGCTGGGATCATCCTCATCCAGAAGTGCTTCCAGGGCTGTGATCCAAAAAGACCGGGATGAGCCCCTCCGTAGCCCCCAGCATCCCCCCAGCCCCTGCTCCCTCCTCACCTCTGCAGATCTGCTCCAGCTTCCTCGGGCTTTTCCCTCTTAGGGGCCGTGCAGCCAACCCTGGGCACAGGGATTCATTGGGATCCGTCAGCATCCATCGGGATCCATCAGGGATGCGGCAGTGGGGACCGGGATGGGGAGCGCAGGGACTCACCAATGAACCTGACGGCTGCCTCTTGCAAGGGGACCTGAGCATCCTGCAGGTACTGCAGGCTCTGGTCCAGGTATCCCTGAGCCCTCTTCCTGCTCCGCTCCAGCTGCAGAAGGAATGGGATGCTACAGAACGCCCCCATTGGCTGGAGCAGTCCCAGTGCTCCTTTTCCCATCCGCATGTGGAATGAGCAGAGCGGTGCCAGGGGTTCCAATGGGAACAGGAATGGATGAAGGGCCCATACCAAGCACTCTGCAACCCTCCACATCTGCCTTGTCTCCAATAGGCGCCGAAGCTCTTCCCATTTCAGGAGCGTCGCCACAGCAAGGAGAGCTTCCCAGGAAGCCTGCATGGGATGGGATGGGAGACGGCACCTTGGGGTTGATCCCACCCTCGGGAATGTGGGATACCCGGGGCGGGGGGGTGTTTGTACCTCGGCCACACGGTGGCTTTGGTCGCTCATGTGGAAGAAGAGCGGGAGCAGCAGATCCCAGATTTTGCTCCTCATCCTCCTCCTGTCACCGCCAAGCACCAACTCCAGCAGGAACTGGAACAGGCGGATGGAGAGCTCCCGGAGCCGGCTGCATCCCTGGAGGGAAGGAGGAAAAGGGGGGACTTGGGCAGATCCTGATGGGATGTGAAGCCTTGGAGCCACCCCCATGCGAGCTCCAAATCACCGCAGGGGTCCCACGCAGCCCTTACTCCATCAAAGAGGGGCCAGAGGTCCTGCACCAGCCCCACGGCAATGGGGCTGGCCTCCTCACTCGGGAGTTGACCCATCACATTCCATATGATCATCAGGGCCTTTATCCTGAGCTCGTCCTCAGCATCCCGGAGCCGGCACACGATGTGGGGCAGGAGCTTCTGCAGTTTCAATGCCTGCAGGAAGAGGTGGGGGCTCCTTGTGGGGACGCCTTGACCCAGGGCTATGGTCACCAAGGTCATGGCCAAGAGGGGTCCCTATGGCCATGCCCTGCCCCATGGCCAAGAGGGCTCCCTGTGGCCGTGCCCTGCCCCATGCCCATGTCCTGCCCCATGGCCATGCCCCCTCACCAAGAAAGGTTTCTTCGACAGCTCCAAGAGTCTTTCCAGCAGCACGAACGCAGTCACCAGGTTCTGGGGGTCCTCAGCTCCCTCAGCACCACCAGTAGCGGAGGCCATGGTCTAAGGCAAACACAGGCATTGAGACCCCACCGAGCCTGCAGGTCTCCTGGGACTCATCAGGGCCCTTTGGGACTCACAACCAAGTTGGGGATGGAGGTGTCCCGGATGTCCTGGGGCATCCCCAGCAGCTCCCGTAGAACCTCCAAAGTCCTGGATATGGTCACAATCCACATGTGCACATCAGCGCTGGAAGGCAGAGTGCTGAGTCAGCGTGGTCCCTGCATCCCATGGGATGCCATATGGGGGTTAGTGGTGGTGCTCCCCATGAGGTGGGATGCAGGGACCCGCTCCTCAGGGATGTCATAGCATCACGGAAAGGGCCTTAAGATCATCCAATTAAAACTCCAGTGCCATGGGGTGGGATGCAGGGACCCGCTCTTCAGCATCATAGAAAGGGCCTTAAGATCATCCAATTCCAGACCTAATGCCATGGGGTGGGATGCAGGGACCCGCTCTTCAGCATCATAGAAAGGGCCTTAAGATCATCCATTGCCGTGGGTCCTTGGGTCTGGTGGCCATAGGGACCAAGCCCTCAAGGATGGTACCTGTATCTCAAGGGCACGTTGAGGACCATGCTGATGGCCAATGCCCTCGGGTGCTTGATGGCCATCAGGGTGAGGAGCATGTCCATCCTGTCCCATGTCGCTTTCCTGTTGCTAATCCGCAGGCAATCACGGATGCTCCTCACAACGATGGGCATCTGGAAACGGGAGCACGGGTGAGGATAGTGCTGGGACCGGATTCCCCACCCCTCTCTGCTCCTTCTTGGTACCCAAGACCCCTCCTTGGGTACCTGTGTGCCCAGGGGATGGGCACACAGCCATGGGGCACCCACCTCCGCCAGCCAGAAGTCGAGGTCGCTCATGACCAGCTCCAGGATGTCCTCTGCCACCCTCCTGTCGAAGATGCTCGAGTCCTTCATGGCCTCGATGACCACGCAGACCACGTCCGTCCTCTCCCATGGATAAAGGGAGCCTGCAAACCTCTATGGGAGGAAGGTTGGGAGCATGGGAGCGGCGTTGCCCGTGCTTGGGGAAGCATCCCACCAAAGGGTCAAGCAATGGGGGAAGCTCCATTACCATGGTGAGGTCTCGGGGGCTGGTTTCTTCATCCCATCTGAGCTCTTCCACTTCATGCTCTGGCTTTGGCCTTTCTGAAGAGCAAGGGGGACACAGGAGAGTCAATGGGATATAGGGGAGTCAATGGGACACAGGAGAGTGAATGGGGTACAGGAGAGCCAGTGGGATACGGGAGAGTCAATGGGACACAGGAGAGTGAATGGAGTAGAAGAGAGCCAGTGGGAGATGGGAGCGTCAACGGGACACAGGAGATTCAGTGGGGTACGGCAGGGTCAATGGGACATAGGAGAGTCAATGGGACATAGGAGAGTCAATGGGATGCAGGAGAGTCAGTGGGACAAAGGAGAGTCAATGGGACACAGAAGAGCGAATGGGGTACCAGAGAATGAATGGGGTACAGGAGAACCAATGGGACACAGCAGAGTCAATGGGACACAGGAGAGTGTATGCAGTACAGGAGAACCAATGGGATATGGCAGAGTCAATGGGATACGCAAGAGTCAATGGGACACAGGAGAGCCAATGGGATACAGGAGAGTGAATGAGACAGGAGAGTCAATGGGATACAGGGGAGTCAGTGGGACACAGGGGAGTCAATGGGATACAGGAGAGTGAATGAGACAGGAGAGTGAATGAGACACAGGAGAGTCAATGGGATTCAGGGGAGTCAATGGGACACAGGGGAGTCAATGGGACACAGGGGAGTCAGTGGGACACAGGGGAGTCAATGGGACACAGGGGAGCCAATGGGAGGAGTTGGGGGAGCCCATCATGACCTCTGATACCTTCCTGCTCCAGGAGGTACTGATGGAGGCTGCAAAGAGCATCCAGGGCTGGGGAGCTTGTCCTGTCCTCAGCAAAGCAGAAGAGGAGGAGGTGGCCCAGGAGATGGCCCAGGAGTGGGACTGGGAGCTGCGCTGAGGGGAAGGAGCTGAAGTGTCTCCTCCAGGTCACGTGCAGCTTCTGGGGAGGGAGAAAGAGCAGGAACAAAAGGTGAAGAACCCAAAGAATGAGGAAGAAAGAAAGGAGAAAGAGGAGGAGAAGGAGGAGGAGAAGGAGGAGAAGAAGAACTGAAGGAGGAGAAAGAAGAGAAGGGGAAGGAGGAGAAGGAGAAAGAGAAGGAGAACGATGAGAAGGAGAAAGAAAGAGAAGGAGGAGAAGGAGATGGAGGAGAAGGAGGAAAAGAAGGAGGAGAATGAGAAGGACCAGAAAAAGAACTTGAAGGACAACAAAAGAAGAAAGAAGAATGGAGAAGGAGGAGGAGAAGGCAAAACAAGGAAAAAGACCAGAAGAACCTGAAGAATGAAAGAAGAAAGAAGAAGAAAGGAAAAGGAGGAGAAGGAGAAGAAGAAAGGAGCAGGAGCAAGAGGAGGAGCAGGGGGACTGGCAGGAGCAGGAGCAGGGGCAGGAGCAGGAGGAGGAGCAGGAGCAGGAGGAGGAGCAGGGGCACGAGCAGGAGGAGGAGCAGGGGCAGGAGCAGGAGCAGGAGCAGGAGCAGGAGGAGGAGCAGGGGCACGGGCAGGAACAGGAGCAGGCAGACTCAGGATGCTCTGCAGGTCCCCGTCTCCCCGTGCAGGGGTCGCTCTCGGCCACCTCGGTCCTGCCGGGTCCTTACCCAGCGCTTGCGGTGGTGCAGCAGCAGCTGGGTCAGGGCCGCGATCCTGCCCAGGGCCGTCTCCCTCACGGCGGGGCTTCGGGAGCCGCTGAAGCGCAGCAGGACCTGGGCAGGGGGAGAAGCCGCAGGTGAGCCCCGGAGCTGCGGCAGGGGCTGGACCTGCCCCGCTTCCATTGCAGCTCCCGCTGAGCATCACCGCGGGGCGGGCAGGGATGGAGGCAGCGGCACGGGAAGGGATGCAGGGGGTGAGGGCTTGGTCCCCCCGCTGTGGGTGATGCCCCGGCTGCAAGGACCAAGGCACGGCCCCGCTTCCAGGGCTGGGCTGGAGCTGGCGGTGAAAATCAGTGCCTCAGCACTGCCCCTGCCCTGGGGCTGCAGGGGCTTTGGGTCCTTTCCAACCCAGCCCGCTCTGTGCTTCTCCGATTACAGTGTACGTGTAAATGCATGTGAATAGAGCCATAGAGCTGAATAGGAATAGGAATAGAGCCATAGAGCTACATAGATATAGGGTAAGTATAAATATCATAGAATTATAATTATGAACATAGATATAGATATATAAATATTCATATAAATATAAACATAAATATGAATATAGGAATATCAAAATATAGATATGCACATAAATATAAATACAAACATTAACACATATAAATAAATATAGGGTTAGGTATAAATATAGATATTAATATGAGTAGAAACGAAAATACTAATATAAATAGTAAACAATACAAATGTCTACTTATAAACATATATAGTAATATTAATATCAGTATTAATATAGTAATATTAATATAGATATATCTAAATAATAATATCGCTAATCATCAATATTGCTATTAATAATTTTTCAATATTAATTGTAGATAGCTATATAGAAATAGAAATAGATATAAATAGATATAAATATATCCAAATATATAAGTAGATACAAATATATATACATATATACATTTATATACACATATATACACATATACGTATATACACGTATGTACAAATATACATATATCTACACATATATGTGCATAGAAATACATATATACATATATACACACATATATATACATATATATACATACACCTATATATACATATATATACTTATAACAGACAGATTCCTCCTCTAAAGACCTCTTTAGGCAACAGTTCAGGGCAAGGGAACCAGTCCATGGGCCCCAGCAGCCTGGTCCCAGCCCGTGGTACCAGGAGGCAGCAAAGACCCCATCCCAAGGGGGCTCAGCCTCCTGATGCGGGGTCCCTGCCCTGAGCTCTGCGGGCAGCGACCGCCACCCCCTGCAGCCCCCGTGCTCCAGGAGGGCCTTGGGTTACCCAGGGGAGGGGGGGGACATGGCTCTGGGGGGCCCCATGGGTGAGGAGCAGCCCCCGTGCACCCCGCTCTGCACAGGCCAGACCTGCAGGATGCTCTGCAGCTCCTCGCCGCCCCTGGGGTCAGGAGAGTTGAGCACCAGCCTCCAGAGCATGTTATCCATGGACCGCAGTGCCTGCAGGGACAGAGCAGAGCCCCTCAGGTACCTACGGGGCTTCAACTGTGGGCATCCCATAGCCCCAGCGCTCCAAAGGGAGCTGCGGGCTCCTGGAGCTCCTTACTCGGTAGTAGTAGTAGGCATCCCGGACTGAAAACTCCTCATGCAGAGACAGGAAGAAGACCCTCCTGCAGCAGGTCTCTACGATGTGTCTCCCTTGGTCCGCAAGCCCTGACTGCACTGAGCTGCAAAGGGAAGATGGCTCCGGTTGGATGCTGGTGATGGGAGCAGTGGGGTTCCCAGGAGGGATGTGCAGTTGTGGTACCTCAGTTCCGCTATCGCATTCATGGTGAGATGCCGCAACTTCGTGCGCAGCTGGCTCATGGGCTGCTCTTGGAGCAGTGTCTACAGAGCACAATGGGGATAAGGGACCTGGGAGTCCACCAATGCTGCCCTCACCGGGTGCTGGAGGCCTTTGCCCCATAGCATCCCCATGGGGGTCCCTTCACCTGGATGGTCTCTGCGAGGTGGGTCTTGTGGCAGAAGACATCCAGGCCCTGTTGCAAGCTGCAGAACCTGGCGGTGCTCAGCAGGGAGCAGACGCTCTCAAGGAATCCAACCATTTCATGCTCAGACTGGAAACCAGGGAGGATGGAGGCACAAACGGGGAGTATGAGAGGGGACGGGGTACTGGAGCGCTAGGGGTGAAGACAGCACCCAACAACACCCATCAGCATCGCAGTGGCCGTGCTCACCGTGGCTGGGGTGATGACAAAGGCCTCGATGCGCTCCACATTGTCCCGCTCCAGTGCGTACACGGGTAACCAGCTGGCATCTAACGGAGGAAGAGGAGAGGTTTGGAGTGCAGAGGAAGCTCTGCCCCCCCCCACCAGCGTCCAAGGAAAGTGGTGCTGGTCATAAAGTCATGGAATCATGGAATGGGTTGGGCTGGAAGGGACCCTCAGATCATCCATTGGGTTTTCCAACCCAACCCCTTCTATGGCTCTATGATCCGATGTCACCAAGGCTGTGTCCAACCTGGCCGTGGATGGAGCATCCACCCTGTGCCAGCACCTCACCCCCTCCATAGGGAACAACTTCCTTCTATCCAAGCGGAACTTCCCCTCTTCCAGTCTGAACCCATCTCCCCTTGTCCTGCTCCCACACCAATGCTCACCAGTCCTCAATGGCACGACCAGGGTTTCCTCACAGGACTCCAGTGAAGAGATGCTCCCCTCCGGAGCCTCATCCCTCTCCCAAGCCTGCCCAGGGGATCTGGGGACTCTCTCCATTATCCCGAGGGATGCAGGAAAGGGATCAGGATAGCGAAGGGGAAAGCTTGGACCAAACGCAACAGGGCTTGAGCTCAGAAGCAACCCAGTGGCTCCTTCCTCCTGCTCTTTCCTGTCACTGTCTGCTCCCCTGAGCAAAGCACTCAAGTAGGGTGACACAAATGAGGTCACAAAGGGCCCTATTTTGACCTGTTGCCGTGGTGACCCACCTGGGTTCTAGACTGAAGCTGTGGAAGAACTTGCTGCAGGGCCATGAACTGGGGCTGTCACCCAAAGCAGCATCCCTGCACCCCAACATGCTGTGTGTGGGCACCCTTCCTTATGGGGCTCAATAAAGATGGGGTTTGGGCTCATATAGGGGTGCCAGCAGTGTTGGGGGGGATGGAGATGCCTGTGGTTGATTGGATTTTGGGGTACCATGCAGTTTTGGGGTAGTTTAGGGGTAACATGAGGATTGGAAGGGATGGAGAAGCCTGGGGTTGGTTGGGTTTTGAGGTACCATGTACTTTTGGGGTGGCTTAGGGCTACTGGGATGGATAGAGGTGGCTGGGGCATGGTGGGTTTCTGGGTACCAGATGGGTTATGGGATGCTTTAAGGGTACCAGGGCTATTGGGAGGAGTGGGAACGTTGGGTGTGATGCAGGTGCCTGGGACTGAGGTGAACCAGGACCCTCACGTGAGGACACGGAAACTGTGGGTCTGCGGGGGTGGCAGAGCTGTAGGGTGGGCATCAGGTCCCATGGGTCTGTGGTGCCCGTGGAGGGTGCTGCATCTGCAGAGCTCCTGCAGGTGATGGAAGGCCCTTGAAGGAAGCTGCTGAGAGCCAGGCTGAGAAGAGTGGGGATGGAGAAATGGAAATGAAAATGAAATGAAATTATAGGATGTGATGCTATAACATGATGTAACATGATATAACATGATAAAACATAATATGTTACAGGATATGATGCAAGATACGCTATGAGATGAGGAGGATGAAATGAAATGAAACAAAATGACACCAGACGGACATGAAATGGAAATGAAATGAAATGAAATGAAATATAATCAAATTATACAATATGGTATGGTACGGTACGGTACAGTAAGCATAATACTCTATGATAGAGAAGATATGCTATGATATGCTACAATATGATATATGATATGATGGTGTGGTATAGTGTGGTATGACATGATCAGATATGATAGATTATGATAAAATATGATACGATATGATATGATATGACATAATGTTTTTTGAGAGGAGAGGCACAGCAACGGCCCTGCTTTTATGCCCAGCTGCGTTACGTAGGCGCCGGTGCTTTGTGATGTCATAAACCATGGGTGACGTCACAATCAGCTTTGGGAGCTCAGGTGCCCTGAGGTGGGAATGTGAGCAGGAGAACTTGAGCATCTTCCTGCATTTCCTGTGCTTTGATGGATCCACCCCTGCAAGCAGCCCCAGAGCTCGCTCTTGTGCATTTCCACGTGGACCTTGGCAGGGGAGGAGCCTCCAGCCCCTTTGCCACGGGAAGCCCCATCCATTGATGGACGCCGTTAATGGGGGAGCAGCCCCAGCCACGCAGGGATGGGGATGCAGCAGGATTAGGCTCAGATCCTTGGGGGCTGACCCATGGGGGTGCCCCTTTGCCTCAGCACGTACCTGTAGTGCCTTGTTCCCATGTCTCTGCACGTCCAAAGGGAATGTATCCTACCTGGATGCAAGGTCTTTTTCCCACCATAGTTTCACATTAAAGGATTCTTCCCTGTGTCCCACTGCCTCATGCCAAGCATCCTGCCAGGACTCCGCTCTGCCCCTAGGAAAGGAGGGAGGCCTTCTGAGCAGCCCCATAGGGACCACGTTTGAAGGTGGGGTTTGGTCCCACAGCCCTACCTGCATACAAAGGCCCCATTCCCATTCCTCTGGGCAGCCTGGGCATTGCTGCAGCCTTTCTGTGCCAAGTGGAGAAAGCCTTGGCCACTGCTTGCTCCATGGCTCAGATGACCACAATTAACTGCAGCCTGGAAAGCAAATGGGGACACGGTCGCTCCAGGATTGATCCCTGACTTGATGCTGAGCCCCAAGAGGTGGGATGTCCAAGAGAAAGGCACACCCTTTGGGAATGTGACAGGAGGAGCAGCTGGCATCTCCTGATGGAAGAGAACCATGCTCAGCATCCACAGCCATTGCAAAGCGACAGGGAGCTGCTGGGAGCATCCCAAGGATTCCTTCCAGGTGCCATGAGGATGCTGGAGATGGGACCTTCATCAGGGACCAGAGCTATAGGATGAGGGCTGATGGGTTCAAACTGCAACAGGGATATAGGAAGAAGTTCATTCTGTGAGGGTGGTGGGTAAGACCTCACTGACAAGGTTGAAGCTGAGAAGCAGGATTCCTTATTGCTCCTCATAGTGTGTCCTGCTCAAGCACTATACAAGCTGTGATTGTATAACCATTAAATACCATGTTTATTACTCTCTGTGCATATTCATGAAGTTACTTCTGCATTACATCTTATCGCTAGGAGATTCCTCCCACATGCGCACAGGAATGTGGTCTTTGGGACCCTGGTGGTGGTTTCTTCATCATCTTCCTCTTCACCCCTTCATTCTTTGGCTGAGCGTTGGAGTTGGGCGGCCTTGGTGTCCGTTTGCCAGCTCCTAACTGGCTTCCCTAAGCATTAACTGAAGAGTTCTCTTCCTTAGCATTGTTAGAGAGCCCCCATGGGGTCCAGGCAGCTTTGTGATGAGCAAGAGGTTCGTTCTATATCCTTCATTCTGTCTTTCTGGTTCTTTCCCCATCCCGAATCCCTCCTCTTCATCTTCCCTTTGCCAAATCTTTTCCACCAATTCAGTATCATTCTATTACCACTCCAAGGCTTTCTAAAGTATTTTCCCATTTCTACTTGATCTTTGATCCTACTCCTCTTCCATTCTTCAGCATTCACCTTTGATCGTTTCCAATACCAACATCAGCATTGAACACATGATGAAAATTACAACTGTGATCAGTAACACACTTATGAACAGTTGCCTTACTCAGGAGGGACTGGGCAGCCACAATGTTCAGTTTTCCCAGATTCCTTCAAATCCCCATGAGGAACCTCATGGAACACTTGAACTCACTTCCAAATCCCTTTTAGATCAGTAGCAACTCCCCTTTCCCATTGGGAGGTAAAGCCTCATATGCATTTTCTCCATATAACCAACACCATCCTGTTCCTTTAGGAATGTTCCAATAGCCAGTTGGTGTTTTTCTATTATTATTAGTTTTTTCTATTTTTCCATTATTAGTAGCATTTTTCTATTATTAGTTTTTCCTATTTTTCTATTATTAGTAGTGTTTTTCTAGTATTAGGGTTTTTTTTTTCTATTTTTCTATTATTAGTAGCATTTTCCTATTATTTGTTTTTTCTATTTTTCTGTCATTAGTATTATTTTCTCGTTATTAGTTTTTTCTATTTTTCTACCATTAGTAGGATTTTCCCATTATTAGTTTTTTCTATTTTTCTATTACTGGTAGCATTTTCTTATTACTAATTTTTTCTATTTTTCTGTTATTAGTAGTATTTTTCTATTTTTAGTTTTTCCTATTTTTCTATTATTAGTAATATTTTCCTATTATCAGTTATTCTGAAGTTGTCCAACTACAATGTGGGTAACTTCCTACAGATACATTACCCCAGTTAGGGTGTTTATTTGCAATATCTGAAGTTTGGGCTTTTAAACCTTGGAGACTGGTATGGTCTCGACATTCCAATTTGTCTTAAAAGGAATGGGAACACCAATTAAAGGGATCCCTGGCCCTTCTCCTGACTTTGGCAACTGAGTACAAACCCTGCAATCACTTTTGCTCAGTACATAAATGACATTTTGCATTAAGCATAAATTCGATGTTTCTACACTTGGAATTACATATATCCAGCTGAAGAGCGATGAAATCTCATGTGCGAGGGTTCCTAAAACCCATCCTGCCACATTCCCCCTGGTGCTGGTGCTTTCTTGATTCTTGAATGGTGTATCTAGGTGGGTTGTTCCTTATCCTGATTGCAGAGAAAGGTGTTAGCATCATTTGGAACGCTCCAGTTCACTCTTGCTTCAAGAGTAAAATCCTTGATATCAACACATTCTCCTGCTCTAAAGGAGTGGACTGGGGGAGTCAAACCTCTTGTTCCAAATATCTTTTTATTTATCCCTTCCAACTGTTTTTCCAAATCCGTCAAAAATGGTTGGAGATAACCTTCTCCATCATGATTTCCTGCATCAAACTGAGATTGGTCTGGTCTTCCATACAGAACCTCAACTGGGCTAACTCCTTCCTTTGACTGAGGTTTTGTTCTAATCCTTACTAAGGCCAACATATAATATATAATTAATATATAATTAATATATATCATATATATCATATATGATACATAATATATAATATAGAACACATAATGTTTGATACCAATATAATTTAGTTTCTTGACAAATCTTCACAGTTTCTTGCTTGATTACATGATTCAATTCTTCTGCTTGACCACCATCCTGAGGCCTACATGGAAAATGCAACTGCCAATCAATTTCCAATTTCTCATTGATTTTGGGGCACTAATTTTGCATTAAAATGAACCATTAAAACGGTCGCCAGAACCCCAAAACGAGGGATTCTGTTATTTAGTAACACTTGTTTTGCATTCTTTACCCTGCAAGGGAATGCTTCTGGCCTTAAAAAGTGTCTATTAATGCCAACAAATACGGATAACCTCCTTTGCCAGATAATTTCCTTTTCCAAATGTCCCAATCTGATTCTTGTTTTGACCAGGGAATATGAATTTCTTCCCAGAGTTTTGTCTATCTACAATAAGACAATGCTCCAATGGGTCTTATTATGTTCTTCCCTCCTGCATGACCCTCTTGTGATGAAGGGTCCATCCTTCACATCTAGGCCTAAAGCTTGAATCGGGAGGTTCTTCTTGGTGGCAAACAGGGACGACAGGCCAGTGTTGCCCTTGGCTGTGGTAGGAGGCATTTGACCAACCTTGGTCCTTGCATCTCGTTGTCAATGCAGAGTTTCATCTGCCTCATCCAATACCAAGTGGCTGCCATAGCAAAGCACACACAGATTTACTACAATACACTACAGTATACACAGTATATTACAGTATACTACCATATGTATGGTATACTACAGCATACTACAGTATGTACAGTATACTGCAGTATACTACAGTATAAACTGTATATTACAGTATGCACAGTATACCACAGTACACTGCAGTATACTACAGTATAAACTGTATATTACAGTATGCACAGTATACCACAGTACACTACAGTATACTACAGTATATACACTATACCAGAGTGTGTACAGTAAACTACAGTACAGTATACTACAGTATATAGAGTTTGTACAGTATACAACAGCATGTACTGAGACATGGGGGCACAAAATCACAAAACGGAATATGGAAACCTTTAGAATTAGCTTTAAGTAATGTTAGGTTTGATGGCTTTGTAACAGTAGCAATGGAAAATTACTGAGGTGCATGATACATTGAGAAAAAAATAGAGTACAGCTAGAGAACATACTGAGAATTCTCACAAGATAAATTGTTATAGTTGTGACACAGTTTTAAGGAAAACAGTCTAGAAGAACAGGACACAGGATAAGGAGTATCTGGAACCGCAGGTGTCCAGGATGGGCTGCAGTTAAACTGCCTGATCAGTAGGAGGATAGGAGGATTATTATGTCTCTGCTGCTAACGAACCAATTAAGCTGGTATGAGCATCTACTGCGCGTGCTTCAAAGGCTGCCAGAAGTGATGAAGATCGCTGGAGGAAGCAAACAACCCTCAGAGACCACCACCACAATTCTGTACGCATGCGGGGAACTCTCTGGAAAACGATGTAATCCATCCGTAGCCTCATGAATATGTATGTATGCCCAGTGGCTATAAAAGGACGGCTTGTGTGGCAATTGGGGTGATACACGCTAGCTGGAGATATCCCCCGTGTCTCCCGGTGCCGCAGTAAGGAATACCTGCTTGTCAGCTTGAAAACTGTGGTGGTGAGTTTGTTCCTGGAGTTTTCTCCATGTCAGCAGGGAGGTTGTAACTAGATGATCTTAAAAGTCCTTTCTTGCCCTAACTATTCTATGACTGTTTGCCCACCATTTGCTCTAGACACCTTAGTGATAGTAAGTACTACCTTAAAAAATGTGTTTGCATTCCCACCAGCTTCTCCCTTTGTTCTGACAGCAGCAACCACTGCGTCTGTCAGCCTCTAGCATCCTCAGCAGTTGGAGCTGCTAATTTTTCAGTCGCTACAGTAAGTCCTCAGTGATTATTTTCAGACAACACTCAAATATGCGTACTAGGTAATTAAATTTGCAGTAAGTGTCACTCCGTTATGCTAATATTAAACACGCAACCCTTTCCCTGTCCTTCTGTATTAAGCCTTTTCTAAAGTATATGTGAATAACTAATTTTTTCCAGCTGTTCTAGATCAACGCTTTCTACATCACAGCTCATTAAGTAGAAAGCACTTGCCTTATTTATACTCTATACAAAAGAAATGTAGCAGCATCTTCAGAAGTCAATTATATTCGGGTGTAGTAGTCCAGTTTCTAAAATCACTTTTCTCCTTTAGTGAGGGGATTTAAGGCACGGACTCCGATTGCTGGTTGAAGACCTTTTTACTTTAGATTACATGGTTTATATATGTTTTTGATCATATCCACGCACTTAAAGCTACAATACACTTGGTTAGTTGCTGCTGTCCACGAGCATAATCTAAAATTATAATTGATTAGTCTGCTTTTTCGACACTATCCTTTCGACCTTCTCCTCACTTCTCAGTTCCTTCTTCTACTTCTCATCCCCTTTTATTTCGCTTCTTTTGCTCCACTTTTCTTGCTTGATGTTAGTTCCCCAAAGAGCTAAAATTGCAGAGTCTGGCTCAAAGTTAATTCCCCAAAGAATCAAGGTCACTCAGCATCCTGTGCCCACATTCAAATGCCTCTTCTTCTACATCTCCCCTTTTTGTTTTTCTAAAACCATCAGTTGCTTTACCGTGTTTTCTGATGTTCGCTGTAGGCAACTCAATAAACATGGAACAATCAGTAAGATACAAATAACAATGAATAGCATTATAAGACCTCCTTTGATCAATGAAACAAACCATGTCCCAAGTCCTAGACAGTTAAGACAATTTCCTAATTAAAAAAAAGTCCGTCATTTATCTGTAATTTTGTTGCTCCTTTTTTCAGTTCCTGAATAGTTTTATGAATAGATTCCGAAAAGTCTGACAAATTCATGCAGCACATACCCTCAAAATCTTTACAGCCATGACCTTGTGCTAATAATAAGAAGTCTATGGCAGCCCTGTTTTGCAAAGAGGCAACTTAGCAAACGTTTCAGGTCTCGTTACAATGTTTTTTGATGGTTGATGTGACAAAAATTGGAACTCGAGAATTTTCAATTTCTCCTTATCAGAGTCAACCCATTGCATGATTAATCCTACTGGTGGGAAATCATTACTGACAATCAAAAACTCAGTAGGAACTCCATTCATCGCACGATGTGCCTGTCTCTCACTTAATGCGGCTTCTACCATCGCTATTGCTCGTTTTGCTGCTGGTGTTAATTGTCTGGGTGCATTGAAGTCTGTGTCACCCTTCAACAATTCAAACAATGGTTCTAAAGTTTTGCTGTCAATTCCCAATAATGTTTGAATGCAATTGATATTTCCTAACAAGACTTGCACATCGTTAAGTGTATGGATATTGACCTTGATGGCTAATTTACTGAGGTTCAATGGTATGATCTAAGATTTTCCAACCCAAATATTTCCATGGTGTGGGATCCTGAACCTTTTCAGGGGCAATTTGCAATTTATGTTGTTGCAACACTGGACACAATTCTTGTTTAACAGCTTCTAACCCCATAGAGCCCCATTACTGCCTCATAGAGCCCCATTAATGCCTCATAGAGCCCCATTATTGCCTCATAGAGCGCCATTATTGCCTCATAGAGGCCCATTATTGCCTCATAAACCCCATTACAGCCTCATAGAGCCCCATTATAACCCCATAGAGCCCCATTATAGCCTCATAGACCTCATTATAGCCTCATAGAGCCACATTATTGCGTCATAGACCCCATTATTGCATCATAGAGCCCCATTATTGCCCCATAGAGCCCCATTATTGTGTCATAGAGCCCCATTAATGCCTCATAGAGCCCCATTATTGCCTCATAGAGCCCCATTATTGCCTCATATAGCCAAATTATTGCCTCATAGAGCCCCATTATTGCCTCATAGAGCCCCATTATAACCTCATAGAGCCCCATTATTGCCTCATAGAGCTCCATTATTGCATCATAGAACCCCCCTTATTGCTTCATAGAGCCCCATTATTGCCTCATAGAGCCCAATTATTGCCTCATAAAGCCCGATTATTGCGTCATAGAGCCCCATTATAGCCCCATACAGACCCATTATTGCCTCATAGTTCCCCATTATAGCCTCAGGGCCACATTATTGCCAAATAGAAGCCCATTATTGCTCTATAGAGCCCCATTATTGCCTCATAGAGCCCCATTACTGTATCATAGAACCCCCATTATTGCCTCATAGAGCCCCGTTATTTCCTCATACAGCCCCATTATTGCCTCATAGTGCCCCATTATTGCATCATACAGCCCCATTTTTGCGTCATAGAGCCCCATTATTACTTCGTAGAGCCCCATTAATTCCTTCTTCAGCCTCATAATTCCATTAGAGAGCCCCATTATTACCTCATAGAGCCCCATTATTGCCTCACAGAACCCATTATAGCCTCATAGAGCCCCATTATTGCCTCATAGAGGCCGATTATTGCATCACACAGCCCCATTATAACTCCATACAGCCCCATTATTGTGTCATAGAGCCACTTTACTACCACATAGACCCCAATTATTGCCTCCTAGACCCCATTATTGCCTCCTAGAGCCCCATTATTACCTCATAGAGCCCCATTATTGCTTCATAGAGTGCCATTATAGCCTCATAGAGCCCCAGTATTGCCTCATTGTTCCCCATTATTGCCTCATAGAGCCCCATTATTTCATCATAGAGCCCCATTATTGCCTCATAGAGCCCCATTATAACCTCATAGAGCCCCATTATTGCCTCATAGAGCCCCATTATTGCCTCATAGAGCCCCACTATTACCTCATAGAGCCCCATTATTGCGTCATAGAGCCCCTTTATTGCCTCATAGAGCCCTATTATTGCCTCATAGAGCCCCGTTATTGCATCATAGAGCCCTATTATTTCATCATAGAGCCCCATTATTGCGTCATAGAGCCCCCTTATTGCATCATAGTGCCCCATTACAACCCCATAGAGTCTCATTATTGCCTCCTAGAGCCCCATTATTGCCTCACAGAGCCCCATTATTACCTCATAGAGCCCCATTATTCCGTCATAGAGGCCCATTATTGCCTCATAGGGCCATATTATTGCATCACAGAGCCCCATTATAACTCCATAGAGCCACATTATATCCCCATAGAGCTCCATTACTGCATCATAGAGCAGTAGTTTCATAGTTTCGTAGAGCCTTATTAATGCCTCATAGAGCCCCATTATAACCTCATAGAGCCCCATTATTGCATCACAGAGCGCCATTATTTCTTCATAGAGCCCATTATAGTTTCATAGAGCCCCATTAATGCCTCATAGAGCCCCATTTTTGCATCATAGAGCCCTCTTATTGCCTCATAGAACCCCATTATTGTGGCATAGAGCCCCATTATTATTTGTTGAGAAAATGAACATGGGCCAGCAGTGTGTGCTTGCAGCCCAGAAAGCCAACCGTATCCTGGGCTGCACCGAAAGGAGCGTGACCAGCAGGTCGAAGGAGGTGATCCTGCCCCTCTACTCTGCTCTTGTGAGACCTCACCTGGAGCATTGTGTGCAGTTCTGGTGTCCTCAACATAAAAAGGACATGGAACTGTTGGAACAAGTCCAGAGGAGGCCACGAGGATGATCAGGGACTGGAGCACCTCCTCTATGAAGACAGGGTGAGAAGAGAAGGCTGCGTGGAGACCTCATAGCAGCCTTCCAGTATCTTAAGAGGGCCTATAGGGATGCTGTGGAGGGACTCTTCATTAGTGACTATAGTGAAAGGACGAGGGGTAATGGGTTAAAACTGAAACAGGGGAAGTTTAGATTGGATCTAAGGAGGAAATTCTTTCCTGTGAGGGTGGTGAGGCACTGGAATGGGTTGCCCAGGGAGGTTGTGAATGCTCCATCCCTGGCAGTGTTCAAGACCAGGTTGGACAAGGCCTTGGGTGGTATGATGTAGCATATGGTGTCCCTGCCCATGGGAGGGGGTTTGGAACTGGATGATCTTAAGGTCCTTTCCAACTCTAACGGTTCTATGATTCTATGATTCTATGAATCTATGACTTCTCTATGACTCCTCTATGACTCCTCCGTCTCCTCCATGACACCCCTATGACTCTATGATACTATGACTCCTCTATGACACCTCCATGAATCCTACATGACTCCTCTATGACTCCTCCATGACTCCTCTATAATTTCTCCATGACTCCTCTATGACTTCTCCATGACCCCTCTGTGACTCCTCTATGACCACTCAATGACCCATCTATAAGTCCTCTATGACCCCTCTATGACTCCTCTACAACTGCTCTGTGACCCCTCTATGACTCATCCAGGACTCCTGTATGACTTCTCTAGGACTCCTCCATGACTCCCCTGCGACTCCTCTGTGACTCCTCTATGACACCTCTATGATGCCACTATGATGCCTCTATGACCCCTCTATGACCCCCATTATGACTCTACTATGACTCCTAAGATTGCTCTATGAGCCGTCTATTAGCCATCTGACTCCTCTATGCCTCCTCTATAACACTATGACTCTTCTACGACTCCTCTACGATATTACTGACCACCTTTACAGCAGTGAAGATGAAGGAACAACCTGCTCGGATACATTATTCAAGAATTAAGAAAGCACCAGAGTCAGAGAAGACATGGCGGATCGAACCTTCAGGACCCTTACGTGTGAAATTTCGTCGGTCATAATTTGGACTCATATGATAACTGGCGCACGAGCTTGGAACCAGAACTTACACCTGAAGTTAGTGCAGAATATTACTAATGTTTTTCATCGTACTGACTGTTGGGTGTGTGCACAGTTGCCTAAATCAGGAGAAAGCCTGGATCTCCCATTAATTGGAGTTCCAATTAAGGGGGCATGCACCTTAGGTGCTGTAATACCCAATGTTACTATTATCAACAGGTATCCTTCTGGGACCTGGATTAGAAGCTTTGCTAAACGGGTTAAGAGAGGGTTTAACCCTATTATCGAATGACACACTGCATTTCATAGTTTTGTAAGAGGGCTAATTCCATCTTTGGGAGTAAGTGAATCAGAGAAGGCAATTGTAAATATCTCAGCAACCATAGAGGAAATGGAAAGTAAAACCATTGATATAATTCAGGCAGAACAAGAAGAGATAACCAGCCTGTCTAAAGTGGTATTACAAAACGATTAGCTCTAGACATGTTACTGGCATGACAAGGAGGGGTTTCTTCCATAATCAATGAAAGTTGTTGTTCCTATGCAGACTAAAGTGGCAGAATCGAAACAGATCTGGAGGAAATTTGGAAACAAACTAAGATATTTCATGAAATGGCCATGGATGACACCTCCTGGGGTTTTGAAGAAATATGGAAAAATTTCACTTCATGGTTACCTGATCTCTCCTGGTTGAGGCAACCGGTTGCAGGAATATTGATGTTATTTGTTTTAATATTGATTACTTGTGGTATGATACAACGTTCCCTCTGGTCTTGTAAATGGTCTATGATAAATTATGAAGATTGGCAAAGGAACGAAATTAAGCACCAGGTAGAAACGGGAAATTATTTCAAAAAGACTTTAGACGGTAATGGTAATATAAAAAATGTTGCAAAAGAATTTGCAAAAGGACAGAAAAAGGGGGAATTTGAGACAAGGAGGAGTAGAAGGACAGGAGGATTGTTATGTCTGTGGTGTACCCCTTGGGTACAGCAGCCTTGAGGGAGACCGTGCCAAGAGCTGTGCTGAAGCTGAGGGAAACCACATCCACTCTTTGCCTCCTCACACACAACTGCAGGCTCTCAGCTTGGCCAGGCAGCAGTTACCCTTCGGACGGCTTTTAGGTGCCCAGAGGTGTCACCCAAGAGGACTCTGATGCTGGCACACGCCTCACCAAAGGCAGCTTGTACAGCCTGGGCTCTCCTGGGTTGCCCTTGGCACCCTTATCAAAGGTAAGCACAACATGTCCTTGTCCTCTCTCCCAAGGGACCTCTGCCAATACAATAACCTTTCACAAGGGGGATCCCAAAGGAATGCCGATCTTCCCCTGTAACGGCACTGCCACTGTCCTGCCTGTTACACCGCATCCTTCATTCCTCCCATCTTTCGTAGATTTTCCTTTCAAATAACCCTTTCAAATAACTTCGATCAGATGTTCTTTGTAATCTTCCTGCACTCGGAAACCTCCCCAGTTCCCTGGAAGACAATCTGGAAGACTTGACAAAAACTTCACGGTGAGACATGGCTCATCAGGGTTTAATGAGCCCCACGGTGTATTTGGGCTGAGGCCGTGAACCTCAGGTGCTGAGAGGAGACTGAGGAAACCTCTCAAGAAGTCCAAGTCAGAAACAAAGACCCAAGAGTGTGCAGCATTAATGGGCCCCACTGAGGGCTGCTGCTGACAAAGCCTCCCCAGGGACTCGTTAAAGCAAGTAACTGCAGGCTGTGATTACAGGAGACAAAGGCAAAGTGCAGGTGTCTGATGGTGAGAAAACCCTTGGTTTGTTTGATGATGCAAAGGCCAAGCCCTGACCACAGCCCTTGGAGAAGCACAGCCTGAAATCCTGAGAATGAAAGCTCTCCTCATAGGCCTTGATGAAAGAGGCAACTGCCATAGCCCAGGGCACAGAGGCCTTTTGCTCTTTTGGGCCTTTCAGCCATGCCAGAACCCTGTCATCTCTGCTGCAGGCTGTCCTACACTGGCCCATGCCTGCACCTCTTTCCCTTCAGGCTGTTGACCCCCATCTTGCTTTCCCACCTAGCTCTCACCTGGCATTTCTGTACCTTCAGTCCCATCTCTGCACCCATCGCTGTCTGTTCCTTGAAACATAAAGCCATGGGCTGAGCCAGACTGGGTCTGGGTGACCTCTTGCACCACAAGTCCACCTTTTGAGAGACATTTCTCTTTCCTAACTTTGAGTCTGAACCTTCCAAGCTGCACTTTGCAGAGGTTTCCTTCTCTTCCTGCTAGCAAGAAAACCTACATCATCTCTGCAGCCACATTTCACCTAGTTGTAGGCTGCTACTATAGTGTCAATTCAGCAGGTGGAGTGAATATCATTCAGCAAGCGGATGTAAAGGGGACTTATAGAAGAATGGGTGATGCCATCAGTATAGAGAACTAAGCACCATGGGAGAGCAGTGGGAAAAGGCAATGGTCTGTATTGAGAACTTCTTGGCAAGAGCCAAAAGGAAAGGTGGTGTCCTTGGGTGCAAGGTACCCCATGCTCTGGGGACAGGGTGCCTCATCTGGGACAGCTTCCTGCCTGTAGCACCCTCTCCGATGCACAAACCCCACACTCTGCCCGCACTCACAAGTGTCTCACAGAAGCTTTGCACTTCCCCTGCAGCAGCAACACCTCACTGCAGGAGGTTCCTGCATTCCCCAGGCTCAGGGATGGATGCTGCATTCCAGGCAAGTTTGGGTAGTGCAGGAGAGGGAGACAGGAAGGTGGGCTCATGGGGCATGATGAGCAGCGTTCAGGCACCCCCAGCCGTGGGCATTCCCCATGTGCCACTTGGAGGCATGTTCCCATGAGGGGAAGTTCTCAGATAGCCTGGGCAGGGAGTGAGGGGAAAGTGCAGCCCAGCCCTGGGGAGGGCACATTCAGGCAGCTCTCTTGGAGTCTGGCACTGGAGGTGGCTGCTGGCCGTGCTCTGCTGCCCACAGCCCTTTGCTTCTCCCCGTGAGAGCTCTGTCATCTGCCCTTTGAAACCGTGCTCCCCTGCTTTCAGCACAGGACAGGTGTTTGTGGGGGTTCTTAAGATCACTTTGTGTGTGAAGGCATCATATACAAGTGTTGTAAGCAGAGGGCAAATGGGAAAGGACTGATGGACGCTGCAGCCCTCCTTGCTCTGCACTAAGCTACAAGGAGCTGAGAACTTCTCCCTGTTTCAATATTGTTCTGACTTTCTGTCATACAAAGAATGTTTTATAGCACCCCCCTCCCAAAAAAAAACAAAACAAAAAACCACCTCAGCAGTGTTATGCCAGTAAATAAATAACACAGTCCAAATGACTCTAAGGCCATGCTGATCCTCTTGTGCAGCCAAGACTCACTTGAGTCATGAGTACAAGTAGTGAACTTTACAATGAAGTTGGATTTCATCTGTCATCCCTTGTGAACATCAGAGTTGGACAAAGCACTGCTTCAGAGCAAGGCTGACTCTCATCCAACCTGGCCTTGAACACTGCCAGGGATGGGGCAGACACAGCTTCTCTGGGCACCGTGTGCCAGTGTCCCACCACTCTCAAAGGGAACAACTTCATCTGAATGTCCAAGCTGAATCTCCCTTTTTTCAGCTTAAAGCCATTCCCCCTTGTCCTGTCACTGCACAGCCTCATAAAAAGCCCCTCTCCATATTCTTTGTAGGCCCTGCTTAGACACGGGAAGATTGCTAAGATGTCTCCCTGGAACATTCTTTTCTCTGGGCTGAAGACCAACATCTCTCAGCCTGTTTCCATTGGAGACGTGCTCCAGCCCTTAGAGCATCTTTGTGACTCTTCATAAGCCCGTCATTGTACGATCAGAAGTGAACAAGGGTTAGAAGGGACCCCAGGAGGTCTCAAGTCGAACCTGTCAGGAACAGGGTCAGATCAAGTGGTTCAAGGCTTGATTCAGGCTGAGCTGGAAATTCCCAAGGCCAGAAACTGCACAGGCTCTCTGGGTGACCTGATGCAGCCCTTGCCTGAGCCTATGGGAACAAGGTTTCCTTCTGTACTGCCTGAACCTCTCCTCTGTCACTGTCCCCTACTGCCTTTTGTCCTCCCACCAGGCACCACGGTGAGGAGCCTGGCTCTGTATTCTCCATGTGCTCCTTGCCGCTACAGGCAGCCAGTCCCCAACAGCCTTCCCTTCCCAAGATCTCAGGTCCCCATCAGCCTTCCCTTCTCCAGGCTGGACAAGCCCAGCTCCCACAGCCTCTCTCCACAGGCACTGTGATCCAGTCCCTGCCTGTCCTGAGGGCCCATTGGTAAACCCACTCCTTCTTGCCAATAGCATTCCTGAACTGGGGATCTGAAACCTGGATGGAGGATTCCAGATCATCCCTTCCCTTGTTCTCCTGCCGTGCTCCTGCTCATACAGCCCCCGATGCTGCTGTCCTCCCTTGTTGCCTCCTGTCCAGCTCCTGCCCACCCAGACCTTTCCCATGGGCTGTTCTCAGCCAGGCAGCCCCAGCCTGTGCCGTTGCAGGGCAGTTCCCTGCAGGGACCCCTGTGTTCCCTGCTCCCCTGCCCAGGACTCCCTGAGAGCTCTGCAGCCCCCCCATGCTTTCCCATCGCCCCACACCAGCACAACAGCCCCATTCAATGGGCTCCCCAAGGGCTCTTCCTGCTCCAGGCACAGAGCAGCCATCCCAGAGCTGGAGCAGCCAGAAAGCTGCTTTCATTCCCCTTCACTCCTGTCATGTGAGGACATATCACAGAGAAGAAGTTGCTGCAGGATCATTTATTTCCCTTAAATACAGTCAGAGACCAGAGTGACACAAAGTCTGTGGGTCACACAACACGAGTGGCAACTTAATTAGGAGATGAAAACTGACATTTCTATGAAGACAACATAATCACAAATTGAAATAGGAAAACAAATGTAAAGCAGGAAAGACAGACATGGCCTGTCATGACCTACACTGGAAGCCCTTTCAAGGCTAAAGCAAGCAGCGTATATCTGCTGAAACATATCTGGTCACCAGCTTCCTCACAGCATCCTTGAGCTCCTGGTTCCTCAGGCTGTAGATGAGGGGGTTCACTGCTGGAGGCACCACCGAGTACAGCACTGACACCACCAGATCCAGGGGTGGGGAGGAGATGGAGGGCGGCTTCAAGTAGGCAAAGACAGAAGTGTTGACAAAGAGGGAAAGCACGGCCAGGTGAGGGAGGCACGTGGAAAAGGCTTTGTGGCGTCCCTGCTCAGAGGGGATCCTCAGCACGGCCCTGAAGATCTGCACATAGGACCCCACAATGAAAACAAAACAGCCAACAGCAATCAGGACACCAACCACAACAAGCCCAACTTCCCTGAGGTAGGAGTGTGAGCAGGAGAGCTTGAGGATCTGGGGGATTTCACAGAAGAACTGCTCCACAGCATTGCCTCGGCACAGGGGCAGTGAAAATGTCTTGGCTGTGTGCAGCAGAGCATTGAGAAACCCAGTGCCCCAGGCAGCTGCTGCCAGGTGGACACAAACTCTGCTGCCCAGGAGGGTCCCATAGTGCAGGGGCTTGCAGATGGCCACGTAGCGGTCGTAGGACATGACAGTGAGGAGAAAATACTCTGCTGAAATGGAAAAAAGAAAGAAAAAGAGTTGTGCAGCACAACCTGTGTAGGAGATGGCCCTGGTGTCCCAGAGGGAATTGGCCATGGATTTGGGGACAGTGGTGGAGATGCAGCCCAGGTCCAGCAGGGAGAGGTTGAGGAGGAAGAAGTACATGGGGGTGTGGAGGCGCTGGTCGCAGGCTGTGCTGGTGATGATGAGGCCGTTGCCCAGGAGCGCAGCCAGGGAGATGCCCAGGAAGAGCCAGAAGTGGCAGAGCTGCAGCTCCCGTGTGTGTGCGAATGGCAGGAGGAGGAACTGGGTGATGGAGCTGCCGTTGGACATCTGCTGCCTCTGGGCATGGGGCATCGTCAGAGGAGAAAAAGGCAGTGACAGGTTAGGACAGGAGGGATGTCAGATACAGAAGTTCAGTTTACACATTCACGACTGAGCACATTTTAGTAGGAGAGGAGAGGTTCAGCGTCATCGGCAGTCATGTCATTACACTGCTGAGGCTTCCTCCTAGGTACAATCAGAAGAGCATTGCATCAGGCAAAAGGCTCAGTTCTTTGCAGAACCAAGAGAGCTGCAGTGTCCATCAGTCCTCTCCCACTTGCCCTGTGCTCAAACTTGCACTGCCTGTAAGGTGCCTTCACACACAAATTGATCTTAAGAACTCCCACAAACATCTGTCCTGTGCTGAGACCAGGGGAGAACGGTTTCAAAGGGCAGATCACAGAGCTCTCATGGGGAGAAGCAAAGAGCTGTGTGCAGCAGAGCACAGGCAGCAGCCACCTCCAGTTCCAGACCCCAAGAGAGCTGCCTGAACGCACCCTCCCCAGGGCTGGGCTGCACTTTCCCTGCACTCCCTGCCCATGTCTCTGCTGCCCGGAGCTGTCCCTGCCAGGAGCTGCTGCTCTGTGCACACCTCTGCTCCCTCTCAGTGCTCCCAGAGCCCATGCCATGGGCTGTGTGCTCAGCTCTGCCCTGCACACCCCTGCCTGTGCAGGGGCTCAGGAGCAGCTCACACAAGCCCTCACAAGACTCTCGGTGCCTCCCCCAAAGCAGAGAAGTAAATTCCCAGCTCCCACTGCCCAACCTGCCCACCAAGAGGGAAAACCATCAAAGCTCAGAATCCTTCCCTATCAGGTAAATGATGCCTCAGTGTCTTTCAGAAGGACCCTCTGAAGAAGTGCTCAGAGTGACGGCAGATTGGAGCAGCGTCACCCACCCAGCACTTCCCTTCCCTGCCAGGGGTTTCTCCTTTCCCCACAGCTCCCCCCGAGCTCTATGGGGAGCTCCCGGGCAGGCCGAGTGCTGACCCTGGCAGGCAGCAGAGTCCCTGCCCCTGCACACAGCCTTTGGGCTGCAGGGACCCTGCTGCAAGGGCAGCGCTGGGCACCCCTGGCTGCACACCCACATTCACACCCTGCAGCCAGCCCCGGCACAAGGGACCTGCCTTGTCCTGTCCCTGCATGGTGCAGGGGGAAGCCCTGCTCTGCAGCACGTCCTCCACCTTATCTACAGAGAGAAACTGCAGCTGCATTGCCCTGCACCCAGTGCCTTACCACAAACAGGGCTGGGAAGGTTTCTCCTTCAGAAGGTTCCTCCTCCTCCTCCTCAGCATCCTCCACTGCCAAGTGCCTTTAAGCTCCCTGTGTCTCGCAGGTCTCCCCTCAGTCCCAGCTCAGCAGCAGAGGCCCAGCCCAAGGTGGCTCTGCCTCTGCCCCACTGGGCTCCTTCCAGGGCTCCCTGGGGCTCCAGGGAAACAACATGGGAAACAGCCTGATGATACAAAGATTTAAGTCTAAAAATCTTTGTTTCTTACAATCAATCAATTAATTTGAAAATGGCCCTTTGAGAACATCAAGTCCAACCATTAACCTATCTATGGCAAGTCCACACACTGAGCATGAGAATATCTCTGGTGCGATACCCCGTTTGGATGGTCAGCAACAGCAACTGGGGCTTTAAAGTTGAATTTTACATCCTACCTTAATTTCACTAATTTATATCCTATTCTGTTTGTTGTTAAACATTCTGCTATACATTAGAGCATAGAAATCAGCTGAACAAGTTATGCTGATGCAGAAACCTGTCCATATATATAATTGTAATTAAACGACTCTCTGACGTCTCTATGACATCTCTATGAGTAAAGCAACTCCTCTATGGGTAAAGCAACCAAACATCGCCCTCAATTTATAACTGGAATTCAGCACTACTCTGTTTGCTGGCACAGCGGCAAGAGGTGAGCACACCACTCTGAGAAAGATGGACTGACTTTAGTTACAGGGTGGAATGTGTTGATGCACTTCCCCCCCATTTCCTAGAGCCCTCTGCTTCCCCAGGAGTTCCTGTTAGGCCCCAGCCTTTGCACAGTGCAAGGAGTTGGATGCTGGCTGCTCCCTGGCTGCACCAGGAGCTCTGGTTGCCTGGCAAAGGTGGGAGCAGCACACAGAGATCAGGAAAGTTGGATACTCCCTGCTCATCCCAGGAGCTCTTTCAGGTTGATCAGTCATTCCCTAAATCCTAAACAGTTTCACAAGAGGCATGGGGGACATCTCTGGGAAACATGTTCCAGTGTCTCACCACCCTCACCGGAAAGAATTTCTTCAGAGAACACAGTTTCTGTTTCACTGCAGACAAAGGAGGCAGGAGAGAAGGGGTGGGGAGCACGCACCCCAGCCCCGAGTCTGCACAGGGCAGCGCGGGGTGCTGCTCTTCACTACAGCACAGCTGGGCTGAACTGAGTCAGTGCTTACACAGAAACCTGTCCTTGTCCCTGATGAAGCTCTACAGGCCACAGGCTTCTCCCCAAGTACCAGCCCATCTGTTTTTCTTGTCACGTCTTGCACAGTGTCACAAGCTGTGGCACAAGGGGAGGCCCTTGTTGCTGTTTCTCCTGGAACACAGGGAAGTAGAAAATGAAATACTTTTTTAATAATGAAACCCATTCCAGCTACCACGGAAAATATGGAACAAAATGCTAGAGCCCTACAGGTTTTACCAGGAAGAGCAACAATTAACTAAAAATTCCCTCCTGCGCTGTTTCCTTTCCCAGCCCATAGATAGTTTCCTCAGTAACTGGCAAGTGCACATGACACAGAAGAGATCTGTGTGTCTGCTGCACATGAAGGTGAGCAGTTGCTTTTGGTGTTAGAGCTGTAGAGTCAGATTTATCTCCAAAGCAACTCAACCATGGACCAAGGAAACAGGCAGGGAATTTTCAGCTGGACCTGCAGTAAGGTAAGAAAAGGCAAGGCAAGAAAAGGCAAGGCAAGGCATGGAAAGGGAAGGAAAGGCATGGTGAGGAGACGCAAGGCAAGGCAAGGCAAGGCATGGCAAGGAAAAGAAAGGCATGGCAAGGCAAGATGAAGCAGGGCAAGGAAAGGCAAGGCCATTCCAAGCCAAGCAAGGCAATGAGAGGCGATTCAAGGCGATGCGAGGCAAGGCAAGGGAAGGCAAGGAAATGCAAGGTAAGGACAGGCAAGGCAAGGCAAGGCCAGGCAAAGCCAGACCAGGGCAGGCAACGCCAGGCCAGGCATGGCAAGGCAATGCAAGGCAAATCAAGGCAAGGCAAATCAAGGCAAGACAAGGCAAGGTAAAGCAAAGGAAGGCAAGGCATGGCAATGCATGGCAAGGCAAGGAAAGGCAAGGCAAAGCAAGGGAATGCAAGGCAAGGCAAGGGAAGACAAGGCAAGGCATGGCAAGGGAAAGAAAGACCTGGCGAGGTAAAATGGGGAGAAACAAAGCAATGCAAGTCAAGGCATGGCAAGGGAAGGAAAGGCATGGCGAGGCAAGGCAACGCGAGGCGAGGCAAGGAGAGGCAAGGCAAGGAAAGGCCATTCCAGGCCAGGCAGGGTGAGGCTAATCGAGGCAAGGTGAGGCGATCTGAGGCGATGCCAGGCAAAGCAAGGCAAGATGAGGCGAGGCAAGGCAAGAGAAGGAAAGGCATTGCAAGGCATGGCAAGAAAAGGAAAAGCAAGGCAAGGCAAGGGAAGGCAAAGCAAGGCGAGGCAAAGGCAGGCAAGGCAAGGGAAGGAAAGAACTGTTGTGGTTTAAAACCAGTCAGGCAGCTCGTTCACTCACTCCCCCCCTTCTTTCCTGTCCCCTACTCCCAGAGGGACGGAGAGGAGAATCCAAAAGAATGCAAGTCCCACGGGTTGAGATACGAACAGTTTAGTAACTAAGGTCTAACACACATCACTACTGCTACCACCAATAATAATAATGACAAAGGAAATAACAAGGGAAGAGAATACAACATCTCACCACCAGCCGACTGATAACTCACCCCCCAGCCCTACCAAGCACCAACCGATACCTAGTCCAACCCGGCAGTCCTCTAGCCCTTCTGGGTAACTCCCTGTTACATCCTGGGCATGACATGATGTGGCTTGGAATACTTCTTTGGCCACTTTGTGTCAGGTGTCCTGGCTCAGATTCCTCCCTGATTCCCCTCCTCCCTCGCAGAGCATGAGGCTCAGAAAGTCCTTCGTCAGACCAAAACATTTGCACAGAAACTAAAAACATTGGTGTTATCAGCTCTGTTCCCAGGCCGAAAGTCAAAACTCCCCTATGACTCTTCTTTGACTCCACGATGACTCCTGTATGAGTCCTGCATGAGTCCTCGATGACTCCTCTATGTCTCCTCTATGAACCTATGACACTATGACACCTCTAAGAGACCTCTATGACTCCACTAAGACGCCTCTATGACCCCTCTATGACTCCACTATGACTCCTCTATGACCCCTCTAAGACGCTTCTGTGACCCCCTACGACTCCACTATGACCCCATTACAACCCCTCTATGACCGCTCTATGACTCCACTATGACTCCACTATGACCCCTCTATGACCCATCTGTGACTCTTCTATCAATCCTCTATGATGCCACTATGACTCATCTATGACTACTCTACGACTCTTCCATGTCTCCTCTACGACACCTCTACGAGTCCTCTACGATTCCTCCACGACTCCTCTACAACTCCTCTACAATTCTTCTATGATTTCTCTATGACTCCCCTTTGACACCACTATGACTCCACTATAACTCCTTTATGACTTCTGTATGAGTCCTTGATGACTCCTCTATGGCTTCTCTATCAATCTATGACACTATGACTCCACTATGACACCTCTATTAATCCTCTATGACTACTCTCTGACTCCTCTGTGACACCTCTATCACTCCTGTATGACTCCGATATGACTCCTGTATGACTCCTCTACGACTCTATGACTCCTCAAGCACTCCCCTATGACTCTTCTGTGACTCCAACATGACTACTCTAAGTCTCTTCTATGAATCCTCTATAACTCCTCTATGACTCCTCTATGACTCCAATATGACTCCTCTATGAATCCACTATGACTGATCTATGATTCCACTATGACTCCTCTATGACACCTCTAAGAATATATGACACTATGTCTCCTATATGACTCCACTATGACTCTTTTATGACTTCTCTATTACTCCTCTATGACTCCTACATGACTCCTCTATGACTTCTGTATGACTCTTCTACGATTCCTCTGTGACTCCTCTATGATTGCACTATGACTCCTCTATGACTCCACTATGATTCCTCTATGACTCCACTTTGACTCCACTATGACATGTCTAAGACTCCACTATAACTCCTCTATGACACCTCTAAGAATATATGACACTATGTCTCCTGTATGACTCCACTATGACTCTTTTATGACTTCTCTATTACTCCACTATGACTCCTCAATGACCCCTCTATGACTCCTCTATGACTCTCCTATGACTCCATTATGACTCCTCTTTGGCTCTACGAAACTATGACTCCTCTATGACTCCTCTAGGACTCCTCAATGACTTCACTATGACTTCTATATGACTCCTCTATGCCTCCTCTATGACTCCACTATGATTCCTGTATGACTCCTCTCTGCCTCCTCTATGACTCCACTATGACTCCTCAATGACTCCTATGTGACTCCTCTATGACTCCATTATAATTCCACTGACTCCTCTATGACTCTTCTATGAATCTATGACACTATGTCTCCTCTATGACTCCACTATGACTCTATTATGACTTCTCTATTACTCCTCTATGACTTCACTATGACTCCTCTATGACCCCTCTATGACTCCGCTATGACGGTTTTTGACTCTTCTGTGACTCCTCTATGCTTCCTGCATGATGCCTCTATGACTCTATGACACTAAGACTCCTCTATCACTTCTCTATGACTCCTCTATGACTTCTCTATGATCCCTCAAAGGCGGCCAGAAGTGATGAAGATTGTTGGAAGAAGTAAACGACCCTCAGACACCACCACCACAATTCTGTACGCGTGCGGGGAACTCTCTGGAAAATGATGTAATCTATATGCAGCCTTATGAATATGTATGTATGCCCAGGGACTATGAAAGGACGGCTTGTGTGGCAATTGAGAGACACACGTTAGGAGGAGCTATCCCTGTGTCTCCTGGCACCGCAAGAAAGAATACCTGCTTGTCAGCTTTAAACCTTTGGTGGTGAGTTTGTTCCTGGAGTTTTCTCTGAGATCACCTTGCACACGCAGAGCCGTGCACTGCAGCAGCAGCGTCTCTCTGGCCTCCTGCTGCCACTGTCAGAGGCTAGAGGCACCTCAGCCCTGCGCTGTTGTCGACCTGGTCTGCCCTCACCTGAGGGCCCAGCACACAACTTTGCTGACTCATGGTGGCACTGCTGGCTCTGCGGGTACAGGGGCAGGAGAAGGGCCCTGGCTGATGCTGCTCCTTGTGGTGTTGTGGTGGCTGCGGAGGTCACAGCCCCGGAGCAGGCACCTGCATCTCCTGGTGCCTCGGATGTCCCTGGTGGCTCCTCAACTGTTGGAGCTGGTTCTGCTGACACAAGTGCTTCACCCTCCTCTTGGTCCACCCAAGAGCCATGCTGAAGCTGAGGGAAACCGCATCCACTCTTTGCCTCCTCACGCACAACTGCAGGCTCTCAGCTTGGCCAGGCAACAGTTACCCTTCGGACGGCTTTTAGGTGCCCAGAGGTGTCACCCAAGGGGACTCTGATGCTGGCACACGCCTCACCAAAGGAAGCTTGTACAGCCTGGGCTCCCCTGGGTTGTCCTTGGTACCTTTATCAAAGGTAACTGCAACATGTCCTTGTCCTCCCTCCCAAGAGACCTCTGCCAATCCAATGGCCTTTCACAAGGGGGATCCCAAAGGAATGCCGATCTTCCCCTGTAACTGCACTGCCACTGTCCTGCCTGTTACACCGTGTCCTTCATTCCTCCCATCTTTCGTAGATTTTCCTTTCAAATAACCCTTTCAAATAAATTCTATCAGATGCCCTTTGTAATCTTCCTGCACTCGGAAACCTCCCCAGTTCCCTGGAAGACAATCTGGAAGACTTGACAAAAACTTCATGGTGAGACATGGCTCATCAGGGTTTAATGAGCCCCATGGTGTATTTGGGCTGAGTCCTTGAACCTCAGGTGCTGAGAGGAGACTGAGGAAACCTCTCAAGAAGTCCAACTCAGAAACAAAGCCCCAAGAGTGTGCAGCATGAATGGGCCCCACTGAGGGCTGCTGCTGACAAAGCCTCCCCAGGGACTCATTAAAGCAAGTAACTGGAGGCTGTGATTACAGGACACAAAGGCAAAGTGCAGGTGTCTGATGGTGAGAAAACCCTTGGTTTGTTTGATGATGCAGAAAGGCCAAGCCCTGACCACAGCCCTTGGAGAAGCAGAGCCTGAAATCCTGAGAATGAAAGTTCTCCTCATAGGCCTTGATGAAAGAGGCAACTGTCATAGCCCAGGGCACAGAGGCCTTTTGTTCTTTTGGGCCTTTCAGCCATGCCAGAACCCTGTCATCTCTGCTGCAGGCTGTCCTACACTGGCCCATGCCTGCACCTCTTTCCCTTCAGGCTGTTGACCCCCATCTTGCTTTCCCACCTAGCTCTCACCTGGCATTTCTGTACCTTCAGTCCCATCTCTGCACCTATGGCTGTCTGTTCCTTGAAACACAAAGCCATGGGCTGAGCCAGACTCCTTCTGGGTGACCTCTTGCACCACAAGTCCACCTTTTGAGAGACATTTCTCTTTCCTAACTTTGAGTCTGAACCTTCCAGGCTGCACTTTGCAGAGGTTTCCTTCTCTTCCTGCTAGCAGCAAAAACTACATCATCTCTGAAGCCACATTTCACCTAGTTGTAGGCTGCTACTATAGTGTCAATTCAGCAGGTGGAGTGAATATCCCTTAGCAAGCTGATCTAAAGGGGACTTATAGAAGAATGGGTGATGCCATCAGTATAGAGAACTAAGCACCATGGGAGAGCAGTGGGAAAAGGCAATGGTCTGGATTGAGAACTTCTTGGCAAGAGCCAAAAGGAAAGGTGGTGTCCTTGGGTGCAAGGTACCCCATGCTCTGGGGACAGGGCACCTCATCTGGGACAGCTTCCTGCCTGTAGCACCCTCTCTGCTGCACACACCCCGCTCCCTGCCTGCACTCACAAGTGTCTCACAGAAGCTTTGCACTTCCCCTGCAGCATCGACACCTCACTGCAGGAGGTTCCTGCATTCCCCAGGCTCAGGGATGGATCCTGCATTCCAGGCAAGTTTGGGTAGTGCAGGAGAGGGAGACAGGAATGTGGGCTCATGGGGCATGATGAGCAGCGTTCAGGCACCCCCAGCAGTGGGCATTCCCCATGTGCCATGCGGAGGCATGTTCCCATGAGGGAAAGTTCTCAGATAGCCTCTGGTTTGTCCAGGGCCTGCAGCCACACTCCAGGAACACCTACTCCTCCTCCACCTACAGACACCAACTGCTCCCCATTGCTGGGCTCCGTCCTGCTTGTAAGGACTTGTTAAAGCCCTGAACCATCGCCTTGCTTCTTGCTGACTTCCCTCCACCCTCTCTCACCTCCCTACACACTGCTCATTGCCACCAGTAACTAACTGAAGAGTAAAGAAGCTCTCAAGGCTTTCCTCAGGGGCTGACCATGTTTCTCCATTCACCATTGATGGATCCATTGATTGCCAGGTGTGAGGTTCCTGCAGAGGCAGAGATGCCCCTGGGCAGAGCCCTGCTGCCGGGAGGGGTTTGCAGGGCAGAGCTGAGCACACAGCCCATGGCATGGGCTCTGGGAGCACTGAGAGGGAGCAGAGACATGGGCAGGAAGTGGGGGGAAAGTGCAGCCCAGCCCTGGGGAGGGTGCGTTCAGGCAGCTCTCTTGGGGTCTGCCACTGGAGGTGACTGCTGGCCATGATCTGCTGCACACAGCCCTTTGCTTCTCCCCATGAGAGCTCTGTGATCTGCTCTTTGAAACCGTGCTCCCCTGCTTTCAGCACAGTCAGATGATCGGAGCTAGCCTAGCTAGACCCACAGCCGGCATGCTTCAGCGACGCGAGGGTCAACGGAGATGAGGAAAATCAGAGGGGATAGCGCAGAGACATCGCGATTCCCGACATCTCCCGATCCCCGAAGCCCCAGCAGCCCTTGCGAGAGAGAGGCTGATGTGGCGGGGGGCGTTCCCACGGTGACGGCGACCACTCCCCTGCTGCTTGCCTTGAAAAAGTCTTTGACAGGGCAGCGACCTGTCGCTGCCCACCGGGCACAGGGAGGAACGAGCAGGTCGTGTTGCTGCCCCTGTTGCTGGTGTCCCAGACTGCGCACCAATATGGTTGCCTCCAGAAAGAGAGCTTGCAGTAAGGTGACTACAGCAACTCAGACAGAGACCCCGTCCCAGACCGTGGCTGTTCAGGTCTCTGGGTGCAGGGAGTGCCAGAGCCTGCTGCTGCCGGGGGAGGGAGGACAGCATTCCACCTGCGTGAGGTGTGAGCAGGTAGAAGATCTGCTTAGCCTGGTGGCAAGGCTTAAGGAGGAGGTTGAGACGCTGAGGACCATCAGGGAGTGTGAAAGGGAGATCGACTGGTGGAGTAACTCCCTGGCATGCCAGTCGGAACGGTTCCAGGGAGATACTCCCCGAAAGGGGAAGGACCCCCTGCCTTCTCACACGGAGGGGGATGGCCTTAGACAGCCCCTGCCCTGTAGCTGTTGCGCAGAGGTAGGGGACCAAAAAGACGACGAGGGCTGGAAGCGAGTTCCAGTTCGGCTTCATGGGAAACCCTCCCCCCTTCCTGCCCTGCTTCCCCAGGTGTCCCTCCATAATAGGTTTGAGGCCCTGGATCTTGAAGGATAGGTAGGTGAGAATGTGGGGCAAGGCCAGCCCACAAGGCCACATAGGAAAAGGGGGTCGACTTTGCACCTCAAGACTGCCTCTGTTAAGAAAGAAAGAAGGGTCATTGTAGTAGGGGATTCCCTTCTGAGAGGAACAGAGGGCCCGATATGCAGAATTGACCCTCATCATAGGGAAGTGTGTAGTCTGCCTGGAGCCCGGATCAGGGATATCACCAGGGCGCTCCCCAACCTGGTGCACCCGACAGACTACTACCCACTGCTGGTCTTCCAGACAGGTGGGGGGGAAGCTGCTTCCTGCAGTCTGAGGGGGATGAAGAAAGACTACAGGGCCTTGGGGCGGATGGTGAAAGAGTCTGGGGCTCAAGTGATCTTCTCCTCACTCCTTCCATCTTCCACTGATGATGTGGGAAGGAATGGGAAGATTCAGTTCATAAACAATTGGCTTCGAGACTGGTGCTACAGGCAGGGCTTTGGATTCTTTGATAACTGCTGGTTTTATAGGGCACCAGTCTGGACAGTGACAAGTGGGAAAGGTTTGTCTCACAGAGGCAAAAGGATGCTGGGGCACGAATTAGCAGGGCTCATTTGGAGAGCTTTAAACTAGATTCAAAGGGGGATGGGGTTGTAGCTGGGCTTGCCCCAGTGGGGCAGCACTCCAGAACTGATGAAGACTGGGAGGCCTCCTATAATCCTTGGGTGAAATCGATGTGCTCAGCTCGCTCCCTGGAATGTCTGTACACCAATGCGCGCAGCATGGGAAATAAGCAGGAGGAGTTGGAAACCTGTGTTAAGTCAGGAGACTATGATCTGGTGGCAATTACAGAGACGTGGTGGGACAGCTCACATGACTGGAATATAGTCACACATGGAGGGCTATGTCCTTTTCAGGAAAGACAGGCCAGCCAGGAGGGGTGGTGGGGTTGCTCTTTATGTGCGAGAGCAGCTACAATGCACCGAGTTCTGTCCAGGGACAGATGACGAGCGAGTTGAGAGTCTGTGGGTGAGAATTAAGGGGTGGGCTGGCAGGGGGGATACTGTTGTAGGTGTCTGTTACAGACCACCAGATCAGGGTGAGGAAGTTGACGAGGCCTTCTACAGGCAGCTGAGAGCGGCCTCACAGTCACAGGCCGTGGTTGTCGTGGGGGATTTTAACTTCCCTGATGTTTGCTGGAAGGATCACTCACCAACCCAGCCACAGTCCAGGAGGTTCCTCCAGTGTATGGATGATAACTTCCTCCTGCAAATGGTGGATGAGCCGAGCAGGAGAGGAGTGCTGCTGGATCTCATCCTCACTAACAAGGAGGATCTGGTTGAAGCAGTAAGGGTTGAGGGCTGCCTTGGTTGCAGCGACCACGAGATGGTGGAGTTCAGGATCTTGTGTGGTAGGACTAGTAGAATACCAAGTGGACTTGCAACCCTGGACTTTAGCAGGGCAAACTTTGGCCTTTTCAAGCAATTGCTAGGGGAAATTCCATGGGCAAGGCTGCTTGAAGGTAAAGGGGCCCAAGATAGTTGGTTGACATTCAAGGACTGCTTTTTCCGTGCTCAAGATCGGAGCATCCCGACAGGTAGGAAGTCAAGGAAGAGGGCCAAGAGACCTGCGTGGCTAAATAGGGAATTGCTGGGTATGCTCAAGTGGAAGAGGAGAGTTTACAGGTCATGGAAGGAGGGGCTGGCCACTTGGGAGGAATATAAGGCTGCTGCTAGAGGATGTAGGAAGACAGCTAGGAGGACTAAGGCATCCTTAGAATTAAACCTGGCAAGAAGGGTCAAGGACAGCAAAAAGAGCTTTTTCAAATACATGGCAGACAAAACTAACACCAGAGGCAATGTAGGCCCACTGATGAACGGGATGGGTGCCCTGGTGACGGAAGATACAGAGATGGCAGAGTTACTGAACGCCTTCTTTGTCTCTGTCTACTCTGCTGCAGGCAGTCCTGAAGAGCCCTGTATCCCTGAGACCTTAGATGAAGTCAGGTCGACGGAGCGGTTTGCCTTAGTCGATGAGGAATGGGTTAGAGACCAGTTGAGCAACCTGGACATCCATAAATCCATGGGTCCAGATGGGATGCACCCGCGGGTGCTGAGGGAACTGGCGGAAGTCATTGCTAGACCACTCTCCATCATCTTTACCAAGTCTTGGGAAACGGGAGAGGTGCCTGAGGACTGGAGGAAAGCAAATGTCACTCCAGTCTTCAAAAAGGGCAAGAAGGAGAACCCGGGTAACTATAGACCGGTCAGCCTCACCTCCATCCCTGGGAAAGTGATGGAACACCTTATCCTTGGTGCCATCTTAAGGCATATCAAGGATAAGAGGGTTATGAGGGGCAGTCAACATGGCTTCACCAAGGGGAAATCATGTTTGACCAATCTCTTAGCCTTTTATGAGGAAATAACACGGTGGATGGATGATGGCAGAGCGGTGGATGTGGTCTACCTTGACTTCAGCAAAGCATTTGACACAGTCTCCCACAGCTAAATTGAGGAAGTGTGGTCTGGGTGATCAGGTAGTGAGGTGGACTGCGAACTGGCTGAAGGAGAGAAGCCAGAGAGTTGTAGTCTATGGGGCTGAGTCTAGTTGGAGGCCTGTAACTAGTGGAGTGCCTCAAGGGTCAGTACTGGGACTGGTATTATTTAATATATTCATCAACGATTTAGATGAGGGAATTGAGTGTACTATCAGCAAGTTTGCTGATGACACTAAGCTGGGAGGAGTGGCTGACACGCCAGAAGGCTGTGCTGCCATCCAGCGAGACCTGGACAGGCTGGAGAGTTGGGCAGGGAATAACTTGATGAAATATAACAAGGGAAAGTGTAGAGTCCTGCATCTGGGCAGGAACAACCCCAGGTTCCAGTATAGCTTGGGAAACGACCTGTTAGAGAGCAGTGGAGGAGAGAGGGACCTGGGGGTCCTAGTGGACGACAGGATGACCATGAGCCAACATTGTGCCCTTGTGGCTAAGAAGGCCAATGGCATCCTGGGGTGTATTAGAAGGGGGGTGGTTAGTAGGTCGAGAGAGGTCCTCCTTCCCCTCTCCTCTGCCCTGGTGAGACCCCATCTGGAATATTGTGTCCAGTTCTGGGCCCCTCAGTTCAAGAAGGACAGGGAGCTGCTGGAGAGAGTCCAGCGCAGGGCAACAAAGATGATTAAGGGAGTGGAGCATCTCCCTTATGAGGAAAGACTGAGGGAGCTGGGTCTCTATAGTTTGGAGAAGAGGAGACTGAGGGGTGACCTTATAAGTGTCTATAAATATATAAAGGGGGAGGGTCACGAGGATGGAGCCAGGCTCTACTCAGTGACAAACAATGATAGGACAAGGGGTAATGGGTACAAACTGGAACACAAGAGGTTCCACTTAAACTTGAGAAGAAACTTCTTCTCAGTGAGGGTGACGGAACACTGGAACAGGCTGCCCAGGGAGGTTGTGGAGTATCCTTCCCTGGAGACATTCAAAACCCGCCTGGACACATTCCTGTGTAACATTATCTAGGTGTTCCTGCTCCGGCAGGGGGATTGGACTAGATGATCTTTCGAGGTCCCTTCCGATCTCTAGCATATTGTGATACTGTGAGGCTATGGGAGAGAAAGACTGAGATGAGCTCTTAGGCAGAAGCTCTTCCCTGGGAGGGTGCTGAGGTGCTGGCACAGGGTGCCCAGAGAAGCTGTGGCTGCCCCATCCCTGGCAGTATTCAAGGGCAGGTTGGACACAGGGGCTTGGAGCAAGCTGCTCTAGTGGAAGGTGTGCCTGCCCATGGCAGGGGTTGGAGCTGGAGGAGCTTTAAGCTCCCTTTGAACACAAACAAGGCTGGATTCTACGATCCAGGCCCATGAAATTGTCCTTAATACACAAACATGCCAACACACTGACCCTCCAACTCACTGGCTTTTGGCATGAGCCATCTCTGTCAAGCAAGGCAGCTGTAGAAGTGAACTTTGCTGTTAACAAAGAAGAAAGTTTCTTTCCTGTTATCCCCAGCTAATTAGTCTCTGATGGCTTGTTATGAAGAATGAGGGAAGTAGCATCCAAGTCTTCTGAGAAGCTTTCGTGGTGATGAGGAAACTTCCTTGGTAAACCCCAGAAGGTCTTGTTAAAGGTGATGACTCCTGGAGGGGAGCTTGGTCCCCAGGGACCACTTCTTGCTTTGGCAAAGTGAGCAGCATCACTTGTGATGGAAGTAGCTGTGAGTGCTTGTATTGTGAAAGCCGGGATCTTGGGCCTGCTGGAGGGCTTTCTGTGCTCATACAAGCTTGGTCCTACTCTCTTTTTAAAGACACATCCCAGTCTTCATGACATGTGCAGATAATGTGGTTCTTGCTAATGGGGTGCTTTGTCCCTTCCTGCTTTTGACCCCTAATAAAGGGAGCTGGGGAAGCTCATTGCATTTCTCTTCACTTTTGGGCCTCCTCAAGGACACTTTATACATTGAATTTCTTGTGATTAGTTGTCTTGGGATGGATTTATTTGTGTCTCTCTTTAGTTCTTTACCTGTTAAAAATGTTCTTAAACTGTTAAACTGAGACAAGTTGTAGCCCACTACATCCATCCTCCATGTCTGCCTGGCTTTCATAAATGTGATTTTCCTACCATTATGAATTTGGGATTGGAGAATAAGCATGGCAATGGGGTCACCTGACTCAACATCTAAAATTCCTTGCCTAGTTATGAGATAGTCAGGACCCTTCTAGAACGGATGGGAATAAGAGGATGTTTTATTACATCCTAGGACAGCTGGTGAGGATGGATGTGGTTCAGAGCAGGTCTGAACATCAGAAGGACTTGTACCATGCACTCTCTCTCCATGGTATGTGCATCTCTGAATAGCTTTCTCTGGATTAAATGAATTCCAGTCAGGATGTGAAGGCATCCTGGAGGTCAGACTGGATCAGCTGGCCCCCTCAAACCTATTTTCAGTTTGTTTTAATCCAAATGACAGGACAAGAGGAAACTGCCTCAAGTTGCACCAGGGCAGGTTTAGATGGAGCTGAGGAACAATTCCTGCCCCAAAGGGTGCTCAGGCATTGGAACAGGCTGCCTAGGACAGGGCTGCAGTCATCATCCCTACAAGTGTTCACACACTGTGTAGATGTGGCCCTCAGTGCCATGGGTCAGTGGTGGCCTTGGCCTTGGCAGGGCCGGGTAAGGGTTTGACTGGATGAGCTTGAAGGAATTTTCCAACCTGGTTGATTTAATGAGTCTAAAAGGAGGTACAGAAACACACCTTCACTGAGCACAGGTGGGGACACAAAACTCTGATTTAATGACTAAATTTGAAGAAAATGAAACTACTTCAGATCTCCTAATCCCTCCTCCCAACACTCTTAAAAGAGGTATTTTAGTTTTCCTTTCAGTAGGACTAAAACTTCATAAAGAAAAAAGAAAGATAATGTAAGAACCAAGAAACCACTTTTTTGCATGTTTTCTTCTGGTGGTGGTGGAAACTATCACTTCAGTTGCAGGGAAGGAGACAGATGCAATGAAATGCCCCAGGTCAGGTTTGCTTGCCCTCATACAGATATGTGGTGCCATTTGCTCTGTCCTGAAGGGCCAAGGACATTGCCATGCACTTGACATGTACATCATGCAACCTTCAGGAGGGTTGGGTCATTCTGGAGCAACATTGAAAGCTCAGAGGCACACCCAAGGGCATCTCCAGTGTGTTAGTAGTCAATGTTCAGGCAACTGAAGTCAGTCTCAGATGCCTTTATGCTTCCTGATATGGGTTGATCCAATCTGACCTGCTCTACCCATGCTCATGTGTATGTTTCATTGGGATAATAGTCTAGGACTACGGAATTGTGTGTATGTGGTGCTGGCATCATTGTGAAGAAATAACTGGGACAGCTCAGGAACAGGCACATGTTATTTCATGACTTCTGGTTGCCCAAAGCAGTGGTAAATGCTCCATCCCTGGCAGTGCTCAAGGTCAGGTTGGATGGGGCTTGGAGCAAGCTGCTCTAGTGGAAATTGTCCTTGTCCATGGCAGGGGGCTGGGGCTGGATTAGCTTTAAGGTCCCTTCCCACACAAAACATTCTCTGACACATGGAGCTCCAGTTGAGCTACTGATTTGGGCATGAGTAATGAATGTTTAATTCAGATAAAGCACAGTGCGAAGGTGATGTGCAACAATCCCAACTGCTGCTAACATCCCATTTTATAGCAGATATATTTTGCATATGGGGGGAGGTGGAAGGGAGAGGAGGTCTGTCTGCACAGTGCCATCTCCTGTCCCTCATGATGAACTTCAAGATCTGAAGAGCTTATGTCCCTGCGTGGGCTGTGAAAAGTGACAAAGGAAGACACAAGCAAGACAAGGTCGGTGCACTTCTAGCTGTGTGCATCCTTGGGGACATAAGCCCTGGGTTTTGTCCAGAGACAAAGAACTGAGCAGCACACCCAGCAAAGGAGATGCTCTTTTCCTCAGAGATGCAGTTCAGAAGGATCTTGGGGGTGTAGACATAGGAATACCAGAGGTGCAGGAAGGACAAATTGCCAGTGAAAAAGTACATTGGGGTATGGAGGCGTGAGCTGCAGTATATCACCACTATGAGGGTGATGTTGCTCATGAGGGTGGTGATGTAGGCTAAGGTGAACACCATGAACAAGAGAAGCTGCAGCTTTGAGTCAGTGGTGAGCCCCAAGAGGATGAAGTTGGTGACTGAGCTGTGGTTCCTCTCTTCCTTGGTGAGGGAACTGAACTGGAGACATGGATCCCAGTGGCTATTTCACAGCTGCAGTGTGGGGTCTTGATCATGGGTTAAGAGAGGGGCTTCTATGGTGCTGGCATTGCTGTCTGTACCAAGACACAGCTGTACACACAAAAGAGAAAAGCAGAGTAAATTTTGTATTGAGAAGACCTGTTATGCTGATTTTGCTTGTGCTATTTTATCGGAGAATGATGAAATGGTTTGGAGAGGACCCTAAAGCTCATCCAGTTCCAACCCCCTGTCCAAGGCAGGGCACCTTCTATTAGAGCAGGTTGCTCCAAATGCCATCCAACCTGGCCTTGAGCACTTCCTTGCATTCCCTCACTTCTATGAATATGAGATCTCAATTTCGATGTCACATTAAATTGCTCATACATTAAGACTCTTTAATTAGAATTTCACATGGAGAAACTGGAGATAGAGGCTGAAGACAAATGCATGTAGGGTCACCATCTGCTACAGCCCAACACAGTTTGATTAGATTCACTGTCATCAGTCCTACCACTAAAAGCATTGTCTCATTGATTATTCCCTTTTCCATGAGCAAACACTGAAGGGCTGGATGTGCACCTAAAAGCCTTAAATACAAGTCTGTGTATGTTAGGACCTCTGGTTTTAGGCACTTTACTGAAAGCAGCATTTATTCAGTGCTAGTGTGTGTTTGCACAGCTGAGTACAGGCACAGAAGCTGGAATTAATCTCACCTGACATTGCCAGCCTAAAAATGAATGACTTCAGCTCTTCCATAGCCAATGGAAGTGATAGACTCTTCCATAGGAAGACCAGAAGATGAGCTGTGGCCTGCTGCTTCCTTGCAGTTTCCTCTATGCTCCAGTCAGGTTTGGAGGACCCTCTCTCAATTGCCTCTCATGCTGGATGCTCCTCAATGGGCTTGATGATTTTCTTATCTGGCCTCATATGTTGATTCTAATGTTTGTCATCAGGTACCACAAGGGGTGGGCAGAGAGATGAGGAGACAAAGAAAAGAAAGATGAATCACCTGGAAGATTTACCTTCTTGGCTAATACGATGCTGTACCCCTTGTTGACCCTTTTTACCTGCGAATACTCACTCATGGTCTTGTCCAGCAAGATCCCATGTGTCCCACGGAGCCGTGACCTAGAACATATCACCACCATGAGTGTCTAACATGGGCTCACAAGTTTAGAGACCACAATAACAAAAGCACACTGAAGATCTCTGTGTGACAGCCCCAGACCAGCTCATCTCAGAGGGCAGAGCAAGCAGGTGTGTCCTCTCCTGTCCCAGCATTGCCTGTGGTGTGTGGTTGGGGATATTTATCCATTGCTTCATTCTGTATCTCCTTAGGCACCAGGTCCCTGAAGCAGATACTCAGTGTGGCCTTTGCCCCAATGAAGTGTTGCTGCACAGCCGTGCATCCCCCAGAGAGGGCCTCAGTTACTCCCTGCACCAAGAAAGACCATTTCAGACCTTTTTGTAGCTCTCCATGTTATGTGATCACTGTTTCCATCACTGCAGAACAAAGGTGCAATCTCAAGAACAATCATGTTCTTTACATTGAGCTGATTATATCTTTTTACCAGCCTGAATGTAGGAGGAAACAAGAACTCTTCCTTGGAGTCTTCCCCAGAGCATCCTTCAGCTCTGTGCTCCTGCAGATGTGGATCTGGGCTCTCAACATGGGGATTATCAAGGTGAAGTCAACAGGCACCAGGCTGGACAGAGTCTTGGGTGACTTGGTGCAGTGTGAGGCATCCCTGCCCATGGCAGGGGGTTGGGCTTTCAGGTCTTTTCCAACCCAAACCATTCCATGATTCTATGACACCCCTTTGTCCTGGTGCAGGGAATAACTTGAGCTCTGCAGTCAACAGTGAGAAGTGGGAATTTCTGGGTAGTACTCAGTTCAGCTATTTAGGGTGGTTGTTTTGGAGTAAGGTGAATTGCTTCTTAGAGGACCTGGCAACAATAGGGTGAGAAGGGTCAGATGAAGAACCAAGCCTGTAGACAACAACATTCAGCTAAACCATGCTGAGATTTAGCTGGTATGTTCAGTATAAGCACTGAGTTAGTTATAAATGATCTGTCAAAGAAAAACCCAAGCAGAGGAACCCCAAATGTTCTTTCTAATTGAATTTTGACATTTCTTCCTGAAGTCCTGCAGGAGAAATCCCATCCCAATCCATTGGACTGACCACAATGACTGGCACCAGCCTGTGCATCACTTGCTAAAGCCACTGAATGATTCATTTCATCCCCTTTTAGGCAACTGAGTGCTCATCAAGTCAGTGTTGAAATGATACAGATTTGAGTGGAATGAAATGAAGCTTCAAGTGCAGCTGATGAGCATTTTCTTATGCATTTGTCTGGGTGACTTTTCTGATTCTCAGGACAACTTCTTAGGGGTTATGGACCCAAAATGGATCTATTTAGGGAAAGAAACCACACAGACCCAATAGTGTGTTTTTTTTTTTTGGGTAGGTTTTGCTTTCTGCATCCCTTTACGTTAAAATTCACTGGAGGGGTCTGGTATCATGGCACACTCGAGCACAGACTGTGTCACTCCTGAGTGACTGAGGTTTAGTGAATGGAATGAGAATGATTAGAACCAATAACCCAGACACAACCAGGCAGACTTCCTGGTGCTTCAAGCTGATGATGCTTTCCCTACCTTAGATATCTGCCAGAAAATGTTGTTATTGTCTTTTTAGACATAAATTGTGCTGCAAAGCTGGGCACATCATTGTGTGTAAGTGAGCTGTGAATGTGGGATGAGGTAGATCTTTGGTGAGAAGCTGTGAGGGCTGGAGAAGCTCTGCTCTGGAGCCAGGCTGAGAGAGCTGGGCTGGGTCAGCCTGGACAAGAGAAGGCTCCTGAAGGGGGGACCTTAGAGCAGCTCCAGTGCCTAAAGGGGCTGCAGGAAACCTGGAGAGGGGCTTTGGCCAAGGGTCTGTAGGGACAGGCCAAGGGGAATGGCTTTAATCTGCCCAAGGGGAGACTGAGATGAGCTCTTAGGCAGAAGCTCTTTCCTGTGAGGGTGCTGAGGCGCTGGCACAGGGTGCCCAGAGAAGCTGTGGCTGCCCCATCCCTGGTAGTGTTCAAGGGCAGGTTGGACACAGGGGCTTGGAGCAAGCTGCTCTAGTGGAAGGTGTCCCTGCCCGTGGCAGGGGTTGGAGCTGGATGAGCTTTAAGGTGCCTTTTAACACAAAGCAGGCTGGATTCTATGATCCAGGCCCATGAAATTGTCCTTAATACACAAACATGCCAACACACTGACCCTCCAACTTTGGGCATGAGCCATCTCTGTCAAGCAAGGCAGCTGTAGAAGTGAACTTTGTTGTTAACAAAGAAGAAAGTTTCTTTCTTCTTGTCCCCAGCTAATTAATCTCTGATGGCTTTTTATGAAGAATGAGATAAGTCACATCCAAGTCTTCTGAGAAGCTTTAAGGTCCCTTTTAACACAAACCATTCCATGATTTTATGTCTCTAGGATAGCCCTGAGGCTCAGCCATGCTCCAGGTTACCATGGCCCTGGCAGAGGGTGCAGCTCTATGGGTTGGGGTAATGCAGACATTGGAACGTTTTGGTGAATTTTCATGTATATATTGTTTTTCCACCACAAATCAACTCTCTGTGCAGGAAGGCAGCAGTAGAGACATCAGGGTAGGCAATGCCATTGGTGCAGGCTGCTATGGGCTGCCACATATCAAGTCTGAAGGCTGATGAGCAACACAATAGCTCCTATGATCTTTTCTGGTCAGGATGCCATGGAGATCATTGCTGTGTACAGAGAGATGGCAAGCAAAGGTGTGGAGCAGTGGACAGTGGTTTTCTTGATAGGGTCTGCCTTTTGATGAGTATTCATCACTACTACATCTTAAAGTTCTTTCAAAGTGCCTTCATTCATTCCAGAGGTCACACAAGTACCATATTTAACTTAAGGTGTTTGCTGTCTGAAATGCAATGAGGTGAATGGTGCTGGAAATCTTTTAATGAGACTTGAGAATCAAAGTCTAAAATAACTTCCTGCACATTGTGCCAGATATTTCCTGTCCTCTCTATTTATCTTGTGTTTGTATACTTTTCTTATGGCCATTACTGACCGTCTAGAAATGAAGTTCCATTTACTGCAACAGTAGAATTCACTCTCTCTTTATTCTGATTTGCGAAGTGAAAGTCATGCAAAACAAAACACAGCTCATACATTGAGCGCAGGGAATTATAAAAGATTTTGTAATGTTCTTATTTGCATATGCAGGAGGTGATATAAAAGCAGCCAGTGCATCATGGAAGTTAAGAATCCCCCAGCAAATGTTGCCCATCTGAGATACTTAATAAACAGCTGAGCATCTCCCCACATCTCCATTCTACCTGGCCCTAAACTTACAACATTCAATATCACTTTATTTTCAAGAGTCTCCTCAAAGCCTCCTTCACATCTTTATTCCTCAGGCTGTAGATCAAGGGGTTCAACATGGGAGGCACCACGGTGTAGAGCACCACAGCCCATTTGTCTCCTACTCTTGAGCTATTTGAGGTGGGGTTTAAGTAAGTGAAGAAGGATGCCCCACAGAAGATGCTGACAGTGGTGAGGTGGGATGTGCAGGTGGAGAAGGCTTTGCGCTTGCCCTCGGCTGAATTGATGCTCAGGATGGTGGCGATGATGGCCACGTAGGAGAGCAGGATAACCAGGATGCTGGACACACCAAAGAGAGATGCTGCAGTGGTCAGGATGATGTGGCTGAAGGTGGTGTCAGAGGTGGAGAGCGAGATGAGAGGGGAAATGTCACAGAAGAAGAGGTCGATGGCACTGGAGCTGCAGAAGGACAGGGTGGACATGCTGATGGTCTGTCCCACACCATTGGTCAGCCCCACGAGGTACGAGCCAGTCACCAGCTGGAAACAGCACTGTGGGGACACGACAAGGGGGTACAGGAGGGGATGGCAAATGGCTACATAACGGTCGTAGGCCATTGCAGCCAGCAGGAAGTACTCGGTCATCCCAAAGAGATCAAAGAGAAAGACCTGAGCCACACACCCAGCATAAGCAATGCTCTTCTTCTCTGACATCAAGTCAACCAACATCTTGGGGGTGATGATGGTGGAAGAACAGAGGTCTACAAAGGCCAGATTGCCCAGGAAATAATACATGGGGGAGTGGAGGTTGGGGCTGGCCCTGATTAAGATGATGATGGCCAGGTTGCCCACAATGGTGACAAGGTAGGTGAGCAGGAAGAGCAGGAACAAGCAGGCCTGAGTCACCGGGTCCTCTGTGAAGCCCACCAGGTTGAACTCGGTCACTTGGGTGCAATTGCTTTGTGCCATGGGCTGGATGGTGCCTTGTGTGTGAGCTCCTGGCTGGAGGTTTCTTCTCCAAGAGGCGGGGATGTCCCAGGTGGAAAAGCCTCTGTGTGGTGGGAGCTGCTCAGAGACAGTCCCACAGGATGGAAAGGGAAAGTTCAGGCACAGATCAATGAGGAACAGGTTGGTGAAAGTCCTGTGCCAGCACAGGTAGAACAAAGGGGTGCTCAAGCAGTTAAACACCATGGCACAACGTGGTGTGTGCTCCTCTGGCTCACTTCTGGATGTTGAGCAATGACCACTTTGGAAATCAGTAGGGAGGTTCCACTCACCCAAGTAGCTTTACCTTAGTACCGCACCTCATCGCCTGCTTTAGTGCTCAGCCTGTGGCTTGGAGACCATCCGGCTCAACCTGGAACATAGAGAAACGTGGTGCTTTCACAGTGCAGAGCTGATCCTTCATCCTCTTACGGGCATTTGCCAGCCAACCCTATGATCCTATGCTACCTTACACAGTGGTTAGTATCGGTTTCCCCTCCCTCCTGACACACTTTGTCAGATCTAAAAACTTTCATGGTTCTTTAACCTTTCCCTTGAGTCTCCAACAGAAATGGGCACTCCCCAGAGCTCAGCAATCCCTACTTGCACACATGTTTGGGGGAAAAAAGTAATCTTTTGGAGCTGCCTCATCTCAGCAATGGGGAGCACCCTGAATGTCCTGTACAGGAAAGCTTCTGGTGCTCATCCAGGAAACCTTTTTTGCTCAGAGGTGAGGAAGCCTCCTGAGGGTGCTTTCCATGAGGGTGATCTCCAAACCTGTCTTCTCAGCAGCAGCATGGGGAGCACACAGCACAGGCAGCTCCCTGGGAAGCCCAGAGCATCATCAAGAAACCCCGGACCCTGCAGTAGGGCAGGACATGAAGACAGGAGCTGCTGCTTGTTGGCAAGACAGAACCACAGGAAAATGATGGGCTGAAAGATGCTGCCCATCACTTACATCTCAGCTCTGTCTCTGCTGCCCTCCTCATGCTCTCAGAGATGGATGTGAAGATGAACGTGCCTGGAGCTGTGCAGGGAGCCTGGGAATGAGCCAGCATCAGCAAACCCCCTTCCTATTTCAAGTGATGTGGGGATGTGGGACTGTGAATCTCTTTGTGCCCCAGGAGGTGACAAAGCCCAAAGCAGGTCATTATCGCTTCTCTGTGTTGATTAGTTTGGATAAGAAATGTCCCCAGAGGAGATGACCTCAGCTTGAGCAAGCAACAGGGCTTTGGGCTCCCCTAGAGCAAACCACAGAACAAGCCCACCTTTGACATCCACTTCTGGAGCATTTCTGAGGCAGTTACACCTTCACAAGGGCCATGGTTGACATTATCATGGCAGGGAGGTGAGGGGAACCTCGCCAATGGGAGCTGGTACCAGGGTCCATCAGCAATCCCAGCACCACAGGCAATGAACCAGCTTTCCACCCATATTCAATTCCATGTACTCAAACCATAGCTCACAAGTTTGGCTGCAAAGGAGCCAACAGAAGATCGTGGTGACCTTGCTAATAGTGAGGTAAATGCTGTCCTCTACTTCTTGTCCATGCAAACATCAATGCTCACATCACCCAAGGCACTCAGGTTGGTCAGGCGTGACTTGGCCTTGGTACCTCTGTGCTGGCTGCTCATGGTCACCGTCCTGTCCTTCCTCTGCCTGGAGAGGGCTTCTTGGGGAATTTGGATCTTTATCCCACTGGGGACCAAGGCAGCCCCAGTCCTTGTGCTCTCCCTGATGATGACATTCACCTTCTTCCATCCATTGTGCTGGAAGCACAAGAGACAAAGGAGAGAGCCTGAGGGAGCGGTGCCCAAAAGTGGAATGAAGGAGATGGGGAGGAACAGTGAGGAGTGTGGTAAAGGACTGAAATGGGCAGCACCAGGGGAAAAGGGCCCTTCTGAAGGGTGCTTTAGGGTTGCCCCTGTCGCTGGTGGCTCTGATGGATGCTCCCAAGCCCATCACAGAATCCCAGCCTGGTTTGTGTTGGAAGGGACCTTAAAGCTCATCCAGCTCCAACCCCTGCCACAGGCAGGGACCCCTTCCACTGGAGCAGCTTGCTCCAAGCCCCTGTGTCCAACCTGCCCTTGAACACTGCCAGGGATGGGGCAGCCACAGCTTCCCTGGGCACCATGTGCCAGTGATTCAGCACCCTCCCAGGGAAGAGCTTCTGCCCAAGAGCTCATCTCAGTCTCCCCTCTGGCAGGTTAAAGCCATTCCCCTTGGCCTCTCCCTACAGTCCCTTGTTCAAAGCCCCTCTCCAGATTTCTTGTAGCCCCTCTTAAGTTATTGAAAGGCCACAATAAGGTCTCTCTGGTACCTTCTACAACAATATTCAATGACTTTATGTCCAGCTGCTCTCTCCTTCACCATCACCAAGTGTTTAAATAGGAACATGAGCTCTTAGTGTCTTAAAAACACAAGTCTGTGGCTACAACCCTATCACTCTGCTCATTGTGGCTTCACATTGGAGCTGCTGCTATCAAACCCCAAAGCTTTTTGCTCCTTGTTGTGTGTGTTTAAGGAAGCCAGTGGTTTGCTGTGTCTAAGGGCTGCCACTGCCTTCAATGGGGTTATCATCTGACCAGGAGCCAGAGCAAACACCACATTTCGTAGGAAGCAGAAGCAGCAGCCAGCATTGCAATGCATCTTCCTGGTGGGTCATGATGAGCAGGCAATGAGGAGGCTGGCTTCTGGCATGCTTCTGTGTGTGATAAGATGTGGGTATTTGATGTGGGATGGGTGATGTTTTGCCCTTTGTTTAGACAAGCTGTGGTATTGAGAACGGCTGGTTTCAGTGGTATTAGATGCAAGGTGTGTGTTTGAGATGTCTACTCTTTATGTATCTGCAACTTACCTATGTAAGTACTACACAAGGGGAAGGAGGAGAATGAGGATGAGTGTTGTGGTTTAAACCCAGTCAGGCAACTCGTTCACTCACTTCCCCCCACTTCTTTCCCTCCCCCTGCTCCCGGAGGGATGGAGAGGAGAGTCAAAAAGAATGCAACTCCCACGGGTTGAGATAAGAACAGTTTAGTAACTGAGGTATAACACAGATCACTACTGCTACCACCAATGATAATAATGATAAAGGAAATAACAAGGGAAGAGAATACAACACCTCACCACCAACCAACCGATAACTCACCCCCCAGGCCCGACCAAGCTCTGACCAATACCTCCTCCAACCCTGCAGTTTCCCAGCCCTTCCGGCTCACTCCCAGTTACATCCTGGGCATGACGTGCTGTGGTATGGAATACCTCTTTGGTCAGTTTGGGTCAGGTGTCCTGTCTCTGCTTCCTCCTGGCTTCCCTTCCTCCCTGGCAGAGCATGAGGCTCACAAAGTCCTTGGCCAAACCAAAACATCCTTGTTATCAGCTCTGTTCCCAGGCCGAAAGTCAAAACACTGCACTGCACCAGCTACCAGGAAGGGGAAAAAATGACAGCTACTGATGAACCCAGGACAATGAGGAAATGGCCATTGAGTGTGTGAGCCCTTAGCAATGGGAAACAGCAACTGTCTTCATCCTCCTGCCTGAGGTGGGTGTAGACAAGTTCTGCTGGATCTTCTGAACCCATTTAAAGGTGTTAAAGCCCTGTCTGCTGTCAGCTGCTTTTTTCTACAAGGAACAAGTCCCAGTCTTGGTGTCATTTCCTCCTTTTGCAAGCAGTAAAAAGCCACCCTGAGGTTATTTAAATTTCGAGGCATATAATGCAAAATGTTGTTTCAAAGGCCAGTTTTGGGTCCAAAATGGGCAGGTGGAATCAGACAGACTTCAAAAAGAGAAAATGCTGAGTCCTGCCTATGAGGAGGACTTGCTCTAAGCACTAAGACAGGCTGGAGAGCACCTTATCAGAGAGGGACAAGGCTCTTGTGGTGTCCACTGTGTTGAAATGAGCCATCAATGTGCCCTTGCAGCAAAGGCACCCACCAGCAACATGAGAAGAGCACTGGTGGTGAGTCAAGGGACCTTGTGCAATGAACATCTGAGCACAGGCTGGGGAATGGGGAAGTAAAAGCTACTTTGGGAAGGGTGGAGGGAGAAGATGAATTGTGCTGAAGAAATGGTCATCTTGCTTGAAAAGGGGCTGATGGAAAGAGTGAAGTGGTAGGGGAAGGAGGAGGAATGCTCATTTCTCAACAGGCAACATGTTTATTTGAAGGTCATCTCATCTTTTTAAGGCCTCCGTATTTCAGGTTAACACGAACAGCAGTCATCTTGTGTACATCTATATATACACACATGTTCTTTAAATATAAGGAAGAACAGAGGAAGAAATATATGCAAGAATAATTCAGATGAGAAGGGGCTGGTTTTTCCCTTGAAGCTACAAGTACATGGAATTGCATTCAGGGATTCTGGTCTCACTTTAATTGACTCAAACATCACTACAGAGTCAGAAAATCAATCCAATTCGATTTCTTATCTATTTAATGCAACACTAATTCTTGTGGCAGATTAAGGCATGATATTATTGTATTTACTTGTCCTTAAATAAGAACAACTCCCACAGACAGCAAAGAAATCATCCCAAACAAGCCTCCTTGTTAAAAAGAATTTGGATGCTTATGGGAAGATGCTTATGTTTTGCAGGAGCAATTCTTTCCATAACAGAGCAGCCACAGCTTTAGGATTTAAGCTTTAAGATTATTTTTTTCCATATAGGAACTATTGCCTATTATTTTATCAAGGTATTATTTTTAATATATTATTTAGGACCTTCAATCATCATGGTTTTATCTCCCAGGAATTGGGTGCAGTCCTAAAGGAAACCCCAAATCCTGCATTAACCTCATGCCCTGTGTGTTCCTGTGAGCTGGGAGAAGTGATTTAACCTCTTCCCATGTTTCTTTGTCTCCTGCTGCCAAGAGAGTGGCTGGAGGAAAGCACGTGAGTGTGACCACGTTTGTCCTCTTGGGCTTCCCAACGTGTAGAAGCTGCTCTTTGGAACTCTTTTACTCATCTCCATCACCATGGTGGTGGGGAACCTTATGAAGACCAGCTCTCAGCTTCATGTGCCCATCTACTTCTTTCCTCATAGGAAATGTACTTATTTCCTCCGTAGGAGGTAGCTGGGCATTTTGCTCTTCTGGATTGTCCTGCACCATGGAAAGCTGCCAGCATGCTGACCTAGGAGCACAGCGGAACTTCATCCCCTGTGATAAGCAGTCACCCGACTTGTTTCGGGAACAGCCTTTCAAGGCACTGTCTGAGCAGGCTTGTCTTTTCCTTGGATATCATCTGGAGCTGACGACACAGATGCTCCATGCTTCTGGCCATATGTTGTATCCAGACATGTCCAACCTATTTCATGGCTCAAAGACTCTGTGTTGTCCAGAACTACTCTATCACTTCTTCATTAACTTATATCTGTCCATCCAGGCAAAGCTTATTTTCCATCCCAGCTGCAGCTTACTCATGATTTCTCATTCCAGGGTTTGGGGGTTGAGTCACATTGGTCCAAGGAGTCATCTTATCTAACTGTAGGCTTTCACATCTGAATTAGTCACAGAAGGTTCCCCTTATGGAGACAAGGATGCATCTGGGGTCTTTGATTCAGCTTGGATCTATTTTAAACATCCATATCAGGGATTTCTTCTGGAAAAAGTAGATGGTTCTCTCCACTTGCAGTGAAGGGTGCTGGGCAGACACAGCTACAATGTGGGTTGTGTTCAGAGCAGACAGAGGCCATAGCCTGAAGAGTAAGTTTAAGTCTAATGGGAAACATCAGCTCACTGTGCTGATGTGTTGGGGTCCTTCAGGAACCCCACTCAAAAGTGAGGAGGTGAAAGCAGCTTTTCATACAACCATGGAATGGTTTGGGTTGCAAGGGAGCTTAAAGCTCACCCAGTTCCAGCCCCCTGCCACAGGCAGAAACACCTTCCAGTAGAGCAGGTTGCTGCAATCACCATCCAACCTGTCCTCAATCATTTCTGTTGGTTAATAATGTCTAATGCAGTAGAGCCTCAAAGCTCAGCATGCATAAATCACTTCCTGGACAGAATAGGAAAGCAAAATGGATGTCGGCAGTGTCCTGGCTGTGTGTTTGCTTTTAGAAAGGTTGCTAATAGCAGATAATTAACTTCCTGACGAGGGGGTTAAATTCTGCATAGATGGATAGGAAATTTTTGCCTAGAAGATACTAGTGTTGGTTGGCTCTTTTTAGAGCCATAAGAAAGGAACTTTTCCCAATAAACCTGTGCCTAAAGGGGTTTCAGGAAACATGGAGAGGGGCTTAGGACAGGTGCCTGCAGGAACAGGCCAAGGGGAATGGCTTTAACCTGTCAGAGGGGAGACTGAGATGAGCTCTTAGGCAGAAGATCTTCCCTGTGAGGGTGCTGAGGCACTGGCACAGGGTGCCCAGAGAAGCTGTGTCTGCCCCATCCCTGGCAGGGTTCAAGGCCAGGTTGGACACAGGGGCTTGGAGCAAGCTGCTCCAGTGGAAGGTGTTGGGGCTGGAGCTGGAGGAGCTTTAAGGTCCCTTTCAACACAAACCAGGCTGGGATTCTATGATCCAGGCCCATGAAATTGTCCTTAATACACAAACATGCCAACACACTGACCCTCCAACTCACTGGCTTTGGCCATGAGCCATCTCTGTCAAGCAAGGCAGCTGTAGAAGTGAACTTTGTTGTTAACAAAGAAGAAAGTTTCTTTCTTGTTATCCCCAGCTAATTAGTCTCTGATGGCTTGTTATGAAGAATGAGGGAAGTCACATCCAAGTTTTCTGAGAAGCTTTTGTGGTGATGAGGAAACTTCCTTGGTAAACCCCAGAAGGTCTTGTTAAAGCTGATGACTCCTGGAAGGGCGCTTGGTCCCCAGGTACCACTTCTTGCTTTGGCAAAGTGAGCAGCATCACTTGTGATGGAAATAGCTGTGAGTGCTTGTATTGTGAAAGCCTGGATTTTGGGCCTGCTGGAGGGCTTTCTGTGCCCATGCAAGCTTGGTCCTACTCTCTCTTTAAAGACACTTCCCAGTCTTCATGACATGTGCAGATAATGTGGTTCTTGCTAATGGGGTGCTTTGTCCCTTCCTGCTTTTGACCCCTAATAAAGGGAGCTGGGGAAGCTCATTGCATTTCTCTTCACTTTTGGGCCTCCTCAAGGCCACTTCATACATTGAATTTCTTGTGATTAGTTGCCTAGGGATGGATTTATTTGTGTCTCTCTTTAGTTCTTTACCTGTTAAAAATGTTCTTAAACTGTTAAACTGAGGCATGTTGAAGTCCACTACCTCCATCCTCCATTTCTGACTGGCTTTCATAAATGTGATTTTCCTACCATTATGAATTTGGGATTGGAGAATAAGCATGGGTCACCTGACTCAACATCTAAAATTCCTTGCCTAGTTATGAGATAGTCAGGTCCCTTCTTGGGTGGTTGGGAATAAAAGGATGTTTTATCACATCCTAGGACAGCTGGTGAGAATGCATGTGGTCCAGAGCAGGTCTGAACATCAGAAAGACTTGTATATGCATGTCAGAATAGCTTTCTCTGGATTAAACTAATTCCAGTCAGGATGTGAAGGCCTCCTGGAGGTCAAACTGGATCAGCTGCCCCCCTCAAACCTATTTTCAGTTTGTTTTAATCCAAAAGACAGAACAAGAGGAAACTGCCTCAAGCTGCACCAGGGCAGGTTTAGATGGAGCTGAGGAACAATTCCTGCCCCAAAGGGTGCTCAGGCATTGGAACAGGCTGCCCAGGGCAGGGCTGCAGTCATCATCCCTGCAAGTGTTTACACACTGTGTAGATGTGTCCCTCAGTGCCATGGCTTAGTGGTGGCCTTGGCAGGGCTGGGAATGGTTGGACTGGATGAGCTTGAAGGGCTTTTCCAACCTGGTTGATTCAATGAGTCTAAAAGGAGCCCAGTTCATGCAGCCTGACCACAGCCTGTGATGGGGATGGAAACACAGTGAGGGGAGAGAGGTCTGTGTGTGTCTGTGTGTGTGTTAAAACTTGAACTCTTGAAACTGCTCTTTTTATCTGAACAAATACTAGAGATACAGAAACACACCTTCACTGAGCATGGATGGAGACACAAAACTGTGATTTAGTGACTCAACTTTTATTCATCTAAATTTTAAGAATGTGAAACTACTTCAGAACTCCTAATCCCTCCTCCCAACAGTCTTGAAAGAGTTAATTTAGTTGTCTTTTCAGTTGGACTAAAACTTTATAAAGGGGGAAAAAATATAAGATAATTGAAGGACTAAGAAACCACTTTTTTTGCATGTTTTCCTATAACTGGTGGTGGAAACTGTCACTTAAGTTGCAGGGAAGGAGTCAGATGCAATGAAATGCCACAGGTCAGGTTTGGTCTCCCTTATATAGAAATGTGGTGCCATTTGCTCTGTCCTGAAGTGCCCAGGACCTTGGCAAGCACTTGACATGTACATCCTGCAACCTTCAGAAGGGTTGGGTCATTCTGGAGCCACATCTGAAAGCTCAGAGGGAGACCCAGGGGCATCTCCAGGGTGTTAATAGTCAATGTTCAGGCAACTGAACTCTGTCCCAGATGCCTTTATGCTTCCTGACATGGTTCATCCAGTCTGATCCACCTACCCATGCTCATGTGAATGTTTCACTGGGATAATGGTCTAGGACTATGGAATTATGTCTGTGTGGTGCAGACATCATAGTGAAGAAATAACTGGGACAGCTCAGGAACAGACACACGTTACTTCATGACTTCTGGTTACCCAAAGCAGTGGTAAGTGCTCCATCCCTGGCAGTGTTCAAGGACAGGTTGGACACAGGGGCTTGGAGCAAGCTGCTCTAGCGAAAGGTGACCCTGCCTGTGGCAGGGGGTTGGGACTGGATGATCTGAAGGGACTATATGGTATCTAAAGATGAGAATTGCTAACTAATTGTTAGGTTAACAAGGCTGTCATATGAATATCATCTTTAATGTTCATGTCAATAGAGGCCAGGTTTTGAATCATCTCCACAAAAAACAATATCCTTCTCCAAAACATTTAGGCTGATCTAACAGCACCTGAAGCACAGACCCATGTCCAGCTCTTCCTGCCAAAAAGGTGCTTGCTATTTGAGGTATCAGAACCATTCATGCAGAAGACCCCCATCATGTATTTGACGTGGGAAGTTTGTGTCTACAGCCGGGGTGGCTGCATTTTATAGATCCCTTCTCTGCAAAGATTGAAACAGAATTCATATGATGATGCTCTCAGTAGAAAATGTATTTCCAAAACCTCAAGCCTGTTTCTTGTGTTGCTGGAATTCACCATGCTGCCTCCCCGGCATGTTAAACTGAGGTTTCTCTTGCCAACTCACTGAGCAGTTTCCTCCACACAGGACTATGGCAATCCAGTCCTCTATGAGTGAAGTAGCATCCAGTCTGGGTAAATGTTTGACCATTTCAGTTGTCTCTGCTTTGGAAGCTTTCTTAAACCCAAGAGGAAATAAGGACACCAGAATGGGTAATTCATCAGACAGTGATGAGCCCTACACATGACACTGCTCATTTAGACTCCTGTTTTCACAGAAGCTCAGACCAGAGGATCTTTTGAGGCCCAGCCTGGGCTTTCTGTGGCTCTATGATTCTATATGTATAGTCTAAGCCAAAATATCCAACAAAATGGAAGAAAACAAGATATGGTGAAAGTTTTGAAGGAAGTTCTCTGATATCAAAGGTGCCAAGCCCTTTAGCATTTAAGGATACAGATTCTGGCTCCTTCATTGACTGCAGGTCGAAGCCACATTGCCCCCACACCTATGACAGTTTATGCTTTCATACTGTTGTTTTTCTGAGCACATAAAAATTCTGTTCACCATCCATATACTTTCCCAATATAAGTTAATTCTCACTCACAACAGCTAAAGGAAAGATATTCTCCCCATCAGTGTGTTTTGGCTTTATTGAGACCCAGACAGCTCTCAGTTACCATCAGTTCTTTGTTCGTTCATTTATGGAAGCTTCCTACAAACTTAAATCTTATATGAAATAGACATTTTGGTTTTCGTGGTGTGCTTGAGCATGAGCAGGGCATGGACATGGGATATGGGTGCTTATCTCCAAGTGGAATTCCATTTCTCTCACCATTTAGGTAAAAGGTTATGTCAGATGAATGTAAAACACCACTTACAATGAATGGGAGGAGGTCTTGATGTGCCCAAAATGTCCCTAACACTGGGTGGTCTCAGCACAGTTCATCATCCTCCATTATGAATTATATTGTCTACAATTTTTTCCTTTAAATGAAATCTCCTGTGAAGCTGCAGCCTGGGGAGGGATTCCCTTTAACATTCAAAGGTGCAGCTTGAGACCTTGATTCCCACCAGCTTCTTCTCTTTGAAAGGCACAAACAAAAGCAATGAATCTTTTGAAACCTTTTCTGTGACTCTTTTTTCAGCAAGCAAATATAAAAGTACACTTCCTCTTCCCTCCCACCACAGCAGCTTTAATAAAGAGCTCACAGGTAAGAGGGAGGAATTTGATTGCAGCTGAGGGACAAGGTCAAGAATCTTGCAAGAAGAAGACATCTTTATCAGTGACAAAAGTTACAACTGTATCAAGGTGATTGGTGTTTCCTGTGAGGGAAAGAGGCCTGGGATAATTGAGGGTAATTTCTTCCTACAGGCTAATTTCTTCCTACAGGCTGTTGACTATGATGACAAATGAAGTATGAGGTTTCTTCTCCTCTTGGTTTCCTTCCAAGGAAGGAAGATGTGATTTGAGGGATCTATATCTCATTTAAAAATGTAATTGAGTTTTGTGCAGGAAGTTTGGAAGAATCTACATCAAATCATTGGGATTATTGGGAAAAATCCCTTTGTTTTAGTGCCCCATAGGCTTTCTGACTTGAGATGAACTGTTCATGTCCTGGATGACAGAAGTCTTCTATGTTGCCAGCGGCTGAAAAACCTCCTCCCGCATTTCACCAGAGACCGCTTCACCTCCCTGTTCCTCAGGCTGTAGATGAAGGGGTTGAGCATGGGGATGAGCACAGCATAGAAGATGGAGGCCACCTTATCCAGACTCCTGTGGCTAGAAGGAGGTTGTAGGTACATGAAGAATCCTGTCCCAAAGTACATGGAAACAGCCATCAAATGGGAGGCGCAGGTGTGGAAGGCTCTGGCCCTGCTCTGTGCTGAGCACATCCTCAGCACGGTGCGGATGATAGAGATGTAGGAGAGAAGAATGACCACACTTGCACACACTGCATTGACGGTGATGAAGGCAAAGATGACCATCTCACTGCTGTGCGTGTCAGAGCACACGAGCTTTAGCACAGGGAAAAGCTCACAGAAGAAGTGGTCGATGCGGTTGGGACCGCAGAAGGAACCTCCGAACACACACCATGTGCAGATGATGGCAGTGAGGAAGGCGAATAGGTAGGATGATGCTACCAGCTGCCAGCAGACACGGCTGGAGATGATGGTCACATAAAGCAGGGGCTGGCAGATAGCAACGTGCCGGTCATAGGCCATCACGGCGAGGAGGTGACACTCAATAGTAGCAAAGAAGGCAAAGGTGAGGAGCTGCATCATGCAGCCAGAGAAAGAAATGGTTTTGTCCTCTGATAACAGGTCTGCCAGCATCCTCGGGGAGATGACTGTGGAACAGCAGATGTCAGTGAAAGCAAAATGGGTGAGGAAGAAGTACATGGGGGTGTGGAGGCTGGAAAACACCCGAACCAAGATGATAATGCCAACGTTCCCCAAAATAGTGACAATGTAAATCAATAGAAAAAAGACAAAAAGAGGGGTCTGCAGACGTGGGCTGTCTGTAATTCCCAACAGGATGAATTTAGTCTGCGTGTGATTTCCTCCCATGACCAGGTGTTACCTGCTGAGGGAAAAGGAAGAGAAACATCAAACTGATCAAAAATGGAGATTCAGATTTGGACCATGCTAACTCTAATCAGTGACCGTTTAAACTATTACATTTTAGTATACATTACTGCATTTTTTCACCCCAATTTTATGTACTTCATGGTTTTAGGTTGAGATATTTCAAAAAGATCAAAGAGCATATTGAAGCAGCAAATACCATTTTTCAGATTTTTATGCTTGGACAATTAAAACTCTGGATTTATTCACAGATATCTGTTCTTTATATTTGGAAAAAATCAGATCTTCAATCACCAATTTGTGTTAGAAGACACCTCAGAGGAACCTCATAGGAGTAAACGTAAACCTGAAGCAAGGAAAAGTCACATTCCCAGTGAAATCCCAGCTTACACATGAATGACCTCCAGACATTTTTCCCTCGGCTTTTAGTTATCATTCCAGTCACCAGATCACATTTATCAGAATATTTGAGATCATTCACAACAGATAACATTCCCATGGATAAATACATAATTTATAAGTTTCTGAGCTCCAGCATGCTGAAACACCCTAAACCCATGGCATTAAGTTGCTTGCTTTCAAAAGTACTTGATGTTAAAACAGGTTGATTCCAAAGGCTGATTTGTTAGTGATGACATACTGCTGACAATCTGAAATGCTGCATTTCTTTATAACAAAACAAGAATAAATCAGTTCATCTTGCTTTAGCTGCCTATGTAAAAGAAACACAACCTGCATAAGCCATTGCTCCCTCTTCTGATAAAGAAAACACACATTGGTAAGGCTACTTTCTGATATAGCTCCCAAAAAAAGGGATACGAGAACATGCAGAAGCAGTCCCACTGCTTCAGTGTAGGGGAGGCTCTGCTTTGTGCTGCTGTTACCTCCTGTGCCCTCCTTCTGCCACCGAGTGATGGGAGCCAAGGATTTATCTCCAATGCAGCAGAGAACATCGACGTGCCAGCATCAGCTCTGTTAAGCACCTGATGTGAAGAGAGGGGAGCTCCTGCCAGACTCCAAGAGCCCAGCTTGTGGTGCTGGGGCTGTAAATACAGTTGCCTGTGCTCTCCTGGGAGGAAGCCTCCAGGGCTGCTCATGATTTACCAGAGGAAAACAAAGAGAAGGAAAAGCAAAGGGTGTGAAATCACCTCTGAAAGGCATTGTGGTGCTTGGGAATCTGAAAGACGTGGTGTGGATGAGCCAAACCTGAGCATAGCTGCAGAGCAGCAGTGATGAGCTGCTCATAGGATGCTTCCTACATACTTGGGGACCATGCAAAAGGCTCTGGTCTGAACTTGCTGACACAATGAATATGGGTTTAGAGATATTCTAGATCTTGCAGAAGGTTCCCAAATGGGACATGACGCACAAGTGACTCCATCTCTGGAACTGCTGCTGTCCCTTTGTGGACACTTGAGAGCCCAGTTTTCCAGCTCCAGTGAGGTTATCCGCATGTAGTACCGGGATGTCCAACAGCTGAGCTGCTGCCTCTGGACTTCCACTGTATTCAAGGGTGAAAAACAGGCATTTTGAGGCAGGGAGGAATTGTCCCATTGTGACCTAACAGGCCTGTATTCCCCTGAGCAGCCTCAGCTGGGGTTCCATCCCCACTCTTTTGCCCCCCAGTCTCTATTTGAGCTCATTCCCTGGAGGCTGAGCTTTTTTAGAGGAGTTGTGGTTTTGATTTTTGTGGATGGTGTATACACGTATGGAATCCTTTGATGGTGACCTAGGCTTGTTTATGGACTTGCATAGCAATTGCTGGAGTTGATTCTGACCAGGGGAATTGATGTGGCCTGAGGTGTCTTGTCTTATCTTGTCGTGGTTTAAACCCAGTCAGGCAACTTGTTCACTCACTCCCAGTGAGTGGTGCCGGGCTGACAACAATCGAGGCCCCCCCCCCCCACCCCCCCACCAGGGCTCTCCCCTTCCCCGCTCCCGAAGGAACAGGGAGGAGGATCGAAAGAGTGCAACTCCTACGGGTTGAGACAAGAACAGTCCAGCAACCAATGTACAACACAAATCACCACCGCTACTATCAACTACAACAATGATAAGGGAAAATAACAAGGGAACAGAATACGATACCACCGGCCAAGAAACGAGTCCCACCTGGAAGCCCCTGTCCTTCCGGGTAACTCCCAGTTACCCCCCACCCCGGGCATGATGTGCTGTGGTATGGAATACCTCCCTGGCTAGCCCGGGTCAGGCGCCCCATCTCTGCTTCCTCACAGCTTCCCCTCCTCCCTGGCAGAGCATGAGCCTCACAGAGTCCTTGGTCAGGGTAAACATCACTTAGCAACAACTGAAAACATCGGTTTCACCAACACTGTTCCCAGGCTGGAAGTCAAAACACAGCACTGCACCAGTTAACACAAAGGAAAAACATGACTGCTACTGCTGAACCCAGGACATATCTCCATCTTGGGCTTCCCTCCTTATATTCAAGTATTATTCTCTGGTCCTTACTGCGTTCTCCTTTAACATAGGTAATATTTGACTTATGCTCTTCAGTAGTTTGATAACACTTTGCTTTGGAAGTAGCTTTGTCGAAATCTGCTGGGTTTGTGACAGGACATCAGAGCTTCACTTGATACCAAGGTGTATTATTTTCCTACGGTATTCCTTAGGCCTCCAGACTTTGTTTTGAACCATTTCTAAGTCTTGCTTTGTTTCTACAGCTGACTTGTGCCAGAAGACCACAGACAGTCTGATTTACCTGCTTTACCTTATTGTCTGTAGAGTTTTTGCCCTGCCTCTTGGTCTCTTTAGAATTACACTGGACATTCAGCTTTGAGCTTCTTACTAGCTGTGTCAAAATGCTCTTCCACAGCTAAAGATCATGAAAGAGACTGTTCATCACCCACATACCTCCTAAACATAGGTTAATGTGCAGTCACAACCAGTAAAGATACATTCTCCGACATCAGTGCGTTTTGGCTTCTTTCAGACCCAGACAGCTCTAAGTTACCATCGATTCTGTGTTCAGGATTGCCTTTCATCTATGGAAATGTGCCACAGGCTTCATTGGTAAGTGAAATACACCATTTGATTTTCCTGGTATGCATTAGAACAAACTGGGCATAGACATGGGATGTGGGTGCAGATCTCTACCTGGAATTCCATTTATCTCACCATTTAAGTAAAGAGCACTGCAAATGAATGTAAAACTCCACTTAAATTGAATGGGAGGATCCATTGATTTGAATTATATTGTCTAAAATTTCTTCTTTGAAGTGAAATTTATTGTGAAGCTGCAGCCTGGGGAGGAATTCATATTCAAAGGCGCATCTTGAGACCTGGACTCCCACCCGCTTCTTCTCTTTGAAAGGCACAAACAAATGCAATGAATCTTTTGGAACCTTTTCTCTGACTCTTTTTCAGCAAGCAAATGTAAAACTACACTGCCTCTTCCCTCCCACCCCAGCAGCAGGTAAAGAACTCGCAGGTAAGAGGGAGGAATTTTATTGGAGCTGAAGGACAAGGTCAAGAATCATGCAAGAAAAAGACAACTTTTTCAGTGACAAAAGTTGTAACTCAGTAAAGCTGATTGGTGTTTCCTGTGAGGGAAAGAGGCCTGGGATAATTGAAGGTAATTTCTACCTCCAGGATGGTGCCTGCAAAGTGAATTGAAGTTTGAGGTTCCCCTCCTAATGATTTCCTTCCAAGGAAGATGTGATGGCTGGGTCTCTTTCTCATTCAATACTGTCACTGGCTTCTGAGCAGGAATTGTGGAAGAACGTAAATAAAGTCATGAGGGTTAGTGGAAAATATCGTTGTTTTAGTGCATCGCAGTCTTCTTCAGTTAGGATGAGCTGTTCATGTCCTAGATGACAGAACTCTTCTATGTTGCCAGCCATTTAAGAACCTTCTCCCGCACCTCACCAGAGCCAGCTTCACCTCCTTGTTCCTCAGGCTGTAGATGAAGGGGTTGAGCATGGGGGTAACCACGGAGTAGAAGATGGAGGCCAACTTATCCAGGGTCCTGTGGCTAGATGGACGTTGTAGGTACATGAAGAATGCTGTCCCAAAGAATAAGGCAACAGCAGTCAAATGGGAGGCACAGGTGTGGGAGGCTCTGGCCCTGCTCTGTGCTGAGCCCATCCTCAGCACGGTGCGGATGATAGAGATGTAGGAGAGAAAAATGACCGCACTTGCACACACCGCATTGATGGTGATGAGGGCAAAGATGACCATCTCACTGATGTGGGTGTCAGAGCACATGAGCTTTAGCACAGGGATGATGTCGCAGAAGAAGTGGTTGATGCAGTTGGGACCACAGAGGGAACCTCCAAACACACACCATGTGTAGATGATGGCACTGAGGAAGGCAAATAGGTAGGATGATGCTACCAGCTGCCAGCAGACACGGCTGGAGATGATGGTCACATAAAGCAGGGGCTGGCAGATAGCAACGTGCCGGTCATAGGCCATCATGGCCAGGAGGTGACACTCAGCACTGCCAAAGAAAGTGAAGCTGAGGAACTGCATCATGCAGCCGGTAAAAGAAATGGTTTTGTCCTCTGATAACAGGTCTGCCAGCATCCTGGGGGAGATGACTGTGGAATAGCAGATGTCAGTGAAGGCAAAATGGGTGAGGAAGAAGTACATGGGGGTGTGGAGGCTGGGAGAAACCCGAACCAATGTGATAATGCTGAAGTTTCCCACCAGAGTGACAATGTAAATCAATAGAAACAAGAGAAAAAGAGGAGTCTGTGCATATGGGCTGTCTGTAATTCCCAACAGGATGAATTCAGTCTGTGTGTGATTTCCTCCCATGACCAGGTGTTACCTGCTGAGACAAAAGGAATTAAAACATCACACTGATTAAAAAGAGATATTCAGGAGTGGATCTAACTACACTCAGTCACTAGTTTAACTTTGACATTTTGGTGGAATTAATATAGTTTACTGTATTTTCTATCCCACATTATATATATGTTTTTCACTTGTGGTACTTTCAATAGGACAGGGAGCACGTAGAAGCAACAAATGGCACTTGTTGCTGGGATAACATAAAACTATGGATTTATTCAAACACGTGTGTTTTCAGGTATGCTGAAAGAATCAGATCTTTATTCACTTTCGGTTTGGCAGCAATTTGTGCTGGAAGACACCTCACAGGGACCTCGTAGCAGTGAATGTAAACCTGGAGCAAGAGAAAGTCCCAGTCCCAGTGAAATCCTATTTTAGACATTAATGTCCTCTAGGTGTATTGCCTTGACTTCTAATTATCATTCATGTCACCAAATCACATTTATCAAACTATTTGAGATCATTAACAACAGATAACATTAACATTGGTTAAATGGACAATAAACCATCCTAAACCCATGGGCACTAATTTGCTTCCTTAAAAACAGAGTTGATATTTAAAACACGCTGATTCCAAATTCTGATTTGTTAGTGATTATATTCTGTTGTCAATCTGAAATTTTTATTTCTTTATAACAAAGTAAGATTCCTCCTCATTTAACACTTGAACAAATTAGTGCATCTGCTTTAGCTGCCTATGCAAAGGAAACACAACCTGCATCAGACATTACTCCCTCTTCTTATAAAGAAAACCCACATTGGTAAGGCTGTTTTCTGACACAGCTTTACCAAAGAGGATGCAAGAACATGCAGACACAAGCCCACTGCCTCAGTGCAGGCGAGGCTCTGCTTTGTGTTGGTGTTACCTCTTGTGCCTTCCCTCTGCCACCGAGTGATTGGAGCCAAGGATTTATCCCCAACGCAGCAAGAACATCTATGTGCCAGCATCAGCTCTGTTAAGCACCTGATGTGAAGAGAGGTGAGCTCCTGCCAGACTCCAAGAGCCCAGCTTGTGGTGCTTAGGCTGTAAATACAGTTGCCTGTGCTCTCCTGGGAGGAAGCCTCCAGGGCTGCTCATGTTTTGCCAGAGAAAAACAAAAAGAAGGAAAAGCAAAGGGTGTGAAATCACCTCTGAAATGCATTGTGGTGCTTGGGCATCTGAGGGATGTGGAGTGTATGAGCCGTCCCTGAGAACAGCTGCACAGCAGCAGTTACAGGCAGCTCATAGGATGCTTCCTACACACTTGTGGACCATGCAAATGTTTTGGTCTGAACATACTGACACAATGAAAATGGGTTTAGAGACATTCCAGATCTCGCACACAGTTCTCAAAAGGGACATGAAGAGCAAGTGACTCCATCTCTGGAGCTGCTGATGCTCCTCTGTGGAGGGTGAACCCAGTTTTCCAGCCCAAATGGGGTTACCCACCTGTAGTGCCTGGATGTCCAACAGCTGAGCAGGTGCCTCTGGACTTCCACTGTATTCAAGGGTGAAAAACAGGCATTTTGATGCAGGGAGGAATTGTCCCATTGTGACCTAATAGGCCTTTATCCCCCTCACCAGCCTCAGCTGGGCTCCAACCCCACCCTCTTCCTGTTGTTCCCTCATCTCTATTTAAGCTCAGAACAGGCAGATTGAGCTTTACTAGAGCAGTTCTGGTTTCCAGTTTAGTAGGAGTTCAGCACACCTATGCAGTCTTTTGGTGGCCATCTAGGATTTCTCATATATCTTCCTTGCAATTTTTTCACCTGATCCTGAACAAGGGATTAACTCGACCTGACTTGGTTTGGTCTTGAATCTGCCTCCTCATCACCAGCTTTCCTGATGCTCTGGAGCTTTGGTTGAACTTGGTCCATGTCTCTGTTCCTGCCCTGCTTCTCTTGCTCAGGTACCGTGAGATGGTCCCTGCACACCAGGGTGTTCTCCTTTGGTTCTGTTTAGACAGATAAAGGAGACAAACCCCTGTGGCAGACCCCAGGCTCCTGCACAGTAGAACCCATCACCCTCTGCACCTGACAGCCCAGCCAGAGCTCACTGCTCTGACAGTCATTTTCCATCCAGAACATGTCCTACATGAGCAAATTAGGAGGTAGTTTTTCAGTGGTGAAAAGCAGAGAAACAAATTGATCCTTACATTCAAGTGTTGTTATCTTTTCCTTAGTGCCTTTTCCTTTACCAGGTATAACATTAGACTTTCAGTCTTCAGTACATTGGCAACACTTTGGTTTGGAAGTATCTTTGGTATGATGTTTATCTGCTGGTTTTGTGACAGAGGACACCAGAGCTTCACTTTTACCAAGCACTTTGACTTCCCCAGCCTCTTCCTTAGGCTTCCAGGCTTGGTTTGGAACCATTTCTAGGTCTTACTTTCTTCCTATGACTTGTTTGTGCAACAAGACCACAGACAATCTGATTTATCTACACTCTTTTATTGCCCTTAGTGGTTATTTTTTTCCCCTATGTCTTGGTCTTTTCTGATCTACACTTAACATTATTACCTGGCTCCTTGCTAGCCTGTCAAAAATATCTTCCAAAGCTGTCAGCATCTCCAGGTGATAGTTTAAAACCTGCATTAAGACTTAAAACCTGCATTCTTTCAAACTGCAAACTCCAGCACCTCACTGCACACCATGGGGCAGGATGAAGGATGCTGGCACTCTGCAGGAAATGGGAGACATTCTCATAGGGTTGCTGATGGCTTCTGCCCCTCCTGGTGCCCTGGTGATGGAGGCACAGGGCAAGGGCTGAAATCCATCCCTGCTCTGCATGCAGCTGGATCCAAACTGGGACTCAGCTTTAACTTCTTAGGGATCAGTGCTTAAATCCTTCTTATGTCCATCATAGCGGAGAGGAGAGCCTCTGCCCCCCATGTCCTGCAGGGTGGCCACGAGGGCAGTGTGAGCAGTGTGAGGATTTGGGACCAGGACTGATGCAAAGCAAGGAGGGACCATATCCGTGCACACCCCCCTATGTCCACCACATCCATACACATATCCCATGCCCTGCGGAGCAGGCTCAGCCCCATCCATCTCCTGCTGTGGCTGCAGGGCTGGTATTGAGCAGGGAGATGAGGAGGTGAGAGTGGCAGAGCTGACAGCAGGAGGAGGATGGCGGATGCTCATCTGCAACATCGCACAGTGTCCTGCGGCTCCTGTGAATGGTTTTACTGCTGGAGGGAGAAGGAAAGGGGAGCATGTGGCTCTGGAAAGAATTGGAACCCAAAATGATGCCCAGACTGTGGGGGTTTGCTCCCAGTGTGCACTGCCAGGGGTTCCAGATGATCTCTGGTGGGAATCTGTGTGACATGCACTTTCCTTTCATGTTTGGCTGTAGAAGGAGGTTCCCCGTAATCCCCATGAAGGCTTTAACCTGTCAGAGGGGAGACTGAGATGAGCTCTTAGGCAGAAGCTCTTCCCTGTGAGGGTGCTGATGCGCTGGCACAGGGTGCCCAGAGAAGTTGTGGCTGCCCCATCCCTGGCAGTGCTTAAGGCAAGGTTGGACATAGGGGCTTGGAGCAAGCTGCTCCAGTGGAAGGTGTTGGGATTGGACCTGGATGAGCTTTAAAATCCCTTCCAAGCCAAACCAGGCTGGGATTCTATGAATCCCCTCAAATACAGCCAACAGCATTCTATTACCTACAGAACATGATGTCCAGTTCATTTCTTAGTCTCAGAGTTGTGAGGAGCAGCCTGCCAACACCTTCCTGACCTTGAGTGGGGAAAACCATGGAAATAATAGAATCATAGAATTGTTAGGGTTGGAAGGGACCTTAAGATCATCTAGTTCCAGCGCCCCTGCTGTGGGCAGGGACACCTTACGCTAAATCATATCACCCAAGGCCTCGTCCAACCTGGCCTTGAACACTGCCAGGGATGGAGCATTCACAACCTCCCTGGGCAACCCATTCCAATGCCTCACCACCCTAACAGGAAAGAATTTCCTTCTTATATCCAACCTAAACTTCCCCTGTTTCAGTTTTAACCCGTTACCCCTTGCCCTGTCACTACAGTCCCTAATGAAGAGTCCCTCCCCAGCATCCCTATAGACCCCCTTCAGATACTGGATGGCTGCTATGAGGTCTCTTCTCCAGGCTGAACAGCCCCAACTTCCTCAGCCTGTCTTCATACGGGAGGTGCTCCAGTCCCCTGATCATCCTCGTGGCCCTCCTCTGGACTTGTTCCAACAGTTCCATGTCCTTTTTATGTTGAGGACACCAGAACTGCACACAATGCTCCAGGTGAGGTCTCACAAGAGCAGAGTAGAGGGGCAGGATCACCTCCTTCGACCGGCTGGTCATGCTCCTTTGAATGCAGCCCAGGATACGGTTGGCTTTCTGGGCTGCAAGCGCACACTGAAGCTGGCTCATGTTCATTTTCTCATCAGCACCCCCAAGTCCTTCTCCACAGGGCTGCTTTGAATCTCTTCTCTGCCCAACCTGTAGCTGTGCCTGGGACTGCTCCCACCCAGGTGTAGGACCTTGCACTTGGCATGGTTAAACCTCACGGGGTTGGCATCAGCCCACCTCACAAGCGTGTCAAGGTCCCTCTGGATGGCATTCCTTCCCTCCAGGGTATCAACCGAACCACACAGCTCGGTGTCATGGGCAAACTTGCTGAGGGCACACTCAATCCCACTGTCCATGTCAGCGACAAAGATGTTAAACAAGACCGGTCCCAACACCGATCCCTGAGGGACACCACTCGTTACTGGTCTCCAGCCAGACATTGAGCCATTGACAACAACTCTTTGTGTGCGGCCATCTAGCCAGTTCTTTATCCACCGAGTGGTCCATCCATCAAATTGATGTCTCTCCAATTTGGAGACAAGGATGTCGTGTGGGACAGTGTCAAACGCTTTGCACAAGTCCAGGTAGATGACATCAACTGCTCTACCCCTGTCCATCAGTTCTGTAGCGCCATCATAGAAGGCCACCACATTGGTCAGGCAGGATTTCCCCTTAGTGAAGCAATGCTGGCTGTCACCAAGCACCTTGTTGATTTTCATGTGCCTTAGCATGCCTTCCAGGAGAACCTGATCCAAGATGTTGCCAGGCACAGAGGTGAGACTGACTGGTCTGTAATCCCCCGGGTCATCCATTTTCCCCTTCTTGAAAATGGGGGTTATATTTCCCTTTTTCCAGTCATCGGGAACTTCACCTGACTGCCATGATTTCCCAAATATGACGGCCAGCGACTTTCAACTTCATTCGCCAGCTCCTTCAGGACCCTCAGATGGATCTCATCAGGACCCATGGACTTGTGCACGTTCAGATTTTTAAGATGGTCTCGAACCAGTTCCTCTCCTACAGTGGGCGCAAGGTCTTCATTCTCACAGTCCCTGCATCTGCCTTCCAAGACTTGGGTGGTGTGGTCAGAGCCTTTGCCAGTGAAGACCGAGGCAAAGAAGTCATTTAGAACCTCAGCCTTCTCCAAATCCTGTATAGCCAATTCTCCCGAGAGCTTCCTGAGGGGGGCTACATTCTCCGTAGTCTGTTTTTTATTTGCTATGTACCTGTAGAATCCCTTCCTGTTATCTTTAATACCTCTAGCTAAGTTTAATTCTAACTTGGTCCCTAGCTTCCCGGACAATATCCCTATACTTTTCCCATGCCACCTGTCCTTGTTTCCACTTATTATAAGCCTCTTTTTTCATTTCAGTTTTCCTCAGGAGCTCCTTATCCATCCAAGGAGGTCTCCTGGCCCTCCTGCTGCACTTCCTTCTGGTTGGGATGCAACACTCCTGAGCTTGCAGCAGGTGATCCTTGAATATCAACCAACAGTCTTGGGCCCGTCTGCCCTCTAGGGCTGTATCCCATGGAACCTTACTAAGCATGTTCACCCATGAGAACAAGGGCCTGCAAGCGTGAGGCTTTTCCTATCTGCCTATAGAGTGCTTCATCCGCAGGTTCTCCTTGATCAGGCGGTCTATAACAGATCCCTACAGTAATGTCTCCCATAGCTATATTCCCTTTAACCCTGACCCACAACTCTCTGTGGACTGCTCACCTGCCCCCAGACACAGTTCCATACTCTCCAGCCTATCCCTAACATAAAAGGCAATGCCCCCTCCCCGCCTGCCAGGCCTGTCTTTTCTAAAGAGCCTGTAACCTTCCATCCCAACACTCCAGTCATAGGAGCCATCCCACCATGTTTCTGTGATTCCCATTATATCATACCCCCCTAGACATGCACACATCTCTAATTCCTCTTGTTTGTTCCCCATGCTACAGGCATTTGTATAGAGGCATCTGAGCCGAGCTCCAACTGAAGCCGGCTCATTAGCTGGAGCAGCTGGGATATCTCTACACTGCTCCGAGCATTTATTATAGGTGCTGGACACTGACTGGGTGTGTTGGGATGGAATGATGCCCCCTCCCCCAACACATCTAGTTTAAAGCCTCCTTGACCAGTCTGGCAAGCCTCTTACCAAAACTGCTGTTTCCCTTCCTTACCATCAGGCAAGCTCCACCAGCCCCCACTAGACCTGGCCTACAAACTTGGGTCCCATGTTCAAGACACCCAAACCCCTGACCATGGCACCACCCTTTTAACCAGTTATTAACCTGGCTAATCCTCCTGGCTTTTTTTAGGTCCTCCCCTGTACCCTGGAGAATTGATGAAAAGACCACCTGAGCTCCAGAGCCCCTAACTACCTCTCCCAGGGCTCTGTAGTCCTTCTTTATGTTCCCCAGGCTACTACTATCTATGTCCCTAGCACCCACATGTATCACCAGAAGTGGTTAATAGTCCATGGGACTTACTAGAGCAGGCAGCCTCTCTGTCACATCCCTGATCCATGCCCCTGGTAGGCAACACACCTCCCTTGAGACAGGGTCAGGCCGAAGACGAGTGTTTCTGTCCCTTTCAGTGTAGAGTCCCCTACTACTATGACCCACCACTTTTTCCTGGCAGCACCAGTAGAGATCTTCTTTACCAGGGCATCAGCCGGCTGTTTCTTTCTCATTAGCCCCCTGCAGGACAGCAAAGCAGTTCTGCCTGGGGACAACAGATTTAGGGGGAAGCCCCTTGCTTTTGATTGTCCTTTTCCTACTTTATTTGTTGTTTTTTTTTGTCACTAATTCCCAGCTTCCCAGATTAACGGCCTCCTTCTTGCCTTCATGACCTAGAGGTGAAGCTTGAGGCCCCTGCACAGTTTGGGCTGGGAGCAAGCATTCCTGCTTCCTCTCCGATTCCCTGACATCTCGCAGCCTATTAACAACATCCCCCAGCTCAGCCACCTGCTGCAGGAGGACCTCCACCAGGGAGCACCTAGTGCCGCCCAGCCCATTGTGCACCATTCCCTCACAAGACCAGTGCAGACAGTCTCTACCCCCTGAGCTCTGCGCTGCAGCCTCCCCTCTCATCGGCCCTGTCTGGGTGCCTACGCTGCCACCGCCGGGGCAGCCAGAGCAGAGCTCCCTGACCGGGCCCTGCTCATACGATGAGTGCTCACCATCCTGCTCACCTGCCCGCGCGAACTGCCTCGACCCGCTCTGTTCGTCACGCTCCTGTTTGCTCGCGCTCCCTGGGGCAGGTTTTTAACCAGTCAAGGCTGGTGCCGCTGCTTCAGGCTCCGCCCCCTGTGAGTCAGCTGCTCACGTCAGCTGAGCTGCCGGCTGCTGGGCAGGTCCTGTCGAGGACTTGAGGCTCCCTCGGTGGCTCTTGTCGCTCTGAGTTGAGGTTCCTGGACGCTGATCTCCCCCCCCCCCCCCCGCTCAAACTGACTGGTCTGTAATTCCCCAGGTCATCCATTTTCTGATCTAAGTTTCCTCAAGGGTCTTTTTAGCAGTTGCTAGACAGGATTCTGACCAGGGGATTGACTTGGCTTGGCCTTGTATCTGCTTCACCATCACCAACTTTCCTGATGCTCTGGAGTCTTGGCTGCAGTTGACATTGTTCTGTGTCCTTGCTCTACTTCTCTCGCTCAGGTACTGTGGGATGGTCCCTACACACTGTGGTGTTCTCCTTTGTCTCTGTTTAAAGAGATTAAGGAAACAAACCCCTGTGGCAGTCCCTATGCTCCTGCAGAGTAGAAACCATCACCTTCTGCCCCCAACAGCGCAGCCAGTGCTCACTGCTCTGGCAGTATCTCTCCATCCAGACCACGTCCCTGCATGGGTAAAAATGGAGTTATTCTTCTCAGGGATAGAAATAGAGTAGAAAGGGGAACTTATTTCCCAGTATTTTTCTCTGGTCATTATTTAATTTTCCTTTACCAAGTATGATATTAGACTTCCAGGGCAGGACCTCTGTTGTCTACCTGGTATGGGTGAATTCTGCTTCACAATGATAGGAAGAGCCGACCCACTAATAGGGAGCATGAGCTGGGATTAGACCATCGTGAGACAGGTTAGTTTTACACTACTGATGGTGTGTTGTTGCAATAGTAATCCTGCTCAGTACGAGAGGAACCACAGGTTCATACCCTTGGTGCGTGCACTTGTCTGAGGAGCCACTGGTGCGAGGCTACCATCTGCGGGCTTATGACAACGCCTCTAAGAACCTGCCTAGATGCGTCATTGGTCGCTTGTGATTGACCCAGGAGATGACAGTCTTGCTCAGAATGCATGGATAAAGGTCTTTCCGAATCTTCATTAGTGAAGACAGGCTTTCCTCATAGGAGAAGGAAAACTCCTGTCTTCAAACCCCGGCTGATGGAGCTTGCCTAGCCTTGTATGGTCTTCCATCAAAGAGAAGGACACTCTTACAAAACCTACGACCTGTGGACTTTGCTGTCACTGTCCTAGCTAGCTAGGTTGTGGCAGTTAAATCTCAGGTTTAAAGGGTGGGGCCAGTTCTACGCAAGCTGCGCTTCACCTAAAAAAATCCACTGAGGAGTCTGGAAGGGCTCACTCTCACTTGTCTATGGGCAGGCAAGGGTCGAAACAGTAGGTGACAAGGTGCATGGGAAGCTGCAGATTCAATGCTGCATATGGGCAGACCAGAGCATGGGTACTTTGAATTAGATCAGGAGTTGACAGTTGTGGTTGGACACTTCCTGATTGCCTAAGCAACCTTTTTTCCAACCAGATTTGGATATCCCACTTGCCCTTGGTCATCGTGCTTGTAGTAAGCGTGGTTAAAGCCCTTCCCAAATGTTTGCTCGCAAAGCCAAGCCATCAATACTGATTCTAGCTCATTCATTCACAAAGACAGAAGCCACTTTTCCCCTGCCTTAAGACAACATCTCCTATCAAGTTGCTGTTCAGCAGAGCACACACAAGAGACTGTTCACCATCCATATACATTACAAATACAAGTTAATTCCCACTCACAACAGGTAAAAGAAAGATTTTCCCACACCAGTGTGTTTTGGCTTGACACCCAGAAAACTCTCAGTTATCACTGATTGTGTGTTCGGGATTGTCTTTCATCCATGGAAACTAGACACATGCTTAACTTTTATATGAAAACCACTATTTGATTTCCTGGTGTACTTTAGCATGAGCTTGGCATGGCCGTGGGATGTGGGTGCTTATCTCCAGATGGAATTCCATTTCTCTCACCATTTGAGTGAACGGCACTTCAGATGAATGTAAAACACACTTAAAATAAATGCAAGGATCCTTTGATGTGCCCAAATTGTCCTTAACAGTGGGTGGCCTCAGCACAGTTCATCATTTTGTATTACAAATTATATTATCTACAATTTCTTCTTTGGAGTGAAATCTCTTGTGAAGCTGCAGCCTGGGGAGGGATTCCCCTTGACATTTTAAGGTGCAGCTTGAGATCTTGATTCCCACCAACTTCTCTTTGAAAGGCACAAACAAATGCAATGAATCTTTTGGAACCTTTTCTCTGACTTTTTCAGCAAGCAAATGTAAAACTACACTTCCTCTTCCCTCCCACCCCAGAGGCATTAATAAAGAGCTCACAGATAAGAGTGAGGAATTGTATTGGAGCTGAAGGAGAAGGTCAAGAATCTTGTGAGAAAAACAGATATTTATCAGTGACCAAGGCTATAACTCAATAAAGCTGACTGGTGTTTTACATGAGGAAAAGAAGCCTGGGATAATTGTGGCTAATTTCTTCCTCAAAGCTGGTGACTGTGAATTGAAATGAAGTTTGATGTTCCTTCTCCTCTTGGTTTCATTAGGGTGATGTCATACATCCGCTTGAAGGGACATAGGGGTTGCTGTGACTCCCTCTCCTGGTCAAAGTCCCCCTGGGTACCATAAGCTCAGCCATCAACACCTGATGATATTAAAAAGCACAGGGAAGTGTTGCAGCATCCACAGCGTTGTGGCTGCTTGTGCAGAGCCTCGGCAGCTCTGGAATAGGGAAGAGAAATGTGCAATGTGGTCCCCTGTCCCCTTGCACCCATTCCAAACGCTGGTCCTGTCTCTGTGCTGGCACCCGGAACCTCACCATCTTGTCCCACACCTCCCACCTCCATGCTCAATCCCAGCCTGACAGCAGGAGATGGATGGGGAGAAGCCATGGCCTTGGGGACCAGGAATGTGTGCAGGGAGGTCACTGACACAGGGATAAAGTCTGGAGGGGGCAGAGAGCAAAGGGGCTGCTCCATAGTCCCCCTCAAACTGCAAACTCCAGCACCTCACTGCACACCATGGGGCAGGATGAAGGATGCTGGGGCTCTGCAGGAAACAAGGGACATTCTCATATGGATGCTGATGGCTTCTGCCACTGGTGGTACCCTGGTGGTGGAGGCACTGGGCAAGGGCTGAAATCCCCCTATGCTCTGCATGGAGCTGGCTCCAAACTGGGACTCAGCTTTCAATTCTTTGGGATCAGTGCTTAAATCCTTCCTATAGCCATCATAGCAGAGAAGAGAGCCTCTGCCCTCCATGTGCTGCAGGGTGGCCACAGGGACTCTGTGACCAGTGAGAGGATTTGGGACCAGGACTGATGCAAAGCAAGGAGGGACCATCTCCTCACATCTCCCCTGTATCCATCACATCTCTACACATTCATACACATATCCCATGCCCTGGAGGACTGACTCAGTCCCATTCATCTCCCACTGTCAGCCAGGCTGTGGCTGTGGTCGTGATATTGAACAGGGAGATGAGGAGGTGAGAGAGGCAGAGTTGACAACAGGAGGAGGATGGAGGGGCCTCATCCGCAGCATCGCACCGTGTCCTGAGGCTCCTATGCCTGGTTTTACGACTGGAGAGAGAAGGAAAGGGGAGGATGTGGCTCTGGAAGGGGTTGGAACCCAAAATGGTGCCCAGATTGTGGGGATTTGCTCCCAGTGTGCACTGCCAGGGGATCCGGATGATCTCTGGTGGGAATCCGTGTGACATGCACTTTCTTTTCATGTTTGGCTGTAGAAGGAGGTTCCCCACAACCCCCATGAAGGCTTTAACCTGTCAGAGGGGAGACTGAGATGAGCTCTTAGGCAGAAGCTCTTCCCTGTGAGGGTGCTGATGCGCTGGCACAGGGTGCCCAGAGAAGCTGTGGCTGCCCCATCCCTGGCAGTGTTCAAGGCCAGGTTGAACACAGGGGCTTGGAGCAAGCTGCTCCGGTGGAAGGGGTCCCTGCCTGTGGCAGGGGTTGGAGCTGGAGGAACTTTAAGTTCCTTTCCAACACAAACCAGGCTGGGATTCTGTGATGGGCTTGGGAGCATCCATCAGAGCCACCAGCAACAGGGGCAACCCTAAAGCATCCCTTCAGAAGGGCCCTTTTCCCCTGGTGCTGCCCATTTCAGTCCTTTACCGCACTCTTCACTGTTCCTCCCTATCTCCTTCCTTCCACTTTTGGGCACCGCTCCCTCAGGCTCTCCTTTGTCTCTTGTGCTTCCAGCATGATGTGTGGAAGAAGGTGAATGTCATCATCAGGGAGAGCACAAGGACTGGGGCTGCCTGTGTCCCCCATGGGATTAAGAACCAAATTCCCCAGGAAGCCGTCATCAGGCAGAGGAAGGACAGGAGGGTGACCATGAGCAGCCAGCACAGAGGTACCAAGGCCAAGTCACGCCTGACCAACCTGAGTGACTTGGGTGATGTGAGCATTGATGGTTGCATGGACAAGAAGTAGAGGACAGCATTTACCTCACCGTTAGCAAGGTCACCACGATCTTCTGTTGGCTCCTTTGCAGCCAAACTTGTGAGCTATGGTTTGAGTACAAGGAACTGAAAATGGGTGGAAAGCTGGTTCATTGCCTGTGGTGCCTGACATTGCTTATGGACCCCGGTACCAGCTCCCATTAGAGAGATTCCCCTCATCTTCCTGCCATGGTAATGTCAACCATGGCCCTTGTGAAGCTGTAACTGCCTCAGAAATGCTTCAAAAGTGGATTTGAAAGGTTGGGCTGTTCTGTGGTTTGCTCTAAGGGAGCCCAAAGCCCTGTTGCTTGCTCAAGCTGAGGTCATCTCCTCTGGGTATATTTCTTCTCCGAACTAATCAACACAGAGAAGAGATAATGACCTGCTTTGGGCTTTGTCACCTCCTGGGGCCCAAAGAGATTCACAGTCCCACATCCTCACGTCACTTGAAATAGGAAGGGGGTTTGCTGATGCTGGTTCATTCCCAGGCTCCCTGCACAGCTCCAGGCACATTCATCTTCACATCCATCTCCGAGAGCATGAGGAGGGCAGCAGAGACAGAGCTGAGATGTAAGTGACGGGCAGCATCTTCCAGCCCATCATTCTCCTGTGGTTCTCTCTTGCCAACAAGCAGCAGCTCCTGTCTTCATCTCCTGCCCTACTGCAGGGTCCTGGGCTGCTTGATGATGCTCTGGGCTTCCCAGGGAGCTGCTTTGTGCTGTGTGATCCCCACGCTGCTGCTGAGAAGGCAGGTTTGAAGATCACCCAGGTGGAGAACACACTCAGGAGACTTCCTCTCCTCACTGACCAGAAAGGGCTTCTGGATGAGCACCAGAAGCTTTCCTGTACAGGACATTCAGGGTGCTCCCCATTGCTGAGATGAGGCAGCTCGAAAAGATGACTTTTTTCCCCAAAAACGTGTTTGAGAAGAGATTGCTGAGCTCTGGGGTTTGCCCACTTCTATTGGAGACTCAAGGAACAAATTAACCAATAAAAGGTTTTAGATCTGACAAAGTGTGTCAGGAGGGAGGGGAAACTGATATTAACCACTGTGTAAGGTTGCATAGGATCATAGTATGGTTTGTGTTGGAAGAGACCTTAAATCTCACTCAATTCCAACCGCCTGTGATGGCCAGAGACACCTTCCACTAGAGCAGGTTGCCCTGTCCAACCTGTACTTTCCATAGGTCAGGAATTCGTTCCATTTAGGAAGAAACCGAAGCAGAGAGGGAAGAAGCAGGTGGTTGGCAAATGCCCATGAGAGGATGAAGGATCAACTGTGCACTGTGAAAACATCACGTTTCTCTGTGTTCCAGGTTGATCCAGATGGTCTCCAAGCCCCAGGCTCAGCATTAACGCAGGCAATGAAGTGCAGCGCTAAGGTAAAGCTACCTTGGTGTGCAACCTTCCCACTGCTTTCCACAGGGGTCATTGATCAACATCTCAAGGGGAGCCAGAGGAGCACACACCACGTTGTGCCATGGTGTTTAACTGCTTGAGCACCCCTTTGTTCTACCTGTGCTGGCACAGGACTTTCACCAACCTGTTCCTCATTGATCTGTGCCTGAACTTTCCCTTTCCATCCTGTGGGACTGTCTCTGAGCAGCTCCCACCACACAGAGGCTTTTCCACCTGGGACATCCCTGCCTCTTGGAGAAGAAACCTCCAGCCAGGAGCTCACACACAAGGCACCATCCAGCCCATGGCACAAAGCAATTGCACCCAAGTGACCAAGTTCAGCCTGGCAGGGTTCACAGAGGACCCGGTGACTCAGGTCTACTTGTTCCTGCTCTTCCTGCTCACCTACCTTGTCACCATTGTGGGCAACCTGGGCATCATCATCTTAATCAGGGCCAGCCCCCACCTCCACTCCCCCATGTATTATTTCCTGGGCAATCTGGCCTTTGTAGACCTCTGTTCTTCCAGCATCGTCACCCCCAAGATGTTGGTTAGCTTGGTGTCAGAGAAGAAGAGCATTGCTTATGCTGGGTGTGTGGCTCAGGTCTTCATCTATGATATCTTTGGGATAACTGAATGTTTCCTGCTGGCTGCAATGGCCTATGACCGTTACGTGGCCATTTGCCATCCCCTGCTGTACCCCCTTGTCATGTCCCCAAAGTGCTGTTTCCAGCTGGTGACTGGCTCATACCTCGTGGGGCTGACCAATGGTGTGGGACAGACCATCAGCATGTCCACCCTGTCGTTCTGCAGCTCCAGCACCATCGACCTCTTCTTTTGTGACATTTCCCCTCTCATCTCACTCTCCACCTCTGACACCACCTTCAGCCACATCATCCTGACCACTGCAGCATCTCTCTTTGGTGTGTCCAGCATCCTGGTTATCCTGCTCTCCTACGTGGCCATCATCGCCACCATCCTGAGCATCAATTCAGCCGAGGGCAAGCGCAAAGCCTTCTCCACCTGCACGTCCCACCTCACCACTGTCAGCATCTTCTATGGAGCTTCCTTTTTTATGTATTTATTCCCCAGCTCAGACAACTCAAGAGGAGGAGATAAATGGGCTCTGGTGCTCTACACCGTGGTGACTCCCATTCTGAACCCCTTGATCTACAGCCTGAGGAATAAGGAGATGAAGGAGGCTCTGAGAAGACTGTTGAAAATAAAGTGATATTGAATGTTGTAAGTTTAGGGCCAAATAAAATAGAGATACTGGGGGAGATGCTCGGGTTTTGGTTAGGTATGGACAACATGTTGGGGGTCTTCTGCACCCGGACTTACACGATGCACTGGTTGATGTGATTGAGAATAAAACTAATTTCACTCTCCAAACTTTGATAAATCTATTTAGTAGTTAATTTCAACTAATTGGTTAATTAGTATTTTATTTCACCTAATCAAGACACAGGTAGACAACTACAAGCATGCACTTCTCTTCATCTTAGTATGAGGGGGGACCTTATCTCTCTCTACACCTGCCCGACAGGAGGATGGAGCCAGGTGGGGCTGGGCTCTTCTCCCAGGGAACAAGGGATGGGACAAGGGGAAATGGCCTCAGGCTGCACCAGGGCAGGTTTAGATGGAGCTGAAGAACAATTCCTGCCCCAGAGGGTGCTCAGGCATTGGAACAGGCTGCCCAGGGCAGGGCTGCAGGCACCGGTTCTGCAGGTGTTCACAAACCTATAGGCAAGGCCTCAGTGTCATGGGTTAGTGGTGGCCTTGGCAGTGCTGTGGAACGGCTGAACTTGGTGAGCTTAAAGCTCTTTTCCTTTTTGCTCTCCCTTTTGTTTGGCAAATGAGAATAAACAGAGAGTGAATTCTATCGTTCCACTGAATCAAACTCCATTTCTTGACGGTGTTGTTAAAATCATTAAGAGCTTTAAGAAAAGGACAAAAACACCTTTAGCAAGAGAAATAGAGATGACAGCAAATAAGTGTGATGCCATGCAGGCAGTATTTTTAGGTTTTGATGTACAAACCTCATTCAATGATTTCCAGCACCATTCACCTCATTTCATTTCAGACAGCAAAGAATTTAAGTGAAATATGGTACTTGTGTGACCTCTGTTATGAATGAAAGCACTTTGAAAGCATTTTAAGACGTGATAGTGATGAATCCTCACCAAAGGGCAGATACTATCAAGGAACCCCTGTCCCCTGATCCACACCTTTGCTTTCTATTCCCCTGTTGGCAGCAATAGAAGCCATGATCTCCATGGCAGCCTGATCACAACAGAGCACAGGAGCTGTGGTGTTGCTCATCAGCCTTTAGACCTCCTATGTGTCAGCCCATGGCAGCCTGCATGAATGGCATTGCCTGCACTTAAGTCTCTCCTGTTGCCCTCCTGCGCAGAGAGCTGATGGGTGATGGACACACATTGCATACATAAACCATCCCATTACTTCAGCCCATAGGCCTGCAGCCACTGCCAGGAGCATGGTAAAATCTGGAGCCATGGCTGAGCCTTAGGGCTATCCTGGAGACATGCAATAACCTAGGCTGGAGGTAGAAGCTCCATGATTGAATTGAATCAAGCCAGGATCAAAGTGTTTGCTCATTTCTTAACAACACACAACTAACAGGCACCCAGGGTCAATCAGCTGAATCCTGCTTTCTTCCCAAAGCTTCCTGATAATTCCCTGGTTATTATTTAACCCAGATGACAGTTGTTTTCCTGCTGAGTCTTGGGGACAAACAGGAGCAGAGATTTCACACCCTCCCTGGCCCCTATTTCAGTGTTTGACAGCTCTTAAAGTGGGGTTTTTCCCCACCCTCTGTTTCTAACTGGAATTTCCCATGCTGCAAATTCACAATAGGAAATCTCAGATTTACCCTTATCTGCAAGATAAAGCACATGGAGAACTTTCAGATGGCATCAAGTCAAAAAGAGTGTGAAACCATTAATTCTTGCATTAATCCTTTCTCTGTCCCTGAAATCATAGAATCAGGGAAAGGTTTGGGTTGGAAGGGACCTTAAAGCTCCTCCAGCTCCAACCCCTGCCACGGGCAGGGACCCCTTCCACTGGAGCAGCTTGCTCCAAGCCCCTGTGCCCAACCTGGCCTTGAACACTGCCAGGGATGGGGCAGCCACAGCTTCTCTGGGCACCCTGTGCCAGTGTCTCAGCACCCTCACAAGGAGCAATTTCTGCCTAATAGCTCACCTCAATATCCCCTCTGTCATTTCACATGACCAAACCTTGTGGTCTGGAGTTGAAATATTTGGAAACATCAGTTAATATTTCCTTAAAACCAGAAATAACACCAGAAATCATTTGCTAATATAAAACATGAGCTCAGATACCAGTTGGTTTGATGCCAGCAGGGCAAAGCCACCAGCTTCTCCCTTTTGCTCTCTGAACCCTGAAATAAAGTTTATTGTTATGTTTAATAACATTTAAATAATAAAATATATTAATTTCAAGTAATATTTAAGTAACAATCTCTTTGGACAACAACTTTCTTTCCAATACACAGTCACTGTCAGGTCTCAGGCTGCAGCCAGAGAAACTCTTGTCCATCCCAGCACAGAATGTAGCCCTGGTTTAAGGAGAAGCGTGTTTTCCAGTGTCTTGTTTTAAACCCTAGCCAGAAGACAGCTTGTTCACTCACTCCCAGTGAGTGGTGCCGGGCTGAGAGCAATTGAGGCCCCCCCACCCCCCACTGGGGCTCTCCCCTTCCCTGCTCCTGTGAGGGATGGGGAGGAGGATCGAATGAGTGCAACTCCCACGAGTTGAGACAAGAACAGTCCAGCAACCAATGTACAACACAAATCGCCACCACTACCACCACCAACAACAATGATAAGAGAAGATAACAAGGGAAGAGAATACAACACCACCGGCCAAGAAAACGAGTCCCACCTGGAAGCCCGTGTCCTTCCGGGTAACTACCAGTTACCCCCCACCCCGGGCATGACATGCTGTGGTATGGAATACCTCCCTGGCTAGCCCGGGTCAGGCGCCCCATCTCTGCTTCCTCACAGCTTCCCCTCCTCCCTGGCAGAGCATGAGCCTCACAAAGTCCTTGGTCAGGGTAAACATCACTTAGCAACAACCGAAAACATTGGTATCACCAGCACTGTTCCCAGGCTGGAAGTCAAAACACAGCACTGCACCAGCTAGCACAAAGGAGAAACATGACTGCTACTGCTGAACCCAGGACAACACTCAGATGTTTTCAGTCTTTCTCATGGAGCAAATGGAATGTACAGTTCCTTTTTCTGCCCCCTTAATGAAATGTCATGACAAGTTTGCAAGTTCTTCAGCTCTTCTCCAGTTTTCAAATGGTTCAAGATGGGGTTTGGGTTTTTAAAAGGAAAAGGTCTGATTTAGCCTCATGATTAAGAGATTTCTGAAGGGTTTTTGGATGTGTTTCTCTGCCTGTGAAGATTCACCAAGAACCACAGTTAGATGTTGCCTTAACTATCAAATCTTTATTGTTCTAATGTCCAGCCTAACAGAGTACATGCAAGCCACATGGCATTGCTCTTCCCTATTTCACTCCTTCTTTCCTCCTTCCCACAGGGATGCTGTCATGCAATACAGTAACAGGGCTGAAGGCAACCACACTGCAGTGACACACTCCATCCTCCTCGGCCTGACAAGCGAGCCCAAGCTGCAGACTCCTCTTTGTAATCTTCTTCATGATTTATCTCATCACTCATACGGGCAACCTTGGGCTGATGGCACTGATCAAGACAAGCCCCCAGCTGCACACCCCCATGTACTTCTTCCTCTGCAATCTCTCTGTTGTCGATCTTTGATACTCCTCTGTCTTTGCTCCAAAGCTGCTTCTTGCCTTCTTGGTGGAAAACAAAACTATCTCTTACCCTGCCTGCTTCCTGCAGCATTTCTTCTTCCTCACGTTTGTGACCACAGAGGTGCTCTTGCTGGCTGTGATTGCTTATGACCGCTACGTAGCCATCTGCAACCCACTGCTCTACACGGTTTCCATGCCCCAGGGGGTCTGTGTTCAGCTGGTGGCTGCATCATACATGGGGGGGGGGGTATTTTGAACTCCCTAATCCAAACCTGTTGCTTGCTGCTGTTGCCTTTCTGCGGTCCAAACACCATCAACCATTACTTCTGTGACACTAACCCTTTGCTGAAGCTCTCCTGCTCCAACAGCCACCTCAATGAGCTTTTGCTTGTAATTCTTCATGGGAGCATTTCCATGTCTGTGCTCATCCTCATCATCACCTCCTATGTATACATCCTCTTGTCCATCCTGAGGATTAGGTCTGCTGAAGGAAGGCACAAAGCCTTCTCTACTTGTGCCTCCCACCTCCTGACCGTTACCTTGTTCTACGTCCCTGCTGGGCTCAGCCACATGCAATCAGCTTCCAAGTACTCCCTGGAGACAGAGAAAGTCACCGCTGTGTTTTACACCCTCCTTGTCCCTATGCTCAACCCTCTGATCTACAGCTTGAGGAACAAGGATGTTAAAGATGCCCTTAGAAAAGCAACAGCAAATAACCTCATTGCGAGCTGCTCATTGACCAACCTGGTCCCAGCTGGTTGATAGAACTCCTAATCTTTCCCTTTTTAACTCATTTGGTGTCAGCTGTCTGGAGGAGGAAGGAACTGAATGTCTTTACAGGAGCAGGTACAGCACATTCTAACCATGCCTTAAACTCTGCAGAGACTCAGTGATGTTAAGCATCCCCTCAATGTAGGTCTCTGATAAATGTTCTCTTGTCATCTCTTGTTTTTTGGGGGGGGGGGAAATAGATGTGATATCATAGGAGGTGGCAAAAATAAGCCCATGAGGAATTTCCCTCTTCAGTTTAGCTTTAGAAGTTGCACTGATTCAAGCAGCGATTCATCCAGAGGTAAGTTCAAAGGGGGATGAAGGGTTTTGAGGACGTATATCTGAAAAACATCACTTTACTTTGGGCTAATGCAAGGAAATGCATAAAATCCCATTTGCTTCCAGAAGGATGTGCAGTGCAAATTAAGGAAACGGGAGGAGAAGCAGAGCCACTGAGCTGCCAGAGGATGAGCATGGTATGTGCTGTGATTGAGCATTGGGAAGATGCTAAATCGCTGTGTGACCAGAACATCCCAGCCTGGAGGCAGCACAGCTGTGTCTGTCATCCTGCACCTTCCTTCCTACCACCACAAACATCCAGCTCAGCCAAAGAGGTTTCACAGCACAGTGTGGGTTGGAGGGAGCTTAAAGGCCACCTATTTCTTACCTCCTTGCTGTGGGCTTCATCTCACATCTGGTTTAGGAGAAGTAGCAGCTGAGAGTAGGATTCTCCCCTATTGACGAGGATTTTAGTATGATTGAATGTAATGACTTTAGGGAGAAGTATGTTTCTTCCCCTATTTTCTTCCCGTGGGGCTGCTTAAGTGATTATTTCCTCCCTCCCAACTCTTCCCCAACACAACCTGTTAACTGAGAAGGTACCACTGAGGAATGCTGCAGAACTTCATGCTCTGCAAAGCAGAAATAACCAACTGCAACCTGTTAGAGACCTTTAGCAGTAAGCTCTTTCTGTAGCAAATAGAGACCTGGATGCATTGAAGGAGAGGGGGGGATCATTTGTTACTTCATGGTACTTTGCACATGGCTGCACTCAAGTTAGTCCTGACGTGTTTTTCATAGCTAAAAATAAAAGAGAAAGACTCCCAGCATCATTTCTGTTAGTTGGACATGGAAATCATGACTAAGCATACTCACTGTATGCTATGCCTAGAATTTTAACTTCTTTTTTCCCCCTCAGATGTAGGAGTTTGCATTTGGATGCCTGATGTAGAGTAAACCAAAATCTATCTGGAGCACCCAGTTGAACAGGGGTCATTTTCCCTAAGAGACAGACACAGACAAGGAGGGGGAGATGTTTATAACACTTAGTTTCCATTAGAGCTTGCCTTGTCCCTAGCTTGGACACCAGAGGGTCTTGCCTCTCATTGACAGCTGTTTGTGCTGTTTGCATGACGCAAGGTGCCTCAAGGGAGCAGCTAGGACCAGTTATTTCCAATGGGAAGGCGAGCTGGGAGCTGAAAGTGGCCACAAAGCAGAGCACGGTCCTCCTGTGCCTGAGCACAGCAGCAGCTTCCAGTGCTTCTTCCCTTAGTTTCCCAGGGTAAACTAAGAGTCAAGTTCATGGTTGTTACAGACCAGGAGCAAGCCCAGTTACAGCACAGCCCTGGAAGTGGGCCCAGTCCCAGGACTGTGCTTAAATAGAGCCTGAGCCTATGGCAGAGGGTGTGTGAGAAGGACTCAAGTGACGCTGGGCATGGCGATTACTGTGGCTGCACTCCCTGATGTCTCAAGGAGAGAGGAACTGGGTTTTCCACCACCCAATGCCCTAAACACAGCGGCAGCTCTGCATTCAGCCTCCTCTGATGTATTCCTGTGTGCAGAGGATGAAAAATGGAGCAAAAGGAAGCAAAGAGCTCCTTTATTGTGTTAAGGAGAATCACCCCTCCTCAGTTATGCAAAATCATGGAATCATGGAATGGTTTGGGTTGGAAGGGAGCTTAAAGTTCCTCCTCCAGCTCCAACCCCAACACCTTCCACTGGAGCAGCTTGCTCCAAGCCCCGGTGTCCAACCTGGCCTTGAACACTGCCAGGGATGGGGGATGTGACATGGTCAAATCCACAAAGCACAGACCTGGTACTGAGCATCCAAAAAGGAAAAGTTGTAAGAACCACACATCCCAGGAAGATTTTAGTTGGGACACACTTCTGGCCACATGCTAACCTATGTGTGCCTATCACAAGTCCTTAGCACTGCTCCAGGTCACTTATATGGGATAAATGTATTGGATGTTCATATCAGGTATCACAGAATCCCAGACTGGTTTATGTTGGAAGGGACCTAAAAGCTCTCAACTTCCAATCCCTGCCACGGGCAGGGACACCTTCCACTAGAGCAGTTTGCTCCAAGCCCCTTTATCCAACCTGGCCTTGAACACTGCCAGGGATGGGGCAGGCACAGCTTCTCTGGGCACCCTGTGCCAGCGCCTCAGCACCCTTACAGGGAAGAGCTTCTATCTTAGAGCTCAACTCAGTCTCCCCTCTGGCAGGTTAAAGCCATTCCCCAGTCTGTCCCTACAGGCCCTAATGAAGAGTCCCTCTCTTATTCTATCTGGATAAGATGCTTCGCATGTTGTGTTCTCTTTTCTTGAGGGAATTTTCCAAATGTCTCTATTTTTCATGAAAACTCCATCAGAAACTTTGATTAAAAGCTTATAAAGTGAGCATTTCACTTCACACCAATTTAAATTAGATTTTGACTGGTTGCCATTGCATTCATTCATTATTCATCACAGTTCTTTGCAGAAGACCACGTTTTCCAAAGGTGCTTATTTTAAACCACAAATTTATTCAGTTTGTCATTATACAAGTACATGTTCTTCCAGCAATTGTACAGTTCATTAAACAGAAATGGTGTGTTTGGATTAAATGTTAAAAACCCTCCATCTACTGTTTCATTTAGAGCATCTTCCTCCTCAATAATGTGATGACATACAGAAGGGGATGCGACATAGTCAAATCCACAAAGCACAGAGCTGGTACTGAGCATCCAAAAAGGAAAAGATGTGAGGACCATACATCCCAGGAAGATTTTAGTTGGGACACACTTCTGGCCACATGCTAACCTATGTGTGCCTATCACAGGTCCTTAGCACTGCTCCAGCTCACTTACACGGGATAAATGTATTGGATGCTCATATCAGGTATCACAGAATCCCAGACTGGTTTATGTTGGAAGGGACCTAAAAGCTCTCAACTTCCAACCCCTGCCACGGGCAGGGACACCTTCCGCTAGAGCAGTTTGCTCCAAGCCCCTTTATCCAACCTGGCCTTGAACACTGCCAGGGATGGGGCAGGCACAGCTTCTCTGGGCACCCTGTGCCAGTGCCTCAGCACCCTCATAGTGAAGAATTCCTTCCTCACATCCAATCTGGATCCCCCCTGTTTCAGTCTGAACCCACCACCCCTTGTCCTATCCCTACAATCCCTGATGAAGAGCTCCTCTCCTGCATCCTTGTAGCCCCCTTCAGACACTGGAAGCTGCTCTGAGGTCTCCAAGCAGCTTCTCTTCTCCAGGCTCAACAGCCCCAGTGTTCTCAGCCTGGCGCCATACGGGAGCTGCTCCGGCCCCTGAGCATCCTCATGGCCTCCTCTGGACTTACTCCAGCAGCTCCATGGCCTTCTTATGTTCCCTGCAGAGAAGGACTTGCGGGTGCAGGTTGATGAGAAAATGAACATGAGCCAGCAGTGTGTGCTTGCAGCCCAGAAACCAACAGTATCTTGGGCTGCATCCAAAGGAGAGTGGCCAGCAGGTCGAAGGAGGTGATCCTGCCCCTCTGCTCTGCTCTTCTGAGACTTCACCTGGAGCATTGTGTGCAGTTCTGGTGTCCTCAACATAAAAAGGACATGGAACTGTTGGAACAAGTCCAGAGGAGGCCACGAGGATGCTCAGGGACTGGAGCACCTCCTGTATGAAGACAGGCTGAGGAAGTTGGGGCTGTTCAGCCTGGAGAAGAGAAGGCTGCATGGAGACCTCAGAGCAGCTTCCAGTATCTGAAGGGGGTCTATAGGGATGCTGGGGAGGGACTCTTCATTAGGGACTGTAATGATAGGACAAGGGGTAACGGGTTAAAAGTTAAACAGGGGAAGTTTAGGTTAGATATACGGAAGAAATTCCTTCCTGTGAGGGTGGTGAGGCACTGGAATGGGTTGCCCAGGGAGGTTGTGAATGTTGTATCCCTGGCAGTGTTCAAGGCCAGGTTGGACAGAGCCTTGGGTGAGATGGTTTAGTGTGAGGTGTTCCTGCCCATGACAGGGGAGTTGGAACTAGGTGATGTTAAGGTACTTTCCAATCCTAACTATTCTATGATTCTAGGATTCTATAGACACCAAAACTGTATCAGAACTGCAGGGGATACCAGAGCTGTATTGAACCTTTGGTCCTTCCCTCAGATCTTCAAGCTCGCTTGGGATGAACAGTTATCAACCAGGCAATGGAGGAAGTTGTCACTGCCTTACCTCAAGGCTGAGCCTCCTTTTTGTGGGAACTACTTTCATTTAGCACAATTTAAACACAAAACACCATGGTGCTATCTCTGTCCTGCTATTAAATAACTGATACTTATTTGGATGAATTATCGAAGACTCAGTCCACGCTTAAAATCACCTGAAGCTGTTTGAAGGAACCATTCGTTCCCCAAACTCCTTCTGGCTGCATTAGTTTCCAAAAGACAGCTTTATTTCCATACAACATACAACAATTTGGTCAAAAGCATTGGCTCAAAACGTGGCTGCTTTGAGGATATAACAGGATGAAGTCAGATTTCCCAGTCTTCATCTGAAGAATCCTGAGTGCCGGTGTGTCCTGAATGCTTCTCCTAGATGAAGAGACATTATAAACCCCTTAGTAGAAATATTAAATGATAACCTTGTCCCAGACATTTAGAAAAGACAAAGGATGGGGCAATGAGAGGAGAAAACTGAGCTATGAATGTGTGGGGAAGGAAGAAAGAGAAGAATGTAGATGGCTTTAGATGTTTTCAATGTCAACCTGTTTTTCTGCTGGAAGGCACCAGACTGACAGTCCAGGAGATGCACTGAAGGAGGGTAGAAAAGGATTTCTGTGTGGTTTTGAAAGTCTTTCTTCCCCATTGAGTACTGGGCTAAACTGAAGGCTTGGGGAGTGGGAAAATCAGTATAGCAGAGGGAGAAATAACCCTCAACCTAATTTGGAAAAGAAGAATAATATAATTCAAAGATTATTGAAAAGAACTACATGAATCCGGAAAGAGGCACTGAGAATACCTGGGTGTGCTTGTGCAGGGTGAATAATGCAGCTTGAAATCCCAGAAGCAGACAGCTGAGTACCACACTTGCTCTATCAGCTTCGTCAAGATACCCAGGCAAGCAGCACCTTGGGTGTTCAGGGGAGAGGAAGACCTGCACTCAGGCTCTTTACACCCCTACTTAAATTTGCAGCAGAGCAGAGGCTCAGATATGACTTGTCCCCATTTAGCACAAGGGCTTTGTTGACCAACAGACTGTCAGAGCTTTATTTCACAGAATCCCAGCCTGGTTTGTGTTGGAAGGGACCTTAAAGCTCCTCCAGCTCCAACACCTACCACGGACAAGGACACCTTCCACTAGAGCAGCTTACTCCAAGCCCCTGTGTCCAACCTGGCCTTGAACACTACCAGGGATGGGGCAGCCACAGCTTCTCTGGGCACCCTGTGCCAGCGCCTCAGCACCCTCAGAGGGAAGAGCTTCTGCCTAAGAGCTCATCTCAGTCTCCCCTCTGGCAGGTTCAAGCCATTCCCCTTGGCCTCCTGCAGGTTTTTTGTAGCCCCCTTCGGACACTGGGAGCTGCTCTGAGGTCTCCACACAGCTTCTGTTCTGCAGGCTGCACAGACCCAATGTTCTCAGCTTGGCTCCATACAGGAGCTGCTCCAGCCCCTGAGCATCCTTGTTGCATCTCTGGACTTGCTCCAGCAGCTCCACGTCCACCTTGTGTTGGGGACAGCAGAGCTGGATCAAATCCTCTTGACCTTCCCGCAGTTCATCATTGAGGAAATGCTTATAAAGCAGGCAATGGAGACAGTGGTCAGTGCCTTATGTGAAGTCTGAGCCTCCTTTTTGAGGGCTCTAATTTCATTTAGCACAATTTAAACACAAAACAGAATGGTGCCGTCTCAGTCCTGCTATTAAATACCTGATACTTATTTGGATGAATTACTGAAGGCTCAGGCCTTGCTTAAAACCACCTGAACCTGTTTGAAGAGAACCATTCGTTGTGCTGGTTCTCCATACCCTGCACTTGCTGTATGATCTCCTTATCTGTAATAATGACCAGTAGTGAGCAAGAATGACCAATAATGGCCAGTAATGCTCAATTCCATAATCACATATTCCACATATTCCTTCCTTACCTCCACAGTACTGAAGGGCTCCAAATGTGCTTTCAAACCCTGCCTAGATGTGGCAGCAGCTTTCTCTCCCACAGCCTCCTCAGAGCCCCCTTCACCTCCTTGTTCCTCAGGCTGTAGATGAGGGGGTTGAGGGTTGGGGTGAGGATGCAGTAACACACCGACACCAGCTTTGCCTGATCCCATGAGGATGCCTCATGAGGCTGGACATAGGTGAGGATCCCGGGTGCGTAGAAGATGGTGATGGCAGCCAAGTGGGAGACGCAGGTAGAGAAGACCTTCAGCCTCCTCATGGCCAAAGGGATCTGCAGGACAGTGTGGAGGATGTAGATGTAGGACACCAGGATCATCAGGAGAGAGACCATTGCGTTAAATGTAACACTGGACACCAGCACAAACTTGTTTCTGTGGGTGTCTGAGCAGGAGAGCTGCAGGAGGGTGGGCAGCTCACAGAAGAAGTGGTTGATGCTCCTGGCCTGACAGAAGGACAACCTCCCCGCCAGTGTGATGTGCACCAGGGAGGTGAGGAACCCGATGGTGTACACCAGTACCATCATGCCATAGCAACGCGCCCTGGTCATGGCAGTGGTGTAGAGCAGGGGCTTGCACACAGCCGTGTATCGGTCGTAAGCCATTACCCCAAGGAGGAAGCTCTCACAGATAGCCAGACCCAGGAAAATATACATCTGGGCAAAGCAACCCCAAAAGGAGATGTGGCTTCTCCCCAGCAGGAAGGTCTCCAGAGCTTTTGGGATGATAGCGGAGGAAAGGCAAACATCCATGCAAGATAAGTGGATCAGGAAGAAGTACATGGGGATGTGGAGGTGGGGGTCAGTGTTGATCAGCAGGATCATCGTCAGGTTCCCCAGCACCATTAAAACAGAGGGATAAGAAGACTGTGAAGATGGTGGTTTGTAGCTCTGGGGCATCAGAGAAACCCAAGAGGATGAAGCTGGTTAGAACAGTGAGGTTTCCAGTCTCTGTCATTTTGACAAGTTGATGGATTTGGATGGAAATGAAAGGAATCAGTGAAATACATCCCTACAAGAGAAATAATGTGGAAGTTTATTTGGAGTTTAATCCATAAAGTAAATGCAATGGAAAATGGTGTATTTGTAACGGTGTATTTCTGTGTGTAGCCCAAGATCTGAAGTCAAAGAGGTGAAGGAGCTCATTACACAGCCTGAAATTAAAAGAGAATAATTTTACCATGATTGATACACACTAATGAAACACTGCAAAACACCATGTCTATCCAAACGTAATACAATAAAATCAAAGAAGTGCATCTCAAAATGCGGAAAACAGAAAAGATTTTGTATTTTCGTCACTGATTTCTGGGAATTTTAAGGTTTATTTTTCTCTCTTTTTTGGTTTTTTTTCAGAGTGGATCAGTGCTCTTCTGTAGATTCATTACTTGTGCTGCATTGTTTTCATCACAACACAAAGCCATGTACTTGAAATTTGTTTTATGTTCTAAGTTTATCTGCTTTTGAGGGACTCCCACCCTGCGTAATGTTAAGGGAAAGCAGTGGTCTTGGCTCCAGCAGAGCTTTGCTGTGATTGCGGTGAGCTGCCTATGACCAACCCAAATATGCACCTAAGGGTGTAAAATATATCATATATAAACCAAAATTTTAAGGCTTTAGCTTGGATATTTTTATCTCCACCATACAATTCCTCTGCAGATGAATTATTTAATGGAATATCAATCTATGAATGGCTACATCAGTGCTAAAATACCCCTAAATCTGTTGTAGATGTGGTCAGGAATGTGGGTTTTTGAAGCAAAGCTACCCCGTACTAGGGCACTTTTATTCACACCGCAGGCTATCATAGAATGGTTTGGGTCGAACAGACCTTAAAAGTCATCCAGTCCCAACCTCCTGCCAAGAACCCGCACGCTGCATAAGGTTAAGGGAATGCAGTGGTCTTGGCTCTAGCAGAGCTCTGCTGTGATTGCAGTGAGCTTCCTATGACCAACCCAAATATCCACCTAAGGGTGTAAAATACAAAAGACATAAAATATAAACCAAAATTTTAAGGCTTTAGCTTGGATATTCTCATGCTAAAATATCACTAAATCTGTTGTAGATGGGGTCTGGAAGGTTGCTGTTTTTGAAGCAAACCTGCCCCGTAGTAGTGCACTCTTATTCACAACATAGTTTATCATAGAACTGTTTGGGTTGAAGGGAAACTAAAGCTCATACAGCTCCAAACCCACTACCACTAACAGGGACCCCTTCCACTAGAGCATCTTGCTCCAAGCCCCTTTATCCAACCTGGCCATGAGCACTGCCAGGGATGGGGCAGCCACAGCTTCTCTGGGCACCCTGTGCCAGCGCCTCGGCACCCTCATAGGGAAGAACTTCTTCCTTATCTCCAACCTGAATTTCCCTGTTTCAGTTCAAACCCATCACCCCTTGCCCTATCAATACAGTCCCTGAAGAAGAGTGAAATTCAACATGCCATCAAGCATGGGAGAGGCAGCATGACCAGGGTCAATCTGGACCCATCACCCATCAAACCCTTTTGTACCTGCTTGGTTAAAGAGGAAGGTGGTGGTGGATGAAGTGCCTGCAGCTCGTCCTGGAGCGCATGCGATGGGTTGAAGGAGAGATGCTTGGGAGTAGGATGCTCCAGGCTGGCTGGTGGAGGGGTTTTATCTCACAGGAGGCATTACCTCAGAGGCTTGTGTTGTGCAAACTGTTCTCCCAGAGGACCCTCCTCCATCGGATAATTAGTTTGACTTGATCAGCAAAACAACCTCTCAATTCCTCTCTCCCCAAACTCCTTCTGGCTGCATCAACACCTCCAAGACCAGTTCTCCTGCAGAGACCTACCCAGGAAGACAGGCCCAGGACAGTTTGCTACGTATTTCCCCATCTATCACATACCTCTTCCTTTCATTGTTTCCCTGAGAAAGCCCTTTACTTCCACAGAGATCATCTAATATTGCATTGAAGGGAGCTGAAAACAAACAGAACAAAGCATCCTCTATGTGGATGGTTTGAGGTGCTCATGGGGATTAGTTTCCAAAAGACAGCTTTATTTCCATACACTTGACTAGTGATTGTACAACACTTTGGTCAAAAGCATTGGCTCCAAACGTGGCTGCTTTGAGGATATAACCGGATGAAGTCAGATTTCCCAGTCTTCATCTGAAGAATCCTGAGTGCCAGTGTGTCCTGAATGCTTCTCCTAGATGAAGAGACACTATAAAACCCTTAGTAGAAATATTAAATGATAACCTTGTCCCAGACATTTAGAAAAGACATAGGATGAGGCAGATAGGAAACCAAGCTATGAAAATGTGGGGAAGGAAGAAAGAGAAGAATGTGCACAGTTGGCTTTAGACGTTTCCAATGTCAACCTGTTTTTCTGCTGGAAGTCACCAGACTGACAGTCCAGGAGATGCACTGAAGGAGGGTAGAAAAGGATTTCTGTGTGGTTTTGAATGTCTTTCTTCCCCATTGGGTACTGGGCTAAAGCAAAGGCTTGGGGACTGGGAGTGAAGTGAAGGAGCACATTACACAGCCTGAAATTAAAAGAGAATAATTCTACCATGATTGATATACACTGCACTAATGATGCACAGGGAAACATCATGTCTACATATTCCTTCCTTACTTCCACAGTACTGAAGAGCTCCAAATGTGTTTTCAAACCCTGCATAGATGTGGCAGCAGCTTTCGCTCCCACAGCCTCCTCAGACCCCCCTTCCCTCAATAATATTAAGAATGTCAGGTTTTGTCTATCATTCAGTTACACGACTTTCAGTCAATATAAAGTGTGTACATATACATATATACACACACATACATATAAATAAGTCAATATTAGTTAAATTGTCTTTGAGAGAGGAAAACACCAAATTCCCAAGGCCAGTCTTGGCTGAACACCCCAACCACCACCAACACACTTGGAAGCAAGTAGGTCTTTTAAGGCAAGGAGGGAGGGCAATACCAGAATGAATAAACTACAGGGTTCCTCATAGTTCCTCTCAAGCCATTGACACATGAAAGTCCTTGAATTCCCCAGTAACTGCTGGGAAAAGGGAATTATTTCTCATCTTTTGGGTGCTGCCAGTCCAGTATGAGTACATGAGGAATAAATAGCTGTTCTCTGAGTCCCAGGAGGAGCTCTTTGAGGGCAAATGTGGCTTTTCCTTAGGGTAGGATGGTGCAGAGCCAGGATTTCTCACCTTACTTTGCTTTAGACACAATGCTAACTTGGAGACAAAAGATACATTCAGGCTTGATCAAAGATAAATTCTGCCTGGGAGAAATCAGCAGCTCCTAAATTCACAGCTTATGAGAGGCAGAATAAATCCTCATTGATTTTTCCTGCCTAACATTAATCATCACTTGACAGAGTTACACCAGAGAGCAAAGCAGGAGTGCTCGCTGCCTGGTATCTGACAAGCAGAGCCGTGCTTAAATCACCATTATTCGATGACCCTTTGCTGAAGGGGTGAGTTTCACTTCCAGAGCCAGACTCCTCATTTCAGATGTCCTGTGAGCAATGCATGTGGTCTCCTGGTGTTATTAATGGGGATTTAGAGCTGCTTTTCACTGCTTACATAGAGATGCCGGAGGCAAAGCAGCTCCTGAAACATCATCACGGAGCTGGATGATGTGACCCAAATAATGAAAATCAAACTGTTTGGGTCTGGGGCTCAATCCTCCCCCCTGCAGCATCCACCTGCCCAGACACACACATCTCCTGCCAGGGGAGAATTGACCTGAAGCTCACAATTAACAAAGGCTCACCCTCGCTTTTTCTTGCTTGACAAACCAAGTGCTTGGTCTGAAGTGATCCAAAGTGCAGATATGAAACCTGGGGTGTTTCTAAGGCTGCAGCTTGTGCTATACACAACAGCTTCCCCCCAGCAATCACACAGTGTTTGGCTAGCTGCTCTTTCAAGAGTTATACAACACAAACTGTCTAATGAGTGAAGAAAAGGATCGTTTAAAATATGAAGCAAAAGAGCCCCATGCTCACACCACCAGCATCCCTCTGGTTCCTCAAGGTGATGGTTTCTGCTGCCCTGAAATAAAGCAGAGGAGGTAAGGTTTGCTACAAGGCCTGTGGATCCTGTGGATGCCACAGGACAAAGCATGGTTTTCACATCAGGGATTTCTTCCTCTTTGGTCTCAGATCCACTTGAAATGGGTTTTAATACTCCCAGCTTCTCCAGGCTCCAGCTAGAAGGGTAATGCTGCTCCTTCTTCTCCCATGCAGCATCTACCCGTCCTTCCAGAGCCTTGTCCTTTGTGGTATTCACAGAGCCAGGGGTAAAACAAGTCAGGGGATTACACATTAACTGCCAGGGAGCTGTCAGACTAGGCAAGGGTCAGCCCAAAGGGCTCCCAAGAACCAGGTCAGGATCTACCCAACAGGTTTTAAAATTAATAGCACAAGAAGGTCTTATTTGAACAATACCAGCCCCAAACTGTTGCCTTTAAGAGTTTTATCCAGCCTTCAAAAATCCCCAAAGGTAGTTTTTTAGTACATAGCAGTATGTAGTGTGTCATATCCGTATTCAAAAACAAGATTACCTCTTGGGAAGCACTCTTAGATGTGTTCAAGCCTCAGTGTAGGAGAAATCCAGTTTTCCTTCATCTCAGTTCATGCTGCTACTTAGAATGAAAATATAAAAGCACAACTTCCTTTTCATTTTGATGCAGCTGCCTTTACTTTTCAATCAGAAATGCTTCCATTACTGTGCTCCCAAAGATGAGAGGGGGCTGCAGGGCCTTCCAGGAAAGGACAGAAATCACCTCTTTACTCCCCAAAAGCCCTAGTAGGGAACGACCCTGGTTATTCCTGCCTAGCACTTAATCCTCTGTAACAAAAGGTGGGTTTCCTACCCCATGCAGGTTAGTTACCAGGATGGATCCACCAGTAGCCCAGGAACTTGGTTACTGTATAGGCATCCTCACCCATTTAATTCAGCATCAGAGAGCACCTAAATAAGCCCAGCTGGGATTATTTAGGTGCTGATGGGCGTGATTTACATACGTCAACAACAAGGAATTAAATCCTTCACCTACCTGGGATAAAGGTTGAGACCTTACCTGTTTTGTGATCTGATGTGTTCTCGTTTGCTTTCATTATAAAATCTGGGATGGCTTTGTCAGGAGTAAAGATGTGCAATGGGGACACTTTCTGAGAGGGATCTGTGGATCTATAGGAAACAACTGATGGAGAAGAGAATCATTTAAAACACCAGGAATTAGCACTTCAAATTGTGTATGGATAGCCCAGACTATTTAATGAAAAAAAAATTTAAAGGGCAAACTGAGTTTGGTATCCTCAACATCAGAAGGACATGGATCAAGTCCAGAGGAGGCCATGAGGATGCTCAGGGGCTGGAGCAGCTCCTGTATGGAACCAGGCTGAGAACATTGGGGCTGTGCAGCCTGGAGAAGAGAAGGCCGTGTGGAGACCTCAGGGCAGCTTCCAGTGTCTGAAGGGGGCTACAAGGATGCTGAAGAGAGACTCTTCATCAGGGACTGTAGTGACAGGACAAGGGGTGATGGGTTAGAACTGAAACAGGGGGAGTTCAGGTTGGATGTAAAGCAGAAGCTCTTCCCTGTGAGGGTGCTGAGGCGCTGGCACAGGGTGCCCAGAGAAGCTGTGGTTGCCCCATCCCTGGCAGTGTTCAAGTCCAGGTTGGACAGAGTCTTGGGTGACATGGTCTAATGTGTAGTGTCTCTGACCATGGCAGGGGGCTGGAACCAAGGTCCTTTCCAACCCAAACTACTTTATGATTCTACAATAATCTACATTTCATGCAACCTGAAGCCTCAGCCAAGAACTGCATTAGGAAAAGTGGGGTTTAAAGCATCATTTCTAAATGTGAGGGGACTTTGAAGCTGCTTGTCGTGGTTTAAACCCAGTCAGGTAATTCGTTCGCTCACTTCCCCCCCCTTTCTTGCCCTCCCCCTGCTCCCAGAGGGACAGAGAGGAGAATCGAAAAGAATGCAACTCCCACGGGTTGAGATAAGAACAGTTTAGTAACTAAGGTATAACACAGATCACTACTGCTGCCACCAATGATAATAATGATAAAGGAAATAACAAGGGAAGAGAATACAACACCTCAGCACCAGCCGACCGATAACTTGCCCCCCTCAGCCCGACCAAGCACCGACCGATACCTCCTCCAACCCTGCAGTCTCCCAGCCCTTCCGGCTAACTCCCAGTTACATCCTGGGCATGACATGCTGTGGTATGGAATACCTCTTCGGTCAGTTTGGGTCAGGTGTCCTGTCTCTGCTTCCTCCCGGCTTCCCCTCCTCCCTGGCAGAGCATGAGGCTCACAAAGTCCTTGGCCAAACCAAAACATCGCTATCAGCTCTGTTCCCAGGCCAAAAGTCAAAACACTGAACTGCACCAGCTACCAAGAAGGAGAAACATGACTGCTACTGCTGAACCCAGGACACCAGGCAAGGCAAGGCAATGCAATGCAAGACAAAGGAAGGCAAGGCAAGGGAAGGCAATGCAAGGTTAGGGAAGGCAAGGCAAGGCAAGGCAAGAAATGGCAAGGCAAGAAAAGGCAAGGAAAGGCCAGGCAAGCCTCTGACAGGCCATTCCAGGCCAGGCAAGTCAAGGAAATGCAAGGAAAGGAAAGGCAATGCAAGGGCAGGCAAAGCAATGCTAGGCAAGGCAAGGCATATCCAGGCCAGGCTAGGCCAGGAAAGGGCTGTCAAGTCAAGTCAAGTCAAGTCAAGTCAAGTTAAGTCAAGTCAAGTCAAGGCAAGGCAAGGCAAGGCAAGGCAAGGCAAGGCAAGGCAAGGCAAGGCCAGGAAAGGCAAGGCCAGGGAAGGCAAGACCAGGAAAGGCCAGGTCAGTCAAGGCCAGGCAAGACAATGCAAGAAAAAGCAAGGGAAGGAAACCCAAGGCAAGGCAAGGCATGGCAAGGGAAGGAAAGGCATAGCAAAGCATGGCAAGGCAAGGGAAGACAGGGCAAGACAAGTCAAGGCATGGCAAAGGAAGGAATGGCATGGCGAGGCGAGTCAATGGAAGGCAAGGCAAGGCAAAACATGGCAAGGGAAAGAAAGTCATGGCAGGTGAGGAGAGGAGAGGCTACGCAAGGGGAGGCAATTCAAGGCAAGGCATGGCAAGACAAGGGAAGGAAATTCATGGTGAGTCGAGGTGAGGCAAGGCAGGGCAACGGAAATAAAGACATAGTGAGGCGAGGCGAGGGAAGGGAAAGGAAGGAAAGGAAAGGCAAGGCAAGACGAGGCAAGGCAAGGGAAGGGAAGGAAAGGCAAGGCATGGCAAGGTGAGGGGACGCAAGGCAAGGCAAAGTGAGGTGAGGCGAGGTGAGGCAACGCAATACAAGGCAAAGCAAGATAAGGCAAGGCAAAGCCATTAAAGGCCAGGAAAGGCGAGGAGAGGTGATGCGAGGCAAGGCAAGGCAATGGAGGGAAAGAAAAGGCAAGGCAAGGCATGGCAATGGAAGGCAAGGCAAGGGAAGGGAAGGCAAGGCAAGGCAAGGAAACCTGCGGATGAAGCACTCTATAGGCAGATAGGTAAAGCCTCACGCTCGCAGACAGACCCTTGTTCTCATGGGTGACTTCAACCACCCTGACATCTGTTGGAAGGACGGTACGGCCCGGCACAAGCAATCCAGGAGGTTCCTCGATTGTGTAGAAGACAACTTCCTTCTGCAAGTAATAGAAGAGCCGACAAGGAGAGGTGCCATGCTTGACCTCGTGCTCACCAACAGGGAAGGGCTCGTTGGAAATGCAATGCTCCAGGGCATCCTTGGTTGCAGCGATCATGAGATGGTTGAATTTGAGATCCTCAGGACAGTGAGAAGAGCGTGCAGCAAGCTCACTGCCCTGGACTTCAAAAGAGCAGACTTTGGCCTCTTCAGGAACCTGCTTAGTAAGGTTCCATGGGATATAGCCCTAGAGGGCAGGGGGACCCAAGACTGTTGGTTGATATCCAAGGATCACCTGCTACAAGCTCAGGAGTGTTGCATCCCAACCAGAAGGAAGTGCAGCAGGAGGGCCAGGAGACCTCCTTGGATCAAAAAGGAGCTGCTGAGGAAACACTGAAGGAAAAAAAAAAGAGGCTTCTAAAAGGTAGAAGCAAGGACAGGCAGCATGGGAAGAGTACAGGGATGTTGTCTGGGAAGCTAGGGACCAGGTTAGGAAAGCTAAGGCTCAGTTAGAATTAAACTTAGCTAGAGGTATTAAAGATAACAGGAAGGGATTCTACAGGTACATAGCAAATAAAAAACAGACTAGGGAGAATGTAGGCCCCCTCACGGAGCTCTCAGGAGAACTGGCTACACAGGATTTGGAGAAGGCTGAGGTTCTGAATGACTTCTTTGCTTCAGTCTTCACTGTCAAAGGCTCTGACTGCACCACCCAAGTCTTGGAAGGCAGATACAGGGACTGTGAGAATGAAGACCTTGTGCCCACTGTAGGAGAGGATCTGGTTCGAGACCATCTTAAAAATCTGAACGTCCACAAGTCCATGGGTCCTGATGAGATCCATCCGCGGGTCCTGAAGGAGCTGGAGAATGAAGTTGCGAAGCCGCTGGCCATATTTGAAGAATCGTAGCATCAGGTGAAGTTCCCGATGACTGGAAAAAGGGAAATATACCCCCCATTTTCAAGAAGGGGAAAATGGATGACCCGGGGAATTACAGACCAGTCAGTCTCACCTCTGTGCCTGGCAACATCTTGGAGCAGATTCTCCTGGAAGTCATGCTAAGACACATGAAAATCAACAAGGTGCTTGGTGACAGCCAGCATGGCTTCACTGAGGGGAAATCCTGCCTGACCAATGTGGTGGCCTTCTATGATGGGGCTACAGAACTGATGGAAAGGGGTAGAGCAGTTGATGTCATATACCTGGGCTTGTGCAAAGCGTTCGACACTGTCCCACACAACATCCTTGTCTCTAAATTGGAGAGACATCAATTTGATGGATGGACCACTCGGTGGATAAAGAACTGGCTGGATGGCTGCACGCAAAGAGTTGTGGTCAATGGCTCAATGTCCGGCTGGAGACCAGTAATGAGTGGTGTCCCTCAGGGATCGGTGTTGGGACCGGTCTTGTTTAATATCTTTGCCACTGACATGGACAGTGGGATTGAGTGCGCCCTCAGCAAGTTTGCCAATGACACCGAGCTGTGTGGTTCAGTTGATACTCTGGAGGGAAGGAATGCCATCCAGAGGGACCTCGACACGCTTGTGAGGTGGGCTGATGACAACCTCATGAGGTTTAACCATGCCAAGGGCAAGGTTCTATACCTGGGTTGGAGCAATCCCAGGCCCAGCTACAGGTTGGGCAGAGAAGAGATTCAGAGCAGCCCTGAGGAGAAGGACTTGGGGGTGCTGGTGAATGAGAAAATGAACATGAGCCAGCTTCAGTGTGCGCTTGCAACCCAGAAAGCCAACCGTATCCTGGGCTGCATCAAAAGGAGCGTGACCAGCAGGTTGAAGGAGGTGATCCTGCCCCTCTACTCTGCTCTTGTGAGACCTCACCTGGAGCATTGTGTGCAGTTCTGGTGTCCTCAACATAAAAAGGACATGGAACTGTTGGAACAAGTCCAGAGAAGGGCCACAAGGATGATCAGGGAACTGGAGCACCTCCCGTATGAAGACAGGCTGAGGAAGTTGGGGCTGTTCAGCCTGGAGAAGAGAAGGCTGCATGGAGACCTCAGAGCAGCCTTCCAGTATCTGAAGGGGGGCTATAGGGATGCTGGGAAGGGACGCTCCATTAGGGACTGTAGTGATAGGACAAGGGGTAACGGGTTAAAACTTAAACAGGGGAAGTTTAGGTTGGATGTAAGAAGGAAGTTCTTTCCTGTTAGGGTGGCGAGGCACTGGAATAGGTTGCCCAGGGAGGTTGTGAATGCTCCATCCCTGGCAGTGTTCAAGGGCAGGTTGGATGAGGCCTTGGGTGATATGATTTAGCGTAAGGTGTCCCTGCCCACGGCAGGGGGTTTGGAACTGGATGATCTTAAGGTCCTTTCCAACCCTAACGATTCTATGATTCTATGATTCTATGAAATGTAAGGCGAGGCTAGGCAAGGCAAGGCAAGGCCATGCAAGGCATGGCAGTGCAAGGAACAGCAAAGCAAAGGAAGGAAGGTAATGGCGAGGTGAGGCAAGGCAAGGCAAGGCCAGGCAAGGCCATTAAAGGCCAGGCAAGGCGAGAAGAGGTGAAGAGAGGCAAGGCAAGGCAAGGAATGGCAAAGGAAGGAAAGTAATGGCGAGGCGAGGCAAGGCAAGGCAAGGCAAGGCAAGGCAAGGCAAGGAAAGGCAAGGCGTGGCAAGGGAAGGAAAGGCAAGGCATGGCAAGGAAAGGCAAGGCATGTCGAGACGAGGCAACGCGAGGCGAGGCAAAGCAAGGCGAGGCAAAGCAAGGCGAGGCAAAGCAAGGCAAGGCAAAGCAAGGCAACGCAAGGCAATGCAAGGGAAGGCGAGGCAAGGAGAGGCGAAGCGAGGTGATGCGAGGCGAGGCAAGGAAAGTCCATTCCAGGCCAGGCAGGGCGAGGCTAGATGAGGCAAGGTGAGGCGATGTGAGGCAATTCCAGGCAAAACAAGGCAAGGCAAGGGAAGGGAAGGAATGGCATGGCAAGGGAAGGGAAAGCAAGGCAAGGCAAGGGAAGGGAAAGCAAGGCGAGGCAAGGGAAGGGAAAGCAAGGCGAGGCAAAGGAAGGCAAAGCAAAGCGAGGCAAAGCCAGGCAAGGCAAGGGAAGGAAAGACCTGGCGAGTCAAGGCGAGGCAACGCAAGGCAAGGTCAAGCAAGGAAAAGCAAGGCAAGGCCATTTAAGGCCAGGCAAGGCGAGGTGAGACGAGGCGAGGCGAGGCAAGGCAAGGCCAGGCAAGGCCATTAAAGGCCAGGCAAGGTGAGGAGAGGAGAGACGAGGAGAGGTAAGGCAAGGAATGGCAAAGGAAGGAAAGTAATGGCGAGGGGAGGCAAGGCAAGGCGAGACAAGGCAAGGTGAGGCAAGGCAATGCAAGGCTAGGCAAGGTAAGACAAGGCATGGCAATGGAAGGAAAGTCCTGGTGAAGCCAGGCGAGGCGAGGTGAGGCAAGGCAAGGGAAGGCAAGGCATGGCATGGCAAGGGAATTAAAGGCACGGCAAGGCATGGCAAGGCAATGGAAGGCAAGGCAAGGGAAAGCCAGGCCAGGCAAGGCAAGGCAAGGGAAGGCCAGGCAAGGCAAAGCAAGGCAAGTCAAGTCAAGGCAAAGCAAGAAAAGGAATGGCAATGGAAGGAAAATCATAGAAAGGCATGGTAAGACAAGGGAAGGTAAGGCAAGGGAAGTCAATTCAAGGCAAGGCAAGACAAGGCAAGGCAAGGCATGGCAAGATAAGTCAATGCAAGGGAAGACCAGGATATGCTAGGCAAGGAAAGACAAGGCAAGGCCAGGCAAGACATGGCAAGGGAAAGAAAGGCATGGCAAGGGAAAGAAAGGCAGCACAAAGCAGGGGAATGCAAGGCAAGGCCAGGCAAGGTGAGGCAGAGCAAGGAAAGGCAAGGCCATTCCAGGCCAGGCAAGTCAATGAGAGGCGATGCAAGGCGATGCGAGGCAAGGCAAGGGAACACAAGGCAATGCAAGGCAAGGACAGGCAAGGCAAGGCAAGGACAGGCAAGGCAAGGCTAGGTAAGGCAAAGCCAGACCAGGCCAGGCAACACCAGGCCAGGCATGGTAAGGCAATGTAAGGCAAGGGAAGGCAAGGCAAGGCAAGGCAAGGCAAGGCAGGGAAAGGCAAGGCAATGCAAGGCAGGGTAATGCAAGGCAAGGCAAGGCAAAGCAAGGCAGGGAAAGGCAAGGCAATGCAAGGCAGGGTAATGCAAGGCAAGGCAAGGCAAGGCAAGGCAAGGTAAGGCAAGGCAAGGCAGGGCAAGGCAAGGCAATGCAATGCAAGGATGGGCAATGCAATGCAATGCAATGCAAGGCAAGGCAAGGCCAGGCCAGCCCAGGAAGAGCAAGGCAAGGCAAGGCAAGACAAAGCAATGCCAGGCAAGGCCAGACAAGGCAAGGCAATGCTAGGCAATGCAAGGAAAGGCAAGACAAGGCCAGGAAAGGCAAGGAAAGGCCAGGAAATGCAAGACAAGGACAGGCAAGGAAATGCCAGGCAAGGCCAAGCCAGGCAAGGCCAGGCAAGTCCAGTCAATGCACGGCAAGGCAATACAAGGCAAGGCATTACAAGGCAAGGCAATGAAAGGAAGGCGCGTCAAGGCAAGGCCAGGCCAGGCCAAGTCAGGCAAGGCTAGGCAAGGGAAGTGTCATGGTTTAAAACTAGTCAGGCAGCTCGTTCACTTGCTCCCCCATTTCTTGCCCCCCCCCCCCCCCCCCCCCCGAGGGACGGAGAGGAGAATTGAAAAGAATGCAACTCCCATGGGTTGCGATAAGAACTGTTTAGTATCTCAGGTATGACACAAATCACAACTGCTACCACCAATGACAATAATGATAATGGAAGTAACAAGGGAAGAGAATACAACACCTCAGCAGCAGCCAATCAATAACTTGCCCCGCAGCCTGACCAAGCACCGACCAATACCTCCTCTAACCTGGAGTCCTAGCCCTGCCAGGTAACTCTCAGTTACATCCTGGGATTGATGTGTGGTGGTATGGAATACCTCTTTGGTCAGTTTGGGTCAGGGGTCCTGTCTCTGCTTCCTCCCGGCTTCCCCTCCTCCCTGGCAGAGCATGAGGCTCACAAAGTCCTTCGTCAGACCAAAACATTTGAGCAGAAACTAAAAACATTGGTGTTACCAGCTCTGTTCCCAGGCCAAAAGTCAAAACCACAGCACTGCACCAGCTACTAAGAAGGAGAAAAATGACTGCTACTGCTAAAGCCAGGACACTCGACAATGACCTTTCTAACAGTCCCCTAAGACCCCTCTATGACCCCTCAAGGAGTCCTCTATGACTCCTCTACAACTCCTCTACAATTCTGCTATGATTTCTCTATGACTCCTCTTTGACACCACTATGACTCCACTATAACTCCTTTATGTCATCTGTATGAGTCCTTGATGACTCCTCTATGGCTTCTCTATTAATCCTCTATGACTCCTCTCTGACTCCTCTATGACACCTCTATCACTCCTCTCTGACTCCTATATGACTCCTCTATGACTCCTCTACGACTCTATGACTCCTCAAGGACTCCTGCATGACTCTTCTATGACTCCTCTATGACTCCACTATGACTCCTCTATGACTCCACTATGACTGATCTATGGTTCCCCTATGACTCCTCTATGACACCTCTAAGAATATATGACACTATGTCTCCTCTATGACTCCACTATGACTCTTTTATGACTTCTCTATTACTCCTCTATGACTCCACTATGACTCCTCTATGACTCCTACATGACTCCACTGTGACTTCTGTATGACTCCTCTATGATTCCACTATGATTCCTCTATGACTCCTCTATGATTGCACTATGATTCCTCTATGACTCCACTTTGACTCCACTATGACTTGTCTAAGACTCCACTATGACTCCACTATAGCACCTCTAAGAATATATGACACTATGTCTCCTATATGACTCCACTATGACTCTTTTATGACTTCTCTATGACTCTTCTATGACTCCACTATGACTCCTCTTTGGCTCTATGAAACTATGACTCCTCTATGACTCCTACATGACTTCACTATGACTTCTATATGACTCCTCTCTGCCTCCTCTCTGCCTCCTCTCTGCCTCCTCTATGACTCCATTATGATTCCACTGACTCCTCTATGACTCATCTATGAATCTATGACACTATGTCTCCTCTATGACTCCACTATGACTCTATTATGACTTCTCTATTACTCCTCTATGACTTCACTATGACTCCTCTATGACCCCTCTATGACTCCTCTATGACTGTTTTTGACTCTTCTGTGACTCTGTGATTCCTGCATGATGCCTCTATGACTCTATGACACTAAGACTCCTCTATCACTTCTCTATGACTCCTCTATGACTTCTCTATGATCCCTCAAAGGTGGCCAGAAGTGATGAAGATTGTTGGAAGAAGTAAACGACCCTCAGACACCACCCCCACAATTCTGCACGCATGCGGGGAACTCTCTGGAAAATGATGTAATCTATATGCAGCCTTATGAATATGTATGTATGTCCAGGGACTATGAAAGGACGGCTTGTGTGGCAACTGAGAGACACACGTTAGGAGGAGCTATCCGCCGTGTCTCCCGTCTCCGCAAGAAAGAATACCTGCTTGTCAGCTTGAAAACTTTGCTGGTGAGTTTGTTCCTGGAGTTTTCTCTGAGATCACCTTGCACACGCAGAGCCGTGCACTGCAGCAGCAGCGTCTCTCTGGCCTCCTGCTGCCACTGTCAGAGGCTAGAGGCACCTCAGCCCTGCGCTGTTGTCGACCTGGTCTGCTCTCACCTGGGGGCCCAGCCCCCAACATTCCTGACTCATGGTGGCACTGCTGGCTCTGCGGGTACTGCGGCAGGAGAAGGGCCCTGGCTGATGCTGCTCCTTGTGGTGTCGCGGTGGCTGCGGAGGTGACAGCCCCGGAGCAGGCACCTGCATCTCCTGGTGCCTGGGATGTCCCTGGTGGCTCCTCAACTGTTGGAGCTGGCTCTGCTGACACAAGTGCTTCACCCTCCTCTTTGTCCACCCACCCAGGCTGCAATGGCTTCCTTTGGGTACAGCAGCGTTGAGGGAGACCGTGCCAAGAGCTGTGCTGAAGCTGAGGGAAACCACATCCACTCTTTGCCTCCTCACGCGCAACTGCAGGCTCTCAGCTTGGCCAGGCAGCAGTTACCCTTCGGACGGCTTTTAGGTGCCCAGAGGTGTCACCCAAGAGGACTCTGATGCTGGCACACGCCTCACCAAAGGCAGCTTGTACAGCCTGGGTTCCTCTGGGTTGCCCTTGGTACCTTTATCAAAGGTACCTGCAACATGGCCTTGTCCTCCCTCCCAAGAGACCTCTGCCAATACAATAACCTTTCACAAGGGGGATCCCAAAGGAATGCCGATCTTCCCCTGTAACGGCACTGCCTGTTACACCGTGTCCTTCATTCCTCTCATCTTTCGTAGATTTTCCTTTCAAATAATTTCTATCAGATGCCCTTTGTAATCTTCCTGCACTCAGAAACCTCCCCAGTTCCCTGGAAGACAATCTGGAAGACCTGACAAAAACTACACAGTGAGACATGGCTCATCAGGGTTTAATGAGTCCCATGGTGTATTTGGGCTGAGTCCGTGAACCTCAGGTGCTGAGAGAAGACTGAGGAAACCTCTCAAGAAGTCCAATTCAGAAACAAAGCCCCAAGTCCCTTCAGCATTTATGGGCTCCACTGAGGGCTGCTGCTGACAAAGCCTCCCCAGGGACTCGTTAAAGCAAGTAACTGCAGGCTGTGATTACAGGAGAGAAAGGCAAAGTGCAGGTGTCTGATGGTGAGAAAACCCTTGGTTTGTTTGATGATGCAGAAAGGCCAAGCCCTGACCACAGCCCTTGGAGAAGCAGAGCCTGAAATCCTGAGAATGAAAGTTCTCCTCATAGGCCTTGATGAAAGAGGCAACTGCCATAGCCCAGGGCACAGAGGCCTTTTGTTCTTTCGGGCCTTTCAGTCATGCCAGAACCCTGTCATCTCTGCTGCAGGCTGTCCTACACTGACCCATGCCTGCACCTCTTTCCCTTCAGGCTGTTGACACCCATCTTGCTTTCCCAGCTAGCTCTCACTTGGCATTTCTGTACCTTCAGTCCCATCTCTGCACCCATGGCTGTCAGGTCCTTGAAACACAAAGCCATGGGCTGAGCCAGACTTCCTCTCGGTGACCTCTTGCACCACAAGTCCACCTTTTGAGAGACATTTCTCATTCTTAACTTTGAGTCTGAACCTTCCAGGCTGCACTTTGTAGAGGTTTCCTTCTCTTCCTGCTAGCAAGAAAACCTCCATCATCTCTGAAGCCACATTTCACCTAGTTGTAGGCTGCTACTATAGTGTCAATTCAAGAGATGCATTGAATATCCCTCAGCAAGCTGATCTAAAGGAGGCTTCTAGAGGAATGGGTGATGCCATCAGTATAGAGAACTAAGCACCATGAGAGAGCAGTGGGAAAAGGCAATGGTCTGGATTGAGAACTAATTGGGAAGACCCAAAAGGAGATGTGGTGTCCTTGGGTGCAAGGTAAACCATGCTCTGGGGACAGGGCGCCTCATCTGGGACTGGAGGTGGCTGCTGGCCGTTCTCTGCTGCACGCAGTCCTTTGCTTCTCCCCATGAGAGCTCCGTGATCTGCCCTTTGAAACCGTTCTCCCCTGCTTTCAGCACAGGGCAGGTGTTTGTGGGGGTTCTTAAGATCAATTTGTGTGTGAAGGCATCATACACAAGTGTTGTAAGCAGAGGGCAAATGGGAAAGGACTGATGGAAACTGCAGCCCTCCTTGCTCTGCACTAAGCTACAAGGAGCTGAGAACTTCTCCCTGTGTCAATATTGTTCTGATTTTCTGTCACACAAAGAATGTTTTATACCCCCCACCCCCAAAAAAAAAAAACTACCTCAGCAGTGTTCTGCCAGTAAATAAATAACACAGTCCAAATGACTCTAAGGCCATGCTGAGCCTCTCTTGTGCAGCCCAGACTCACTCGAGTCATGAGTACAAGTAGTGAACTTTACAATAAAGTTGGATTTCATCTGTCATCCCTTGTGGACATCAGAGTTGGACAAAGCACTGCTTCAGAGCAAAGCTGACTCCCATCCAACCTGGCCTTGAACACTGCCAGGGATGGGGCAGACACAGCTTCTCTGGGCACCCTGTGCCAGTGTCCCACCACTCTCAAAGGGAACAACTTCATCTGAATGTCCAAGGTAAATCTCCCCGTTTTCAGCTTAAAGCCATTCTCCCTTGTTCTGTCACTGCAGGCCCTTGCAAAAAACCCTCTCCAGATTTCTTGTAGGCCCTGCTTAGATATGGAGAGATTGCTAAGATATCCCCCTGGAGCCTTCTCTTCTCCAGGTTGAACACCCACATCTCTCAGTCCGTTTCCATTGGAGACGTTCTCCAGCCCTTAGAGCATCTTTGTGACCTTTCCTAAGCCCATCATTGTAGGATCAGAAGTGAACAGAGGTTGGAGGGGACCCCAGGAGGTCTCAAGTCCAACCCATCATGAACAGGGTAAGAGCAAGTGGTTCAAGGCTCGATTCAGGCTGAGTTGGAAATCCCCAAGGCCAGAGATTGCACAGCCTCTCTGAATGACCTGATGCAGCACTTGCCTGAGCCGATGGGAGCAAGGTTTCCTTCTGTCCTGGCTGAACCTCTCCTCTGTCACTATCCCCCACTGCCTTTTGTCCTCCCACCAGGCACCACGGTGAGGAGCCTGGCTCTGTATTCTCCATGTCCTCCTTGCCGCTACAGGAGGCCAGTCCCCAACAGCCTTCCCTTCGCAAGATCTCAGGTCCCCATCAGCCTTCCCTTCTCCAGGATGGACAAGCCCAGCTTCTCCAGCCTCTCCCCACAGGCACCATGCTCCAGTCCCTGCCTGTCGTGAGGGCCCATTGCTAAACCCCCTCCTGCTTGCCAATAGCATTCCTGAACTGGGGATCTGAAACCTGGATGGAGGATTCCAGATCATCCCTTCCCTTGTTCTCCTGCCGTGCTCCTGCTCATACAGCCCCCGATGCTGCTGTCCTCCCTTGCTGCCTCCTGTCCAGCTCCGGCCCACCCAGGCCATTCCCATGGGCTGTTCTCAGCCAGGCAGCCCCAGCCTGTGCCATTGCAGGGGAGCTCCCTGCAGGGACCCCTGTGTCCCCTGCTCCCCTGCCCAGGACTCCCTGAGAGCTCTGCAGCCCCCCCCATGCTTTCCCATCGCCCCACACCAGCACAACAGCCCCGGCCCTTGGCCTCCCCAAGAGCCCTTCCTGCTGCAGGCACAGAGCAGCCATCCCAGAGTTGGAGCAGCCAGAAAGCTGCTTTCATTCCCCTTCATTCCTGACATGTGAGGACATATCACAGAGAAGAAGTTGCTGCAGGATCATTTATTTCCCTTAAATACAGTCATTGACCAGAGTGACACAAAGTCTGTGGGTCACACAACACGAGTGGCAACTTAATTAGGAGGAGATGAAAACTGACATTTCTATGAAGACAACATCATCACAAATTGGAATAGGAAAACAAATGTAAAGCAGGAAAGACAGACACGGCCTGTCATGACCTACACTGGAAGCCCTTTCAAGGCTAAAGCAAGCAGCGTATATCTGCTGAAACATATCTGGTCACCAGCTTCCTCACAGCATCCTTCAGCTCCTGGTTCCTCAGGCTGTAGATGAGGGGGTTCACTGCTGGAGGCACCACCGAGTACAGCACTGACACAACCAGATCCAGGGATGGGGAGGAGATGGAGGGGGGCTTCAAGTAGGCAAAGACAACAGTGTTGACAAAGAGGGAAAGCACGGCCAGGTGAGGGAGGCACGTGGAAAAGGCTTTGTGGCGTCCCTGCTCAGAGGGCATCCTCAGCACAGCCCTGAAGATCTGCACATAGGACCCCACAATGCAAACAAAACAGCCAACAACAATCAGGGCAGCAACCACAAGAAGCCCAACTTCCCTGTGGTAGGAGTGGGAGCAGGAGAGCTTGAGGATGTGGGGGATTTCACAGAAGAACTGCTCCACAGCATTGCCTCTGCACAGGGGCAGTGAAAATGTATTGGCTGTGTGCAGCAGAGCATTGAGAAAGCCACTGCCCCAGGCAGCTGCTGCCAGGTGGACACAAGCTCTGCTGCCCAGGAGGGTCCCATAGTGCAGGGGCTTGCAGATGGCCACGTAGCGGTCGTAGGACATGACAGTGAGGAGAAAATACTCTGCTGAGATGAAAAAGACAAAGAAAAAGAGCTGTGCAGCACAGCCTGTGTAGGAGATGGCCCTGGTGTCCCAGAGGGAATTGGCCATGGATTTGGGGACAGTGGTGGAGATGCAGCCCAGGTCCAGCAGGGAGAGGTTGAGGAGGAAGAAGTACCTGGGGGTGTGGAGGCGCTGGTCGCAGGCTGTGCTGGTGATGATGAGGCCGTTGCCCAGGAGCGCAGCCAGGGAGATGCCCAGGAAGAGCCAGAAGTGGCAGAGCTGCAGCTCCCGCGTGTGTGCGAATGGCAGGAGTAGGAACTGGGTGATGGAGCTGCCGTTGGACATCTGCTGCCTCTGGGCATGGGGCACCGTCAGAGGAGAAAAAGGCAGTGACAGGTTAGGACAGGAGGGATGTCAGATACAGAAGTTCAGTTTACACATTCACAACTGAGCACGTTTTAGCAGGAGAGGAGAGGTTCTGTGTCATCGGCAGTGATGTCATTACACTGCTGAGGCTTCTTCCTAGGTACAATCAGAAGAGCATTGCATCAGGCAAAAAGTCTCAGTTCTTTGCAGAACCAAGAGAGCTGCAGTGTCCATCAGTCCTCTCCCACTTGCCCTGTGCTCAAACTTGCACTGCCTGTGAGGTGCCTTCACACACAAATTGATCTTAAGAACTCCCACAAACATCTGTCCTGTGCTGAGACCAGGGGAGAACGGTTTCAAAGGGCAGATCACGGAGCTCTCACGGGGAGAAGCAAAGGTCTGTGGACAGCAGAGCACGGCCAGCAGCCACCTCCATGCCAGACCCCAAGAGAGCTGCCTGAACGCACCCTCCCCAGGGCTGGGCTGCACTTTCCCCACACTCCCTGCCCATGTCTCTGCTGCCTGGAGCTGTCCCTGCCAGGAGCTGCTGCTCTGTGCACACCTCTGCTCCCTCTCAGTGCTCCCAGAGCCCATGCCATGGGCTGTGTGCTCAGCTCTGCCCTGCACACCCCTGCCTGTGCAGGTGCTCAGGAGCAGCTCACACAAGCCCTCCCAAGACTCTCGGTGCCTCCCCCAAAGCAGAGAAGTAAATTCCCAGCTCCCACTGCCCAACCTGCCCACCAAGAGGGAAAACCATCAAAGCTCAGGATCCTTCCCTATCAGGTAAATGATGCCTCAGTGTCTTTCAGAGGGACCCTCTGAAGAAGTGCTCAGAGTGACGGCAGATTGGAGCAGCGTCACCCACCCAGTACTTCACTTCCCTGTCAAGAGTTTCTCCTTTCCCCACAGTTCCCCCCCCGAGCTCCATGGGGAGCTCCTGGGCAGGCTGAGTGCTGACCCTGGCAGGCAGCAAAGTCCCTGCCCCTGCACAAAGCCTTTGGGCTGCAGGGACCCTGCTGCAAGGGCAGCGCTGGGCACCCCTGGCTGCACACCCACATTCACACCCTGCAGCCAGCCCCGGCACAAGGGACCTGCCTTGTCCTGTCCCTGCATGGTGCAGGGGGAAGCTCTGCTCTGCAGCACATCCTCCTCCTTATCTACACAGAGAGAAACTGCAGCTGCATTGCCCTGCACCCAGTAGCTTACCATGCACAGGACTGGGAAGGTTTCTCCTTCAGAAGGTTTCTCCTCCTCCTCAGCGTCCTCCACTGCCAAGTGCCTTTAAGCTCCCTGTGTCTCGCAGGTCTCCCCTCGGTCCCAGCTTAGCAGCAGAGGCCCAGCTCTGCCTCTGCCCCCCTGGGCTCCTTCCAGGGCTCCCTGGGGCTCCAGGGAAACACCATGGGAAACAGCCTGAAGCAAGCACTGATCTTCCCTCCCTCCCTCAGCTGGGAGGCACACTGCCTTCCTGCAGTGCCAGTTCTCTGATGATGCAAAGATTTAAGGCTGAAAATCTTCGTTTCTTACAATCAATCAATGAATTTGAAAATGGCCCTTTGAGAACATCGAGTCCAACCGTTAAACTGTCTCTGGCAAGTCCACATACTGCGCATGAGAACATCTTCATTAGGATACGCTGTTTGGATGGTCAGCAACAGCAACTGGGGCTTTAAAGTTGGATTTTACATCGTACCTTAATTTCACTAATTTATATCCTATTCTGTTTGATGGTAAACATTCTGCTATGCATTAGAGTATAGAAATCAGCTGAACAAGTTATGTTGATGCAGAAACCTCTCCATGTATATAATCGTACTTAAACCCATTCAAGAAATTCTTAACAACTGAGTAAAGCAACCAAACATTGCCCTCAATTTATAACCGGAATTCAGTACTACTCTCTTTGCTGGCACAGCGGCAAGAGGTGAGCACACCTCTCTGACAACCCTAGAACTTTTAGTCCCGAGAGAGATCCTTTGAGCTCTAACCCTAACCCTAACCCTCTCCTGGACCGCAGTGTGCTGTGGGCAGCATCTCCCTCATAGTGAGGCATCTCTGAGAGCCCCCTAACCTCTCCAGTTTAGCTAATAGGGGGATCATCTGGCTGGGCCGATCCTGCTGCTCACTCACACTCAGCCCTTCGCCCGCTGAGGAGTGCTTCCAGAGCTGCTGTGAGTATTTTGCTCTGCTTTTACTTTTCACTTCACCAAGGGCAGCTTTAGCATAGGGATGCATCTAGATCTGTGCACAGCCATCTAGCTCCATCTCAGTGGGTTGTGTCAGGTTGGATATTTAATTGCAAGCGGGTGTCTATTAGCTTCAGTGATCAAGTGCTGTTAGAAATCCTGTGATTGAGTTTACAAATGCAAACTGCTGCTAGCTGGCATTTGTGATCCTTTAGATGAATACTAGGCCTGAGACTAAGATGGAATCCAGCTGCACGCAGACTGCTCTCGGAGAGGGAGCTTAGAAAGCAAAGAGATCCAATCTGAACCTCATGACTCAACAAGAGGGTCTCCCTTATTCCTTTCTGTTTGCAGTTTCTATACACATGATTTTAGTTCAATGCTGTGTAAATCACTTGAATCCAGTCCTGGATAAATCCTTGCCAAGTCTGACACAATCTCTTTTTGTAGATGGTGGAGTGGGGCCTCACCACCAAATCCTGAGGAATCCTGCTTTTAGAAATTCACATTAAAATCACTTCTGCTGGTATCTGTGGAAGTGATTCTTTCAGCAATCCTAAACAGTTTCAGAACAGGCATGGGGGACTTCTCTGGGAAACACATTCCAGTGTCTCACCACCCTCACCGGAAAGAATTTCTTCAGAGAACACAGTTTCTGTTTCACTGCAGAGAAAGGAGGCAGGAGAGAAGGGGTGGGGAGCACACACCCCAGCCCCGACTCCGCACAGGGCAGCGAGGGGTGCTGCTCTTCACTACAGCACAGCTGGGCTGAACTGAGTCAGTGCTTACACAGAAACCTGTCCTTGTCCCTGATGAAGCTCTACAGGCCACAGGCTTCTCCACAAGTACCAGCCCAGCTGTTTTTCTCGTCATGTCTTGCACAGTGTCACAAGCTGTAGTACAAGGGGAGGCCCTTGTTGCTGTTTCTCCTGGAACACAGGGAAGTAGAAAATGAAATACTTTTTTTAACAATGAAACGCATTCCAGTGACCACGGAAAATATGGAACAAGATGCTAAAGCCCTACAGGTTTTACCAGGAAGAGCTACAATTAGCTAAAAATTCCCTCCTGCGCTGTTTCCTTTCCCAGCCCATGGATACTTTCCTCAGTAAAGTGGCAAGTGCACATGACACAGCAAGAGATCTGTGCCAAGCAAGGCCAGACAAGGTAAGGCAATGCAAGACAAAGGAAGGCAAAGCAAGGGAAGGCAATGCAAGGCTAGGGAAGGCAAGGCAAGGCAAGGCAAGAAATGGCAAGGCAAGACAAGGCAAGGGAACTCATGGCAAGGCAAGGTGACTCAAGGTAAGGTAAGGCAAGTCAAGGCAAGGCAAGGCAAGGCAAGGACAGGCAAGGCCATGACAGGCCAGGCCAGGCCAGGCAAGGCAAGGAAATGCAAGGAAAGGCAAGGCAATGCAAGGCCAGGCAAGGCAATGCTAGGCAAGGCAAGGCATGTCCAGGCCAGGCTAGGCCAAGAAAGGCAAGGCAAGTCAAGGCAAGGCAAGGGAAGGACAGGCGAGGCCATGCCAGGCAAGGCAAGGCATGGCAAGGCAAGGCAAGGCTAGGCAAGGCAAGGCAAGGCATGGCAAGGGAAGGGAATGGAAGACATGGCAAGACAAGTCAAGGCAAGGAAAGGAAAGGCATGGCAAAGGAAGGAATAGCATGGCGAGGCGATGCGAGGCAATGGAAGGCAAGGCATGGCAAGGCAAGGGAAAGAAATTCATGGTGAGTTGAGGTGAGGCGAGGCAAAGCCAGGGCAACAGAAATAAAGACATAGTGAGGGAAGGGAAGGGAAGGCAAGGGAAGGGAAGGCAAGGGAAGGCAAGGGAAGGGAAGGCAAGGCAAGGGAAGGCAAGGCAAGGGAAGGATAGGCAAGGGAAGGCGAGGCGAGGCGAGGCGAGGCGAGGCGAGGCGAGGCGAGGCGAGGCGAGGCGAGGCAAGACAAGGCAAGGCAAGGCAAGGCAAGGCAAGGCAAGGCAAGGCAAGGCAAGGAAAGGGAAAGGAAAGGAAAGGAAAGGAAAGGAAAGGAAAGGAAAGGAAAGGAAAGGAAAGGAAAGGAAAGGAAAGGAAAGGAAAGGAAAGGAAAGGAAAGGAAAGGAAAGGAAAGGAAAGGAAAGGAAAGGAAAGGAAAGGAAAGGAAAGGAAAGGAAAGGAAAGGAAAGGAAAGGAAAGGAAAGGAAAGGCGAGGCAATGAAAGGGAAGGGAAGGGAAGGGAAGGGAAGGGAAGGGAAGGGAAGGGAAGGGAAGGGAAGGGAAGGGAAGGGAAGGGAAGGCATGATGAGGCAAGGGGAGGCAAGGCAATGCAAGGCAAGGCAAGGGAAGGCAAGGCAAGGACATTAAAGGTCAGGAAAGGTGAGAAGAGGTAAGGTGAGGCGAGGCAAGGCAAGGGAAGGAAAGAAAAGGCAAGGCAAGGCATGGCAATGGAAGGCAAGGCAAGGGAAGGGAAGGCAAGGCAAGGCAAGGTAAGGCAGTGCAAGGCAAGGCAAGGCAATGCCAGGCAAGGCCAGGCATGGTAAGGCAAGGTAAGGCAAGGCAAGGCAAAGCAAGGCAAGTCAAGGCCAGGCCAGCCCAGGAAGGGCAAGGCAAGGCAAGAAAAGCCCTGCAAGGCCAGGACAGACCACATCAAGCAGGGCAAGGTCAGGCTAGGCCAGGACAGTCAAGCAACGGAAGGTATGGCAAGGCAATTCAATGCAAGGCAAAGAAAGGCCAGGCCAAGCCATGCCAGGAAAGGCTAGGCAAGTTAGGTCAATGCAAGGCAAGACCAGGCAAGGCCAGGCTAGGCTAGTCCAGGCCAGGCAACACATGCTGGCACAGAGTGTGTTTTACCCACCACCATTTTGTCTGATCTCAAAAGTTAAGCAGAGTCAGGTTTGGGTCTTGCTTTGCCTTTTCTTTCCTTCCCTTCCCTTGCCTCACCTCTCCTCGCCTTTCCTGGCCTTTAATGGCCTTGCCTTGCCTTACCTTGCCTTGCCTTGCATTGCCTTGCCTCACCTCGCCTTGCCTTGCCTTGCCTCCCCTCGCCTCACCATGCCTTCCCTTTCCTTGCGTCGCCTTTCCTTTCCTTGCCTTTCCTTGCCTTGCCTCGCCTTGCCTTGCCTCGCCTTGCCTTGCCTCACTCTGTCTTTATTTCTGTTGCCCTGACTTGTCTTGCCTCACCTCGCCTCACCATGAATTTCCTTCCCTTGCCTTGCCATGCATTGCCTTGCATTGCCTCGCTTCACCTCACTCTGTCTTTATTTCTGTTGCCCTGCCTTGCCTCGCCTCACCTCGACTCACCATGAATTTCTTTCCCTTGCCTTGCCATGCCTTGCCTTGCATTGCCTTGCCTTGTGTAGCCTTGCCTCTCCTCACCTTGCCATGACTTTCCTTCCCTTGCCGTGTTTTGCCTTGCCATGCCTTTCATTGCCTCGCATCGCCTTGCCATGCCATTCCTTCCTTTGCCATGCCTTGCCTTTCCTTGCCTTGACTTGTCTTGCCGTGTCTTCCCTTCCCTTGCCATGCCTTGCCTTGCCTTGCCTAGCCTTGCCTTGCCTGGCATGGCCTGGCCTGTCGTTCCCTTGCCTTGCCTTGACTTGCCTGGCCTTTCCCGGCCTAGCCTGGCCTGGACATGCTTTGCCTTGCCATTTCTTGCCTTGCCTTGTCTTGCCTTGCCTTGCCTTGCCTTTCCTTCCCTTTCCTTCCCTTGCCTTGCCTCGCCTCACTATGTCTTTATTTCTGTTGCCCTGCCTTTGCCTCGCCTCACCTCAACTCACCATGAATTTCCTTCCCTTGACTTGCCATGCCTTGTCTTCCATTGCCTCAGCTCGCATCTCCTCACCTCTCCTCACCTCGCCATGACTTTCCTTCTCTTGCCATGTTTTGCCTTGCCTTGCCTTCCATTGCCTTGCATCGCCTCGCCATGCTATTCCTTCCTTTGCCATGCCTTGCCTTTCCTTGCCTTGACTTGTCTTGCCGTGTCTTCCCTTCCCTTGCCATGCCCTGCCTTGCCTTGCCTAGACTTGCCTTGCCTTGCCTTGCCTAGCCTTGCCTTGCCTTGCCTGGCATGGCCTGTCCTGTCCTTCCCTTGCCTTGCCTTGACTTGCCTGGCCTTTCCTGGCCAAGCCTGGCCTGGACATGCTTTGCCTTGCCTAGCATTGCCTTGCCTGGCCTTCCATTGCCTTGCCTTTCCTTTCCTTTCCTTGCCTTGCCTGGCCTGGACATGCCTTGCGTTGCCATTTCTTGCCTTGCCTTGCCTTGCCTTGCCTTGCCTTCCCTTTCCTTCCCTTGCCTTGCCTCGCCTCACTATGTCTTCATTTCTGTTGCCCTGCCTTTGCCTCGCCTCACCTCAACTCACCATGAATTTCCTTCCCTTGACTTTCCATGCCTTGCCTTCCATTGCCTCAGCTCGCATCTCCTCGCCTCTCCTCACCTCGCCATGACTTTCCTTCTCTTGCCATGTTTTGCCTTGCCTTGCCTTCCATTGCCTTGCATCGCCTCGCCATGCTATTCCTTCCTTTGCCATGCCTTTCCTTTCCTTGCCTTGACTTGTCTTGCCGTGTCTTCCATTCCCTTGCTATGCCTTCCCTTGTTTGCCTAGCCTTGCCTTGCCTTCCCTGGCATGGCCTGGCCTGTCCTTCCCTTGCCTTGCCTTGACTTGCCTGGCTTTTCCTGGCCTAGCCTGGCCTGGACATGCCTTGCCTTGCCTAGCATTGCCTTGCCTGGCCTTGCATTGCCTTGCCTTTCCTTGCATTTCCTTGCCTTGCCTGGCCTGGCCTGGCCTGTTATGGTCTTGCCTGGCCTGGCCTGGCCTGTCATGGCCTTGCCTTGCCTTGCCTTGCCTTACGTTGAGTCGCCTTGCCTTGCCATGAGTTGCCTTGCCTTGTCTTGCCTTGCCATTTCTTGCCTTGTGTTGCCTTGCCTTCCCTAGCCTTGCATTGCCTTCCCTTGCTGATGGAGCAGGAAGAGCTCTTGGGGAGCCCAGGGGCCGGGGCTGTTGTGTTGGTGTGGGGAGATGGGAAGGCATGGAGGGGCTGCAGAGCTCTCAGGGAGTCCTGGGCAGCGGAGCAGGGGACACAGGGGTCCCTGCAATGGACTGCCCTGCAATGGCACAGGCTGGGGCTGCCTGGCTGAGAACAGCCCATGGGAAAGGTTTGGGTGGGCAGGAGCTGAACAGGAGGCAGCGTGTGCCCTGGCAGCAAGGGAGGACAGCAGCATCGTGGGCTGTATGAGCAGGAGCATGGCAGGAGAACAAGGGAAGGGATGATCTGGAATCCTCCATCCAGGCTTCACATCCCCAGTTCAGGAGTGGGTTTAGTAATGAGCCCTCAGATCAGGAGATACTGGAGCATGGTGCCTGTGGGGAGAGTCTGGGGTGCTGGGCTTCTCCAGCCTGGAGAAGGGAAGGCTCATGGAGACCTGAGATCTTGAGAAGGGAAGGCTGTTGGGGACTGGCTGCCTGTAGCGGAAAGGAGGACATGGAGAATACAGAGCCAGGCTCCTCACCATGGTGCCTCGTGGGAGGACAAAAGGCAGTGGGGGACAGTGACAGAGGAGAGGTTCAGCCAGGACAGAAGGAAACCTTGTTCCCATCGGCTCAGGCAAGTGCTGCATCAGGTCACCCAGAGAGGCTGTGCAGTCTCTGGCCTTGGGGATTTCAGCTTACACTGAATCAAGCCTGGAACCACTTGCTCTGACTCTGCTCCTGACAGCTTAGACTTGAGACCTCCTGGAGTCCCTTCCAACCTCTCTTCTCTTATGATCCTTCAATGATGGGCTTATGAATTATCACAAAGATGCCCTGAGGGCTGGAGCATGTCTCCCATGATGACAGGCTTAGAGATGTTGGTCTTCAGCCCGGAGAAGAGAAGGTTCCAGGGAGACATCTTAGCAATCTTCCCGTGTCTAAGCAGGGCCTACAAAGAATCTGGAGAGGGGCTTTTTATGAGACTGTGCAGTGACAGGACAAGGGGAAATGGCTTTAAGCTGAAAAAAAAAGGGAGATTTAGCTTGACATTAGGAGGAAGTTGTTCCCTTTGAGAGTGGTGGGACACTGGCACAGGGTGCCCAGAGAAGCTGTGGCTGCCCCATCCCTGGCAGTGTTCAAGGCAGGATTGGATGGGAGTCAGCTTTGCTCTGAAGCAGTGATTTCTCGAGCTCTGATTTTCACAAGGGATGTCAGATGAAATCCAACTTGGTTGTAAAGTTTTCTACATGTACTCCTGATTCAGATGCATGTGGGCTGCACAACTGAAGCTCAGCATGGCCTTAGAATCATTTTGTCTGTGTTATTTATTTACTGGCAAAATATTGCTGAGGTTGTTTTGGGGGGTATAAAACATTGTTTCTTTGAAAGAAAATCAGAAGAGTACTGAAACAGGGAGAAATTCTCAGCTCTTTGAAGCTTAGTGCAGAGCCAGGGGAGCTGCAGCATCCATCAGTCCTTTCCCATTTCCCCTGTGCTCAAACTTGCACTGCCTGTAAGATGCCTTCACACACAAACTGATCTTAAGAACCCCCACAAACATCTGTCCTGTGTGGAGAGCAGGGCAGGACGGTTTCAAAGGGCAGGTCACAGAGCTCTCATGGGCAGAAGCAGAGGACTCCGTAGAGCAGAGCATGGCCAGCAGCCACCTCCAGTGCCAGACCACAAGAGAGCTGCCTGAACGTGCCCTTCCCAGGGCTGGGCTGCACTTTCCCCCCACTCCCTGCCCAGGCTATCTGAGAACTTTCCCTCATGGGAACATGCCTCCGTGTGGCACATGGGGAATGCCCACTGCTGGGGGTGCCTGAACGCTGCTCATCATGCCCCATGAGCCCACCTTCCTGTCTCCCTCTCCTGCACTACCCAAACTTGCCTGGAATGCAGGATCCATCCCTGAGCCTGGGGAATGCAGGAACCTCCTGCAGTGAGGTGTCATTGCTGCAGGGGAGGTGCAAAGCTTCTGTGAGACACTTGAGAGTGCGGGCAGAGAGTGGGGTGTGTGCTGCAGAGAGGGTGCTACAGGCAGGAAGCTGTCCCACATGAGGTGCCCTGTCCCCAGAGCATGGGGTACCTTGCACCCAAGGACACCACCTTTCCTTTTGGCTCTTGCCAAGAAGTTCTCAATCCAGGCCATTGCCTTTTCCCACTGCTCCCCCATGGTGCTTAGTTCTCTATACTGATGACCTCACCCATTCTTCTATAAGTCCCCTTTAGATCAGCTTGCTGAGCGATACTCACTCCACCTGCTGTATTGACACTGTAGTAGCAGCCTACAACTAGGTGAAATGTGGCTGCAGAGATGATGGAGGTTTTCTTGCTAGCAGGAAGAGAAGGAAATGTCTGCAAAGTGCAGCTTGGAAGGTTCAGACTCAAAGTTAGGAAAGAGAAATGTCTCTCAAAAGGTGGACTTGTGGTGCAAGAGGTCACCCAGAGGGAGTCTGGCTCAGCCCATGGCTTTGTGTTTCAAGGAACAGACAGCGATGGGTGCAGAGATGGGACTGAAGGTACAGAAATGCCAGGTGAGAGCTAGGTGGGAAAGCAAGATGGGTGTCAACAGCCTGAAGGGAAAGAGGTGCAGGCATGGGCCAGTGTAGGACAGCCTGCAGCAGAGATGACAGGGTTCTGGCATGGCTGAAAGGCCCGAAAGAACAAAAGGCCTCTGTGTCCTGGGCTATGGCAATTGCCTCTTTCATCAAGGCCTATGAGGAGAACTTCCATTCTCAGGATTTCAGGCTCTGCTTCTCCAAGGGCTGTGGTCAGGGCTTGGCCTTTCTGCATCATCAAACAAACCAAGGGTTTTCTCACCATCAGACACCTGCACTTTGCCTTTCTCTCCCTCTAATCACAGTCTCCAGTTACTTGCTTTAACGAGTCCCTGGGGAGGCTTTGTCAGCAGCAGCCCTCAGTGGGGCCCATTACTGCTGAAGGCACTTGGGGCTTTGTTTCTGACTTGGACTTCTTGAGAGGTTTCCTCAGTCTCCTCTCAGCACCTGATGTTCACGGACTCAGCCCAAATACACCATGGGACACATTAAACCCTGATGAGCCATGTCTCACCGTGTAGTTTTTGTCAAATCTTCCAGATTGTCTTCCAGGGAACTGGGGAGTCTTCCGAGTGCAGGAAGATTACAAAGGGCATCTGATCGAAGTTATTTGAAAGGGTTATTTGAAAGGAAAATCTATGAAAGATGAGAGGGATGAAGGACGTGGTGTAACAGGCAGGACAATGGCAGTGCAGTTACAGGGGAAGATTGGCATGGTCTCCCTCAAGGCTGCTGTACCCAAGGGAAGCCATTGCAGCCTGGGTGGGTGGAGAAGGAGGAGGGTGAAGCACTTGTGTCAGCAGAGCCCGCTCCAACAGTTGAGGAGCCACCAGGGACATCCTAGGCGCCAGGAGATGCAGGTGCCTGCTCCGGAGCTGTCACCTCCGCAGCCACCACGACACCACAAGGAGCAGCATCAGCCAGGGCCCTTCTCCTGCCCCTGTACCCGCAGAGCCAGCAGTGCCACCATGAGTCAGGAATGTTGGGCGCTGGGCCCCCAGGTGAGGGCAGACCAGGTCGACAACAGCGCAGGGCTGAGGTGCCTCTAGCCTCTGACAGTGGCAGCAGGAGGCCAGAGAGACGCTGCTGCTGCAGTGCACGGCTCTGCGTGTGCAAGGTGATCTCAGAGAAAACTCCAGGAACAAACTCACCAACAAAGTTTTCAAGGTGACAAGCAGGTATTCTTTCTTGTGGCGCCAGGAGACCGCGGGGATAGCTCCTCCTAAGTGTGTCTCTCAATTGCCACACAAGCCGTCCTTTCATAGTCCCTGGGCATACATACATATTCATAAGGCTGCATATAGATTACATCATTTTCCAGAGAGTTCCCCGCACACGTACGGAATTGTGGTGGTGGTGGTGTCAGAGGGTCGTTTACTTCTTCCAGCAATCTTGATCACTTCTGGCCACCTTTGAGGGATCATAGAGAAGTCATAGAGGAGTCGTACAGGAGTCATAGAGAAGTGATAGAGGAGTCTTAGTATCATAGAGTCATAGAATCATAGAATCATAGAATAATTAGGGTTGGAAAGGACCTGAAGATCATCCAGTTCCAACCCCCTTGATGTGGGCAGGGACACCTCACACTAAACCATACCACCCAAGGCCTCGTCCAACCTGGTCTTGAACACTGCCAGGGATGGAGCATTCACAGCCTCCCTGGGCAATTTATTCCAGTGCCTCACCACCCTAACAGGAAAGAATTTCCTCCTTATATCCAATCTAAACTTCCCCTGTTTCATTTTTAACCCGTGACCCCTTGTCATAGGGGAATCATTTGGGAATCATAGAGGAGTCATAGAAGAGTCAAAACCAGTCATAGAGGAGTCATAAAGGAGTCATAGAGGAGTCATAGAGGGGTCACAGAGGAGTCATAGAGGGGTCATAGAGGAGTCATATTGAAGTCAGAGAGGAGTAATAGAGAAGTCATTATAGAATCATAGTGGAGTCATATAGGAGACATAGTGGCATAGATTCATAGAAGAGTCATAGCGGAGTCAGTGGAATCATAGTGGAGTCATAGAGGAGTCATATTGGAGTCGTAGAGGAGTCATAGAGGAGTCACACAGGAGTCATAGAGGAGTCGTAGAGGAGTCATAGAGTCATAGAGGGTTCATAGAAGAGACATAGAGTAGTCATGTTGGAGTCATAGAAGAGTCATAGTGGAGTCCTTGAGGAGTCAGAGTCGTAGAGGAGTCATAAAGAGTCGTATAGGAGTCATAGAGGAGTGATAGAGGTGTCATAGAGGAGTCAGAGAGGAGTCATAGAGGATTAATAGAAGTGTCATAGTGTCATTGATAGAGGAGCCATAGAGGAGTCATCAAGGGCTCATACAGAAGTCATAAAGGAGTTTAGAGTGGAATCATAGTGGTATCAAAGAGGAGTCATAGTGTCATAGAGAAGTCATAGAAGAATTGCAGAGGAGTTGTAGAGGAGTCGTAGAGGAATCATAGAGGATTCGTAGGGGTGTCATAGAGGAGACATGGAAGAGTCGTAGAGGAGTCATAGATGAGTCATAGAGGATTCATAGAAGAGTCAGAGATGGGTCATAGAGGGGTCATAGTGGAGTCATAGAAGTGTCATAGAGGGCTCATAGAGGATTCATAGTGGAGTCATAGAGAGGTCTTAGAGGGGTCATAATGGAGTCATAGTGGAGTCGTAGGGGGTCATAGAAGCATCTTAGAGGGGTCATAGAGGGGTCGTAGTGTAGTAATAGAGTTGTCATAGAGGAGACATAGAGGAGTCATAGAGGAGTCATAGTGGAGTCATAGAGGTGTCTTAGAGGAGTCATAGTGTCATAGATTCATAGAGGAGTCATCGAGGACTCATACAGGAGTCATACACGAGTCATAGTGGGGTCAAAGAATAGTCATAGGGGAGTCATATTGGAATAATAGAGGAGTCCTAGTGTCATAGATTCATAGAGCAGTCATAGAGGTGTCATAGAGACGTCATAGAGTTCTTATAGAGGAGTCATAGACGGGTCATAGAAAAGTCATAGAGGAGTCATAGACGGGTCATAGAAAAGTCATAGAGGAGTCATAGAGAGTAATAGTGGAGTCTTAGAGGAGTCTTAGAGTATTCATAGGGTCATAGATTCATAGAGGAGTCATAGAGGAGTCGTAGAGGAGTCATAGATGAGTCATAGTAGAATAATCTAAGAGTCAGGGGAGTGTTAGAGGAATTGTAGGGGAGTGAGTCATGGAGAAGTTAGACATAGAAGAGTCTTACAGTCATAGAGGTGTCTTAGAGTTATAGTGGAGACATAGAGGAATCATAGAGGTGTCATAGGCGCATCATAGAGGAGTCATAGAGGCACCATTGAGGCTTAGAGGAGTCATAGAGGACTCCATGAGGGGTCATAGAGGGGTCTTAGGGAACTCTTAGAAGGGTCATTGGCGAGTGTCCTGAGTTTAGCAGCAGCAGTCATTTTTCTCCTTCTTAGTAGCTGGTGCAGCGCGGTGGTTTTGACTTTCGGCCTGGGAACAGAGCTGATAACACCAATGTTTTTAGTTTCTGTGCAAATGTTTTGGTCTGACGAAGGACTTTCTGAGCCTCATGCTCTGTGAGGGAGGAGGGCAATCAGGGAGGAATCTGAGCCAGGACACCTGACACAAAGTGGCCAAAGAAGTATTCCAAGCCACATCATGTCATGCCCAGGATGTAACAGGGAGTTACCTGGCAGGGCTAGAGGACTGCCGGGTTGGACTAGGTATCGGTTGGTGCTTGGTCAGGCTGGGGGGGTGAGTTATCAGTCGGCTGGTGGTGAGATGTTGTATTCTCTTCCCTTGTTATTTCCTTTGTCATTATTATTATTGGTGGTAGCAGTAGTGATGTGTGTTAGACCTTAGTTACTAAACTGTTCTTATCTCAACCCATGGGAGTTGCATTCTTTTCGATTCTCCTCTCCCTCCCTCTGGGAGTAGGGAGCAGGAAAGAAGGGCAGGAGTGAGTGAACGAGTTGCCTGACTGGTTTTAAACCACAACAGTTGTTTTTGGCGCCTAACGTGGGGCGCAAGGGTTGAGATAAGGACAGATCTGACCGGATTAATAGTCACTCATCACAATGCCGATTTATTGGCTCTCAGAATTATTCCTCTTCATCTCACAGTTTCAGACTGTTGTACCTTACTTAGAGCCAGTATTTGTGTCTTAGTGTTTATCAAGTGTGGGGTTTGGGCTAAGGTTCTTGTCTGACTGTGCTTTATGGCAATCACTTGGAATATGGGCGGGCTCCAGCAGCAGGGTGGGACGGACGTGGCCGTGGACTTGTACCTGTACCTGTACGCTGCTCTTCCCCGTCCTGGCCCTCATCCTCGCCTCCATCTTCGAGAGGCTATGGGGAGCCAAGGGGGAGTGGCCCAGTTAGCCGGCAGCTGCCAAACTGGCCCGGGAGAGGGGCCCTGCGGACCAAGCAGAGGTGGTAGCGGGGCTGGAGGCCGGCAGACAGCAGCTGCTGGTTTGGGATGTCAGGGCTGTCAAGGGGCAGAAGGAGGTGGCTGCATAGCAGCTGGAGAAGGAGGTGGAGAAATGTAGAATCTGAGCACGACGTGAATGGTATGCAATAAGGGCTGGATACTGGTTTAGCAGTAGCAGTCATATTTCTCCTTCTTAGTAGCTGGTTCAGCGTTGTGTTTTGACTTTCGGCCTGGGAACAGAGATGATAACACCAATGTTTTTAGTTTTGCAAAGTCATGTTTACTCTGACCAAGGACTTTGTGAGCCTCAGGCTCTGCCAGGGAGGAGGGGAAGCCATGAGGAAGCAGAGACAGGACACCTGACCCAAACTGACCAAAGAGGTATTCCATACCTGTTATACCTGAGTTACTAAACTGTTCTTATCTCAGCCCATGGGAGTTGAATTCTTTTCGGTTCTCCTCTCTGTCCCTCTGGGAGTAGGGGGAGGGCAAGAAGGGGGGGAGTGAGTGAACGAGCTCCCTGACTGGTTTTAAATCACGACACTTGCCTTGCCTAGCCTTGCCTAACTTGGCCTGGCCTGGCCTTGCTTTGACGTGCCTTACTTTCATTGCCTTGCCTTGTAATGCCTTGCCTTGTATTGCCTTGCTGTCCATTGCCTGGACTTGCTTGGCCTTGCCTTGTCTTGTCTGGCCTTGCATGGCATTGCCTTGCCTTGCCTGGCCTTGCCTTGCTTTGCCATGCCTTGCATTGCCTTGCCTTGCCTGGCCTGGACTCCCCTAGCCTGGCCTTGCCTGGCCTTGCCTTGTCTTTCCTTGCCTCTCATTGCCTGGTCTTGCCTTGCATTATCTTGCCTGGCCTTTCCTGGCATGGCTTGGCTTGCCCTTGCTTTGCCTTGCATTGAATTGCCTTGCCGTACCTTGCATTGCCTTGCCTGTCCTGCCCTAGCCTGGCCTTGCCCTGCTTGACGTGGCCTGTCCTGGCCTTGCAGGGCTTTCCTTGCCTTGCTTTGCCTTGCCCTTCCTGGTCTGGCCAGGCCTTGCCTTGCCTTGCCTTGCCTTGCCTTACCATGCCTGGCCTTGCCTGGCATTGCCTTGCCTTGCCTTGTCTTGCCTCGCCTTGCCTTGCCTTGCGTCTCCTCGCCATGCCTTTCCTTCCCTTCCTTTGCCATGCCTTGCCTTGCCTTTTCTTGCCTTCCCTTTTCTTGCCTTCCCTTGAATTGACTTCCCTTGCCTTACCTTCCCTTGTCTTGCCATGCCTTGCTATGATTTTCCTTCCCTTGCCATTCCTTGTCTTGCTTTGCCTTGCTATGCCTTGCTTTGCTTTGTCTTGACTGGCCTTCCCTTGCCTTGCCATGCCTTGCCGTGCCTTTAATTCCCTTGCCATGCCATGTCTTGCCTTCCCATGTCTTACCTTGCCTTCCCTCGCCTTGCCATGTCTTGCAATGACTTTCCTTTCCTTCCCTTGCCATGCCATGCCTTGCCTTCCCTTGCCTTGCATCACCTCGCCTCACCTGACTTCACCAGGACTTTCCTTCCATTGCCATGCCTTGCCTTGCCTTCACATTGCCTTGCCTTGCCTAGCATCTCCATGCCTTTCCTTCCCTTGCTTTTTCTTGACTTGCCTCGCCTTGCCTCGATTTGCCTTGACTTGCCTCACCTCGCCTTGCCTCGCCTTGCCTTGTCCTGCCTCGCCTCGCATCGCCTCACTATGTCTTTATCTCTGTTGCCCTGCCTTGCCTCGCCTTGCCTCAACTCACCATGAATTTCCTTCCCTTGCCTTGCCATGCCTTGCCTTGCATTGCCTCGCCTCGCGTCGCCTCACGTCGCCTCACCTCTCCTCACCTCGCGATGACTTTCCTTCCCTTGCCATGTTTTGCCTTGCCTTGCCTTCCATTGCCTCGCATCGCATCGTATCGCCTCGCCATGCCATTCTTTCCTTTGCCATGCCTGCCTTTCCTTGCCTTGACTTGTCTTGCCGTGTATTCCCTTGGCTTGCCATGCCTTGCCATGCCTTTCCTTCCCTTACCATGCTTTTCTTTCCCTTGCCATGCCTTGCCTTGCCTCACCTTGCCTGGTCTTGCCTGGCTTTGCCTTGCATTGCCTGGCTTTGCCTTGCATTGCCTTGCCTGGCCTGGCCTGGCCTGTCATGGCCTTGCCTGTCCTTGCCCTGCCTTGCCTAACCTTGAGTTGCATTGCCTTGACTTGCTTTGCCTTACCTTCAGTTTCCTTGCCTTGTCTTGCCTTGCCATTTCTTGCCTTGCCTTGCCTTGCCTTCCCTAGCCTTGCATTGCCTTCCCTTGCTTTGCCTTCCTTTGTCTTACATTGCGTTGCCTTGCCTGGCCTTGCTTGACACAGATCTCTTGCTGTGTCATGTGCACTTGCCACTTACTGAGGAAAGTATCCATGGTCTGGGAAAGGAAACAGCGCAGGAGGGAATTTTTAGCTAATTGTAGCTCTTCCTGGGAAAACCTGTAGGGCTCTAGCATCTTGTTCCATATTTTCCGTGGTCACTGGAATGGGTTTCATTATTAAAAAAAGTATTTCATTTTCTATTTCCCTGTGTTCCAGGAGAAAGAGCAACAAGGGCCTCCCCTTGTGCTACAGCTTGTGACACTGTGCAAGACATGACGAGAAAAACAGCTGGGCTGGTACTTGTGGAGAAGCCTGTGGCCTGTAGAGCTTCATCAGGGACAAGGACAGGTTTCTGTGTAAGCACTGACTCAGTTCAGCCCAGCTGTGCTGTAGTGAAGAGCAGCACCCCTCGCTGCCCTGTGCGGAGTCGGGGCTGGGGTGTGTGCTCCCCACCCCTTCTCTCCTGCCTCCTTTCTCTGCAGTGAAACAGAAACTGTGTTCTCTGAAGAAATTCTTTCCGGTGAGGGTGGTGAGACACTGGAACGTGTTTCCCAGAGAAGTCCCCCATGCCTGTTGTGAAACTGTTTAGGATTTAGGGAATGACTGATCAACCTGAAAGAGCTCCTGGGATGAGCAGGGAGTATCCAACTTTCCTGATCTCTGTGTGCTGCTCCCACCTTTGCCAGGCAACCAGAGCTCCTGGTGCAGCCAGGGAGCAGCCAGCAGCCAGCTCCTTGCACTGTGCAAAGGCTGGGGCCTAACAGGAACTCCTGGGGAAGCAGAGGGCTCCAGGAAATGGGGGGGAAGTGCGTCAGCACATTCCACCCCGTAACTAAAGTCAGTCCATCTTTCTCAGAGTGGTGTGCTCACCTCTTGTCACTGTGCCAGCAAACAGAGTAGTGCTGAATTCCAGTTATAAATTGAGGGCGATGTTTGGTTGCTTTACCCATAGAGGTGTTGCTTTACTCATAGAGATCTCATAGAGACGTCAGAGAGTCGTTTAATTACAATTATATATATGGACAGGTTTCTGCATCAACATAACTTGTTCAGCTGATTTCTATGCTCTAATGTATAGCAGAATGTTTAACAACAAACAGAATAGGATATAAATTAGTGAAATTAAGGTACGATGTAAAATTCAACTTTAAAGCCCCAGTTGCTGTTGCTGACCATCCAAACGGGGTATCCTACCAGAGATGTTCTCATGCGCAGTGTGTGGACTTGCCAGAGATAAGTTAATGGTTGGACTCGATGTTCTCAAAGGGCCATTTTCAAATTAGTTGATTGATTGTAAGAAACGAAGATATTTAGCCTTAAATCTTTGTATCATCAGAGAACTGGCACTGCAGGAAGGCAGTGTGCCTCCCAGCTGAGGGAGGGAAGATCAGTGCTTGCTTCAGGCTGTTTCCCATGGTGTTTCCCTGGAGCCCCAGGGAGGCCTGGAAGGAGCCCAGGGGGGCAGAGGCAGAGCCACCTTGGGCTGGGCCTCTGCTGCTGAGCTGGGACTGAGGGGAGACCTGCGAGACACAGGGAGCTTAAAGGCACTTGGCAGTGGACGATGCTGAGGAGGAGGAGGAGGAACCTTCTGAAGGAGAAACCTTCCCAGCCCTGTTTGTGGTAAGGCACTGGGTGCAGGGCAATGCAGCTGCAGTTTCTCTCTGTAGATAAGGTGGAGGACGTGCTGCAGAGCAGGGCTTCCCCCTGCACCATGCAGGGACAGGACAAGGCAGGTCCCTTGTGCCGGGGCTGGCTGCAGGGTGTGAATGTGGGTGTGCAGCCAGGGGTGCCCAGCGCTGCCCTTGCAGCAGGGTCCCTGCAGCCCAAAGGCTGTGTGCAGGGGCAGGGACTCTGCTGCCTGCCAGGGTCAGCACTCGGCCTGCCCGGGAGCTCCCCATAGAGCTCGGGGGGAGCTGTGGGGAAAGGAGAAACCCCTGGCAGGGAAGGGAAGTGCTGGGTGGGTGACGCTGCTCCAATCTGCCGTCACTCTGAGCACTTCTTCAGAGGGTCCTTCTGAAAGACACTGAGGCATCATTTACCTGATAGGGAAGGATCCTGAGCTTTGATGGTTTTCCCTCTTGGTGGGCAGGTTGGGCAGTGGGAGCTGGGAATTTACTTCTCTGCTTTGGGGGAGGCACCGAGAGTCTTGTGAGGGCTTGTGTGAGCTGCTCCTGAGCCCCTGCACGGGCAGGGGTGTGCAGGGCAGAGCTGAGCACACAGCCCATGGCATGGGCTCTGGGAGCACTGAGAGGGAGCAGAGCTGGGCACAGAGCAGCAGCTCCTGGCAGGGACAGCTCCGGGCAGCAGAGACATGGGCAGGGAGTGGGGGGAAAGTGCAGCCCAGCCCTGGGGAGGGTGCGTTCAGGCAGCTCTCTTGGGGTCTGGAACTGGAGGTGGCTGCTGCCTGTGCTCTGCTGCACACAGCTCTTTGCTTCTCCCCGTGAGAGCTCTGTGATCTGCCCTTTGAAACCGTTCTCCCCTGGTCTCAGCACAGGACAGATGTTTGTGGGAGTTCTTAAGATCAATTTGTGTGTGAAGGCACCTTACAGGCAGTGCAAGTTTGAGCACAGGGCAAGTGGGAGAGGACTGATGGACACTGCAGCTCTCTTGGTTCTGCAAAGAACTGAGCCTTTTTGCCTGATGCAATGCTCTTCTGATTGTACCTAGGAGGAAGCCTCAGCAGTGTAATGACATGACTGCCGATGACGCTGAACCTCTCCTCTCCTACTAAAATGTGCTCAGTCGTGAATGTGTAAACTGAACTTCTGTATCTGACATCCCTCCTGTCCTAACCTGTCACTGCCTTTTTCTCCTCTGACGATGCCCCATGCCCAGAGGCAGCAGATGTCCAACGGCAGCTCCATCACCCAGTTCCTCCTCCTGCCATTCGCACACACGCGGGAGCTGCAGCTCTGCCACTTCTGGCTCTTCCTGGGCATCTCCCTGGCTGCGCTCCTGGGCAACGGCCTCATCATCACCAGCACAGCCTGCGACCAGCGCCTCCACACCCCCAGGTACTTCTTCCTCCTCAACCTCTCCCTGCTGGACCTGGGCTGCATCTCCACCACTGTCCCCAAATCCATGGCCAATTCCCTCTGGGACACCAGGGCCATCTCCTACACAGGTTGTGCTGCACAACTCTTTTTCTTTCTTTTTTCCATTTCAGCAGAGTATTTTCTCCTCACTGCCATGTCCTACGACCGCTACGTGGCCATCTGCAAGCCCCTGCACTATGGGACCCTCCTGGGCAGCAGAGTTTGTGTCCACCTGGCAGCAGCTGCCTGGGGCACTGGGTTTCTCAATGCTCTGCTGCACACAGCCAAGACATTTTCACTGCCCCTGTGCCGAGGCAATGCTGTGGAGCAGTTCTTCTGTGAAATCCCCCAGATCCTCAAGCTCTCCTGCTCACACTCCTACCTCAGGGAAGTTGGGCTTGTTGTGGTTGGTGTCCTGATTGCTGTTGGCTGTTTTGTTTTCATTGTGGGGTCCTATGTGCAGATCTTCAGGGCCGTGCTGAGGATCCCCTCTGAGCAGGGACGCCACAAAGCCTTTTCCACGTGCCTCCCTCACCTGGCCGTGCTTTCCCTCTTTGTCAACACTTCTGTCTTTGCCTACTTGAAGCCCCCCTCCATCTCCTCCCCATCCCTGGATCTGGTGGTGTCAGTGCTGTACTCGGTGGTGCCTCCAGCAGTGAACCCCCTCATCTACAGCCTGAGGAACCAGGAGCTCAAGGATGCTGTGAGGAAGCTGGTGACCAGATATGTTTCAGCAGATATACGCTGCTTGCTTTAGCCTTGAAAGGGCTTCCAGTGTAGGTCATGACAGGCCATGTCTGTCTTTCCTGCTTTACATTTGTTTTCCTATTTCAATTTGTGATTATGTTGTCTTCATAGAAATGTCAGTTTTCATCTCCTAATTAAGTTGCCACTCGTGTTGTGTGACCCACAGACTTTGTGTCACTCTGGTCTCTGACTGTATTTAAGGGAAATAAATGATCCTGCAGCAACTTCTTCTCTGTGATATGTCCTCACATGACAGGAGTGAAGGGGAATGAAAGCAGCTTTCTGGCTGCTCCAGCTCTGGGATGGCTGCTCTGTGCCTGGAGCAGGAAGAGCCCTTGGGGAGCCCATTGAATGGGGCTGTTGTGCTGGTGTGGGGCGATGGGAAAGCATGGGGGGGCTGCAGAGCTCTCAGGGAGTCCTGGGCAGGGGAGCAGGGAACACAGGGGTCCCTGCAGGGAACTGCCCTGCAACGGCACAGGCTGGGGCTGCCTGGCTGAGAACAGCCCATGGGAAAGGTCTGGGTGGGCAGGAGCTGGACAGGAGGCAACAAGGGAGGACAGCAGCATCGGGGGCTGTATGAGCAGGAGCATGGCAGGAGAACAAGGGAAGGGATGATCTGGAATCCTCCATCCAGGTTTCAGATCCCCAGTTCAGGAATGCTATTGGCAAGAAGGAGTGGGTTTACCAATGGGCCCTCAGGACAGGCAGGGACTGGATCACAGTGCCTGTGGAGAGAGGCTGTGGGAGCTGGGCTTGTCCATCCTGGAGAAGGGAAGGCTGATGGGGACCTGAGATCTTGGGAAGGGAAGGCTGTTGGGGACTGGCTGCCTGTAGCGGCAAGGAGCACATGGAGAATACAGAGCCAGGCTCCTCACCGTGGTGCCTGGTGGGAGGACAAAAGGCAGTGGGGGACAGTGACAGAGGAGAGGTTCAGGCAGTACAGAAGGAAACCTTGTTCCCATAGGCTCAGGCAAGGGCTGCATCAGGTCACCCAGAGAGCCTGTGCAGTTTCTGGCCTTGGGAATTTCCAGCTCAGCCTGAATCAAGCCTTGAACCACTTGATCTGACCCTGTTCCTGACAGGTTCGACTTGAGACCTCCTGGGGTCCCTTCTAACCCTTGTTCACTTCTGATCGTACAATGACGGGCTTATGAAGAGTCACAAAGATGCTCTAAGGGCTGGAGCACGTCTCCAATCGAAACAGGCTGAGAGATGTTGGTCTTCAGCCCAGAGAAAAGAATGTTCCAGGGAGACATCTTAGCAATCTTCCCGTGTCTAAGCAGGGCCTACAAAGAATATGGAGAGGGGCTTTTTATGAGGCTGTGCAGTGACAGGACAAGGGGGAATGGCTTTAAGCTGAAAAAAGGGAGATTCAGCTTGGACATTCAGATGAAGTTGTTCCCTTTGAGAGTGGTGGGACACTGGCACACGGTGCCCAGAGAAGCTGTGTCTGCCCCATCCCTGGCAGTGTTCAAGGCCAGGTTGGATGAGAGTCAGCCTTGCTCTGAAGCAGTGCTTTGTCCAACTCTGATGTTCACAAGGGATGACAGATGAAATCCAACTTCATTGTAAAGTTCACTACTTGTACTCATGACTCAAGTGAGTCTTGGCTGCACAAGAGGATCAGCATGGCCTTAGAGTCATTTGGACTGTGTTATTTATTTACTGGCATAACACTGCTGAGGTGGTTTTTTGTTTTTTTTTTTTTTGGGAGGGGGGTGCTATAAAACATTCTTTGTATGACAGAAAGTCAGAACAATATTGAAACAGGGAGAAGTTCTCAGCTCCTTGTAGCTTAGTGCAGAGCAAGGAGGGCTGCAGCGTCCATCAGTCCTTTCCCATTTGCCCTCTGCTTACAACACTTGTATATGATGCCTTCACACACAAAGTGATCTTAAGAACCCCCACAAACACCTGTCCTGTGCTGAAAGCAGGGGAGCACGGTTTCAAAGGGCAGATGACAGAGCTCTCACGGGGAGAAGCAAAGGGCTGTGGGCAGCAGAGCACGGCCAGCAGCCACCTCCAGTGCCAGACCCCAAGAGAGCTGCCTGAATGTGCCCTCCCCAGGGCTGGGCTGCACTTTCCCCTCACTCCCTGCCCAGGCTATCTGAGAACTTCCCCTCATGGGAACATGCCTCCAAGTGGCACATGGGGAATGCCCACGGCTGGGGGTGCCTGAACGCTGCTCATCATGCCCCATGAGCCCACCTTCCTGTCTCCCTCTCCTGCACTACCCAAACTTGCCTGGAATGCAGCATCCATCCCTGAGCCTGGGGAATGCAGGAACCTCCTGCAGTGAGGTGTTGCTGCTGCAGGGGAAGTGCAAAGCTTCTGTGAGACACTTGTGAGTGCGGGCAGAGTGTGGGGTTTGTGCATCGGAGAGGGTGCTACAGGCAGGAAGCTGTCCCAGATGAGGCACCCTGTCCCCAGAGCATGGGGTACCTTGCACCCAAGGACACCACCTTTCCTTTTGGCTCTTGCCAAGAAGTTCTCAATACAGACCATTGCCTTTTCCCACTGCTCTCCCATGGTGCTTAGTTCTCTATACTGATGGCATCACCCATTCTTCTATAAGTCCCCTTTACATCCGCTTGCTGAATGATATTCACTCCACCTGCTGAATTGACACTATAGTAGCAGCCTACAACTAGGTGAAATGTGGCTGCAGAGATGATGTAGGTTTTCTTGCTAGCAGGAAGAGAAGGAAACCTCTGCAAAGTGCAGCTTGGAAGGTTCAGACTCAAAGTTAGGAAAGAGAAATGTCTCTCAAAAGGTGGACTTGTGGTGCAAGAGGTCACCCAGACCCAGTCTGGCTCAGCCCATGGCTTTATGTTTCAAGGAACAGACAGCGATGGGTGCAGAGATGGGACTGAAGGTACAGAAATGCCAGGTGAGAGCTAGGTGGGAAAGCAAGATGGGGGTCAACAGCCTGAAGGGAAAGAGGTGCAGGCATGGGCCAGTGTAGGACAGCCTGCAGCAGAGATGACAGGGTTCTGGCATGGCTGAAAGGCCCAAAAGAGCAAAAGGCCTCTGTGCCCTGGGCTATGGCAGTTGCCTCTTTCATCAAGGCCTATGAGGAGAGCTTTCATTCTCAGGATTTCAGGCTGTGCTTCTCCAAGGGCTGTGGTCAGGGCTTGGCCTTTGCATCATCAAACAAACCAAGGGTTTTCTCACCATCAGACACCTGCACTTTGCCTTTGTCTCCTGTAATCACAGCCTGCAGTTACTTGCTTTAACGAGTCCCTGGGGAGGCTTTGTCAGCAGCAGCCCTCAGTGGGGCCCATTAATGCTGCACACTCTTGGGTCTTTGTTTCTGACTTGGACTTCTTGAGAGGTTTCCTCAGTCTCCTCTCAGCACCTGAGGTTCACGGCCTCAGCCCAAATACACCGTGGGGCTCATTAAACCCTGATGAGCCTTGTCTCACCGTGAAGTTTTTGTCAAGTCTTCCAGATTGTCTTCCAGGGAACTGGGGAGGTTTCCGAGTGCAGGAAGATTACAAAGAACATCTGATAGAAGTTATTTGAAAGGGTTATTTGAAAGGAAAATCTACGAAAGATGGGAGGAATGAAGGATGCGGTGTAACAGGCAGGACAGTGGCAGTGCCGTTACAGGGGAAGATCGGCATTCCTTTGGGATCCCCCTTGTGAAAGGTTATTGTATTGGCAGAGGTCCCTTGGGAGAGAGGACAAGGACATGTTGTGCTTACCTTTGATAAGGGTGCCAAGGGCAACCCAGGAGAGCCCAGGCTGTACAAGCTGCCTTTGGTGAGGCGTGTGCCAGCATCAGAGTCCTCTTGGGTGACACCTCTGGGCACCTAAAAGCCGTCCGAAGGGTAACTGCTGCCTGGCCAAGCTGAGAGCCTGCAGTTGTGTGTGAGGAGGCAAAGAGTGGATGTGGTTTCCCTCAGCTTCAGCACAGCTCTTGGCACGGTCTCCCTCAAGGCTGCTGTACCCAAGGGGTACACCACAGACATAACAATCCTCCTGTCCTTCTACTCCTCCTTGTCTCAAATTCCCCCTTTTTCTGTCCTTTTGCAAATTCTTTTGCAACATTTTTTATATTACCATTACCGTCTAAAGTCTTTTTGAAATAATTTCCCGTTTCTACCTGGTGCTTAATTTCGTTCCTTTGCCAATCTTCCTAATTTATCATAGACCATTTACAAGACCAGAGGGAACGTTGTATCATACCACAAGTAATCAATATTAAAACAAATAACATCAATATTCCTGCAACCGGTTGCCTCAACCAGGAGAGATCAGGTAACCATGAAGTGAAATTTTTCCATATTTCTTCAAAACCCCAGGAGGTGTCATCCATGGCCATTTCATGAAATATCTTAGTTTGTTTCCAAATTTCCTCCAGATCTGTTTCGATTCTGCCACTTTAGTCTGCATAGGAACAACAACTTTCATTGATTATGGAAGAAACCCCTCCTTGTCATGCCAGTAACATGTCTAGAGCTAATCGTTTTGTAATACCACTTTAGACAGGCTGGTTATCTCTTCTTGTTCTGCCTGAATTATATCAATGGTTTTACTTTCCATTTCCTCTATGGTTGCTGAGATATTTACAATTGCCTTCTCTGATTCACTTACTCCCAAAGATGGAATTAGCCCTCTTACAAAACTATGAAATGCAGTGTGTCATTCGATAATAGGGTTAAACCCTCTCTTAACCCGTTTAGCAAAGCTTCTAATCCAGGTCCCAGAAGGATACCTGTTGATAATAGTAAAATTGGGTATTACAGCACCTAAGGTGCATGCCCCCTTAATTGGAACTCCAATTAATGGGAGATCCAGGCTTTCTCCTGATTTAGGCAACTGTGCACACACCCAACAGTCAGTACGATGAAAAACATTAGTAATATTCTGCACTAACTTCAGGTGTAAGTTCTGGTTCCAAGCTCGTGCGCCAGTTATCATATGAGTCCAAATTATGACCGACGAAATTTCACACGTAAGGGTCCTGAAGGTTCGATCCGCCATGTCTTCTCTGACTCTGGTGCTTTCTTAATTCTTGAATAATGTATCCGAGCAGGTTGTTCCTTCATCTTCACTGCTGTAAAGGTGGTCAGTAATATCGTAGAGGAGTCGTAGAAGAGTCATAGTGTTATAGAGGAGGCATAGAGGAGTCAGATGGCTAATAGACGGCTCATAGAGCAATCTTAGGAGTCATAGTAGAGTCATAATGGGGGTCATAGAGGGGTCATAGAGGCATCATAGTGGCATCATAGAGGTGTCATAGAGGAGTCACAGAGGAGTCGCAGGGGAGTCATGGAGGAGTCCTAGAGAAGTCATACAGGAGTCCTGGATGAGTCATAGAGGGGTCACAGAGCAGTTGTAGAGGAGTCATAGAGGGGTCATAGAGGACTTATAGATGGGTCATTGAGTGGTCATAGAGGAGTCACAGAGGGGTCATGGAGAAGTCATAGAGGAGTCATGGAGAAATTATAGAGGAGTCATGGAGGAGTCATAGAGGAGTCATGTAGGATTCATGGAGGTGTCATAGAGGAGTCATAGTATCATAGAGTCATAGGGGTGTCATGGAGGAGACGGAGGAGTCATAGAGGAGTCATAGAGAAGTCATAGATTCATAGAATCATAGAATCATAGAACCGTTAGAGTTGGAAAGGACCTTAAGATCATCCAGTTCCAAACCCCCTCCCATGGGCAGGGACACCATATGCTACATCATACCACCCAAGGCCTTGTCCAACCTGGTCTTGAACACTGCCAGGGATGGAGCATTCACAACCTCCCTGGGCAACCCATTCCAGTGCCTCACCACCCTCACAGGAAAGAATTTCCTCCTTAGATCCAATCTAAACTTCCCCTGTTTCAGTTTTAACCCATTACCCCTCGTCCTTTCACTATAGTCACTAATGAAGAGTCCCTCCACAGCATCCCTATAGGCCCTCTTAAGATACTGGAAGGCTGCTATGAGGTCTCCACGCAGCCTTCTCTTCTCACCCTGTCTTCATAGAGGAGGTGCTCCAGTCCCTGATCATCCTCGTGGCCTCCTCTGGACTTGTTCCAACAGTTCCATGTCCTTTTTATGTTGAGGACACCAGAACTGCACACAATGCTCCAGGTGAGGTCTCACAAGAGCAGAGTAGAGGGGCAGGATCACCTCCTTCGACCTGCTGGTCACGCTCCTTTCGGTGCAGCCCAGGATACGGTTGGCTTTCTGGGCTGCAAGCACACACTGCTGGCCCATGTTCATTTTCTCAACAAATAATAATGGGGCTCTATGCCGCAATAATGGGGTTCTATGAGGCAATAAGAGGGCTCTATGATGCAAAAATGGGGCTCTATGAGGCATTAATGGGGCTCTATGAAACTATAATGGGCTCTATGAAGAAATAATGGCGCTCTGTGATGCAATAATGGGGCTCTATGAGGTTATAATGGGGCTCTATGAGGCATTAATAAGGCTCTACGAAACTATGAAACTACTGCTCTATGATGCAGTAATGGAGCTCTATGGGGATATAATGTGGCTCTATGGAGTTATAATGGGGCTCTGTGATGCAATAATATGGCCCTATGAGGCAATAATGGGCCTCTATGACGGAATAATGGGGCTCTATGAGGTAATAATGGGGCTCTGTGAGGCAATAATGGGGCTCTAGGAGGCAATAATGAGACTCTATGGGGTTGTAATGGGGCACTATGACGCAATAAGGGGGCTCTATGACACAATAATGAGGCTCTACGATGGAATAATGGGGCTGTATGACGCAATAATGGGGCTGTATGATGCAACAATGGGGCTGTATGACGCAATAATGGAGCACTATGACGCAATAAGGGGGCTCTATGGGGCTATATTGGGGCTCTATGATGCAATAATGGGGCTCTAGGAGGCAATAATGGGGCACTATGAGGTAATAATAGGGCTCTATGACGCAAAAATGGGGCTCTATGAGGCATTATTGGGGCTCTATGAAACAATAGTGGGCTCTATGAGGCATTAATGGGGCTCTATGGGTTTATAATGTGGCTCTATGGAGTTATAATGGGGCTCTGTGATGCAATAATGGGGCCCTATGAGGCAATAATGGGCCTCTATGACGGAATAATGGGGCTCTATGAGGTAATAATGGGGCTTTGTGAGGCAATAATGGGGCTCTATGAGGCAATAATGGGGCCCTATGACGCAAAAATGGGGCTCTATGAGGCAATAATGGGGCTCTATGATGCAGTAATGAGTCTCTATAGAGCAATAATGGGGCTCTCCGAGGCAATACTGGGGCTCTATGAGGCAATAATGGGTCTCTATGATGAAATAATAAGGCTCTATGATGCAATATCTTGGCTCTATGAGGCAATAATAGGGATCTATGAGGCAATAATGGGGCTCTATGATGAAATAATAGGGCTCTATGATGCAATAACGGGGCTCTATGAGGCAATAATAGGGCTCTATGAGGCAATAAAGGGGCTCTATGACGCAATAATGGGGCTCTATGATGAAATAATAGGGCTCTATGATGCAATAACGGGGCTCTATGAGGCAATAATAGGGCTCTATGAGGCAATAAAGGGGCTCTATGACGCAATAATGGGGCTCTATGAGGTAATAGTGGGGCTCTATGAGGCAATAATGGGGCTCTATGAGGCAATAATGGGGCTCTATGAGGTTATAATGGGGCTCTATGAGGCAATAATGGGGCTCTATGATGAAATAATGGGGCTCTATGAGGCAATAATGGGGAACAATGAGGCAATACTGGGGCTCTATGAGGCTATAATGGCACTCTATGAAGCAATAATGGGGCTCTATGAGGTAATAATGGGGCTCTAGGAGGCAATAATGGGGTCTAGGAGGCAATAATTGGGGTCTATGTGGTAGTAAAGTGGCTCTATGACACAATAATGGGGCTGTATGGAGTTATAATGGGGCTGTGTGATGCAATAATCGGCCTCTATGAGGCAATAATGGGGCTCTATGAGGCTATAATGGGTTCTGTGAGGCAATAATGGGGCTCTATGAGGTAATAATGGGGCTCTCTAATGGAATTATGAGGCTGAAGAAGGAATTAATGGGGCTCTACGAAGTAATAATGGGGCTCTATGACGCAAAAATGGGGCTGTATGATGCAATAATGGGGCACTATGAGGCAATAATGGGGCTGTATGAGGAAATAACGGGGCTCTATGAGGCAATAATGGGGGTTCTATGATACAGTAATGGGGCTCTATGAGGCAATAATGGGGCTCTATAGAGCAATAATGGGCTTCTATTTGGCAATAATGTGGCCCTGAGGCTATAATGGGGAACTATGAGGCAATAATGGGTCTGTATGGGGCTATAATGGGGCTCTATGACGCAATAATCGGGCTTTATGAGGCAATAATTGGGCTCTATGAGGCAATAATGGGGCTCTATGAAGCAATAAGGGGGGTTCTATGATGCAATAATGGAGCTCTATGAGGCAATAATGGGGCTCTATGAGGTTATAATGGGGCTCTATGAGGCAATAATGGGGCTCTATGAGGCAATAATTTGGCTATATGAGGCAATAATGGGGCTCTATGAGGCAATAATGGGGCTCTATGAGGCATTAATGGGGCTCTATGACACAATAATGGGGCTCTATGGGGCAATAATGGGGCTCTATGATGCAATAATGGGGTCTATGACGCAATAATGTGGCTCTATGAGGCTATAATGAGGTCTATGAGGCTATAATGGGGCTCTATGGGGTTATAATGGGGCTCTATGAGGCTGTAATGGGGTTTATGAGGCAATAATGGGCCTCTATGAGGCAATAATGGCGCTCTATGAGGCAATAATGGGGCTCTATGAGGCATTAATGGGGCTCTATGAGGCAGTAATGGGGCTCTATGGGGTTAGAAGCTGTTAAACAAGAATTGTGTCCAGTGTTGCAACAACATAAATTGCAAATTGCCACTGAAAAGGTTCAGGATCCCACACCATGGAAATATTTGGGTTGGAAAATCTTAGATCATACCATTGAACCTCAGTAAATTAGCCATCAAGGTCAATATCCATACACTTAACGATGTGCAAGTCTTGTTAGGAAATATCAATTGCATTCAAACATTATTGGGAATTGACAGCAAAACTTTAGAACCATTGTTTGAATTGTTGAAGGGTGACACAGACTTCAATGCACCCAGACAATTAACACCAGCAGCAAAACGAGCAATAGCGATGGTAGAAGCCGCATTAAGTGAGAGACAGGCACATCGTGCGATGAATGGAGTTCCTACTGAGTTTTTGATTGTCAGTAATGATTTCCCACCAGTAGGATTAATCATGCAATGGGTTGACTCTGATAAGGAGAAATTGAAAATTCTCGAGTTCCAATTTTTGTCACATCAACCATCAAAAAACATTGTAACGAGACCTGAAACGTTTGCTAAGTTGCCTCTTTGCAAAACAGGGCTGCCATAGACTTCTTATTATTAGCACAAGGTCATGGCTGTAAAGATTTTGAGGGTATGTGCTGCATGAATTTGTCAGACTTTTCGGAATCTATTCATAAAACTATTCAGGAACTGAAAAAAGGAGCAACAAAATTACAGATAAATGACGGACTTTTTTTTAATTAGGAAATTGTCTTAACTGTCTAGGACTTGGGACATGGTTTGTTTCATTGATCAAAGGAGGTCTTATAATGCTATTCATTGTTATTTGTATCTTACTGATTGTTCCATGTTTATTGAGTTGCCTACAGCGAACATCAGAAAACACGGTAAAGCAACTGATGGTTTTAGAAAAACAAAAAGGGGAGATGTAGAAGAAGAGGCATTTGAATGTGGGCACAGGATGCTGAGTGACCTTGATTCTTTGGGGAATTAACTTTGAGCCAGACTCTGCAATTTTAGCTCTTTGGGGAACTAACATCAAGCAAGAAAAGTGGAGCAAAAGAAGCGAAATAAAAGGGGATGAGAAGTAGAAGAAGGAACTGAGAAGTGAGGAGAAGGTCGAAAGGATAGTGTCGAAAAAGCAGACTAATCAATTATAATTTTAGATTATGCTCGTGGACAGCAGCAACTAACCAAGTGTATTGTAGCTTTAAGTGCGTGGATATGATCAAAAACATATATAAACCATGTAATCTAAAGTAAAAAGGTCTTCAACCAGCAATCGGAGTCCGTGCCTTAAATCCCCTCACTAAAGGAGAAAAGTGATTTTAGAAACTGGACTACTACACCCGAATATAATTGACTTCTGAAGATGCTGCTACATTTCTTTTGTATAGAGTATAAATAAGGCAAGTGCTTTTTACTTAATGAGCTGTGATGTAGAAAGCGTTGATCTAGAACAGCTGGAAAAAATTAGTTATTCACATATACTTTAGAAAAGGCTTAATACAGAAGGACAGGGAAAGGGTTGCGTGTTTAATATTAGCATAACGGAGTGACACTTACTGCAAATTTAATTACCTAGTACGCATATTTGAGTGTTGTCTGAAAATAATCACTGAGGACTTACTGTAGCGACTGAAAAATTAGCAGCTCCAACTGCTGAGGATGCTAGAGGCTGACAGACGCAGTGGTTGCTGCTGTCAGAACAAAGGGAGAAGCTGGTGGGAATGCAAACACATTTTTTAAGGTAGTACTTACTATCACTAAGGTGTCTAGAGCAAATGGTGGGCAAACAGTCATAGAATAGTTAGGGCAAGAAAGGACTTTTAAGATCATCTAGTTACAACCTCCCTGATGACATGGAGAAAACTCCAGGAACAAACTCACCACCACAGTTTTCAAGCTGACAAGCAGGTATTCCTTACTGCGGCACCGGGAGACACGGGGGATATCTCCAGCTAGCGTGTATCACCCCAATTGCCACACAAGCCGTCCTTTTATAGCCACTGGGCATACATACATATTCATGAGGCTACGGATGGATTACATCGTTTTCCAGAGAGTTCCCCGCATGCGTACAGAATTGTGGTGGTGGTCTCTGAGGGTTGTTTGCTTCCTCCAGCGATCTTCATCACTTCTGGCAGCCTTTGAAGCACGCGCAGTAGATGCTCATACCAGCTTAATTGGTTCGTTAGCAGCAGAGACATAATAATCCTCCTATCCTCCTACTGATCAGGCAGTTTAACTGCAGCCCATCCTGGACACCTGCGGTTCCAGATACTCCTTATCCTGTGTCCTGTTCTTCTAGACTGTTTTCCTTAAAACTGTGTCACAACTATAACAATTTATCTTGTGAGAATTCTCAGTATGTTCTCTAGCTGTACTCTATTTTTTTCTCAATGTATCATGCACCTCAGTAATTTTCCATTGCTACTGTTACAAAGCCATCAAACCTAACATTACTTAAAGCTAATTCTAAAGGTTTCCATATTCCGTTTTGTGATTTTGTGCCCCCATGTCTCAGTACATGCTGTTGTATACTGTACAAACTCTATATACTGTAGTATACTGTACTGTAGTTTACTGTACACACTCTGGTATAGTGTATATACTGTAGTATACTGTAGTGTACTGTGGTATACTGTGCATACTGTAATATACAGTTTATACTGTAGTATACTGCAGTGTACTGTGGTATACTGTGCATACTGTAATATACAGTTTATACTGTAGTATACTGCAGTATACTGTACATACTGTAGTATGCTGTAGTATACCATACATATGGTAGTATACTGTAATATACTGTGTATACTGTAGTGTATTGTAGTAAATCTGTGTGTGCTTTGCTATGGCAGCCACTTGGTATTGGATGAGGCAGATGAAACTCTGCATTGACAACGAGATGCAAGGACCAAGGTTGGTCAAATGCCTCCTACCACAGCCAAGGGCAACACTGGCCTGTCGTCCCTGTTTGCCACCAAGAAGAACCTCCCGATTCAAGCTTTAGGCCTAGATGTGAAGGATGGACCCTTCATCACAAGAGGGTCATGCAGGAGGGAAGAACATAATAAGACCCATTGGAGCATTGTCTTATTGTAGATAGACAAAACTCTGGGAAGAAATTCATATTCCCTGGTCAAAACAAGAATCAGATTGGGACATTTGGAAAAGGAAATTATCTGGCAAAGGAGGTTATCCGTATTTGTTGGCATTAATAGACACTTTTTAAGGCCAGAAGCATTCCCTTGCAGGGTAAAGAATGCAAAACAAGTGTTACTAAATAACAGAATCCCTCGTTTTGGGGTTCTGGCGACCGTTTTAATGGTTCATTTTAATGCAAAATTAGTGCCCCAAAATCAATGAGAAATTGGAAATTGATTGGCAGTTGCATTTTCCATGTAGGCCTCAGGATGGTGGTCAAGCAGAAGAATTGAATCATGTAATCAAGCAAGAAACTGTGAAGATTTGTCAAGAAACTAAATTATATTGGTATCAAACATTATGTGTTCTATATTATATATTATGTATCATATATGATATATATGATATATATTAATTATATATTAATTATATATTATATGTTTGCCTTAGTAAGGATTAGAACAAAACCTCAGTCAAAGGAAGGAGTTAGCCCAGTTGAGGTTCTGTATGGAAGACCAGACCAATCTCAGTTTGATGCAGGAAATCATGATGGAGAAGGTTATCTCCAACCATTTTTGACGGATTTGGAAAAACAGTTGGAAGGGATAAATAAAAAGATATTTGGAACAAGAGGTTTGACTCCCCCAGTCCACTCCTTTAGAGCAGGAGAATGTGTTGATATCAAGGATTTTACTCTTGAAGCAAGAGTGAACTGGAGCGTTCCAAATGATGCTAACACCTTTCTCTGCAATCAGGATAAGGAACAACCCACCTAGATACACCATTCAAGAATCAAGAAAGCACCAGCACCAGGGGGAATGTGGCAGGATGGGTTTTAGGAACCCTCGCACATGAGATTTCATCGCTCTTCAGCTGGATATATGTAATTCCAAGTGTAGAAACATCGAATTTATGCTTAATGCAAAATGTCATTTATGTACTGAGCAAAAGTGATTGCAGGGTTTGTACTCAGTTGCCAAAGTCAGGAGAAGGGCCAGGGATCCCTTTAATTGGTGTTCCCATTCCTTTTAAGGCAAATTGGAATGTCGAGACCATACCAGTCTCCAAGGTTTAAAAGCCCAAACTTCAGATACTGCAAATAAACACCCTAACTGGGGTAATGTATCTGTAGGAAGTTACCCACATTGTAGTTGGACAACTTCAGAATAACTGATAATAGGAAAATATTACTAATAATAGAAAAATAGGAAAAACTAAAAATAGAAAAATACTACTAATAACAGAAAAATAGAAAAAATTAGTAATAAGAAAATGCTACCAGTAATAGAAAAATAGAAAAAACTAATAATGGGAAAATCCTACTAATGGTAGAAAAATAGAAAAAACTAATAACGAGAAAATAATACTAATGACAGAAAAATAGAAAAAACAAATAATAGGAAAATGCTACTAATAATAGAAAAATAGAAAAAAAAAACCCTAATACTAGAAAAACACTACTAATAATAGAAAAATAGGAAAAACTAATAATAGAAAAATGCTACTAATAATGGAAAAATAGAAAAAACTAATAATAATAGAAAAACACCAACTGGCTATTGGAACATTCCTAAAGGAACAGGATGGTGTTGGTTATATGGAGAAAATGCATATGAGGCTTTACCTCCCAATGGGAAAGGGGAGTTGCTACTGATCTAAAAGGGATTTGGAAGTGAGTTCAAGTGTTCCATGAGGTTCCTCATGGGGATTTGAAGGAATCTGGGAAAACTGAACATTGTGGCTGCCCAGTCCCTCCTGAGTAAGGCAACTGTTCATAAGTGTGTTACTGATCACAGTTGTAATTTTCATCATGTGTTCAATGCTGATGTTGGTATTGGAAACGATCAAAGGTGAATGCTGAAGAATGGAAGAGGAGTAGGATCAAAGATCAAGTAGAAATGGGAAAATACTTTAGAAAGCCTTGGAGTGGTAATAGAATGATACTGAATTGGTGGAAAAGATTTGGCAAAGGGAAGATGAAGAGGAGGGATTCGGGATGGGGAAAGAACCAGAAAGACAGAATGAAGGATATAGAACGAACCTCTTGCTCATCACAAAGCTGCCTGGACCCCATGGGGGCTCTCTAACAATGCTAAGGAAGAGAACTCTTCAGTTAATGCTTAGGGAAGCCAGTTAGGAGCTGGCAAACGGACACCAAGGCCGCCCAACTCCAACGCTCAGCCAAAGAATGAAGGGGTGAAGAGGAAGATGATGAAGAAACCACCACCAGGGTCCCAAAGACCACATTCCTGTGCGCATGTGGGAGGAATCTCCTAGCGATAAGATGTAATGCAGAAGTAACTTCATGAATATGCACAGAGAGTAATAAACATGGTATTTAATGGTTATACAATCACAGCTTGTATAGTGCTTGAGCAGGACACACTATGAGGAGCAATAAGGAATCCTGCTTCTCAGCTTCAACCTTGTCAGTGAGGTCTTACCCACCACCCTCACAGAATGAACTTCTTCCTATATCCCTGTTGCAGTTTGAACCCATCAGCCCTCATCCTATAGCTCTGGTCCCTGATGAAGGTCCCATCTCCAGCATCCTCATGGCACCTGGAAGGAATCCTTGGGATGCTCCCAGCAGCTCCCTGTCGCTTTGCAATGGCTGTGGATGCTGAGCATGGTTCTCTTCCATCAGGAGATGCCAGCTGCTCCTCCTGTCACATTCCCAAAGGGTGTGCCTTTCTCTTGGACATCCCACCTCTTGGGGCTCAGCATCAAGTCAGGGATCAATCCTGGAGCGACCGTGTCCCCATTTGCTTTCCAGGCTGCAGTTAATTGTGGTCATCTGAGCCATGGAGCAAGCAGTGGCCAAGGCTTTCTCCACTTGGCACAGAAAGGCTGCAGCAATGCCCAGGCTGCCCAGAGGAATGGGAATGGGGCCTTTGTATGCAGGTAGGGCTGTGGGACCAAACCCCACCTTCAAACGTGGTCCCTATGGGGCTGCTCAGAAGGCCTCCCTCCTTTCCTAGGGGCAGAGCGGAGTCCTGGCAGGATGCTTGGCATGAGGCAGTGGGACACAGGGAAGAATCCTTTAATGTGAAACTATGGTGGGAAAAAGACCTTGCATCCAGGTAGGATACATTCCCTTTGGACGTGCAGAGACATGGGAACAAGGCACTACAGGTACGTGCTGAGGCAAAGGGGCACCCCCATGGGTCAGCCCCCAAGGATCTGAGCCTAATCCTGCTGCATCCCCATCCCTGCGTGGCTGGGGCTGCTCCCCCATTAACGGCGTCCATCAATGGATGGGGCTTCCCGTGGCAAAGGGGCTGGAGGCTCCTCCCCTGCCAAGGTCCACGTGGAAATGCACAAGAGCGAGCTCTGGGGCTGCTTGCAGGGGTGGATCCATCAAAGCACAGGAAATGCAGGAAGATGCTCAAGTTCTCCTGCTCACATTCCCACCTCAGGGCACCTGAGCTCCCAAAGCTGATTGTGACGTCACCCATGGTTTATGACATCACAAAGCACCGGCGCCTACGTAACGCAGCTGGGCATAAAAGCAGGGCCGTTGCTGTGCCTCTCCTCTCAAAAAACATTATGTCATATCATATCTTATCATATCGTATCATATTTTATCATAATCTATCATATCTGATCATGTCATACCACACTATACCACACCATCATATCATATATCATATTGTAGCATATCATAGCATATCTTCTCTATCATAGAGTATTATGCTTACTGTACCGTACCGTACCATACCATATTGTATAATTTGATTATATTTCATTTCATTTCATTTCATTTCCATTTCATGTCCGTCTGGTGTCATTTTGTTTCATTTCATTTCATCCTCCTCATCTCATAGCGTATCTTGCATCATATCCTGTAACATATTATGTTTTATCATGTTATATCATGTTACATCATGTTATAGCATCACATCCTATAATTTCATTTCATTTTCATTTCCATTTCTCCATCCCCACTCTTCTCAGCCTGGCTCTCAGCAGCTTCCTTCAAGGGCCTTCCATCACCTGCAGGAGCTCTGCAGATGCAGCACCCTCCACGGGCACCACAGACCCATGGGACCTGATGCCCACCCTACAGCTCTGCCACCCCCGCAGACCCACAGTTTCCGTGTCCTCACGTGAGGGTCCTGGTTCACCTCAGTCCCAGGCACCTGCATCACACCCAACGTTCCCACTCCTCCCAATAGCCCTGGTACCCTTAAAGCATCCCATAACCCATCTGGTACCCAGAAACCCACCATGCCCCAGCCACCTCTATCCATCCCAGTAGCCCTAAGCCACCCCAAAAGTACATGGTACCTCAAAACCCAACCAACCCCAGGCTTCTCCATCCCTTCCAATCCTCATGTTACCCCTAAACTACCCCAAAACTGCATGGTACCCCAAAATCCAATCAACCACAGGCATCTCCATCCCCCCCAACACTGCTGGCACCCCTATATGAGCCCAAACCCCATCTTTATTGAGCCCCATAAGGAAGGGTGCCCACACACAGCATGTTGGGGTGCAGGGATGCTGCTTTGGGTGACAGCCCCAGTTCATGGCCCTGCAGCAAGTTCTTCCACAGCTTCAGTCTAGAACCCAGGTGGGTCACCACGGCAACAGGTCAAAATAGGGCCCTTTGTGACCTCATTTGTGTCACCCTACTTGAGTGCTTTGCTCAGGGGAGCAGACAGTGACAGGAAAGAGCAGGAGGAAGGAGCCACTGGGTTGCTTCTGAGCTCAAGCCCTGTTGCGTTTGGTCCAAGCTTTCCCCTTCGCTATCCTGATCCCTTTCCTGCATCCCTCGGGATAATGGAGAGAGTCCCCAGATCCCCTGGGCAGGCTTGGGAGAGGGATGAGGCTCCGGAGGGGAGCATCTCTTCACTGGAGTCCTGTGAGGAAACCCTGGTCGTGCCATTGAGGACTGGTGAGCATTGGTGTGGGAGCAGGACAAGGGGAGATGGGTTCAGACTGGAAGAGGGGAAGTTCCGCTTGGATAGAAGGAAGTTGTTCCCTATGGAGGGGGTGAGGTGCTGGCACAGGGTGGATGCTCCATCCACGGCCAGGTTGGACACAGCCTTGGTGACATCGGATCATAGAGCCATAGAAGGGGTTGGGTTGGAAAACCCAATGGATGATCTGAGGGTCCCTTCCAGCCCAACCCATTCCATGATTCCATGACTTTATGACCAGCACCACTTTCCTTGGACGCTGGTGGGGGGGGGCAGAGCTTCCTCTGCACTCCAAACCTCTCCTCTTCCTCCGTTAGATGCCAGCTGGTTACCCGTGTACGCACTGGAGCGGGACAATGTGGAGCGCATCGAGGCCTTTGTCATCACCCCAGCCACGGTGAGCACGGCCACTGCGATGCTGATGGGTGATGTTGGGTGCTGTCTTCACCCCTAGCGCTCCAGTACCCCGTCCCCTCTCATACTCCCCGTTTGTGCCTCCATCCTCCCTGGTTTCCAGTCTGAGCATGAAATGGTTGGATTCCTTGAGAGCGTCTGCTCCCTGCTGAGCACCGCCAGGTTCTGCAGCTTGCAACAGGGCCTGGATGTCTTCTGCCACAAGACCCACCTCGCAGAGACCATCCAGGTGAAGGGACCCCCATGGGGATGCTATGGGGCAAAGGCCTCCAGCACCCGGTGAGGGCAGCATTGGTGGACTCCCAGGTCCCTTATCCCCATTGTGCTCTGTAGACACTGCTCCAAGAGCAGCCCATGAGCCAGCTGCGCACGAAGTTGCGGCATCTCACCATGAATGCGATAGCGGAACTGAGGTACCACAACTGCACATCCCTCCTGGGAACCCCACTGCTCCCATCACCAGCATCCAACCGGAGCCATCTTCCCTTTGCAGCTCAGTGCAGTCAGGGCTTGCGGACCAAGGGAGACACATCGTAGAGACCTGCTGCAGGAGGGTCTTCTTCCTGTCTCTGCATGAGGAGTTTTCAGTCCGGGATGCCTACTACTACTACCGAGTAAGGAGCTCCAGGAGCCCGCAGCTCCCTTTGGAGCGCTGGGGCTATGGGATGCCCACAGTTGAAGCCCCGTAGGTACCTGAGGGGCTCTGCTCTGTCCCTGCAGGCACTGCGGTCCATGGATAACATGCTCTGGAGGCTGGTGCTCAACTCTCCTGACCCCAGGGGCGGCGAGGAGCTGCAGAGCATCCTGCAGGTCTGGCCTGTGCAGAGCGGGGTGCACGGGGGCTGCTCCTCACCCATGGGGCCCCCCAGAGCCATGTCCCCCCCCTCCCCTGGGTAACCCAAGGCCCTCCTGGAGCACGGGGGCTGCAGGGGGTGGCGGTCGCTGCCCGCAGAGCTCAGGGCAGGGACCCCGCATCAGGAGGCTGAGCCCCCTTGGGATGGGGTCTTTGCTGCCTCCTGGTACCACGGGCTGGGACCAGGCTGCTGGGGCCCATGGACTGGTTCCCTTGCCCTGAACTGTTGCCTAAAGAGGTCTTTAGAGGAGGAATCTGTCTGTTATAAGTATATATATGTATATATAGGTGTATGTATATATATGTATATATATGTGTGTATATATGTATATATGTATTTCTATGCACATATATGTGTAGATATATGTATATTTGTACATACGTGTATATACGTATATGTGTATATATGTGTATATAAATGTATATATGTATATATATTTGTATCTACTTATATATTTGGATATATTTATATCTATTTATATCTATTTCTATTTCTATATAGCTATCTACAATTAATATTGAAAAATTATTAATAGCAATATTGATGATTAGCGATATTATTATTTAGATATATCTATATTAATATTACTATATTAATACTGATATTAATATTACTATATATGTTTATAAGTAGACATTTGTATTGTTTACTATTTATATTAGTATTTTCGTTTCTACTCATATTAATATCTATATTTATATCTAACCCTATATTTATTTATATGTGTTAATGTTTGTATTTATATTTATGTGCATATCTATATTTTGATATTCCTATATTCATATTTATGTTTATATTTATATGAATATTTATATATCTATATCTATGTTCATAATTATAATTCTATGATATTTATACTTACCCTATATCTATGTAGCTCTATGGCTCTATTCCTATTCCTATTCAGCTCTATGGCTCTATTCCTATTCACATGCATTTACACGTACACTGTAATCGGAGAAGCACAGAGCGGGCTGGGTTGGAAAGGACCCAAAGCCCCTGCAGCCCCAGGGCAGGGGCAGTGCTGAGGCACTGATTTTCACCGCCAGCTCCAGCCCAGCCCTGGAAGCGGGGCCGTGCCTTGGTCCTTGCAGCCGGGGCATCACCCACAGCGGGGGGACCAAGCCCTCACCCCCTGCATCCCTTCCCGTGCCGCTGCCTCCATCCCTGCCCGCCCCGCGGTGATGCTCAGCGGGAGCTGCAATGGAAGCGGGGCAGGTCCAGCCCCTGCCGCAGCTCCGGGGCTCACCTGCGGCTTCTCCCCCTGCCCAGGTCCTGCTGCGCTTCAGCGGCTCCCGAAGCCCCGCCGTGAGGGAGACGGCCCTGGGCAGGATCGCGGCCCTGACCCAGCTGCTGCTGCACCACCGCAAGCGCTGGGTAAGGACCCGGCAGGACCGAGGTGGCCGAGAGCGACCCCTGCACGGGGAGACGGGGACCTGCAGAGCATCCTGAGTCTGCCTGCTCCTGTTCCTGCCCGTGCCCCTGCTCCTCCTCCTGCTCCTGCTCCTGCTCCTGCTCCTGCCCCTGCTCCTCCTCCTGCTCGTGCCCCTGCTCCTCCTCCTGCTCCTGCTCCTCCTCCTGCTCCTGCTCCTCCTCCTGCTCCTGCCCCTGCTCCTGCTCCTGCCAGTCCCCCTGCTCCTCCTCTTGCTCCTGCTCCTTTCTTCTTCTCCTTCTCCTCCTTTTCCTTTCTTCTTCTTTCTTCTTTCATTCTTCAGGTTCTTCTGGTCTTTTTCCTTGTTTTGCCTTCTCCTCCTCCTTCTCCATTCTTCTTTCTTCTTTTGTTGTCCTTCAAGTTCTTTTTCTGGTCCTTCTCATTCTCCTCCTTCTTTTCCTCCTTCTCCTCCATCTCCTTCTCCTCCTTCTCTTTCTTTCTCCTTCTCATCGTTCTCCTTCTCTTTCTCCTTCTCCTCCTTCCCCTTCTCTTCTTTCTCCTCCTTCAGTTCTTCTTCTCCTCCTTCTCCTCCTCCTTCTCCTCCTCTTTCTCCTTTCTTTCTTCCTCATTCTTTGGGTTCTTCACCTTTTGTTCCTGCTCTTTCTCCCTCCCCAGAAGCTGCACGTGACCTGGAGGAGACACTTCAGCTCCTTCCCCTCAGCGCAGCTCCCAGTCCCACTCCTGGGCCATCTCCTGGGCCACCTCCTCCTCTTCTGCTTTGCTGAGGACAGGACAAGCTCCCCAGCCCTGGATGCTCTTTGCAGCCTCCATCAGTACCTCCTGGAGCAGGAAGGTATCAGAGGTCATGATGGGCTCCCCCAACTCCTCCCATTGGCTCCCCTGTGTCCCATTGACTCCCCTGTGTCCCACTGACTCCCCTGTGTCCCATTGACTCCCCTGTGTCCCATTGACTCCCCTGAATCCCATTGACTCTCCTGTGTCTCATTCACTCTCCTGTCTCATTCACTCTCCTGTATCCCATTGACTCCCCTGTGTCCCACTGACTCCCCTGTGTCCCATTGACTCCCCTGTATCCCATTGACTCTCCTGTCTCATTCACTCTCCTGTATCCCATTGGCTCTCCTGTGTCCCATTGACTCTTGCGTATCCCATTGACTCTGCCATATCCCATTGGTTCTCCTGTACTGCATACACTCTCCTGTGTCCCATTGACTCTGCTGTGTCCCATTGGTTCTCCTGTACCCCATTCATTCTCTGGTACCCCATTCGCTCTTCTGTGTCCCATTGACTCTCCTGTGTCCCACTGACTCTCCTGCATCCCATTGACTCTCCTATGTCCCATTGACTCTCCTATGTCCCATTGACCCTGCCGTACCCCACTGAATCTCCTGTGTCCCGTTGACGCTCCCATCTCCCACTGGCTCTCTTCTACTCCATTCACTCTCCTGTGTCCCATTGACTCTCCCGTATCCCACTGGCTCTCCTGTACCCCATTCACTCTCCTGTGTCCCATTGACTCCCCTATATCCCATTGACTCTCCTGTGTCCCCCTTGCTCTTCAGAAAGGCCAAAGCCAGAGCATGAAGTGGAAGAGCTCAGATGGGATGAAGAAACCAGCCCCCGAGACCTCACCATGGTAATGGAGCTTCCCCCATTGCTTGACCCTTTGGTGGGATGCTTCCCCAAGCACGGGCAACGCCGCTCCCATGCTCCCAACCTTCCTCCCATAGAGGTTTGCAGGCTCCCTTTATCCATGGGAGAGGACGGACGTGGTCTGCGTGGTCATCGAGGCCATGAAGGACTCGAGCATCTTCGACAGGAGGGTGGCAGAGGACATCCTGGAGCTGGTCATGAGCGACCTCGACTTCTGGCTGGCGGAGGTGGGTGCCCCATGGCTGTGTGCCCATCCCCTGGGCACACAGGTACCCAAGGAGGGGTCTTGGGTACCAAGAAGGAGCAGAGAGGGGTGGGGAATCCGGTCCCAGCACCATCCTCACCCGTGCTCCCGTTTCCAGATGCCCATCGTTGTGAGGAGCATCCGTGATTGCCTGCGGATTAGCAACAGGAAAGCGACATGGGACAGGATGGACATGCTCCTCACCCTGATGGCCATCAAGCACCCGAGGGCATTGGCCATCAGCATGGTCCTCAACGTGCCCTTGAGATACAGGTACCATCCTTGAGGGCTTGGTCCCTATGGCCACCAGACCCAAGGACCCACGGCAATGGATGATCTTAAGGCCCTTTCTATGATGCTGAAGAGCGGGTCCCTGCATCCCACCCCATGGCATTAGGTCTGGAATTGGATGATCTTAAGGCCCTTTCTATGATGCTGAAGAGCGGGTCCCTGCATCCCACCCCATGGCACTGGAGTTTTAATTGGATGATCTTAAGGCCCTTTCCGTGATGCTATGACATCCCTGAGGAGCGGGTCCCTGCATCCCACCTCATGGGGAGCACCACCACTAACCCCCATATGGCATCCCATGGGATGCAGGGACCACGCTGACTCAGCACTCTGCCTTCCAGCGCTGATGTGCACATGTGGATTGTGACCATATCCAGGACTTTGGAGGTTCTACGGGAGCTGCTGGGGATGCCCCAGGACATCCGGGACACCTCCATCCCCAACTTGGTTGTGAGTCCCAAAGGGCCCTGATGAGTCCCAGGAGACCTGCAGGCTCGGTGGGGTCTCAATGCCTGTGTTTGCCTTAGACCATGGCCTCCGCTACTGGTGATGCTGAGGGAGCTGAGGACCCCCAGAACCTGGTGACTGCGTTCGTGCTGCTGGAAAGACTCTTGGAGCTGTCGAAGAAACCTTTCTTGGTGAGGGGGCATGGCCATGGGGCAGGACATGGGCATGGGGCAGGGCACGGCCACAGAGAGCCCTCTTGGCCATGGGGCAGGGCATGGCCATAGGGACCCCTCTTGGCCATGACCTTGGTGACCATAGCCCTGGGTCAAGGCGTCCCCACAAGGAGCCCCCACCTCTTCCTGCAGGCATTGAAACTGCAGAAGCTCCTGCCCCACATCGTGTGCCGGCTCCGGGATGCTGAGGACGAGCTCAGGATAAAGGCCCTGATGATCATATGGAATGTGATGGGTCAACTCCCGAGTGAGGAGGCCAGCCCCATTGCCGTGGGGCTGGTGCAGGACCTCTGGCCCCTCTTTGATGGAGTAAGGGCTGCGTGGGACCCCTGCGGTGATTTGGAGCTCGCATGGGGGTGGCTCCAAGGCTTCACATCCCATCAGGATCTGCCCAAGTCCCCCCTTTTCCTCCTTCCCTCCAGGGATGCAGCCGGCTCCGGGAGCTCTCCATCCGCCTGTTCCAGTTCCTGCTGGAGTTGGTGCTTGGCGGTGACAGGAGGAGGATGAGGAGCAAAATCTGGGATCTGCTGCTCCCGCTCTTCTTCCACATGAGCGACCAAAGCCACCGTGTGGCCGAGGTACAAACACCCCCCCGCCCCGGGTATCCCACATTCCCGAGGGTGGGATCAACCCCAAGGTGCCGTCTCCCATCCCATCCCATGCAGGCTTCCTGGGAAGCTCTCCTTGCTGTGGCGACGCTCCTGAAATGGGAAGAGCTTCGGCGCCTATTGGAGACAAGGCAGATGTGGAGGGTTGCAGAGTGCTTGGTATGGGCCCTTCATCCATTCCTGTTCCCATTGGAACCCCTGGCACCGCTCTGCTCATTCCACATGCGGATGGGAAAAGGAGCACTGGGACTGCTCCAGCCAATGGGGGCGTTCTGTAGCATCCCATTCCTTCTGCAGCTGGAGCGGAGCAGGAAGAGGGCTCAGGGATACCTGGACCAGAGCCTGCGGTACCTGCAGGATGCTCAGGTCCCCTTGCAAGAGGCAGCCGTCAGGTTCATTGGTGAGTCCCTGCGCTCCCCATCCCGGTCCCCACTGCCGCATCCCTGATGGATCCCGATGGATGCTGACGGATCCCAATGAATCCCTGTGCCCAGGGTTGGCTGCACGGCCCCTAAGAGGGAAAAGCCCGAGGAAGCTGGAGCAGATCTGCAGAGGTGAGGAGGGAGCAGGGGCTGGGGGGATGCTGTGGGCTACGGAGGGGCTCATCCCGGTCTTTTTGGATCACAGCCCTGGAAGCACTTCTGGATGAGGATGATCCCAGCCTCCGTTCCCTGACAGCACAGACCCTGCTCATCCTCAGGAAAGCACCGGAGCAGCAGAGCATGGGATACTGCGTGCGGGTGCTCTCCTTCTGCGGATGCGCAGTTATCGATTAGGGGAAAGGATGGCGGAGACAAACCTGGACCAAGGAGCTCCGGAGACCAAAGGGCATCGCCTCCGCTGTCCCATTCCCTCCCCTCCATCTCCGATAGCATCCAGGCAGCACGCACTCCAAACCTGACTCCCCGTTATCCCGCAATGAAGTTGTAGTGATTCCTTCTGGGCTTCCCTGCTTCCATGGATCAGCAAAAGGGGTGCCGCTGTGGAAGGAAACGGTGTTCCCAAGGGAATTTGGTCCATTATAGCGCTAAAAGTCATTCATCAGCACTGCAATCTCCCCCCCCCAGCTTCCATTGAGCGCACCCGGGTACCCCGGTGCAGTCCTCCTTGCTCCGCCTCTTGGTACCGCCCACTGGACAAAGCCACGCCCCCAAGCGGGCCCAGACAATCAGAGCCGGCCCCATCCGGCTTGGCCACGCCCCTCCTGTGGGTGGTCTCATCGAGCACAAAAGGAGGGAGGGCACCAACCCTACCCAAAATGGGGGACACACCCCCAAAATGGGATCCCAGCACCCCAAAATGGGGCAAACCCCAACACCCAAAATGGCTTGGACCCCCCCAGCCCCTCAAAATGGTTGCGACCCCGCTTTTCTACCCCTCTGTTATGGAACAAACCACTGTGGGGAAGGGGGGGACAGCAGTTTTATTCCTATCAGCATCACAATGGGGGGCGGGATAATTAAATAAGATCATGGGGACATATAAAATAATAAGCACAATGGGGGGGGGGATTATTTTGGGGAGGGCAATGGGGGGTCACAGTGAGGCCCCTACCCCCCCCCCCCCCCTTCGTGGAGAAAATGGGTGGAATAAGGTAAGACTTGGGGTTGGAAAGGCACCATTTATACAAATATAGTGATTTATAAAGGGGGGGGGGGGGGGGAAGGGGGGGGTAAACCCATTGATTTCCACTAGGAAATAATTTAGGGGGAGAAAGTGCTGGAAGAGCCTAATTATTAATTGGCATATTATTATGATTATTAAGGATTTGGCCTCAAAATGAGGGGCTGGGAGGGGTCCTGCAACCCCTTACTGTCTTGAATGATATCGTCCCATTCCGCCCACCCCCTCCCCAGGGATATGGGGGAGACAAAGGAGATGTATGGGGGTGGGCGGGAGACCTATAGGGAAGCCACAGCCCTATGGGAAGACCTCAGCCCCATAGAGAAAGCTTGAACCCCCTAGCGAAGGTTCAGCCTATAGAGAAGGCCTGAATCCCATAGGGAAGCCCCCAGCCCCATAGAGATGGATATTCTCAGTCCCCTGTAGAGGTTTGTGGCCCCATAAGAGCTGGTCCTCAGCCCCATAGAGATACTCTACCCCCTTATAGCCCTCTGCTCTATAGGGAAGGTGCTCAGTGCCATATGGATGCATATATGGTCCCATGTAGTTGCATTTGATCCCATACAGAGGCCCCATGTCATATATGGAAGCCCATGGCCCCATGTGGAAGCCCTCAACCCAACGCAGATGCTCGTGGTCCCATCTGGAGGCCCCATGTCACATATGAAATTCATAGTCCTATACGGAGGAACCTTGCTCCTATATGGAGCTCCTCAGTCTCATATAGAGGCCCATAGCTACATATGGAGTTCCTCAGCCCTAAGCCCTAGATGGATGCTTGTGGTCCCATATGGAGGTCCCATGTCGTATATGGATACTCCTACCCCCATATGGATGCTCCTAGCCCCATATAGAGGCCCTCAATCCCATATGGATGCTTGTGGTCCTGTATGGAGGCCCTTGGTCTGATACGGATGCTGCTGGTCCCATGTTGTATATGGATGCTGCTCATAGGACCATATAGAGTCCCTCAGCCCCATATAGAGGCCCTCAGCCCTAGATGGATGCGGGTGGTCCCATGTGGAAGCCCCTTGTCCTATATGGACGTTCCTAACTCCATAAGGATGCTCCTAACCCCATATGGATACCCTTGGTCCCATATAGACCCCTTCAGCCCCATATGGTGGTCCATAGGAGGACACAGCATCCCCTATACGAGTCCCATGAAGCATCTCCTGTGGCTCCATCCACTCCAGGCACTGGAGATGTCAAGTGTCCCTTATGGAATGCCAGTGCCTCCCTATGGAATCCCAGTGCTCCCTATGGAATCCCAGTGTCCAAGGGGGGGGGGGGCCCTGTGTCCTATGTGGGGGTCACAGCCCCTCTTTGTCCACAGTACCAGAGAAGACACAAGATCCTCAGTGTCCCTTATGGAACTGCGGTTTCTCCCTATGGAATTCCAGGGTTCCCTATGGAATGCCAGCGTTCCCTGTGGAATCCTAGCATCCCAATGGTAGTCAAAGCTCCTGCTTGTCCACCGTGCTGGAGAAGACGCAAAATCCTTAGTGTCCCTTATAGAACTGCAGCGTCCCCCTATGGAATCTCAGCATTCCCTATGGAATGGCAGCATTCCCTGTGGAATGACTGTTGTCCCTATGAATGCCATTGTCCTGGGGGGGATCACAGCTCCTCCTATGGGATACAGGGTCAGACCCCCAAAACAGCCCCCAAATGGCCCCAAAACAGCCCGAAACCACCATCAAAACACCACACAGCCATCTCAAAAACACCCCTAAAAAAAACCAAAACCACCTTCTCATGCTTCTCCTACAGGATACAGGGTCAGAGGCCCAAAACACACCACAAACACACCAAAAACACACTAAAACACCCCCCAAACATACCAAAACCACTTCAAAACACCCCAAAATCACCTTGTCCTGCTTCTCCTATGGGATACAGGGTCAGAGACACAAAACACTACATAAACACCCGCAAAAAAAAACAAAACTTCCCCAAAGCATCTTGTCCTACTTGTCCTATGGAGTACACAAAACAGCCCAAAACACCCTAAAATCACCTTATCTTTCTTCTCCTATGCAATACAGGGTCAGAGCCCCAAAACACACCATAACACCCCAAAACCACACCAAAACCAGACAAAAGCATCCAAAACCACCCTTGTCCTACTTCTCCTATGGGATACAGGGTCAGAGCCCCAAAACATCACATAAACACCCCAAAACCCCCGCAAAACACCCCAAAACCACCTCGTCCTGCTTCTCCTATGGGATACAGTGTCAGAGACCCAAAAAAGCCCAAAACATCCCAAAACACCCAAAACCACTGAAAACCACCTTGTCCTGCTTCTCCTATGCGATACAGGGTCAGAGCCCCAAAACAGACCCAAAGCAGCCCCAAAACACCCCAAAACCACCACAAAAACACCACAATACCACCGTGCCCTCCTTCTCCTTTAGTATAAAGGGTCAGGGCCCCAAAACAAACACCCCAAAACCACCCTAAAACACCCACACCCACCTTGTCCTGCTTCTCCTATGAATTACAGGGTCAGCACCAAACCATCCCAAAATCACCCTAAAAACACCCCAAAACACCCCAAAAGCACCCAAAAACCATCTGGTCCCTCTTCTCCTATAAGACACAGGGTCAGAGTCCAAAAACACCCTAAAACACCCCAAAACCACACCCCAAAACCACGAAAACCACCATGAAAACCACCCAAAAGCCACCTTCTTCTGCTTCTCCTATATGACACAGGGTCAGAGCGCAAAAATATCCCAAAACAACCCCCAAATACAGCAAAGCACGCCAAAACCATCTTATCCAGCTTCTCATATCGGATACAGGGTCAGAACCTCAAAACAGACCAAGAACAGACCAAAACCACCTTGTCCTGCTTCTCCTATGGGATACAGAGTCAGAGACCCAAAACACCCCAAAACAACCCCAAAATACCCCAAAGCCATCTTGTCCTGCTTCTACTATGGCATACAGGGTGAGAGCCCCCAAAGCACCCCAAAACCGCCTTGTTCAAATTCTCCTATGGCATACAGGGTAGGTGCCGCAAAAGAGCCAAAAAACAGCCCCAAACCAGCAGAAAACACACCCAAAACACCTAAAAAACACCCCAAACCACTCCAAAACCACTTTCTCATGCTTCTCCTATGAGATACAGGGTCAGAGCCACAAAACACCACATAAACTCCCCAAAAGTATCTTAAACCACCCCAAAAACACCTTGTCCTTCTTCTTCTATAGGATACATGATCAGAGCCCTAACCAGCACCAAAAAAGCCCAAAACACTCTAAAACACACACAAATACACAAAACCACCAAAAAACACCCTCAACAAACCACCTTCTCTTCCTTTTCCTATGGGATACAGGGTCAGAGTCCTAAAAGAGACCCAAACCAGCCAAAAACCAGCCCAAACCCACAACAAAACAGCCTCAAAACCCCCCAAAACACCCTATACCACCCCAAAACCACTTGTCCTGCTACTCCCATGGGATACAGGGTCAGAGCCCCAAAACACCCCAAAAACATCCCAAAATCACCTTGTCCTGCTTTTATTATGGAATACAGAGTCAGAGCCAACACCCCCCCCCCAAAAAAAAACCCTAAACCACCCCAAAACAACCTTGCCCTGCTTCTCCTATGGGGTAGAGGTTCACACCACAAAACAGGCCCCAAACAGCCCCCAAAAAGCCCAACACAGCCCAAAATCACCTTGTGCTGCTTCTCCTAAGGGATGCAGGTTCAGAGCCATAAAACAGCCCCAAAACAGCCCAAAACAACCCCAGATCACCTTGTCCTGTTTCTCCTATGGCATACAGGGCCAGAGCCCAAAATCAAACCGAAACAAAACAAAACCACACCAAAACTACACAAAGCCACTCCAAACCCAACCTGTGCCGCTCCTATGGCATACAGGGTGGGAGCCCCTAAAACACCCTAAAAGCACCCTAAACCACCCCAAAAGCGCCTTGTTCTGATTCTCCTATGGTATACAGGGTCAGTACCACAAAAGAGCCCTAAAATGGCCACAAAACAGCCCAAAATACCCCCAAAACTAACCAAAAACACCACAAAACACCCAAAACCACTCCAAAACTACTCTCATGCTTCTCCTATGGGATACAGGGTCAGAGCCACAAAACGCAACATAAGCTCCCCAAAAAGCACCCTAAACCACCCCAAAGTCACTTTGTCCTGCTTCTTCTATAGGATACGTGGTCAGAGCACAAAACCAGCACCAAAACAGAACAAAAACACCCTAAAACACCCCAAAATACACAAACCCACCAAAAAATCCCACCCCAAAACTTGTCATGCTTCTCCTACGGGATACAGGGTCAGAGCCCCAAAACACCCCATAAACACCCCAAAACACTCCAAAACCACCCCAAAACCACCATGTCCTGCTTCTCCTATAGGATACAGGTTCAAAGCCACAGAACAGCCCCAAAACTGCCCGAAAAAGCCCCAAAACCCTAAGATCACCTTGTCCGGCTTCTCCTATGGGATACAGGGTCACAGCCCCAAAACCACCCCAAAAACACCCTGTCCTGCTTCTCCTGTGGTATACAGGGTCAGAGCCCCAAAATACCCCCCCCAAAAAAAACAGAACACCCCAAAACAATCTTGTCCTGCTTCTCCTACAGCATACAGGGTGGGAGACCCCCAAACACCCCCAAACCACCCCAAACACCCCGAAAACACCTTGTTCTGATTCTCCTATGGGATACAGGTCAGAGTCCAAAAACAGCACCAAAACAGCCCCAGAACACCATAAAAGACTCAAAAAGTACCAAAAAAAAACCCCAAAACCACCCAAAACCACATTGTCCTGCTTCTCCTATGGGATACAGGGTCAGAGCCTCAAAAGAGAACCAAAAATAAAAAAAACAGCCTTAAAACACCCCAAAACAGCCTCAAAGCACCCCAAAACACCCTAGACCACCACAAAACTTGTCCTGCCTCTCCTACGTCAGGACAGTGTCAGAGCCCCAAAACGGCCCCAAAACAGCCCAAAAACATGCCCAAGACACCCAAGCACCCCCCCCCCCCCCCAACCAACCAAAACCACCCCAAAACCACTTTCTTATGTTTCGCCTATGGGATACGAGGTCAGAGCCGGAAACCACACCATAAACACCCTAAAACCACCCCAAAACACTCCAAAACCACCCCAAAACAACCTTGTCCTGCTTCTCCTGTGGAATACAGGGTCAGAGCCCTAAAACCACCAAAAAAACCCTCTCTAAACCCACAAAACCATCTTGTCTTTCTTCTCCTATGGGATACTGGTTCAGAGTCCTATAACAGCCCCAAAACAGCCAAAACAACTCCAGATCACCTTGTCCTGCTTCTCCTATGGGATACAGGTTCAGAGCCCAAAACCACCCCAAAACAAAGGAAAACCACACCAAAAACACCCCAAAACACCCCAAATCCACCTTGTCATTCTTCTCCTAGGGGATACAGGGTCAGAGCCACAAAACAGCCCCCAAACAGCCTAAAAACACTGCCAGAACAACCCAAAACCATCCCAAAACCACCCTAAACCAACCCAAACTGGAAAGAGGATGTCAATAAGAAAATCAGATAGACCTTTCACCTGATGTAACTGCAAGGCAAACACAGAGGTGCTTGGCTGATTGCTTGGGAGCATATAAATATCGTGTAATCTGTTCAAGAAAGGATCCAGCTTGCACTCTACCTCTGGGTCCGTGCCTCCATCCTCACAACTTTCTCATGTTTCTCCTTTGGGATACAGGGTCAGAGCCACAGATCGCCTTATAAACGCCCCAAAAATACCCCAAACAACCCCAAACCACCTTATTCTTCTTCTCCTGTGGAACACAGGGTCAGAGTCCAAAACCACACCAAAAAAAACCCTAAAACACCCCCAAAACACCTTGTCCTGCATCTCCTATGGGACAGAGGTGCAGAGCCACAGAACACCCCAAACCAGCCCCAAAACCAGCCCAAAAAAACCCAAGATCACCTTGTCCTGCTTCTCCTATGGGATACAAGGTCACAGCCTCAAAAGACCCCAGAAATAACCCTAAACCACCCCAAACACACCCTGTCCTACTTCTCCTGTGCTATACAGGGTCAGAGCCCTAAAACACCCTCCCAAAACCCCCAAAACACCGCAAAACCATCTTGTCCTGCTTCTCCTATAGCATACAGGGTGAGAGCCTGTGAGGATGGAGGACCCAGAGGTAGAGTGCAAGCTGGATCCGTTACTGAACAGATTACACGATATTTACATGCTCCCAAGCAATTGCTAGCTGTACTTTCTCCTTCCCATGGTCTCTGACAGCTTTGACACATTCCAATCCCCACAGGATACAGGGTCAGAGCCCCAGAACAGGACAAAACCAACCTAAAACACCCAAAAACCAGCCCAAAAACACCTTGTCCTGCTTCTCCTATGGGATACAGGGTCAGAGCCCCCAGACAGCCCCCAAACAGGACAAAACCTCTTCAGAACGCCCTAAACAGCCCCAAAACACACCAAAACCACCTTGTCCTGCTTCTCCTATGGGATACAGGGTCAGAGCCCCCAGACAGCCCCCAAACAGGACAAAACCTCTTCAGAACGCCCTAAACAGACCCAAAACACACCAAAACCACCTTGTCCTGCTTCTCCTGTGGGATACAGGGTCAAAGTCCCAAAAGAGCCCCAAAACAGGCCAAAAGTACCCCAAAACCACCTTGTCCTGCTTCTCATTTGGGATAGAGGTCAGAGCCCCAAAACAGGACATAACCACCCCAAAACCACCCCAAAACCACCTTGTCCTGCTTCTCCTATGGGACACAGGTCAGAGCCCCAAAACACACAAAAACCAGGACAAAAACACCTCAAAACCACCCCAGAACAACCCCAAAGCCACCCTGTCCTGCTTCTCCTAGAGGATACAGGCTCAGAGCCCTGAAACAGGACAAAACCAGCCCCAAAACACCCCAAAAATAATCCCAAAACCACCTTGTCCTGCTTCTCCTATAGGATACAGGGGCACAGACACAAAGCAACCCCCAAACAGGACAAAAACAGGCCAAAAGCACCCCAAAACCAGCCCAAAACCACCCCCAAAACCACCTTGTCCTGCTTCTCCTGTGGGATATAGGGTCAGAGCCCCAAAACAGGACAAAAACACCCCAAAACACCACCAGAACACCCCAAAACCACCCCAAAACCACCTTGTCCTGTTTCTCCCATGGGATACAGGGTCAAAGCCCCAAAACAGGACAAAACCACCCCAAAACCACCCCAAAACCACCTTGTCACACTTCTCCTGTGGGACACAGGGTCAGAACCCCAAAACAGCTCTAAAACAAGTCAAAAGCAGGCCAAAACTGCCCAAAACCACCCCCACCGCCCCCCCAAATCACTCTAAAACCACCCCAAAACCACCTTATCCTGCTTCTGCTGTGGGATACAGGGTCAGAGCCCCAAAACAGGACAAAACCAGGCCAAAACCAAAATGAAAACTAAGACAAAACCACCCCGAAAACACCTTGTCCTGCTTCTCCTGTGGGATACAGGGTCAGAGCCCCAAAATAGGACAAAAACAGGCCCAAAACACCCCAAAAAACCAGCCCAAAACCACCTTGTCCTGCTTCTTCTGTGGGATACAGGGTAGGAGCCCAAAACCAGACCCAAAACAGGAGAAAAACACCCCGAAACACACAAAACCACCTCCAAAACACCCCAAAACCACCTTTTCCTGCTTCTCCTATAGGATACAGGGTCAGAATCCCAAAACAGCCTTAAAACAGGCGAAAACCACCCCAAAACACTCCCAAACCACTCCCAAAACACTCCCAAACCAGTCCAAAGCACCTTGTCTTGCTGCTCCTATGGATGGCACCCAGTGAGAACCCAAAACAGCCCCAAATCACCCCAACCCCCCCAAAATGGAACCTTCTGGAGGTCGCTGTGGAGCTGCTTTAGCCTGGCCTCGAGCTGCGACACCTTCTGGGGTAGGTCCAAGGCTGGGGGAGGGTGCAAAGGGCAATGGGGAGGGGCACTGGGGTGTCCCCATATTGGGGGGCGGATCCCAGCCCCACATGTGGGGGTCCCAGCCCCACATACAAGGGGGACATGAGGGGGTCTCCATATAGGGAGGGTCCCTGTACCTGATGGGGGGGGCACCCCACCGCGGCCTCTCCGGGGGTGGGGGGGGGGTCGGGGGCTCAGCACCGGCTCTGTGAGGGAGAACAGGGACACGGCCCTTTGCACTGGGGGTGGCACGTCAGCACCCCAAAACCAGACCAAACCAGCCTAAAATACCCCCAAACCAGCCCAAAACACTCCAAAAGATTCCAAAACGCCCCTACAACACCCCAAAACACCCTGAAACCAGCCCAAATATCCACAAAACACCCCAAAACATCCCAAAACATCCCAAAACACCCACAAAGAAGTCTGAAACACCCCAAACCACCCCAAACCCAGCCCAAAACCACCCCAAAACACCCCTGAAACAGCTCAAAACACCCCAGAACCAGCCCAAACCCCCTCCACAACAGTTTAACACCCCAAAAACACCCTGAAACAACCCCAAAACTACATAGTATCCCAAAACCCAGCCCACCCCAGGCACCTCCACCCCTTCCAATCCCCATGGTACCCCTAAACCATGCCAAAATTGCATGGTACCCCAAACCCCAATCAAACACAAGGCATCTCCATCCCTTCCAATCCCCATAGTACCCCTAAACCACCCTGTCCTGGGTTCAGCAGTAGCAGTCATGTTTTTCCTTTGTGTTAACTGGTGCAGTGCTGTGTTTTGACTTCTAGTTTGAGAACAGTGTTGGTGAAGCCGATGTTGTCAGTTGTTGCTAAGTGATGTTTACCCTGACCAAGGACTCTGTGAGGCTCATGCTCTGCCAGGGAGGAGGGGAAGCTGTGAGGAAGCAGAGACGGGGCGCCTGACCCGGGCTAGCCGGGGAGGTATTCCATACCACAGCACGTCATGCCCTGGGTGGGGGGTAACTGGGAGTTACCCGGAAGGACAGGAGCTTCCGGGTGGAACTCGTTTTCTTGGCCGGTGGTATCGTATTCTCTTCCCTTGTTATTTTCCCTTATCATTGTTTTAGCTGATAGTAGCGGTGGTGATTTGTTGATGGACTGTTCTTGTCTCAACCCGTAGGAGTTGCACTCTCTCGATCCTCCTCCCCGTTCCTCCGGGAGCGGGGAAGGGGAGAGCCCCGGTGCAGGGGGGGGGGGGAGACGGACACGGACCTTGATTGTTGTCAGCTCGGCACCACTCACTGGGAGTGAGTGAACAAGTTACCTGACTGGGTTTAAACCACGACAGTTTCTTTTTGGTGCCCAACGTGGGGCACGAGGGGTTGAGATAAGAACAGATCTGACTGGATTGATAGTCACTCGTCACAATGCTGATTTATTGGCTCTCAAGGTTGTTCCTCTTGATCTCACAGTTTCAGTATACCATATCTTACGTCCATCCGGTATTGGCTGTATTAGTGTTTTTCAAGTGTGGGGCTTGGGCTAAGGTTTTTATCCCATTGTACTTTATGGTAATGACTTGTAATACAATAGAATCATTGATCATGAAACTGATCTGGTTTATGTTCCCAGTGTGGTCACCACCTTTATACTTTGGGAGGTATATGATGGAGGTGCTTAGCAATTACACATCTTTTTTCTCCTTCTCAGGTGCTCAACCTGTGAAGGAGACATCCTTTTACCCTCCTAGTCGTCCCCCCAGACCATTTACATTTGAGAGTTTTGAATTTTTTGAATGGCCTTTTAATGCTGTTGAGACTTGTTTGCTGATGGTGATGGGAATCACCATGCTAACACGCATACAGAGTGTGTTTTGCCCACTACTGATTTCAAGAGTTAAGCAGATTCAGGTTTGGGTCTTGTCTGGGGTCAAACGACGATGTAGGAGGACCGAGAGATTTTCCCAGAGGCTGGACAGCCATGAGTGGCAGGGTGTGTGGGATAGTATGGGCAAGTATCTAGGTCAGTGGGCCCCTCCAGTACTTTGGAATTTCACTACCGAACAACTGCAAAATCCAGAAGAATTAGTAAAACACTTAAATGAGGTGTGTGGTCATTCTGGCCATACCAGAGATGGACAAATCACGGCAACGTGCTGGGGCTTGGCCTATGCTTACAGGGCCTTGTTCAACACTATCCAGCACCTTCAAAAGGAAAAGAATGTCGGCGGATTTGAGGGCAAAGTGACAGTCGCTACTCAAACTTTGGCTGCAATGAACTGCGCAGCTACCCCAGCGGCAAGTACAGCAGCTGCTCAAACTTCAACTGCAACAGACAGCACGGTTACCCCAGCTCCAAGCACGGTGGCTACACCACCCCCAGCAACAAGTACAGTCGCTACTCAAACCACAGTGATAATCACTGCAGCCAAACCAGAGGACCAATTCGTACCAATATCAGTTGCCCCTGTACGCAAGAGAACAAGCAAAAAGGAGGCAAAAAGGGTGAAGCGAGATGAAGAACCAATGAATTCACCACCCGGTCCAGAATCTGATCAGGAGTCATCATCACATGACGAAGAAGAAGAAGAAGAGGTAACTTCTCGACCTCGGACCTCAACCGAGCTGAGGAATATGCGAAAAGATTTTACCCGTCAACCAGGGGAGCACATCATCACCTGGTTACTCCGATGCTGGGACAATGGGGCCGATGGTCACGAACTAGAAGGTACAGAAGCCAAGCAGCTGGGATCACTTGCTAGAGAAGGGGGAATTGACAAAGCAATTGCAAGAGAGAAAAAGTCCCTCAGCCTTTGGAGGAGGCTCTTGGCAGCTGTGAAAGAAAGGTTTCCGTACAAGGACGATGTTACGAGTCGTTCGGCCAAGTGGACTACTATAGACAAAGGCATCCAGTCTCTGAGGGAATCGGCCATCGTAGAGATGATCTATCACATCAAGCCGAATAACGGGGATACACCTATAGATCCAGATGAAGTTGAATGTACACGACCCATGTGGCAAAAACTTACACGGAATGCACCGTCATCATATGCCCATTCATTGGCAACAGTAACCTGGAATGACATAGTACCACTAACAGTGGATGAAATGGTTCATAAACTCCGAGAGTTCGAAGACAATCTCACTCCTTCCATCATCTCAGCTGTGAAAAAACTGTCCCAGGACCTCGACAAATTGAGGGACGATGTATCTGATTTATCCAGCTCCTCACGTGTACCAACACACATCTCAGCTATTAACAAAAGGCGTCCTATTGTTCAAGAGAGGAGATACAGGAGGTATACACCACGGGGTACCCTATGGTTTTACCTGCTGGATCACGGAGAAGACATGACAAAGTGGGATGGAAAACCTACTTCAGCTTTGGAGGAACGGGTGAGTGAACTGAAGAGGGGAGCAAGGGCCAAGACTGATCGTCCCATGAGAGCTACGGCTTCAGTCTCTGGTGAGCAGTTTCCCAGATGGAGTGGAAGAGCTGATTTTACTCCAGCTCCTGTGATAATGAAGAATAATCCCTTTCAACACGACTTAAGTGTCCAATGCTGTGACGACCATTAGAGGGGCCCTGCCTCCAGCCAGGTGGAGGTAGGGGACAATCGGATTTACTGGACTGTGTGGATCAGATGGCCTGGCACATCAGTCCCACAGAAGTATAAGGCTCTAGTAGATACCGGTGCACAGTGTACCCTGATGCCATCAAGCTGTCAAGGGGTGGAACCCATCTATATTTCTGGAGTAACAGGAGGATCCCAAGAGTTGACTGTGCTGGAGGCTGAAATCAGCCTGACTGGGAGGGAGTGGCAAAAGCACCCTATTGTGACTGGTCCAGAGGCTCCATGCATCCTCGGCATAGACTACCTCAAGAGAGGGTACTTCAAAGACCCAAAAGGGTACCGGTGGGCTTTTGGTATTGCTGCTTTGGAGACTGAGGAAATTGAGCAGCTGTCCACCTTGCCTGCTCTCTCAGAAGATCCCTCTGCTGTGGGGTTGCTGAAAGTTGAAGAACAACAAGTGCCAATTGCGACCACAACAGTGCACCGGCGGCAATATCGCACCAACCGAGACTCCCTGATTCCCATCCATCAGCTGATCCGTAGACTGGAGAGTCAGGGGGTGATCAGCAGGACCCGCTCACCCTTCAATAGCCCCATATGGCCAGTGCGAAAGTCTAATGGAGAATGGAGACTAACAGTAGACTATCGTGGCCTGAATGAAGTCACACCACCATTGAGTGCTGCCGTACCGGACATGCTAGAACTTCAGTATGAACTAGAGTCAAAGGCAGCCAAGTGGTATGCCACGATTGATATTGCCAATGCATTTTTCTCCATTCCTTTGGCAGCAGAGTGCAGGCCACAGTTTGCTTTTACTTGGAGGGGTGTCCAGTTCACTTGGAACCGACTGCCCCAGGGGTGGAAACACAGCCCTGTAAAAGGCTGTACTGGCAGCCTATGAAGGGGTTCGAGCTGCTTCGGAAGTGATTGGCACTGAAGCAATGGAAGCAGAGCAACTGGCAACGCAGAGGTAAACCCATCTGGGCTCTGCACTGTGGAAAGATATTGCTGCCAGGGTGCAGAACCTGGTGGTGAAGGTACGTCATGTAGATGCCCATGTACCCAAGAGTCGGGCCACTGAGGAACACCAGAACAACCAACAAGTGGATAAAGCGGCTAAGATTGAAGTGGCTCAGATGGACTTAGATTGGCAACATAAAGGTGAATTATTTTTGGCCCGGTGGGCCCATGACACTTCAGGCCATCAGGGCAGAGATGCAACATATAGATGGGCCCGTGACCGAGGGGTGGACTTAACAATGGACACTATTGCCCAGGTTATTCATGAGTGTGAAACGTGCTGCAATTAAACAAGCCAAGCGGTTAAAGCCTCTTTGGTATGGAGGACGATGGTTGAAGTATAAATATGGGGAGGCCTGGCAGATTGACTATATCACACTGCCACCAACCCGCCAAGGCAAGCGCCACGTGCTTACCATGGTGGAAGCAACCACCGGGTGGCTGGAAACATACGCTGTGCCCCATGCCACTGCCCGGAACACTATCCTGGGCCTTGAGAAACAGATTTTGTGGCGACACGGCACCCCAGAGAGAATTGAGTCAGACAATGGGACTCATTTCCGGAATAACCTTATAGATATTTGGGCCAAAGAGCATGGCATTGAGTGGGTATATCACATCCCCTACCATGCACCAGCCTCTGGGAAAATCGAATGGTACAATGGGCTGTTAAAAACTACACTGAGAGCGATGGGTGGGGGAACTTTCAAGCATTGGGATACACATTTACCAAAGGCCACCTGGTTGGTCAACACCAGAGGATCTGCCAACAGGGCTGGCCCAGCCCAGTCAGAACTTTTACATATTGTAGGGGGGGACAAAGTTCCCGTGGTGCATACGAAGAAATTGCTGGGGAAGACAGTCTGGGTTATTCCTGCTTCAGGTAAAGGCAAACCCACTCGTGGGATTGCTTTTGCTCAGGGACCTGGATATACTTGGTGGGTAATGCGGGAAGATGGGGAAGTCCGATGTATACCTCAAGGGGATTTGATTTCAGGGGAAAACAGCCAGTGAACTCAATTGTATGCTGTTGCCTGCTGTGTAATACTTTTATAGCCCATCAACTAGATGTCTCCAGGTCACCAGCGACCGGCCCTGACTTCCCTCCAGCCATCATCCCAACAGAGAATGAACTTTGAACATCATGGACTGAATGGACTCGGCAGCATTATAGGGATTGGTCCATGCACTAAGAAAATGATCTTTTCCTCTTGCTCTGTATGTATATGGATGTATATATGTGGGAGAGCAATGGTGTATTGAAAATGTGGGATCTGAGCATGACGTGAATGGTATGGAATAAAGGGTGGATAATGTCCTGGGTTCAGCAGTAGCAGTCATGTTTTTCCTATGTGCTAGCTGGTGCAGTGCTGTGTTTTGACTTCCAGCCTGGAAACAGTGTTGGTGAAGCCGATGTTTTCGGTTGTTGCTAAGTGATGTTTACCCTGACCAAGGACTTTGTGAGGCTCATGTTCTGCCAGGGAGGAAGGGAAGCTGTGAGGAAGCAGAGATGGGGTGCCTGACCCGGGCTAGCCAGGGAGGTATTCCATACCACAGCATGTCATGGCCGGGGTGGGGGGTAACTGGGAGTTACCCGGAAGGACACGGGCTTCTGGGTGGGACTTGTTTCTTGGCCGGTGGTATCGTATTCTCTTCCCTTGTTATTTTCCCTTATCATTGTTGTAGTTGATAGTAGCGGTGGTGATTTGTGTTGTACATTGGTTGCTGGACTGTTTTTGTCTCAACCTGTAGGAGCTGCACTCTTTCGATCCTCCTCCCTGTTCCTCTGGGAGCGGGGAAGGGGAGAGCCCTGGTGGGGGGAGGGGGACGGCCCTCGATTGTTGTCAGCTCGGCACCACTCACTGGGAGTGAGTGAACAAGTTACCTGACTGGGTTTAAACCACGACAACCAGGAGCCACACGCAATCTCAGACAGTGATCTCCAGGGGGAACCAAACCTCTACCGGAGTACTCCTTCCACTGGTTCCCAGCCAGTCTGACACAGGACCCCGCTCTAGGGAAGGTGGCACCTCCTCAGTCTCCCAGATGTGGAGCCTACCCACCCAGCTCACATCCGACCATCCCACACCCATGGGCTCCAGCAGCTCTTGGAAGAGGAGGAGGCCAGGCAGGAAGGGGGAGCCACCTGCTCCCTTTCAAACCCATCCTCCACTGACTTGCAAATTAAAGGGGCACACAAGTAACCCAGGCTTCAGGAACAGCACAGGGACAGAGTGGAACAGAGCCCCTGTCCCACAGTAGAACTGCATCAGAGTTGACCTCCAGCAAAAGACACATTTGCTGGCACAGGCCAGGCTCGCTGGGGCCTCCATGCAGCGATGGAGGCCACATCCATAAACTGTGTGCTTGTAGCAGCCTCCTCAGCCTCGGAGCATCAACTAACAGCAGAGAAAGACACAAACAAATTCCAAGAACATTAAGCTGAGTGCAGAGGTTTAAATCTGCTCCCCAGGCACATCTGATGTAAGAAATCCACAGCACACAGATCATGCAATCACAGACTGCTTTGGGTTGAAAGGGACCCTAAAGCTCATCCAGTTCCAACCCCCTGCCACCATGTGACAATGGTACCTTTCAATCTACCTTCCTCCTCCACCTGAGGCATCCCGGCCATCCAAAAGGAAGTCTCCACTGAGCAGTGGGGAAAGAACACGCAGGTGACCCCTGACATATGCACAGCCTTGCTATACAGCTGGAAAATTAAAATGGGAAATGCTGGTTATTCCACCCATTCCTCAAACAACAGAGACTTCAGGAGATTCACAAATTCGAGGAGATCAAGGGCAGGTTGGACAGGGCTCGGGGCAACCTGCTCTACTGGAAGGTGTCCCTGCCCATAGCAGGGGGCTGCAGCTGGATGAGCCTTAAGGTCCCTTCCAACCCAAACCACTCCAGGATTCTATGATATTCTGGATTTCGTAAGACGGGCAAATCAGCACTTTTCCTAAAATTTGCAGCTTTTAGGCCACTTCCCAGAATATGACAGAACACAACCTTTTTAATCTGAGCTATCACTATGAAACTCAAAAATAATGCTTCCAGCTCTCCTGGTTTCAGCAGTAGCAGTCATTTTTCTCCTTCTTGGTAGCTGGTGCAGTGCAGTGTTTTGACTTTCAGCTCAGAAACAGAGCTGATAACAAGGATGTTTTGGTTTGGCCAAGGACTTTGTGAGCCTCATGCTCTGCCAGGGAGGAGGGGAAGCCGGGAGGAAGCAGAGACAGGACACCTGACCCAAACTGACCAAAGAGGTATTCCATACCACAGCGCGTCATGCCCAGGATGTAACTGGGAGTTAGCCGGAAGGGCTGGGAGACTGCAGGGTTGGAGGAGGTATCGGTCGGTGCTTGGTCGGGCTGAGGGGGGGCAAGTTATCGGTCGGCTGGTGCTGAGGTGTTGTATTCTCTTCCCTTGTTATTTCCTTTATCATTATTATCATTGGTGGTAGCAGTAGTGATTTGTGTTATACCTTAGTTACTAAACTGTTCTTATCTCAACCCGTGGGAGTTGCATTCTTTTCTATTCTCCTCTCCGTCCCTCCGAGAGCAGGGGGAGGGCAAGAAAGGGGGGGGAAGTGAGCGAACGAATTACCTGACTGGGTTTAAACCACCACACCAGCCCTGGTCCTGCTTGCACCCGATACAAACCTCAAACAAATCTCCTGAAGATACTCACATATTGGTGTGAATCTGAGTCAAAGCCACTGCCTGTAACCAATGTCAGTGTCTACAGCACTTTACATTCAATTCCTGCTTTAGCTAAAAATAGTAGGCTCCTATCTATGCACACACAGCTCCTATTTACTTCATGAAATTGCTTTACAGTGCTGCATCAAATTCCTGTTCTTTAATAAAAATGGGTTCTCTGCTTTTCTCTCCTAGTCACAGCACTGATGAAATGTGACAAGATTTTCTTTAGACATCTCACGGCCTTCTCTGATGCTAAAAATGATAGAAGAGAGAAGTATTTGTACGAGTAAACAGCAGAAGCATCACTGGGCTCAGGACGTCCCACAAATATTCAGAACAACACAGCAGTGGGCTCGCAAAACTGCTCATGATGAACCAGTTCCCTGACGCCAGGCATTTCACTAGGAAAGCCTCGCTGCAGCCACTCTCTTTGGGGATTGCCCTTCACAGAACTGTTCAAAACCAAAGTTAATCATGCAGCAAAGCAAAGAGACAAGGAACTCATCCCTGCCACACCACAAAAATTAGCGATGTGCTGGCATCTTCACGTGGTGCTGATTGCCACAGTTTATTGAACACCAATGCTGAAGGCCTTACCACCCTCACAGGGAAGAACTTGTGCCTGAGATCTCCCTTGACCTGCTCCTCACGCCCTGGGGAAGCAGCCCAGCACACAGGGGGGTTCTGGGCTCAAGCGCACACTCAAGCCAGGTCACGGGGAGATTCTCGTCACCCAAAACCCCAAACACTTCTCCTCAGGGCTGCTCCATCCCATCCCCACTAGACTGTGCTCACAGTCCCACAACAACACGTTCAAATGCCCTCGTCTGCCTATTCCACTGGAATGACAGACTGCAGTATCTTTGTTTCAGGGACCTCACAGTGCTGATGAAACCTTCCCACTCCTCTGTGTGGTGTTCTCCCTCTGCTGTGTACCTCAGGAGGCAGGAGTTATTTTAGCAGACAGCAGAATCACAGGAAAAAACAACAGAAAATTCGATTCCCAGCTCTTGGCCACGGTCACATGCTCATTCTTCACAGCAGGATTTTAATAGCTTGAAATGTAAAACTACAGCTTGGAAGATGAAATTTGGTTTCATTAATGTAATACTGCTTTTTTAAACAATACTTCATTTGGAAATGGTACTACCTGAGTAAGTGTCTACTTTTTTAATTTCAATTTAGAAAATGAGAGAAGAGAGCATTTACCTTTGTCCATCAGCAGAGCTTCACCCCAGAATGGCTCCCAACCAGTTTGTAACCTGGAAACCAACAAAACAATAATCAAACTATTGATTGGAACCTGCAATAACTCAAACACAAAACATGCCAATCGGTACACCAAATCGTACAGCATCACAGCCTCAACGCTGCTCTTTCCCATTGGCCCAGGGTGGCCCAAGGTACCCAGTGCCACCCACAGTATTCTCCATTTCCTTCTGGGAGCACAGGGGAGCAAAGGCCATGGCTGCCCAAAGGACTTCAGACAACTTGGAACACTTTCTCCTCACCGGCTATTTATTTCTATTGCTCTGTCCTGTTTGAATCAACAGAGGGTGGCCAGAAGACTTCTCCATGTGACAGGAAGGCAGACCAACAGGTCTAGCCCAGTGACGTGGAACACCTCGCTGACCCCAGGGGGATAGGATGTGGGAAGGAGCAGGACAGGGAACCAGAAGCATCTCCCCCCCTCCCTAAGCCATCATCCCACAACAGACTTTTCCCCAGAACCACAGACACCTAATTCCCACTGCTTCTTGGTAGGTCTGACCAGCCTGGAGGACAACATCTGATTCAGCAGGGAGGGCAGAGGCAACGAACCACAATGCAGGGCTCAGCTTGAACCCAGACTTCACAGGTTCACCAATTCCACCTTCATTAGCCATGAAGGAGCTGCAGAGAGGGAGCCGCTGCGTTATGCCCAGAGGAAAGCTGATTTCACGTCACCTTCCTGCTCCTCAACCAAGATCAATACAACTTCATTTCAATTTACTGGCCCAGGAAGATTAATTCCACAGCATTTCTTAAGCACTAAGTACTATTATTACCAAAACTGCTCGAGCTGGGTTCTTTTTCCTCTTTGAAAAAAGGGCCTAGGGACCAATATGTCTGAAGGATTAAAAGTCACTTCAAAAACCAACATAAAAATAAGAGGGATTTGAGAAGCCCGACTGGGTCATTCACACTGCAGCACTTACACATCGATGGCCTGGCTGTCCCCACACCAGCACATCTCAACTGACTGCTTTAGGCTGACATTTATATTAACACTTTCAGGAGAAAAATCAACTTTTAGGTATCAAGTCTCCTTCCTGCCAATCAGCATGAAATTAACAGGGGAGAAAAGCCTTCTGCTCAGCAGAGCTGCCCTTCATCTCCTACAGCCAGTAGCACAGGGAGCCTGCTCATATGTCACCATGTGTCTCTCGCATGGTGAGGTCCCAGAGGAGTGTGACTGTGCCCCAGAGTCCCCCACAGCTCCCAGGACACTGAGCCACGAACTACAGTGAGAGCTACACCAGCTAAAAATTAAACCGTGTGAAGATGCAGATGCCCACGTGGCTGAGGACACTCCTGTCTCCTCACACCGGTTCTAGCCTTGCTGGGGGCTAGGACACAGGCAGTTTGAGCCTGACCAGTCCCCTGAAGCGACTCTCCAGGAGACTCTATGGACAGCACAGGGGAAGTGGCTACAGGAGCAACCAGTGGGAACCCCCGTTACATGGCAACGGGGCCAATTGCCACATTAAGCAGGGCTTTGGGGACATCAGTGTCAGGCTGCTCCTACGTCCTGAAGCTCCCTCTCCCCATCCAGCTCTGTGGGAATGGACAATATTCCAGCCTTTGCCTCCCTAAATGAATAAACCCCTATACAGCACAGAAGAAAGAACTACTGCAAGCCAAAATAGCCTTGGTATTTCATACGGCCAATCCTCCAACCCTCTCCTGGAGAAAGGCATCAGCACTTCTAACATGGAATTTATAGTCTCAAAAGCCAAATGTAATACTGGGGACACTTTTATCTATGACCAGATGAGACCCAGAAGACCCTGTGGCAACTTCTGACTGACACTAGGAGGGACAGCCAAACGCACAACTGCATTTGGCTGCATCACATCATCTCTCCCGCTTTTCTTCCAAGTAACACAGAGCTGGCAAATCCGTGTGCATCTATCAAGCCATCTCCTTGAATAAAAGCTGTCTTGTTTGAAGCACTGATTATTTGTTGAAGCTGAAACTCATGCAGAAAGGGGAACTTCACACTAGGAGACTCTTTACAGGCAAAAAAGACCCCAGTTTTCTGCAAGGGTGCAGTTTAAAAGGGCCTGAGCTGAATGAAGTCACTGACACACAGCAGTAACCCATCACCACTGATTTAAGGTGCATTTTTAAAGGGGTAACACAACTGCTGCACTAGAACCACCACCCAAAAGACAATGTTCTGATAAAGCTAGAAAATTAGTAAGGAAAACAAGAAATACTGTTGTTGAAAGGAACCTGCTCAAACTATATCACTATTTTATACAAACATAGAAAGAAGTGGAATCTGGGCAGTGGAAGTTTTCAGATTGCCCAAGCATGATGGAGAAACACCCAGCCTCATTCCTAGCTCTGCTCAGTCTTCAAGAAAGTGCTTTTAAAAACCACAAGAGTCTTGTGATTTGGGAAGCACTTGCTTCCATGAACTCAAAGCAGGACAGAAGATATGAGAAGGGACTGTAGGACTGCTGCAGCAGGATGGCTTGTTCAGCCTGGAGAAGAGAAGGCTGAGGGGAGACCTTGTAACAGTCATCCCTAGAATGACTAGGTTTTGCAGGCCTGACTCTTCTCTCGTGGAGTTACTGGAGAACTCCAGATATAACTACATTTATCACAGAATCCCATTTTCCATAGAATTCCAACCTGCTCTGGGTTCAAAGTTCATTCAGTTCCAAGCCCCTGCCAGGCAGGAACACCTACTAGACCAGGTTGCTCCAAGCTTGCATCTGTAAACTGAAATCTTTAAACATGGCTTTAACCTGCCAGAGAGGGTACTGAGATGAGCTCTTAGCCACAAGTTCTTCCCTGTGAGGGTGCTGAGGCACTGGCACAGGGTGCCCAGAGAAGCTGCGGCTGCCCCATCCCTGGCAGTGCTCAAGGCCACGTTGGATGGGGCTTGGAGTAAGCTCCCCTAGTGGAAGGTGACCCTGCCCGTGGCAGGGGGCTGGAACTGCATGAGCTTTACAGTCCCTTGCAAGCTAAAGCAGGCTGGGATTCTATGATTTTAGGATAATGAATTCTGTCCCTGGAACATCACAACTTCTCTGGAGAGCTGCCCTTTGTGTCAAAAAAAAATAGGGTACGAAGGTGACCATCCCTCCAGCACTGCTTTCCTTCTCCAAGTGGCCACTTCTACAGACCATCAGAAAAGCACAGTTTCATTCACTGCCCAAAACCAAACCAATACAGATGCGGTCAGAAAGTGAACCGGTGTGAAACACCCCTGTGACTACACAGCACAACGCAGAGCCAGCACAGACCCTGCACCACAGAACAGCCAGGGCAGTCTCACCAGCCCATCTCAGGCCCCTGTGTGGCAAAGCAACACCTGAGCTGCCTGCGGGGACTTGGTGCACCCTTCCATAGGGGCAGCAGCCCCTCCAACCTAAGAAGGTAGTAGTGCAACAACTGTCATGTACCCAGGCAGTTCCAGCAAGGCAACTGCATTTCCAGCTACTGAAAGACCAGCCCCCATCCCCATTCCCACCTTTTGGCACTTGAGAGGTCACTTTGGTAAACCAGATGACACCCAACAGCCACTTTGTGGCACATCAGCTGACTATCAAAGGAGAACATTTGTGTGCAGTTCATTCACGTATTTCAGAAGCCTTTCAGGGTATTGGGAAGTCAAAGTACATTTATCTCTACTTTATACAACTCCACTGGGCAGTCAGAAACCATTCATTATCTCTGCCTGTCAGAAAGATATTGCAAACCCACACATCACTGAGGTTGCGCAATCTTATGACCTGTGCTGCGCAGCGATGAAGTTGATCTTCAGTATTTAAGACAAGCAAATACTCTTGTACAGATCCAAGCTCCTGCAACAAAGCCTTCAATGAACACCAACACTTCTAGTAAAGATATCATCCTACTCATTATCATTAAAATGCTGATCATTACAGTAGTCCCCATGAACCAAAGGTATCTGAACTACACAGAAGACTCTCCCCGACTAGAACACAGTTTGTGAACACAGAAATCAGTTCCTTACAGACTGTTCCTACATAATGTGCAAAACCAACTCAAGGAAAAGCACATTTAAATACCTTTAAATTAATTATTAAAGCAGCATTCCTCTCAGAATAAAGAGTGGCTGTAGGGCTTGCTGCCTGAAGTGCATAAGGAGGAGTCATGACTATTATATAAGGCTCCACAATGGATATGGCAACAGCATGGCCCCTCTAGTAGAATTTGCTGCCAGACTCCGCAAGAGAAAGTTTGTCATGTTTCTGAAGCATTTAATGGTTCTAAAGCTCTGATGAACTTTGTCAAGGTAAAGGAAAACTGCTTTTAATTTAACACTGAACTATGTATCATTCTGGGCACTGGGGAGAGGAGGGGTGCAAGTACAGGAACTGCTTACACTAACTCTGTTTTCTGTAACAAGGAAGAGTTCTGCAAGTGCACGATGAAGAGGAAGAAGAATCCCAAGCTTGGCCACGTCATGACACAAGTTGTTTTCCGTACGGGTAAAAAGCTTCCAAAGTGGCTTCAACAAGCTAAGGTCACAGTCCCTGAAAAAAGCTAATTCTAATGAAATAGTGAGTGACCGTGACCTTATGCCTCTTTCTGGGAGGGAAAAAAACCCAACACAGAACCCCAAACAAATTCAAGAGAACAAAACCATACAGTTTTAACAGATGCATCAATGAAGGAAGAGGCACAAGAATTACTCTAAACTTTAAATTCAGTCAAGTGTTTCAGCACAATTAATTTCATTCTGAATCGGTGAAGTGGAGAAAACCTCACATCTATGAATATGTCCAAATGACTTTGGTAAAACTTAGTGGCCTCCTGAAATGAGGACTTGAAAATACCTGTATCCATCACTTTGCAAAATGCTGTAGCTCCACTGATTGAAATTATCCAATACTGCACTACAGCACTAAGCAGGTGATGCCCTTGTATAGGGCAAAATCTCATCTATAGCTTTCAAAACAATTCCAACCCTGCCTCCTTCTTACTCCCCAGTTAAAGCCAATTAACCCAAATGTTACTTACTACACAGAGAGGATGACAAATATTGGGGGGGGGGGGAGGGGAGGGAAGAGGGGAAACTCAATTTCAGAATGTATCATCAGATTAACGCAAGGAAAATACTAAATAATACAAGCACAATGGAGACTTGGCCTTTCAGCAATTAAATCTGGTGTCCACCTGACAAAAGATGACATTTGCTGATGAAAACACCTAAGGGAACTTGAAAAAGTAATAAACCATAAGTAATTATTACCATAAGTAAAAAGACCATAAGAAAAGCACAGTTTCATTCACTGCCCAAAACCAAACCAATACAGATGCGGTCAGAAAGTGAACCGGTGTGAAACACCCCTGTGACTGCCACAGCACAACGCAGAGCCAGCACAGGCCCTGCACCACAGAACAGCCAGGGCAGTCTCACCAGCCCATCTCAGGCCCCTCTGTGGCAAAGCAACACCTGAGCTGCCTGGGGAGACTTGGTGCACCCTTCCATAGTGGCAGCAGCCCCTCCAACCTAAGAAGCAGGGGACTTGCTGCAGACAAGAGCACTTCCCTCCCCACTGCCCACTTCTAGACAGCCCTGTCTCCAGCAGCCCACTCCACGCCTGCCAGAACCACCAGTCCCCTCAACGGCCTGCAGGCAGGCAGAACAATGAGACTTCTGGAGCAAACACAGACACTAGTAACTAAATAAATGAATAAAAAAGAAATCTAAGGTTGTAACAGTGCTGCGGCTGCTCTGCAGCACACTGCAGGGTCCCTGCCACACTGCAGCCTTCAGGGTTGAAACTGAAAAGATGTTTTGAACCAGCCCCCTATAACCTCTCCACTGGTCCCAGCAGCACCATGATGGACACAAAGAGGAGACGAAAGTCACTGCCACTCCTTGCCAAGCCTTCACTTTGTTCCTTTGCGCTACGAATGTAATGAATGGCTCTTTATTTTATAGCTCTACTAATGCCAGTGCAAAAACACCCATTCAACATTCTCATCCTAAGAAATAAAAGAAATTAAACTAAACTGCCTTCAGTCTCCAACTGAACAGAAGCTCCCATCACCCTTCTCCTGGCTCTGCCACTCAGAACTGAGGCTTCTGAACTGCAGGGCCCTCGGTCCAGCTCTTCTCAAGCTTGTCCTCCTTTGGTTTGAAAAGGCCATTAAGTTCTCTACAGCTTGTTGGAAGGCCACTCATCTGATCAGCAGTGGATTGGTCAAGTTCATTTGAACTACCTTCTTCTCTGCAAATAAAGTTTCAGTAACAAAGTTTGAAACAGAAGCAAAAGCAGGGGCAAAGCTGATCTTTAAGTAGTCTTAGAGGAACACACACCCTAAAGGAGCTAAAGGCATGTGGGACTATCATCTTCTCTCCCAAGCTGCTTAGCAGCTACATGAAACCCTTTGAACTCTGATACACTCACCACACTCAGAGTGCATCACACTCGGGTGTATTACCCAGCTGCAGGTTCCTCCCTGAAATGAGCAGGTACCAACGGCCCCTGCCTAAGCCCTCTCCTGCCCCTGCTCAGAGCCTGCCATGACTGAGGCTCCACAGCAGTACCTCTAACAAAGAACACCGTCTCTCACTTGGCTTGCTAAAAGGCCACCACTAAGACTTCAAAGCCTGGGCCACCATCTGCTCTTTGCAGAACCTCACCTTGATTTGTGAGCGCTTCTCTCAGAGCTGGGGTTATCATCTCTCACTTCCCACCCTCCTCCTTCCTCCCAGCGCTCTCTTGAGTCAAGCTCATTCCAACACCTCCTTCCTCAACCTCACATTCTCTCTCTTTCAAGACAAGGAATTACAACCATTTAGATCCAAGCATCACAGTTTAAACGCTGTGGCACAGTTCAGCCGCAGACCTGCTGAGCTTAAAACTGACACAAGCGTCCACACGTTAATTCTTGCATTCCTGTAATTCTGCTTTTTACCCCTCTTCCCATCGGACTCTGACCTTTCAGTTTTAGATTTAAGACAGAAAATATACTTAAATAAATAAATAAAACACCACACCAGGAACCAGGTGGACTTGTTCTACTAACACAGCAACCAGCTTCAAGCAGCCTGGGCTAGTGGAAGGTAGGTGGGGTGGAACTAGGTGAGCTTTAAAGTCCCTTCTAACTCAAAGCACTGCGTGATTCTGTGATTTAGTAACATTCTCCAGGGCATGTTAAGAAACAAGCCGTTTGAATCTCATGTGAGGTTGAGTGGGACCCCAAAGGTTGAAGCCCAAGAGTTTCAGGGCTGCACAAAAACCTCATCGCTCCACAGAGCACAAACCAGAGGGAATTATACATTGCCTGGAGAGACAAGCATCTATAGTTCCAGTTATCTGGGACAGGTCAGGGGAGAAAACCACATCGCTACCACGACTCAGCCCAGGATAAGTGTCACTTCTGAGACTTTATGGGTATTTATTCTTTCACATCTGCACAAAGAAGCATGAAAGTCTAAATAATTACTTTGATACTTCATAAAGCTTGTAATCTGTCAGCCCCTTATGGCTGGTTTTGAAATATTAAAGGAGATATGAATAAACAGCCACCCAAAATCAACTGAGCACCTTTTCTATTCACAAATGGGCTATCGCCCATCCAAGCCTCCTTCATTCAAAGACATCAAGAAGTTCATACAAACACTTCCAGTTTGAGTCCATCCATCAGCTGTGGCCATGACGAAGGAAACCACAGATATCTTGTGGATCTGAGCAAAATTTCAGAAATAAAGGAGCCCCAGAAGAAAAAAGAAAAGAGAAAAACCATCCAACCAACCAAAAAACCAAAACAACACAAAACAAGAGACTCAGAGGTTCAAGGGCAAAAGAGTTCCTCGTAAGCACTTGAAAAGGAAGTAGGAGAGTAGACCGTTTAGGGACAGAGGTTATTACCTTCCCCACTCATCTTGAATAAAACTCTGGCTCACACTTTCAGGGAGGCTGTTCAGGAAGGTGTTTTCTAATGACCAGTAACACAACATGGTCCAAGCTGTTTCCATCTTCTACTTCCTTTCACTCTGCTGAATTTTTAGGCAGGATTTCATTGCTTTCTATAGCACGGCAGAACTTCCCTCAAAGGCAGCGCTATAAAGTACCTGTCATTTGTTGGGTTTAAAAGCTAGTTTCTTGAGACGTGATTTATCAGCAAGATGCTTCAGCAGTAAAATATTAACCATAGAATTGCAGAGTGGTTTGGGTTGAAGGGACCTAAAAAACCCATCCAGCTCCAAGCCCCTCCCACAGGCAGAGGCAGCTCCCACCAGGTGCTCCAAGCCCCAGAACGTCTCCATGGACTCCTCTGGACTGGGGTTGAACGGATTGAAAGTAGCTCTGAGAAGAAGCACTTGGGGATGTTGGTCTATGAGAAGCTCCCCATGACCTTGCTTCAGTGGGTGCTTGAGCCCAGATCCCCTCCCTGTGCTGGGCTGCAACCTCAGAGCATGAGCAGCAGCTCAGGGAGGGGATTCTCCCCCTCTGCTGTGTTCTGGGGAGACCCCCCTGCAGGCCTGATCCAGCTCTGGGGCAACAGCACAAGAGGGACGTGGAGCTGCTGGAGCGAGTCCAGAGGAGGAAAGGGAGATGATGCGAGGGCTGGAGCAGCTCTGCTCTGGAGCCAGGCTGAGAGAGCTGGGCTGGTTCCACCTGCACAAGAGAAGGCTCCTCAAGGGGAGACCTTAGAGCAGCTCCAGTGCCTAAAGGGGCTACAGGAAACCTGGAGAGGGGCCTTGGGTAACGGCCTGCAGGGACACCAAACAGGAGGGAAACCCTCGCCTTCTCGTGGCCCCATCCAGCAAAAAGTTCAAGGGCCTTTTAGGCAATGAAAGGCACACACTTTAAGAAAACAATAATCAAGGGCTGGAGCCAGGACTAACAGAACCAGCACTGAGGGAAAACCTTGGCAAGGCTGTCAGACAGAAAGCCTGCCTGGCAGCAAGGAACACTGCTACAACATTCCCAGGGGAGCTCTTAAAGTTCATGGATTACACGACTGAAGAGCTCAAGTTCAAACCCACGGAGCTCTGGAAGCAGTACTGCAGGGGCAAGAGGACAGCTAGAAAAGCTGACAACTTGGCCCTTACTTCAGGCTCATCTGTCACTGACACCACAGGCAAGAACCACCTGGGTTGTTCAGAAAACTGGGTTAGACATCAGGCTGCCCACAGGAACAGCACTTGGCTCCTCGCAAAACAGCCTTCTGCAGGATTAAAACATACGGGAGAAACCGGGACAGGGAGCAGACTTCCACGCAGCTACTCCTGAACACAACGCAAGAGGAGAACCCTGCTAGTGCACGTGGGCATCTTCCTGCTCCAGCTACAAAGTCTGCCTGCCACAACCCAGCTGAAGAGATGCTGACAGCGCTGCAGTTTGCTCAGCCCACAGATGAAAGGCCCTGCCAGTCTTACACAGCACAGGATACTCTCACTGCTCTCAGTCACACGGAGAATGGCTTGGAGCATTTACAAGTGAGCACAAAGACAAATACTGGAACCTTGGATTGAGTCATCCGTGAACCAGCAAACACCCCAACAGCAAGAAAACCTCCTTAGAAGTAGCTGCTAGTGTCAACAGAAACACAAGCCCCAGACCCCCTCCAGTGAAGCACAAAAGCCTGAAGCAAAAAGCAGACAGCGGTTGAAGCGTGACAGCTGAGAGATGGCCATCTTGGCAATCCCTTACCCCTCAGCACTGCCAGAGGAAGTGTCCTGATCAAGAGCAAATCTCATGGCATGTATTTTCAGCAAGTGTCCCTGAAATGGGGAAGGCCCCTGAGAAGCTCTCTCGGAAGCCAGGCTTTTACTCCCGGAACAGAAACCTCTGTGACTATGCCATAACCAGCTGGAAGGAAGTCTCCATCCACACATCCATCCCCACGCAGCAGAGTAACAGAAGGTCCCTCACGTTATGCTGAGGCAGCAGGTACTAGCTGCCAGCCAAAGGAAGGATGCTATTCAAGCAGACCTGTAGCTCAGCCTCCACAGGGGGAATCCTGCACTTTCTTTCCTGTGAATAGTCAGTGCTGAGGGTTTTGGACATACACAACAGCATTTGAAAACCCAAATTCATGCAGACACGTAATAAGGGAAGACTTGGGCTGCTATCCAACCACCTCACTCTGCCAGGGTGCTGCACATCTGGGAAATACAAGTGGCTAAATCATCCTACCAACATCCCATTTTCCTGTAGCTCAACATCAGCCAGAATCCTCATGGATAAAACAATTCCCACATCACAACTCTAAAAATACATCTGCAGGGCTCCAGGGCTTGAAGGTTGCTTCCCCTAGCTAGAACATCCCTGCTGGGCTGGAGGGAAAGCTTTACAGCAGCTCATTAAACCACAACTCCATCTGCTGCACAGTTCTGCCAAGGTTGGTTTGATTTGGGGAACTTCCTTCCACACACCATAAAGATTGATTCCCAAAGGAAACAAAAGAGAACTAAGGATGTGCCTGTCTCTGCCCAAAAGGCACTCCCTCACAGTTGAACATTGGGCCATACAGTCACACTTTTACTGCTTTCTTCCCTGCTAGGGTAATCACAACTAAAATCCAGGTAAATGTGATTTAAGCAGCGACCCAAAGCCCCACTTGCCAAAAGCACAGGCCAGAAAGGATGGAGGAATTCCGCACTTCACCCACTGAAGGGTGACACAGCCCAGTTCCATGCACACAACCACACCAACTGCTTTGCCAGCAAAGCCTTGTGCTTCACGCCTAGGCTTCTCCTGCATGTTTGCTCACAGCAGGTGAGACATAACAGTTCTCTTCCTTTAAAACCTACCAACCCATCCTTGTTTGGCCACTGCTGGTGGCTCACAGGGACCAGCCCAGCTGAGCTGGGGCACACTGAGCCCTACACAGGGAGCACAGATCCAGCCCCACGCTGCCACCACACACTGGCAAAGGCTCTGCCAGTGGCAAAGAGGAACATCATTTCCTTGGGCAAAAGCTTCACTGCATTATTACAAGAAAATGGTTTTCACAATTACATTGAAAAAAATCCAGATGGTTGGGAACACATGTTAGCACTCCATGCAAAACAGAAACAGTTTCATGACATGTTATAGCATCCAGCTCTTTCTGTAGAGCTGAGAGAATGCTACTTCTGTTCTCTTAGTGCCACTCTCTTCTGTTGAGAGAGCTTTTTGGAAAGATTGCATCTCATCAGCACATCCACAGCACCTACCAAAATGCAGTCCCCATCTCATGCCAAGCCTCTGCAAGAGAGGGACGTCAGAAGAGCACCTCTGACACACAAACAAGGACAGGTGAATACTGGGCCTGCTTGGGCAACACAAGTAGCAGCAAAGGAAGCAAAACTGTGGCTCACCTTGTAACAGGAAAGAAAAAGCAGCTCCCACTCTCCAAAGCTGCTCTTCACACAGAGCAGGGGGACACTGGACAAGGTGAGCATGTGCTGGCACTTGAGAGCCACCTACAAACTGCACTGACCACTGCAAGCAAGAACCTGGAGAGCTGCTGCAGCTGCAGGCCCAGCCTGCGGGGCTTGTCCCACAGAACACCAGTGCAGCCAAACACAAGCTCCAGCCTGAGCTTACCTTTAAAGGAACTTGGCTTTCTTCCGCCCTTATTTAGCAGGGACTCCCACGTCCTACCCAGAAAAGGCAAGCCTCAAGAGCTCTTGTAATGTTATTTATGAATTATAACCCTTTTCAATGGACAAGATTTAGAGAAGAAAGATTTGAAGGAAAGGGACAAGTGTCCCTCTGACAAATCCACATTTAAGGAAGTTTTTTTTCCGAGCCACAGCAGCAGAGGTCAAAGCCCAGCCCAGCCCAGCCAAATGAGCTGCTGCAGATGAAAGCACAGTGCTCCTATAGGAATCTTTCACACCTTAAAAGTTCCAGGAAGTTTTTGGAGAGCTCTAAACCCCTGTATCAATTTTAGTTGATTTTAAATCTGACCATTAAGTACCCCAGCCTCATGCAGGTAGCTTAAAATACAGCTAACAATTCTTGGGGATTCCAACAAGTTTCTGCCTGCAACTCAAAATTGCAGACAACCCTTTTTCTGTAAGCCTTATACCTTAAGCACCTTGTATCTTAACACTCCCTGCCTCATTTCAAATAGGACTTCACCACAAGTTTCTTCATCCAGTGTCAGCATTGTTTGGTCTTCCACAGCCCTCACATGCTCACAAAGGAGGTGATGGGCACTCCCAGGGCCATTGAACTCCCTTTCAGGGGAGAGTGCCAAAGGGGATGAGGAAACATCCCCCCTGGCAAATGCACACAGAAGAAAACAAACTTCTTGATAAACCCCATCTCAGTCTTGCTCTCTGTCTCTCTCACACACACACACCCCTTTTTCTTTACATTGCAAATGTGACTCTCAGCATCATTACATTTTCCTTTGGGAAACCAAGAACATTAACCTCAAAACTGTGTCCAGAGAATATGCCCATCTGGTTGCTTCCCAGCCCAGCAACAGAAAATTAGGGTATGACCATCACTATTACTCATGCCTGCAGTTTAGAAATACAAAGGTTAATAAAGCCATTTCATTCCCTGGAAACAAGTCTAGATTGAGCTGTCTTTCCAGTCTACAAGGGGGCCTCCAGTCTCTAGGGGGCCTCCAAGGATGCTGGAGGGGGACTCTTCACTAGGGACTGGAGTGATAGGACAAGGGAAATAAGCAGGAGGAGTTGGAAACCTGTGTTAAGTCAGGAGATTATGATCTGGTGGCAATTACAGAGACGTGGTGGGACAGCTCACATGACTGGAATATAGTCATGGAAGGCTATGTCCTTTTCAGGAAAGACAGGCCAGCCAGGCGGGGTGGTGGGGTTGCTCTTTATGTGCGGGAGGAACTACAGTGCACCAAGTTCTGTCCAGGGACAGATGATGAGCGAGTTGAGAGTCTGTGGGTGAGAATTAAGGGGCAGGCTGGCAGGGGGGATACTGTTGTAGGTGTCTGTTACAGACCACTGGATCAGGGTGAGGAAGTTGACGAGGCCTTCTACAGGCAGCTGAGAGCGGCCTCACAGTCACAGGCCGTGGTCGTCGTGGGGGATTTTAACTTCCCTGATGTTTGCTGGAAGGACCACTCGGCAACCCAGCCACAGTCCAGGAGGTTCCTCCAGTGTATGGATGATAACTTCCTCCTGCAAATGGTGGATGAGCCGACCAGGAGAGGAGCGCTGCTGGATCTCATCCTCACTAACAAGGAGGGTCTGGTCGAAGCAGTAAGGGTTGAGGGCTGCCTTGGTTGCAGCGACCACGAGATGGTGGAGTTCAGGATCTTGTGTGGCAGGACTAGTAGAATACCAAGTAGAATTGCAACCCTGGACTTTAGCAGGGCAAACTTTGGCCTTTTCAAGCAATTGCTAGGGGAAATCCCATGGGCAGGGCTGCTTGAAGGTAAAGGGGCCCAAGATAGTTGGTTGACATTCAAGGACTGCTTTTTCCGTGCTCAAGAACGGAGCATCCCGACACGTAGGAAGTCAAGGAAGAGGGCCAAGAGACCTGCGTGGCTAAATAGGGAATTGCTGGGTATGCTCAAGTGGAAGAGGAGAGTTTACAGGTCATGGAAGGAGGGGCTGGCCACTTGGGAGGAATATAAGGCTGCTGCTAGAGGATGTAGGAAGGCAGCTAGGAGGACTAAGGCATCCTTAGAATTAAACCTGGCAAGAAGGGTCAAGGACAGCAAAAAGAGCTTTTTTAAATACATGGCAGACAAAACTAACACCAGAGGCAATGTAGGCCCACTGATGAACGGGATGGGTGCCCTGGTGACAGAAGATAAAGAGATGGCAGAGTTACTGAATGCCTTCTTTGTCTCTGTCTACTCTGCTGCGGGCAGTCCTGAAGAGCCCTGTACCCCTGAGACCTTAGATGAAGTCAGGTCGACGGAGCGGTTTGCCTTAGTCGATGAGGAATGGGTTAGAGACCAGTTGAGCAATCTGGACATCCATAAATCCATGGGTCCAGATGGGATGCACCCGCGGGTGCTGAGGGAACTGGCGGAAGTCATTGCTAGACCACTCTCCATCATCTTTACCAAGTCTTGGGAAACGGGAGAGGTGCCTGAGGACTGGAGGAAAGCAAATGTCACTCCAGTCTTCAAAAAGGGCAAGAAGGAGGACCCGGGTAACTACAGACCGGTCAGCCTCACCTCCATCCCTGGGAAAGTGATGGAACACCTTATCCTTGGTACCATCTTAAGGCACATCAAGGATAAGAAGGTTATGAGGGGCAGTCAACATGGCTTCACCAGGGGGAAATCATGTTTGACCAATCTCTTAGCCTTTTATGAGGAAATAACACGGTGGATGGATGATGGCAGAGCGGTGGATGTGGTCTACCTTGACCTCAGCAAAGCATTTGACACAGTCTCCCACAGCATCCTCGCGGCTAAAATGAGGAAGTGTGGACTGGATGATCAGGTAGTGAGGTGGACTGCGAACTGGCTGAAGGAGAGAAGCCAGAGAGTTGTAGTCTATGGGGCTGAGTCTAGTTGGAGGCCTGTAACTAGTGGAGTGCCTCAAGGGTCAGTACTGGGACCGGTATTATTTAATATATTCATCAACGATTTAGATGAGGGAATTGAGTGTACTATCAGCAAGTTTGCTGATGACACTAAGCTGGGAGGAGTGGCTGATACGCCAGAAGGCTGTGCTGTCATCCAGCGAGACCTGGACAGGCTGGAGAGTTGGGCAGGGAGTAACTTGATGAAATATAACAAGGGAAAGTGTAGAGTCCTGCATCTGGGCAGGAACAACCCCAGGTTCCAGTATAGGTTGGGGAACGACCTGTTAGAGAGCAGTGTAGGGGAGAGGGACCTGGGGGTCCTAGTGGACGACAGGATGACCATGAGCCAACACTGTGCCCTTGTGGCTAAGAAGGCCAATGGCATCCTGGGGTGTATTAGAAGGGGGGTGGTTAGTAGGTAGAGAGAGGTCCTCCTTCCCCTCTACTCTGCCCTGGTGAGACCGCATCTGGAGTATTGTGTCCAGTTCTGGGCCCCTCAGTTCAAGAAGGACAGGGAGCTGCTGGAGAGAGTCCAGCGCAGGGCAACAAAGATGATTAAGGGAGTGGAACATCTCCCTTATGAGGAAAGACTGAGGGAGCTGGGTCTCTATAGTTTGGAGAAGAGGAGACTGAGGGGTGACCTTATCAGTGTCTATAAATATATAAAGGGGGAGTGTCACGAGGACGGAGCCAGGCTCTACTCAGTGGCAAACAATGATAGGACAAGGGGTAATGGGTACAAACTGGAACACAAGAGGTTCCACTTAAACTTGAGAAGAAACTTCTTCTCAGTGAGGGTGACGGAACACTGGAACAGGCTGCCCAGGGAGGTTGTGGAGTCTCCTTCCCTGGAGACATTCAAAACCCGCCTGGATGCATTCCTGTGTAACATTATCTAGGTGTTCCTGCTCCGGCAGGGGGATTGGACTAGATGATCTTTCGAGGTCCCTTCCAATCTCTAACATACTGTGATACTGTGATACTGTGAAGGGGTAACGGCTTAAAACTTAAACAGGGGAAGTTGAGATTGGACAGAAGGAAGAAGTTCCTTACTTTTGCACAGATCCAACACGTGCAAATCTCTCGAGCCACAAAGCTCCGTGGCAAGGGCCAAATCACCTCCAAGTGACAAAAACAGGAGAAAAGCAGGCCAAAACACCCCAAACAACCCCCAAAGTAGGCCAAAACCACCCCAAAATCACCTTGTCCTGCTTCTCCTATGGGACACGAGTCAGAGCCCCAAAACTGGACAAAACCACCCCAAAACCACCTTGTCCTGTTTCTCCTGTGAAATACAAGTTCAGAACCCCAAAACAGGCTCAAAAAAGTACAAAACCAACCAAAACCTATTTAAAACCACCCCCAAAACAACCCCAAACCACCCTAAAACCACCAAAATAACATCTTGTCCTGCTTCTCCTGTGGGATACAGGGTCAGCGCCCCAAAACAGACCCATAACAGGCCAAAAAGAGGAAAAAACCACACCAAAACACACAAAACCACCTCTAAAACAGCCCAAGCCAACCCCAAAACCACCTTGTCCTGCCTCTCTTATGGGATGCAGCGTCAGAGCCTCAAAACAGACCCAAAACAGGACAAAACCAGCAAAATCAGCAACAAAACACCACCAAATGACCCCCAAACCACCCCAAAACCAACTTGTGAAGCTTCTCCTCAGAGACACAGATTCAGACCCAAAACAGGCCAAAACCACACCAAAACATCCAAAACAGCCCCAAAACCACCCCCAAAAAACTTTGTCCTGCTTCTCCTACGGGATACAGGGTCAGATCCCCAAAACAGGACAAAACCAAGCCAAAAGCAGGCCAAAACACCCAAAACAACCCCCAAAACAGGCCAAAACCACCCCAAAATCACCTTGTCCTTCTTCTCCTATGGGACACAGGTTAGAGCCCCAAAACAGGAAAAAAACAACCCAAAACCACCTTGAACTGCTTCTCCTCTGGGATACAGGCTCAGAGCCCCAAAACAGACCCAAAACAGATCCAAAACACCACAAAAACCACCCCAAGGCAACCTTGTCCTGCTTCTCCTCTGGGACACAGAGTCAGAGCCCCAAAACAGCCCTAAAACAGGACAAAAACAACCCAAAACACCCGAAAACCACCTTGTCCTGCTTCTCCTATGGGATACAGGGTAAGAGGCCCAGAATAGCCACAAAACAGACCAAAACCAGGCGAAAACCAGACCAAAACACCCAAAGCAAACCCCAAAACATGCCAAACCACCCCAAAACCATCGTGTCCTCCTTCTCCTAAGGGACACAGGCTCAGAGCCCCAAAACAGACCCAAAACACCCCAAAAACCACCCCAAGGCCAGCTTGCCCTGCTTCTACTATGGGACACAGGGTCAGAGCCCCGAAACAGATCCAAAACAGACCCAAAACAGGCAAACAAAAGGCCAAAGCACCCTAAAACCACCCCAAAATCACTTTCTCCTGATTCTCCTATGGGATACAGGGTAAAACCCCCCCAAAAAGACCCAAAACAGGCCAATAACAACCCAAAACACCCCAAAAACATCTTGTCCTGCTTCTTCTAGGGCATACAGGGTAAGAGGCCCAAAACAGACCCAAAACAGGTCAAAAACAAGCCAAAACACCCAAAGCAAACCCCAAACCACCCCCAAACCACACCAAAACCACCTTGTCCTCCTTCTCCAATGGGATACAGGCTCAGAGACCCAAAACAGGACAAAAACAGGAGAAAAGCAGGACAAAACACCCCAAACAACCCCCAAAATGGGACAAAACCACCCCAAAATCACCTTGTCCTGCTTCTCCTATGGGACACAGCTCAGAACCCCAAAACTGGACCCAAAACCACCCCAAAACCACCTTGTCCTGTTTCTCCTGTGGGACACAAGTTCTGAACCCCAAAACAGGCTCAAAAAAGTACAAAACCAACCAAAAACTATTCAAAACCACCCCCAAAACAACCCCAAACCACCCTAAAACCAATAAAAAACACCTTGTCCTTCTTCTCCTGTGGGATACAGGCTCAGAGGCCCAAAACAGACCCAAAACAGGCCAAAAAGAGGAAAAAAACAAATCAAAACACCCAAAACCACCCCGAAAACAGCCCAAGCCAACACCAAAACCACCTTGTCCTGCTTCTCTTATGGGATACAGGGTCAGAGCCTCAAAACAGACCCAAAACAGGACAAAACCAGCAAAATCAGCCACAAAACACCACCAAAGCACCCCCAAAGCACCCCAAAACCAACTTGTGAGGCTTCTCCTCTGGGATACAGGTTCAGGCCCCAAAACAGCCCCAAAACAACCCAAAAACACCCCAAAAAAACCTTGTCGTGCTTCTCCTGTGGGATACACGGTCAGAGCCCCAAAACAGGCCAAAAAAAGGACAAAACCAGGCCAAAACCACCTTGTCCTGCTTCTCCTATGCGATACAGGATCAGAGCCCCAAAACAGGACAAAAATAAGCCAAAAGCAGGCCAAAACCGACCCAAAACAGATTAAAACCAGCCCAAAACCACCTTGTCCAGTTTCTGCTATAGATACATGTTCAGAGGGCCAAAACAGCTTCAAAACAGGACAAAAACAACCCAAAACACACAAAACCACTCCCAAACCACCCCCCCAAACCACACCAAACCACCTTGTACTGCTTCTCCAACGGGATACAGGTTCAGAACCCCAAACCAGACATAAAACCACCCTAAAACAACCCCAAAATCACCTTGTCCTGCTTCTTCTATGGGACACGGGGTCAGAGCCCCAAAACAGGCATAAAACAGGTGAAAAACACCCTAAAACACCCAAAACCACTCCCAAAACACTCCCAAACCAGTCCAAAGCACCTGTCCTGCTTCTAATATGGGATACAGGGTCAGAGGCCCTAAACACCCCAAAACCAGTACAAAACTACCCCAAAACCACCTTGTCCTGCTTCACCTGTGGGATACAGCCTCAAAACAGACCCAAAACAGGCAAAAACCACTGCAAACCACCCAAAACCACTCCCAAAACACCCCAGTCCTGCTTCTCCTATGGGTGGCACCCAGTGAGATCCCAAAACAGCCCCAAATCACACCCCCCCCTCCCCAAAATGGTACCTTCTGGAGGTCTCTGTGGAGCTGCTTTAGCCTGGCCTCGAGCTGCGACACCTTCTGGGGTAGGTCCAAGGTTGGGGGGGGGGTGGGAAGGCAAAGGGGAATGGGGGGGGGCACCGGGGTGTTCCCATATTGAAGGGGGGTCCCAGCCCCACATACAAGGGGGACATGGGGGGGGTCTCCATATAGGGGGGGTCCCTGGACCTGATGGGGGGGGCGCCCCCCCGTGGACTCTCCAGGGGTAGGGGGGGTCGGGGCTCAGCACCGGCTCCATGAAGGAGAACAGGGACACGGCCCTTTGCACTGGGGGGTGGCACGTCAGCACCCCAAAACCAGACCAAACCAGCCTAAAATACCCCAAAACCAGCCCTAAACAGCCAAAATACCCAAAATCCAGCCCAAAACAGCCAAAATACACCCAAACCAGCCCAAAATACACCCAAACCAGCCCAAAATATCCCCCAAACCATCCCAAAACACCCCAAAACCATCCCAAAACACCCCAAAACATTCCAAGACTCCGCTACAACACCCCAAAGCAGTCCAAAACACCCCCAGACCAGCCAAAAATATCTGCAAAACAGCCCAAAACACCCCAAAACATCCCAAAACACCCACAAAGCAGTCTCAAACACCCCAAAACACCCCAAAACACCCCTGAAACAGCTCAAAACACTCCAAAACCAGCCCAAACCCCCTCCACAACAGTTTAACACCCCCAAAGCACCCTGAAACAACCCCAAGAACTCTCAAAACACCAGAAAACACCCCAAAACACCCCTAAAAGAGCCCAAACCACCCAAAGCAGCCCAAACCACCCTGAAAACCAGGCCAAAACAGCCCCAAAACTCATAGAGGAACCACACAGGCGTCAGAGAGCAGTCACAGAGGTGTCAGAGTGTCATAGAGGAGTCATAGAGGAGTCATAGGGGAGTCAGAGAGGGGTCAGAGAGGGGTCAGAGAGGACTCAAATAGGGGTCAATGAATGGTCATAGATGGGCCAGAGAGGAGTCAGAGATGCCAGGGATGGGGCAGCCACAGCTTCTCTGGGCAAGAGTCTGCGACTCCCTCCCTAGCCTAGATATGAGGAATATTTTCCTAATGTGATATGAAACAAAAAAAAAAATAATAACTGAAATGAAATTAAATCTTTTTCCACTTGGAAGCATTGTGAGTCCTTAAAAATTATTATCAATCTGAAAAAACCTCTGACATTTCAGACAAATAACAGGCTCATCATTATTTGAATAATGGTCAGTGCACAGATTGAAATGGAACAGCACAGCACCTCAGATTGCCTCACAGCTTAGCACAGCACAGCACAGCATGGCATGGCACAGAACAGCAGAGCACAGCACAGCAGAACACAGCACAGCTCTGGAGATCCTCCTGCTCTGATATCCCAGTATCTGGAGGTGAACTCACCCCCAGCCCGCAGTGCGGATCATCGGGCCCACGTTCTGGGGGCTGTCTCAGGCACTCGGCTGTGTCCCCTCTGCCTTGACAAACTGCCACCACAATCCACAAGTGGCCCGTGCCCACTGCGCCCAGAGCCTGGGATGCAAAGCACAGAATTACAAGGGTGTCCCGGTCACACAGGGAACCCCAAATGTGGTTTTACACAGGGTTCTCACGCCCTTCAAACGCTCACGTACCACACATTTGGACAAAGACCAGCGCCCTCACTGCCAATGACCAGTCCTGGTCAGACTCTGCCAGGCGCTCACGCTACTTCTGCTGCAGTCCTGCTCTTGTCTATTGATGCAGATGCCCCTGGAGCCAGTCCTGCAAGAGATACTGATGAATGGTGTGCGGGACAGTGGGAGGGTTTCAAAGACATGCTGGAGGGGCTGGGATTCTGACATTATTTCTGCTGTGCTGCAATACCTCTTCTCCTTCACAGACAGCTCTAAGATACCCCAAAGAAAAGTCCTAGTTCCAGGCCTGGGCTGAAGCTTCAAGGACAAATCCACTGCCTCATCACATTACAGTGTACATAGAAATATATATAGACACATGTATAAATAAAAGACCTATGGATACTCTAAAGACTGGTTGATGTAGGAGTTAGTTGGAAGAGAATTTTCATAACATGCCTTGTGGATCCCACTAAACAGGGTCCCAAATGCCAGTGACAGGGTGAGGAGAGGCAGCAAAGATGCCATCCCAGGGGGATCACTCTCCTGAGAAGGGGGCGGAAAAAGCAACCCAAAAGTGAAACAGCCCGAAGCAAACCCTGATGTTCCCTCCCTCAGCTGGCAGACACACTGCCTCCCTGCAGTGTCATTTCTCTGATTAGAGACAGAGTTAAGGCAAAAAATCAACTTTTCTCAGCATCACAGAATCATTTCATTTGAAAAGAGGCTTGAGAACATCAAGTCCAGCCATTAACCTGTCCCTAACAACCTGACAATGTCAACATCTCTGTGGGGAACCCTGTCTGGATGGTCACCGACAGCAACTTTAAGTCTAATTTTACAGCTTACCCTAATTTCACTCATTTCCATTCTATTCTGTTTGTTCTTAAACATTCGGCTCTATGGTAGAGCATGGAAATCAGCTGGACAAGTTACGGTATTGCAGAAACCTCTTGGCATAAATCATGGGACTTAAACACCTGAAACAAACTCTTAACCACTGAGTAAACCAACCCAACTTTTCCCTCAGTTTATAACTGGAATTCAGCACTACTCTGTTTGGAGGCACAGAGGCGAGAGGTGACCACACCGCTCTGTGAGAAGGATGGATTGAGGGGGACCCTTGCTGCTGTTTCTCCCAGAACACAGGTGAGTAGGGAATGAAATATTATCTTTAATAACACAAATACATTCCAGTTACCATGGAAAATACGGAAGAAGACGCTAGAGCCCTACAGGTTTTACAAGGAAGAGCAACAACGAACTAAACATTCCCTCCTGTGCTCTTTCCTTTCCCACCCATAGATAGTTTCTTCAGTAACTTTCAAGTGCACATGACACAGCAAGAGTTCTGTGTGTCTGCTGCACGTGAAGGTGAAAAGTTCCTTTTGGTGTTAGAGCTCTAAAGTCAGATTTATCTCCAAAACAACTCAACCATGTACCAAGGAAAGAGTCAGGGTATTTTCAGCTCTGTCTTGAACACTGCCAGCCATGGGGCAGCCACAGCTTCTTAAGAGTTAGAGTTAGAACTGGGCAAAAAAAAAGGTTAGAAATAGCTCAAGCCAGTTAAGAAATAGCTAAGAAAAGCTGAAACCAGGCTAGAAATGGCCATGAATTCTTTAGGAATTGCCAAAAATGGCTTAAAACTGGTAAGACATGGGCAAAAATAAGATAGAAATGGTCATCAATTGTTTAGAAGTGGTAAAAAATGCTTCAAACACGGGACAAGCAGGCAAGAATGGACTAGGAATAGCCAAAAAAAAACTTAAAACTGGTAAGAAATGGCCAAAATTAGGATAGAAATGGCCATAATTTTTTTAGAAATAGCCAGACTTAAAATGGGTTAGAAATTGGCAACACTGGGTTAGGAATGGCCAAAAATGGCTCAAACCGAGTCAGGAAAAGAGCAAAAATGGGTTAGAAATGGCAAGAAATTAGTGAGAAATGGACAAAAAACATTTGCAAAAGGTCAAAATGGTTCAAAAAGGGTTAGAATTGGGGAAAAAAGGGTTTGAAACAGCCTAAACCAGTTAAGAAATAGCTAGGAAAAGCTTAAAATAGGCTAGAAACTTCCATGAATAGTTCAGATTTAGCCAAAAATGGAATAAAACCTGCAACTCAATCATGTACCAAGGAAAGAGTCAGGGTATTTTCAGCTCTGTCTTGAACACTGCCAGCCATGGGGCAGCCACAGCTTCTCTGGGCACCCTGTGCCACTGTCCCACCACCCTCACAGGGAACAACTTCTAAGATCTCATCTCAATCTCCCCTCTCTGTCACGTTAAAATCGTTCCCCCTTGGCCCATCCCCACAGGCCCTTGCTCTCCCCACAAGAAATGAGGGCAGATCCCAGGATCATCCCTCGACAGCCGCAGCGCTCTGCTGCCGGCTCAGCCAGCCCAACTCACACACCGAGTCCAAAGCAGCCACTCTGGGGAAGTCTCTTGAGGTGTTCTGGCAACTCCTACAGCACCCCAAGATCGCCATCGCCACCCACCTCCTTCCACGCTCCTCTGTCCACAGGCGGCACCGGCTCCGAGACACCAAGACGGGAACCACCAGAGGAGCTGCTCTTGCCTCCTCCACCGGTAGCTTGTGTTCCGTGGGGCAGCTGTCGTCTCCCGGTGCCTCTGCTGGAGGGTTCTGTGGGGTTCTGTGACCTCACACACCTGAACACGGGGAGTTCCAGAATCAGCCACCCCTGTGGTCTCCATGTCCCCAAGGTCATTGTGATGCAGGAGCTCTGACTGGGTCCATGGGGTGCTCTGGAGGTGCTGCAGGCATTCTCTGGGATTCTCTAGGGGTATCCCCAGGATGCCCTGGGAGTGCACAGAGACACAGGGCCGTGGAGCAAGCTGCTCTAGTGGAAGGTGTCCCTGCCCGTGCCTTTGGGGGTTGGAGCTGGGTGAGCGTGGGCTCTTTAAGGAGGGAGAGCCCTGCAGTAACCGGTGCAGAGGAGAGCCCTCCCCTCCCTCGGGAGGCTGCATCTCCCGGGGCTGCCCTGCGCATCCAGGTCCGTGTTCTTTGACTTTGCAATCCTGTTTTAGTGTTGGCCTCAAACACATTGTGGGTGCGTGCGTGGGTTTTGGGGGGTTCCTGTAGAAACGGCTTCATGTAACCAAAAACGGGGGTGGGGTGGGGTGGGCGGGGAAGGTGCGGGGGGGGGGGTCATTAAGTGCCTGTTGATGAACTGTCTGTGGGGAAGGGGGGGGATGGGCCTCACCTCCCCCCCAGCACCCCAAAACGGGGGGTGGGTGGGGGAGGGTCCCTAATGAACACAACCTCCCATCCCCCACCCGGAGGTGTCAGGGGTGGCACCTCCCCCCCTCTTTATACCCGGGATGGGAGAGGGGAGGATAAAGGGGGGATGGGGGGGGGTCTATCCGAAGCCTTATTGACACCGATGTAAATAGCGCGGGGGGGGTCACCATAAGAATGTATAAAAAGGAAACTTAACCAATAAATAAAGATTTCACAGGAAATCTTTCTTTCGGGGGTCTGCTGTGTGACCCCCCGAAACCCCATAGAGCCCCCCAAAACCCTCTAACACTCCCCACCCCGCCCCCCAAACCTGAATCTTCTTGAGGTGCTGGTACCTGAGCCCCGAGTTAAGGAGGAAACCCGGGGGGGTTGGGGGTTAAAGGAGGGGTTGGGGGGCGTCGGGGAGGATCATGGGAGGGAATTGGGGGGTTTCTGGGGATCCCAATGGGATTTGGAGGGGTCCTAAAGGAATTTGGGCTCTTGTGCATGGATCTGGGAGAAGGGGCTAGGGGGTCACAAGGGGGAATTGGGGGGTGCTGGGGGGTTGTTGGGATCCCAATGGAATTTTGGGGGGGTCCTAACAGGCAAAGGGGTTTGGGGGGGTCCTGAGGGGTTTTGGAGGCTCCCCAATGAGCTTGGGGGTCCCCCCCCACACTTTCGGGTGCAGCGGATACCACAGCAGGTTCCCTTTGATCTTCTTCACATTCCTATAGGAACACCCCCACCCACCCCCCCCCCGCCATGTATTTTAGGGACCGATCCGAGGTTTGGGGTCCCTCCAGATGTTGCAGTTCCTCCCCCCAGATGTTGGGGTGCCCCCCTCACCGCGGGTGCCGCACGTGGCCCATGATGTACTCCCGGATGGGGGCACAGGGCCCCGTGCACAGCCTGGAGGTGGGGGGGAGACAAAGAGAGGGGGTCAGGAGCACCCCAACCCCCCCAGGACCCCAAAAGCCCCCACTGGGGGGTCCCGCGGGCTCCAACCTGCGCAGGTCGGGATCGGAGGGGAGCTCCAGCTCCGCCATGATGGGCGAAATTGGCGGGAACTGGACGGGACCAAACTGGGGCGGGCGCGGGGGGGATGAGGGGAGGGGGCGGGGCCCGGGCCCGATCCTGGCCCCTGCGCGCGCCCCCCGCAGCCCCCTCCCCCCCCCGCGTCACGTGGTCATCACCCAGCACCGCCTCCTGCCCCACCCCCGCGGGCTCTTCGCCCTCCAGGTCACCTCAGGTCACGTGGGGCGGGGCCTCGGCACCCCCCGCACTATAGGGGTGCCCCATAACTTTGAGGGGGGCACAGAGGGGGTGCCCCATAACTTGGGCGGCTCCATAGGGGGGACCCAGACCCCGCCCCATAACCTTGAGGGGCTCCACAGGTGGGGAGCCCCCTACCTTGGGAGAGGGCACAAAGGGGGACCCTCAGCCCCCACCCCATAACTTGGGGGTCCCAATGCCCACCCCCCAACACCCCATAGCGCGGGTCCTGGCCGCCCGCTTGGGGGCGCTGTTGCACCGGGCCCCGGTGCTGGGGGCGCTGCTCCGTGGGAGGGGCACCGGGGCTTCCCCCCCGGCTCTCGCCGCTGCTCCGGGGGCACCGGGGCTCGAACCCGGGAGCTCGGGGCTCGAACCCGGGGTCCCTGGAGCCTCAATGGGAGCCGCAACCGGATGCGCGGCGGGACTGGGGCATCCCCAGCCCCATCTTTGGATCCAGTGCGGAGCAGTGGGAAGTGAGTTGGGAATGGGGGTAACGGGTGGCAGCGGGGGGGTAATGGGGTAACAGGGGCAATGGGGAGCATTGGGGTAATGGGCAATGGGGGTAATGGGGATGATGGGGGGCAAACTGGGTAATGGGGGCCAATAGAGTCAATGGAGACAATGAGGGGCAATGGTGTCTCTCCCCCCCACCCCAGAGCCCCCCCTCCTGGAGCCCAGTTCCGCTCTTCCAGCCCCATGGAATTCCGTGTCCGCGCTCCCCCCTACAACCGGATCCAGACCTAGATCCGTGTCCATGTGTGGAGCATCCGGATCTGGATCCAGATCCCATAGGATCTGCTCCCAAGCACCAGGAGCTGTGATGCCAATGGGATCCCGTGCTCCCAGATGATCCAAGGCTCTGGAATGAGGCAGAGCTGCAGCACGAGCCGGTGCTTCGGGGTTGGCTTGGGCTGTTTTAGGGGTGGTTTTGGGTGTTTTGGTGTGTTTTTTTCCTCTTTTTGGCCTGTTTTGGGTCTGTTTTGGGGCTCTGAGCCTGTGTCCCACAAGAGAAGCAGGACAAGGTGTTTTTCTTGGTGGTTTTAGGCTGGTTTGAGGTTGTTTTGGGGGTGGTTTTGAATAGTTTTTGGTTGTTTTCGTACTTTTTTGAGCCTGTTTTGGGGTTCTGAACTTGTGACCCATAGGGGAAACAGGACAAGGTGGTTTTGGGTTGGTTTTGTCCAGTTTTGGGCCTCTGACCAGTGTCCCATAGGAGAAGCAGGACAAGGTGATTTTGGGGTGGTTTTGGCCCATTTTGGGGGTTGTTTGGGGTGTTTTGGCCTGCTTTTCTCCTGTTTTTGTCCTGTTTTGGGGCTCTGACCCTGTATCCCATTGGAGAAGCAGGACAAGGTCGTTTTGGGGTGGTTTGGGGGTGTTTTGGGGTTTGCTTTGTGTGTTTTGGCCCATTTTTGGCCTGTTTTGGGTCTGTTTTGGGCCTCTTACGCTGTATCCCCTAGAAGAAGCAGGACAAGGTGGTTTGAGGTTGTTTTTGGCCTGTTTTGGGTCTTTTTTGGGGCTTTGACCCTGTATCCCATAGGAGAAGCAGGAGAAGGTGATTTTGGAGTGGTTTTAGGGTGGTTTGGCCTTGTTTTGGGTCTGTTTTGGATCTGTTTTGGGGCTCTGACCCTGTATCGCCTAGAAGAAGCAGGACAAGGTGGTTTTGGGGTGTTTTGGGGTGTTTTTGGCCTGTTTTTGGTCTTTTTGGGGGCTTTGACCCTGTATCCCATAGGAAAAGCAGGAGAAGGTGATTTTGGGCTGGTTTGGCCTTGGTTTTGAATGTTTTTGGGCTGTTTTGGGTCTGTTTGGGGGCTCTGACCCTGTATCCCACAGGAGAAGCAGGACCAGGGTTTTTTGGGGTTGTTTTGGGTTGTTTTGGGTCTGTTTTGTGGCTGATTTTGCTGTTTTTGTCTTGTTTTGGGTCTGTTTTGAGGCTCTGACCCTGTATTTATTTTCAAGAAGGGGAAAATGGATGACCAGGGAATTACAGAGCAGTCAGTCTCACCTCTGAGCCTGGCAACATCTTGGAGCAGATTCTCCTGGAAGGCATGCTAAGGCACATGAAAATCAACAAGGTGCTTGGTGACAGCCAGCATGGCTTCACTGAGGGGAAATCCTGCCTGACCAATGTGGTGGCCTTCTATGATGGGGCTACAGAACTGATGGACAGGGGTAGAGCAGTTGATGGCATCTACCTGGACTTGTGCAAAGCGTTCGACACCGTCCCACACGACATCCTTGTCTCTAAATTGGAGAGACATCAATTTGATGGATGGACCACTGAGTGGATAAAGAACTGGCTGGATGGCCACACACAAAGAGTTGTGGTCAATGGCTCAGTGTCCAGCTGGAGACCGGTAATGAGTGGGGTCCCTCAGGGATCGGTGTTGGGACTGGTCTTCGTCGCTGACATGGACAGTGGGATTGAGTGCGCCCTCAGCAAGATTGCCGATGACACCGAGCTGTGTGGTTGGGTTGATACCCTGGAGGGAAGGAATGCCATCCAGAGGGACCTCGACACGCTTGTGAGGTGGGCTGATGCCAACCTCATGGAGTTTAACCATGCCAAGCTCAAGGTCCTACACCTGGGTCAGAGCAATCCCAGGCACAGCTACAGGTTGGGGCTGTATGATGCAATAATGGGGCTCTATGATGCAATAATGGGGCTCTATGTGGTTATAAAGGGTCTCTAGGATGCAATAATGTGGCTCTATGAGCCAATAATGGGGCTCTAAAACGCAATACTGGGGCTCTACGAGGTAATAATGGGGCTCTATGAGGCAATAATGGGGCTCTACGAGGTAATAATGGGGCTCTATGACTCAATATTAAAGCTCTATGATGCAATAATGGGGCTCTATGAGGCTATAATGGGGCTCTATAATGTTATAATGGGGCTCTATGAAGCTATAAAGGGTCTCTATGATGCAATAATAGGGCTCTATGATGCAATAATGGGGCTCTATGAGGCAATAATGGGGCTCTATGTCGTTATAAAGGGGCTCTATGAGGCAATAATGGGGCTCTATGAGGCAATAATAGGGCTCTATGTCGCAACAATAAGGGTTTATGACGCAATATTGGGGCTCTATGTCGTTATAAAGGGGCTCTAAGAGGCAATAATGGGGCTCTATGAGGTAATAATGGGGCTCTATGCGGCAATACTGGGGCTCTATGAGGTTTTAATGGGGCTCAATCAGGCTATAATGGGGCTCTATGAGGCTATAATGGGGTATATGTGGCAATAATTGGTCTCTATGAGGTTTTAATGGGGCTCTATTAGGCAATAATGGGGCTCTATGAGGCTGTAATGAGGTCTACGAGGCTATAATGGCGTCTATGGGGTTATAATGGGGCTCTATGAGGCTATAACGGGACTCCACGAGGTAATAATGGGGCTCTGTGAGCAATACTGGGGCTCTATGAGGCAATAGTGGGCTCTATGAGGCAATAATGGGGCTCTATGAGGCTATAATGGGGCTCTATGAGGTTATAATGGGGCTCTGTTAGGCTATAATAGGGTTTATGAGGCAATAATGGGACTCTATGATGCAATAATGGGGTCTATGAAGCAATAATAGGCTCTATGGGGAAAAATTTGGCTCTATGAGGTTATAATGGGGCTCTAGGAAGCAATCATGGGGCTCTATGATGCACTAATGGGGGTTCTATGATGCAATAATGGGGCTCTATGAAGCAATAATGCCGCTCCATGAGGCTATAATGGGGTCTATGACGCAATAATGGGGCTCTATGAGGCAATAATGGGGCTCTATGAGGCAATAATGGGGCTCTATGAGGCAATAATGGGGTTCTATGTCCTTATAAAGGGGCTCTATGATGCAATAATGGGGCTCTATGTCGCAACAATGGGGCTCTATGAGGCAATAATGCGGCCCTATGAGGCTATAATGAGGTCTTTGAGGCTATAATGTTCCTCTATGGGGTTATAATGGGGCTCTGTTAGGCTATAATAGGGTTTATGAGGCAATAATGGGGCTCTATGACGCAATAATGGGGTCTATGAGGGAATAATGGGCTCTATGGGGAAATAATTTGGCTCTATGAGATTATAATGGGACTCTATGAAGCAATAATGGGGCTCTATGATGCAATAGTGGGGGTTCTATGACGCAATAATGGAGCTCTATGAGGCAATAATGGGGCTCTATGAGGTTATAATGGGGCTCTATGTCGAAAGAATGGGTCTCTAGGAGGCTATAATGAGGTCAATGAGGCAATAATGAGACTCTGTGGTTATAAAGGGTCTCTATGATGCAATAATGGGGCTCTATGAGGCTATAATGGGGCTCTATGTCAAAAGAATGGGGCTCTAGGAGGCTATAATGAGGTCAATGAGGCAATAATGAGACTCTATGTGGTTATAAATGGTCTCTATGATGCAATAATGGGGCTCTATGAGCCAATAATGGGGCTCTAAAATGCAATACTGGGTCTCTACGAGGTTATAATGGGACTCTATTAGGCAATAATGGGGCTCTATTAAGAAAATAATCGGGCTCTATGAGGCAATAATGGGGCTGGGGCTCTATGAGGCCATAATGGGGCTCTATGAGGGTATAATGGGGTCTATGAGGCTATAATAGGATTTATGAGGCAATAATGGGGCTCTGTGATGCAATAATGGAACACTAGGAAGCAATAATGGGGCTCTATAATGCAATAATTGGGCTCTACGAGGTAATAATGGGGCTCTATGAGGCAATAACGGGGCTCTATGACGCAATACTGGGGCTCAATGATTGCTATAATGAGGTCTATGAGGCTATAATGGGGCTCTATGGGGTTATAATTGGCCTCTATGAGGCAGTAATAGGTCTCTATGAGGGAATAATGTGGCTCTATATAGCAACAATGTGACTCTATGAGGCTATAATGGGGTCTATGAGGCTACTCTGGGGCTCTATGGAGCAATAATGGGACTCTACGAGTAAATAATGGGGCTCTATGTTGCAATCATGGTGCTCTATGAGGTAAAAACTGGGCTCTAGGATGCAATAATGGGGCTCTAGGATGCAATAATGGGGCTCTATGAGGCAATAATGGGGCTCTGATGCAATAATGAGGCTCTATGAGGTTATAATGGGCCTCTAGGATGCAATAATGGGGCTCTATGAGGCAATAATGCGGCTCTATGAGGCTATAATGATGTCCTTGAGGCTATAATGGGCCTCTATGAGGTTATAATGGGGATGAGTTAGGCTATAATAGGGTTTATGATGCAATAATGGGGCTCTATGATGCAATAATGGGGCTCTATGTGGTTATAAAGGGTCTCTAGGATGCAATAATGTGGCTCTATGAGCCAATAATGGGGCTCTAAAACGCAATACTGGGGCTCTACGAGGTAATAATGGGGCTCTATGAGGCAATAATGGGGCTCTGCGAGGTAATAATGGGGCTCTATGAGTCAATACTGAAGCTCTATGATGCAATAATGGGGCTCTATGAGGCAATAATGGGGCTCTATGAGGCAATAATGGAGCTCTATGAGGCTATAATGGGGCTCTATGATGTTATAATGGGGCTCTATGAACCTATAATGGGGTCTATGACGCAATAATGGAGCTCTGTGATGCAATAATGGAGCTCTATGAGGCAATAATGGGGCTCTGTGTGGTTATAAAGGGTCTCTATGATGCAAAAATGGGGCTCTATGATGCAATAATGGGGCTCTATGTCGTTATAAAGGGGCTCCATGAGGCAATAATGGGGCTCTATGAGGCAATAATGGGCCTCTATAATGCAATATTAGGGCTCTATGAGGCAATAATGCAGCTCTATGAAACTATAATGATGTCCTTGAGGCTATAATGGGCCTCTATGAGGTAATAATGGGGCTCTCCGAGGCAATAATGGGGCTCTAAAACGCAATGCTGGGGCTCTACGAGGTAATAATGGGGCTCTATGAGTCAATACTGAAGCTCTATGATGCAATAATGGGGCTCTATGAAGCAATAATGGGGCCCTATGAGGCTATAATGGGGCTCTATGATGTTATAATGGGGCTCTATGAAGCTATAATGGGGTCTATGACGCAATAATGGAGCTCTGTGATGCAATAATGGAGCTCTATGAGGCAATAATGGGGCTCTATGTGGTTATAAAGGGTCTCTATGATGCAATAATGGGGCCCTATGAGTCTATAATGGGTCTCTATGATGTTATAATGGGGCTCTATGAAGCTATAATGGGGTCTATGACGCAATAATGGAGCTCTGTGATGCAATAATGGAGCTCTATGAGGCAATAATGGGGCTCTATGTGGTTATAAAGGGTCTCTATGATGCAATAATGGGGCTCTATGAGGCAATAATGGGGCTCTATGTCGTTATAAAAGGGCTCCAGGACGCAATAATGAGGCTCTATGAGGCAATAATGGGGCTCTATGAGGCAATAATAGGGCTCTATGTCGCAACAATAAGGGTTTATGAGGCAATATTGGGGCTCTATGTCGTTATAAAGGGGCTCTATGAGGCAATAATGGGGCTCTATGATGCAACAATGGGGCTCTATGAGGTTTTAATGGGGCTCTATGACTCAATAATGGGGCTCTATGAGGCTATAATGGGGTATATGAGGCAATAATGGGGCTCTATGAGGTTTTAATGGGGCTCTATTAGGCAATAATGCGGCTCTATGAGGCTGTAATGAGGTCTACGAGGCTATAATGGCGTCTATGGGGTTATAATGGGGCTCTATGAGGCTATAACGGGGCTCTACGAGGTAATAATGGGGCTCTGTGAGCAATACTGGGGCTCTATGAGGCAATAGTGGGCTCTATGAGGCAATAATGGGGCTCTATGAGGCTATAATGGGGCTCTATGAGGTTATAATGGGGCTTTGTTTGGCAATAATAGGGTTTATGAGGCAATAATCGGGCTCTATGACGCAATAATCGGGCTCTAACAGGCAATAATAGGCTCTATGGGGCAATAATTTGGCTCTATGAGGTTATAATGGGGCTCTAGGAAGCAATCATGGGGCTCTATGATGCACTAATGGGGGTTCTATGAGGCAATAATGGGGCTCTATGAGGCAATAATGGGGCTCTATGTCGTAACAATGGAGCTCTATGTCACAATAATGGGGCTCTATGAAGTAATAATGCCGCTCCATGAGGCTCTAATGGGGTCTATGACGCAATAATTGAGCTCTATGTTGCAATAATGGAGCTCCATGAGGCAATAATGGGGCTCTATGAGGCAATAATGGGGTTCTATATTGTTATAAAGGGGCTCTACGACGCAATAAGCGGGCTCTATGAGGCAATACTGGGGCTCTATGTGGTTATACTGGGGCTCTATGAGGCAATAATGTGGCCCTATGAAGCTATAATGACGGGTTTGAGTCTATAATGGGCCTCTATGGGGTTATAATGGGGCTCTGTTAGGCTATAATAGGGTTTATGAGGCAATAATGGGGCTCTATGACGCAATAATGGGGTCTATGAGGGAATAATGGGCTCTATGGGGAAATAATTTGGCTCTATGAGATTATAATGGGACTCTATGAAGGAATCATGGGGCTCTAAGATGCACTAATGGGGGTTCTATGACGCAATAATGGAGCTCTATTAGGCAATAATGGGGCTCAATGTCGAAACAATGGGGCTCTAGGAGTCTATAATGAGGTCAATGAGGCAATATTGGGGCTCTATGTGGTTATAAAGGGTCTCTATGATGCAATAATGGGGCTCTATGAGCCAATAATGGGGCTCTAAAATGCAATACTGGGTCTCTACGAGGTAATAATGGGGCTCTATTAGGCAATAATGGGGCTCTATGAAGAAAATAATCCTGCTCTATGAGGCAATAATGGGGCTGCGGCTCTATGAGGCCATAATGGGGCTCTATGAGGCTATAATAGGATTTATGAGGCAATAATGGGGCTCTATGAGCCAATAATGGGGCTCTAAAATGCAATACTGGGTCTCTACGAGGTAATAATGGGGCTCTATTAGGCAATAATGGGGCTCTATGAAGAAAATAATCGGGCTCTATGAGGCAATAATGGGGCTGGGGCTCTATGAGGCCATAATGGGGCTCTATGAGGCTATAATGGGGTCTATGAGGCTATAATAGGATTTATGAGGCAATAATGGGGCTCTGTGATGCAATAATGGAACACTAGGAAGCAATAATGGGGCTCTATAACGCAATAATGGGGCTCTACGAGGTAATAATGGGGCTCTATGAGGCAATAACGGGGCTCTATGACGCAATACTAGGGCTCAATGATGGCTATAATGAGGTCTATGAGGCTATAATGGGGCTCTATGGGGTTATAATTGGCCTCTATGAGGCAGTAATAGGTCTCTATGAGGGAATAATGGGGCTCTATATGGCAACAATGGGACTCTATGAGGCTATAATGGGGTCTATGAGGCTATTCTGGGGCTCTATGGAACAATAATGGGACTCTATGAGGCAATAATTGGGCTCTATGAGGCTTTAATGGGGCTCTATGATGTTATAATGGGGCTCTATGGAGCTATAATGGGGTCTATGACGCAATAATGGAGCTCTGTGATGCAATAATGGGGCTCTATGAGGCAATAATGGGGATCTATGTGGTTATAAAGGGTGTCTATGATGCAATAATGGGGCTCTATGAGCCAATAATGGGGCTCTTAAACGCAATACTGGGGCTCTACGAGGTTATAATGAGGCTCTATGAGGCAATAATGGGGCTCTATGAGGCAATAACGGGGCTCTATGACGCAATACTGGGGCTCAATGATGGTTATAATGAGGTCTATGAGGCTATAATGGGGCTCTATGGGGTTATAATTGGCCTCTATGAGGCAGTAATAGGGCTCTATGAGGGAATAATGGGGCTCTATATGGCAACAATGGGACTCTATGAGGCTATAATGGGGTCTATGAGGCTATTCTGGGGCTCTATGGAACAATAATGGGGCTCTATGAGGCAATAATGGGGCTCTATGAGGCTTTAATGGGGCTCTATGATGTTATAATAGAGCTCTATGAGGCAATAATGGGGCTCTATGTCGTTATAAACGGGCTCCATGACACAATAATGCGGCTCTATGAGGCTATAATGATGTCCTTGAGGTAATAATGGGCCTTTATGAGGTTATAATGGGGATGTGTTAGGCTATAATAGGGTGTATGATGCAATAATGGGGCTCTATGATGCAATAATGGGGCTCTATGATGCAATAATGGGGCTCTATGTGGTTATAAAGGGTCTCTATGATGCAATAATGGGGCTCAATGTGCCAATAATGGGGCTCTAAAACGCAGTACTGGGGCTCTACGAGGTAATAATGGGGCTCTATGAGGCAGTAATGGGGCTCTATGTCGTTATAAAGGGGCTCCATGACGCAATAATGGGGCTCTATGGGGCAATAATGGGGCTCTATGACGCAATAATAGGGCTCTATGTCGCAACAGTAAGGGTTTATGAGGCAATATTGGGGCTCTATGTCGTTATAAAGGGGCTCTATGAGGCAATAATGGGGCTCTATGAGGCAATACTGGGGCTCTATGATGCAATAATGGCGCTCTATGAGGTTTTAATGGGGCTCAATGAGGCTGTAATAAGGTCTACGAGGCTATAATGGCGTCTATGGGGTTATAATGGGGCTCTATGGGGTTATAGTTGGGCTCTATGAGGCAGTAATAGGGCTCTATGAGGGAATAATGGGCTCTATGAGGTAATAATGGGGCTCTATGAGGCAATAATGGGGCTCTGTGAGTCAGTACTGGGGCTCTATGATGCAATAATGGTGCTCTATGAGGCAATAATGGGGTTCTATGAGGCAATAATGCGGCTCTATGAGACTATAATGATGTCCTTGAGGCTATAATGATCCTTTATGAGGCTATAATGGGGCTCTATGAGGTTATAATGGGGCTCTGTTAGGCTATAATAGGGTTTATGATGCAATAATGGGTCTCTATGATGCAATAATGGGGTTCTATGTGTTTATAAAGGGTCTCTATGATGCAATAATGTGGCTCTATGAGGCAATAATGGGGCTCTAAAACGCAATACTGGGGCTCTATGAGGCAATAATGGGGCTCTATGAGGCAATAATGGGGCTCTACGAGGTAATAATGGGGCTCTATGTGTCAATACTGAAGCTCTATGATGCAATAATGGGGCTCTATGAGGCAATAATGGGGCTCTATGAGGCTATAATGGGGCTCTATGATGTTATAATGGGGCTCTATGAAGCTATAATGGGGTCTATGATGCAATAATGGAGCTCTGTGATGCAATAATGGAGCTCTGTGAGGCAATAATGGGGCTCTATGTGGTTATAAAGGGTCTCCATGACGCAATAATGGGGCTCTATGAGGCAATAATGGGGCTCTATGTGGTTATGAAGGGTCTCTATGATGCAATAATGGGGCTCTATGAGCAATAATGGGGCTCTAAAACGCAATACTGGGGCTCTACGAGGTTATAATGGGGCTCTATGAGGCAGTTATGGGGCTCTATGTCGTTATAAAGGGGCTCCATGACGCAATAATGGGGCTCTATGAGGCAATAATAGGGCTCTATGTCGCAAAAATAAGGGTTTATGAGGCAATATTGGGGCTCTATGTCATTATAAAGGGTCTCTATGAGGCAATAATGGGCCTCTATGAGGCAATACTGGGGCTCTATGATGCAATAATGGGGCTCTACGAGGTTTTAATGGGGCTCAATGAGGCTGTAATGAGGTCTACGAGGCTATAATGGCGTCTATGGGGTTATAATGGGGCTCTATGGGGTTATAATTGGCCTCTATGAGGCAGTAATAGGGCTCTATGAAGGAATAATGGGGCTCTATGAGGTAATAATGGGGCTCTATGAGGCAATAATGCGGCTCTATGAGGCTATAATGATGTCCTTGAGGCTATAATGATCCTTTATGAGGTTATAATGGGGATGTGTTAGGCTATAATAGGGTTTATGATGCAATAATGGCGCTCTAGGAGGCTATAATGAGGTCAATGAGGCAATAATGGGGCTCTATGTGGTTATAAAGGGTCTCTAGGATGCAATAATGGGGCTCTATGAGCCAATACTGGGGCTCTACGAGGTAATAATGGGGCTCTATGATTCAATACTGAAGCTCTATGATGCAATAATGGGGCTCTATGAGGCAATAATGGGGCTCTATGAGTCTATAATGGGGCTCTATGAGGCTATAATGGGGCTCTATGAGGCAATAATGGGGTCTATGACGCAATAATGGAGCTCTGTGATGCAATAATGGGGCTCTATGAGGTTTTAATGGGGCTCTATGAGGCTATAACGGGGCTCTATGAGGCCGTAATGAGGTCTACGAGGCTATAATGGCGTCTATGGGGTTATAATGGGGCTCTATGAGGCTATAACGGGGCTCTACGAGGTAATAATGGGGCTCTGTGAGCAATACTGGGGCTCTATGAGGCAATAGTGGGCTCTATGAGGCAATAATGGGGCTCTATGAGGCTATAATGGGGCTCTATGAAGTCATAATGGGGCTCTGTTAGGCTATAATAGGGATATGAGACAATAATCGAGCTCTATGACGCAATAATCGGGCTCTATGAGGCAATAATAGGCTCTATGGCGAAATAATTTAGCTCTATGAGTTTATAATGGGGCTCTAGGAAGCAATCATGGGGGTCTATGATGCACTAATGTTGCTCTATGATTCATTAATGTGGCTCTATGAAGCAATAATGTGGCTCCATGAGGCTATAATGGGGTCTATGATGCAATAATGGAGCTCTATGAGGCAATAATGGGGCACTATGAAGCAATAATGCCGCTCCATGATGCTATAATTGGGTCTATGACGCAATAATTGAGCTCTATGTTGCAATAATGGAGCTCCATGAGGCAATAATGGGGTTCTATGTCGTTATAAAGGGGCTCTATGACGCAATAATGGGGCTCGATGTCGCAGCAATGGGGCTCTATGAGGCAATAATGCGGCTCTATGAGGCTATAATGAGGTCTTTGAGGCTATAATGGGCCTCTATGGGGTTATAATGGGGCTCTGTTAGACTATAATAGGGTTTATGAGGCAATAATGGGGCTCTATGACGCAATAATGGGGTCTATGAGGCAATAATGGGCTCTATGGGGACATAATTTGGCTCTATGAAATTATAATGGGACACTAAGAAGCAATCATGGGGCTCTATGATGCACTAATGGGGGTTCTATGACGCAATAATGGAGCTCTATGAGGCAATAATGGGGCTCTATGAGGCTATAATGGGGCTCTATGTCGAAAGAATGGGGCTCTAGGAGGCTATAATGAGGTCAATGAGGCAATAATGGGGCTCTATGTGGTTATAAAGGGTCTCTATGATGCAATAATGGGGCTCTATGAGCCAATAATGGGGCTCTAAAATGCAATACTGGGTCTCTACGAGGTAATAATGGGGCTCTATAAGGCAATAATGGGGCTGGGGCTCTATGAGGCCATAATGGGGCTCTATGAGGCTATAATGGGGTCTATGAGGCTATAATAGGATTTATGAGGCAATAATGGGGCTCTGTGATGCAATAATGGAACACTAGGAAGCAATAATGGGGCTATATGGGGCTGTAATGAGGTCTACGAGGCTATAATGGGGCTCTATGGGGTTATAATTGGCCTCTATGAGGCAGTAATAGGGCTCTGTTAGGCAATAATGGGGCTCTATGAAGCTATAATGGGGCTCTATGGGGTTACAATGGGGCTCTGTTAGGCTATAATAGGGTTTCTGAGGCAATTATCGGGCTCTATGACGCACTAATTGGTTCTATGGGGAAATTAAGCTCTATGAGTTTATAATGGGGCTGTAGGAAGCAATCATGGGGGTCTATGATGCACTAATGGGGCACTATGCCGCATTAATGGGGCTCTATGAGGCTATAATGAAGTCTATGAGGCAATAATGGCGCTCTATGTGGTTATAAAGGGTCTCTATGATGCAATAATGTGGCTCTATGATGCAATAATGGGGCTCTATGAAGCAATAATGCGGCTCCATGGGGCTATAATGGGGTCTATGATGCAATAATGGATCTCTATGTCGCAATAATTGAGCTCTATGAGGCAATAATGGGGCTCTATGAATCAATAATGCCACTCCATGAGGCTTTAATGGGGTCTATGACGCAATAATTGAGCTCTATGTTGCAATAATGGAGCTCCATGAGGCAATAATGGGGCTCTATGAGGCAATAATGGGGTTCTATGTCGTTATAAAGGGGCTCTATGATGCAATAATGGGGATCTATGAGGCAATTCTGGGGCTCTATGTGGTTATAAAGGGGCTCTATGTCGCAACAATGGGGCTCTATGAGGCAATAATGCGGCTCTATGAGGCTATAATGAGGTCTTTGAGGCTATAATGGGCCTCTATGGGGTTATAATGGGGCTCTGTTAGGCTATAATAGGGTGTATGAGGCAATAATGGGGCTCTATGACGCAGTAATGGGGTCTATGAGGCAATAATGGGCTCTATGGGGAAATAATTTGGCTGTAAGAGATTATAATGGGACTCTATGAAGCAATCATGGGGCTCTATGATGCACTAATGGGGGTTCTATGACGCAATAATGGAGCTCTATGAGGCAATAATGAGGTCAATGAGGCAATAATGGGGCTCTATGTGGTTATAAAGGGTCTCTATGATGCAATAATGGGGCTCTATGAGCCAATAATGGGGCTCTAAAATGCAATACTGGGTCTCTACGAGGTAATAAATGGGCTCTATTAGGCAATAATGGGGCTCTATGAGGAAATAATCGGGCTCTAGGGGGCAATAATGGGGCTGGGGCTCTATGAGGTCATAATGGGGCTCTATGAGGCTATAATGGGGTCTATGAGGCTATAATGGGATTTATGAGGCAATAATGGGGCTCTGTGATGCAATAATGGAACACTAGGAAGCAATAATGGGGCTCTATAACGCAATAATGGGGCTCTACGAGGTAATAATGGGGCTCTATGAGGCAATAACGTGGCTCTATGACGCAATACTGGGGCTCAATGATGGCTATAATGAGGTCTATGAGGCTATAATGGGGCTCTATGGGGTTATAATTGGCCTCTATGAGGCAGTAATAGGGCTCTATGAGGGAATAATGGGGCTCTATATGGCAACAATGGGACTCTATGAGGCTATAATGGGGTCTATGAGGCTATTCTGGGGCTCTATGGAACAATAATGGGACTCTATGAGGCAATAATGGGGCTCTATGTTGCAATCATGGTGCTCTATGAGGTAAGAATTGGGCTCTAGGATGCCATAATGGGGCTCTATGAGGCAATAATGGGCTCTATGATAAAATAATTTGGCTCTAAGAGGTTATAATGGGGCTCTATGAGGTTATAATGGGGCTCTATGAAGCAATCATGGGGCTCTATAACGCACTAATGGGGGTTCTATGATGCAATAATGGAGCTCTATGAGGCAATAATGGGGCTCTATGAGGCAATAATGGGGCTCTATGTGGTTATAAAGGTTCTCTATGATGCAATAATGTGGCTCTATAAGCCAATAATGGCGCTCTAAAACGCAATACTGGGACTCTACGAGGTGATAATTTGGCTCTATGAGGCAACAATGGGGCTCTATGAGGAAATAATCGGCCTCTATGATGCAATACTGGGGCTCTGTGAATCAGAACTGGGGCTCTATAATGCAATAATGGGGCTCTGTGAGGTAATAATGAGGCGCTATGATGCAATAATGGGGCTCTATGATGCAATAATGGGGCTCTATGATGTAATAATGGGGCTCTATGAGGCAATAATGGGGCTCTACGAGGCTATAATGGGGCACAATGAGGCAATAATGGGGCTCTATGTCGCAAAATCAGGCTCTATGAGGCAATAATGCGGCTCTATGAGGCTATAATGAGGTCTTTGAGGCTATAATGGGCCTCTATGGGGTTATAATGGGGCTCTGTTAGGCTATAATAGGGTTATGAGGCAATAATGGGGCTCTATGACACAATAATCGGGCTCTATGAGGCAATAATGGGCTCTATGGGGAAATAATTTGGCTCTATGAGGTTACAGTGGGACTCTATGAAGCAATCATGGGGCTCTAGGATGCACTAATGGGGGTTCTATGACGCAATAATGGAGCTCTATGAGGCAATAATTGGGCTCTATGTTGCAAAAATGGGGCTCTAGGAGGCTATAATGAGGTCTATGAGGCAATAATGGGGCTCTATGTGGTTATAAAGTTTCTCTATGATGCAATACTGGGTGTCTACGAGGCAATAATAGGCCTCTATGAGGCAATAATGGGGCTCTACGAGGTAATAATGGGGCTCTATGAGTCAATACTGAAGCTCTATGATGCAATAATGGGGCTCTATGAGGCAATAATGGGGCTCTATGATGTTATATTGGGGCTCTATGAAGCTATAATGGGGACTATGACGCAATAATGGGGCTCTATGAGGCAATAATGGGGCTCTATGTCGCAACAATGGGGCTCTATGAGGCAATAAAGGGGCTCTATTAGGCAATAATGGGGCTCTATGCGGTAATAATCAGGCTCTAGGAGGCAATACTGGGGTTCTATGAGGCTATAATGTGGTATATGAGGCAATAATGGGGCTCTATGAGGCAATAATGCGGCTCTATTAGGGAATAATGGGGCTCTATGAGGCTATAATGAGGTCTACGAGGCTATAATGGCGTCTATGGGGTTATAATGGGGCTCTATGAGGCTATAACGGGTCTCTACGAGGTAATAATGGGCCTCTGTGAGCAATACTGGGGCTCCATGATGCAATAATGGGGCTCTATGAGGCTATAAGGGGCTCTATGAAGTTATTATGGGGCTCATTTAGGCTATATTAGGGTTTATGAGGCAATAATGGGGCTCTATGACGCAATAATGGGGCTCTATGAGGCAATAATGGGGCTCTACGAGGTAATAATGGGGCTCTATGATGCAATAATGTGGCTCTATGACGCAATAATGGGGCTCTATGATGCAATAATGGGGCTCTATGAGTCAGTACTGGGGCTCTATGATGCAATAATGGGGCTCTATGAGGCTATAATGGCGCTCTATGAGGCTATAATTGGGCTCTATGTGGTTATATAGGGTCTCTATGATGCAATAATGGGGCCCTATGAGCCAATAATGGGGCTCTATGATGCAATAATGGGGCTCTATGAGTCAGTACTGGGGCTCTATGATGCAATAATGGGGCTCTATGAGGCTATAATGGGGCTCTATGAGGCTATAATTGGGCTCTATGTGGTTATATAGGGTCTCTATGATGCAATAATGGGGCCCTATGAGCCAATAATGGGGCTCTAAAACGCAATACTGGGGCTCTACGAGGTAATAATGGGGCTCTATTAGGCAGTAATGGGTCTCTGCTAGGAAATAATCGGGCTCTATAAGTCAATACTGGGGCTCTGTGAGTCAGTACTGGGGCTCTATAATGCAATAATGGGGCTCTATGAAATAATAATGGGGCGCTATGATGCAATAATGGGGCTCTATGAGGCAATAATGGGGCTCTATGATGCTATAATGGGGCTCTATGATTCTATAATAGGATTTATGAGGCAATAATGGGGCTCTGTGATGCAATAATGGAACACTAGGAAGCAATAATGGGCCTCTATAACGCAATAATGGGGCTCTACGAGGTAATAATGAGGTCTGTGAGGCTATAATGGGGCTCTATTGGGTTGTAATTGGCCTCTATGAGACAGTAATAGGGCTATATGAGGCAGTAAGAGGGCTCTATGAGGGAATAATGGGGCTCTATATAGCAACAATGGGACTCTATGAGGCTATAATGGGGTCTATGAGGCTATTCTGGGGCTCTATGGAGCAACAATGGGACTCTACGAGTAAATAATGGGGCTCTATGTTGCAATCATGGTGCTCTATGAGGTAAGAATTGGGCTCTATGATGCAACAATGGGGCTCTATGATGCAATAATGGGGCTGTATGAGGCAATAATAGGGCTCTGATGCAATAATGAGGCACTATGAGGTTATAATAGGGCTCTGATGCAATAATGAGGCTCTATGAGGTTATAATGGGCCTCTATGATTCAATAATGGGGCTCTATGAGGCAATAATGCGGCTCTCTGAGGCTATAATGATGTCTTTGAGGCTATAATGGGCCTCTATGAAGTTATAATGGGGATGTGTTAGGCTATAATAGGGTTTCTGAGGCAATAATGGGGCTCTATGACGCAATAATGGGGCTCTATGATGCAATAATGGGGCTCTATGAAGCAATAATGGGGCTCTATGAGGCAATACTGGGGCTCTATGTGGTTATAAAGGGGCTCTATGAGGCAATAATGGGGCTCTATGAGCCAATAATAGGGCTCTATGACGTTTTAATGGGGCTCTATGACGTTTTAATGGGGCTCTATGACGCAATAATGGGGCTCTATAAGGCTATAACGGGGCTCTATGAGGTAATAATTGGGCTCTATGAGGCAATAATGGGGCTCTATGAGGCTATAATGGGGCTCTATGAGGCTATAATGGGGTCTATGAGGCAATTATGGGGGTTCTATGACGCAATAATGGAGCTCTATAAGGCAATAATGGGGCTCTATGAGGCAATAAAGGGGTCTATGGGGCAATAATGGGGCTCTGTGAGGCAAGAATGAGGCTCTAGAAGGCTATAATAGGGTCTGTGAGGCTATAATAGGATTTATGAGGCAATAATGGGGCTCTGTGATGCAATAATGGAACACTAGGAAGCAATAATGGGGCTCTATAACGCAATAATGGGGCTCTACGAGGTAAAAATGGGGCTCTATGAGGCAATAACTGGGGTCTATGACACAATACTGTGGCTCAATGATGGCTATAGTGAGGTCTATGAGGCTACAATGGGCCCCTATGGGGTTATAATGGGGATCTGTTAGGTCATAGTAGGGTTTATGAGGCAATAATGGGGCTCTATGATGCTATAATGGGTCTCATATGAGGCAACAATGGGACTCTATGAGGCAACAATGGGGCTCTATGAGGCAACAATGGGGCTCTATGAGGCTATAATGGGGTCTATGAGTCCACAATGGGTCTCTCTGTTGTTATAATGGGGGTCTATGATGCAATAATGGGGCTCTATGAGGCAATAATGGGGCGCTATGAGGCAATAATGGCGTTCTATAAGGCTATAATGGGGCTCTGTGAGGCAATAACGGGGGACTATGACACAATAATGGGGCTCTACAAGGTAATAATGGGGCTCTATGAGGCAATAATGGGGCTCTATGAGGCAATAATGGGGCTCTATGAGGCTATAATGGGCTCTATGAGGCTATAATGGGGCACTATGTGGTTATAAAGGGGCTCTATGAGGCAATAATGGGGGGCTATGAGACAATAATGGGGCTCTATGAGGCAATAATGGGGCTCTATTATGTAATAATGGGGCTCTATGAGGCAATAATGGGGCTCTAAGTGGTTATAAAGTGGCTCTATGACACAATAATGGGGATCTATGATGCAATGATTGGCCTCTATGAGGCAATAATGGGGCTATGTGATGCAATAATGCGGCTCTATGAGTTTATAATGGGGCTCTATGATGCAATAATGGGGCTCTATGAAGCAATAATGGGCGTTCTATGACACAATAATGGAGCTCTATGATGCAATAATGGGGCTCTTTGAGGCAATAATGGGGTCTGTGAGGCAATAATTGGGCTCTATAAGGTAATAATGTGCCTCTCTGAATTAATAATGGAGCGCTATGAGGCTATAATGGGGTCTATGAGGCAATAATGGGGCGCTATGAGGCTATAATGGGGCTCTATGAGGCTATAATGGGGCTCTATGTCGCAACAATGGGGGTCTATGAGGCAATATTGGGGCTCTATGTCGTTATAAAGGGGCTCTATGAGGCAATAATGGGGCTCTATGAGCCAACAATGGGGGTCTATGAGGCAATAATGGGGCTCTATTAGGCAATAATGGGGCTCTATGAGGTAATAATGGGGCTCTATGAGGCAATACTGGGGCTCTATGTGGTTATAAAGGGGCTCTATGAGGCATTAATGGGGCTCTATGAGGCATTAATGGGGCTCTATGAGGCTATAATGGGGTCTATGAGGCAATAATGGGGCTCTATGAGGCAATAATGGGGCTCTATAGGGCAATAATTGGGCTCCATAAGGTAAAAATGGCTATGAGGCAATAATGGGGCTCTATGAGGCTATAATGGGGTGTATGAGGCAGTAATGGGGTGTATGAGGCAGTAATGGGGCTCTATGTGGTTATAATTGGGGTCTGGGGGGCAATAATGGGGCTCTATGAGGCATTAATGGGGCTCTATGAGGCTACAGTGGGGTGTATGAGGCAGTAATGGCGCTCTATGTGGTTATAATTGGGCTCTGGGGGGCAATAATGGGGCTCCATGAGGCAATAGTCATAGAATCATAGAATCATTATCGTTGGAAAGGCCCTTAAGATAATCCAGTTCCAACCCCCCTTCCATGGGCAGGGACACCTCACACTAAACCATCTCACCCAAGTCTTCGTCCAACCTGGCCTTGAACGCTGCCAGGGATGGAGCATTCTCAACCTCCCTGGGCAACCCATTCCAGTGCCTCACCACCCTCACAGGAAAGAATTTCCTCCTTAGATCCAATCTAAACTTCCCCTGTTTCAGTTTTAACCCGTTACCCCTTGTCCTGTCACTACAGTCCCTAATGAAGAGTCCCTCCCCAGCATCCCTATAGGCCCCCTTCAGATACTGGAAGGCTGCTATGAGGTCTCCACGCAGCCTTCTCTTCTCTGCTTCTGCAGAAAACCCAGAGAACTAGATGGTACTGGTATGGGTAATCAAAGCTAGGAAGTAAGATCCCGAAACATCAGCATTACAGTGCAGATTCCCTGCTAACAGTTTCCCAAATGAACTTACCCAAGTGCCCAGTGCCAGCAGAGAGCATGCCGGGTCCTGCGGCTCACGGTACCCGGCCTGTTCGGTGTGCATGGTCACGCACAGCACAGTCAGGATGCTCCTCTTCACACACAGCTCTGCAAACGCACCGCAGTCCTGACCTCCAGCACTGCTTATTGTGGTTTGGAATGTTTCTGAACAGCTACTGCCAGAATTGTCAAAATGAATGAAATTAAAAACTGACCTACAGTGAAAACCACGCTCGTTTTTTTATTTATGACTCAAAATAAGAATATACCTTCCTACTTTTAAAGTCTGTCAAATAAGGAAAGTTTAAAATTATGTAGATAATTCACAATCAGTGATGAATTTTAAAGTCAGCCACGTGTCTCCGGTTCGTGTCAATACGTCTGAGGAAATTCTCTCGGTCCTCTTTGGTATTTGAAGAGTTGGAAGCACGTTGTAACAAACAAACAAGGACACATGCAGAGATATCAATGGGTGGTATTGCCACAAGGCATGAAAAATTCACCAACAATATGTCAAGGTTATGTTGATGTAGCTGCGTCCATTTCGGGAAAGACACCCCCAATTATTTGTGTATCGTTATATGGATGATATACTGGTGACTGGGAAAGTAACCTAGAAGCTGTTAAACAAGAATTGTGTTCAGTGTTGCAACAACATAAATTGCAAATTGCCCCTGAAAAGGTTCAGGATACCACACCGTGGAAATATTTGGGTTGGAAAATCTTAGATCATACCATTGAACCTCAGAAAATTAGCCATCAAGGTCAATATCCATACATTTAATGATGTGCAAGTCTTGTTAGGGAATATCAATTGGATTCGAGCATTATTGGGAATTGACAACAAAAGTTTAGAACCATTGTTTGAATTGTTGAAGGGTGACACAGACTTCAATGCACCCAGACAATTAACACCAGCAGCAAAACAAGCAGTAGTGATGGCAGAAGCCGCATTGAGAGACAGGCACGTCGTGTGATGAATGGAGTTCCTACTGAATTTTTGATTGTCAGTAATGATTTCCAGCCAGTAGGATTAACCAAGCAATGGGTTGAATCTGATAAGGAGAAACTGAAAATTCTTCAGTGCCAATTTTTGTCACATCAACCATCAAAAAACATCGTGACCAGAGCTGAAACATTTGCTAAGTAAGTTAAATATGAAATGAAGGGATCGTATCATAGACCTATCTGGTAAAGAACGCCAAACCATAATTGTTCCTATGACAGAACAGTATTTGCAATGGTGTATGCAGAATAGTGTAGCACTGCAGATAGCTCTAGCAGGATTTGATGGAGCAATCAAGGTCCGTCATCCTAGCCATCGAATATTGACTTTTATTCAGCAGGAATGTATAGAGGAAAAACCCAAGTACAATCTCAAAGCTGTGAATGGTATCAGAGTCTTTACAGATGGGAGTGGAAAATCAGGCAAAGCAGCTACTACATGGCAGGAACAGGGCCAGTGGAAATCATATATAGTTTTTTCTGAGGGATCACCCCAGATTGTAGAACTGAAGGCAGTGAGTGAGGTGTTTAAACGATGGAACACATGTCCAATCAATATGCGTATGTAGTAGGAGTTGCGCAACCATTAGAAAAAGCTTATTTGAAACAGGCTGCAGTTGAAACCTTGTTTAGCAATATGAAACAGTTATGGTTGTTGTTAAAACAAAGAACAGAAGTGTACTCTGCATGTCACCATCGCAGTCAGACAAACTTGCCAGGATTCTATGCAGAAGGAAATGCTAGAGCGGACCATTTAACTCAACCTGTCAGTGTGTCACCTGTGCCCAACGTATGGCAACAAGTTCGAATTTCTCGTGAATTTTTCCACCAATCAGCAAAGGTCCTAAAACGGTGGTTTCACTTGTCAATGGCAGAGGCAAAAGCTATCATACAAGCCTGTCCTGATTGTCAGCAACTCACTAAGGGTCCTACATTGTCGGTTAAGCCCAGAGGTATTCAATCACTTCAAAGATGGCAAACAGATGTCACGCATATCCCTGAATTTGGCAAACTAAAATACGTTCATATTTCTATGGACATCTTTTCTCTGGCAGTTTGTATGACTGCTTTGGGAGGAAAAACTTCTATACATGTGCAAACTCATTTTCATCATGCCTTTGCTACTTTAGGAGTCCCAGGATAAATAAAAACAGACAATGGTCCAGCATATGTTTCACAATCGACTGAAATTTTTTTGCAAACTTGGGGAATCCAACATGTCACTGGCATTCCCCACTCACCCACAGGACAAGCCGTTGTCGAGCGCACCTATCCGACTATCAAGACATATTTGCAAAAATAAAGAAAATGGGGACTCAGAACAGCCAGTAAGTAAATTGGTAAAGGTCCAAAATGTCATGTATTTTTTTGTGCTTGCCTGGTGACAGTGTGATTCCTCCCATTGTGAAACACATGCAAACCATGTCAACCGGAATACTCGAATATGAAGGTTAAATTAAGGTTATGGTAAAAGCTTGGGAAGGAAACTGGGAAGGTCCAGTACCGCTGCTAACTTGGGAACGAGGATATGCTTGTGTCATTACAGATTCAGGCCCACGCTGGCTCCCTGCGGAGATAGTGTTGTCACGGGAGAATGGATAATTGGTACATAAACTCTGAATAATCCTGAAAGATACAGCAAGGCCGTGAGAGGCCCAAGGAAGCTTAAGCAAGCAAGATAAGAAGAAGCTGGAATTCACTGATGTAATGAGAACTGTGCACTGTTGGCAAGCTTTCAAGGTCAAGTTCCCACACCTGTGCTTAACCAATTATATGCTAGTTGCAAAGGGTCTTCAAGACATGTATCCAATCATAGTATGCCATATCACTGTAAGTGCAAGTAGAAATAGTATTTAAGGGGTTAAGGCTTTGTAATAAACGGCTTTTGTCTGATCATATTGATCTCTGACTGAGTCCATGTATATTCTGCGGCAATTGGCGCCCAAACAGGGACCCCCCATATTTTTCATATTGAAGCTGAAAGAATTAAAGTGCATGGCACCGAAGAAAGTGGAAAACACGGAGCTGCAGGGACGTCAGCTGGGTTCGATCCGGCAGGACCAGGATCGGGAGGTAGACGCCTCGGAACGGAGCCTAGTGAGCCCAGAAGACACTGCGCAGTGCAAATAAGATAACAGCCGACAGGGTCTGGAAGAGGGTTAGGATGGGGAATCAATTAAGTAAAGAAAAAATGGTCACCCTTAAGGTCTTCCAGCACATCCTCTCAGTGAGAGGGACAGAGTATGTCGATAATTTGTTAAAAAGATTGTTGCTCTGGAGTAAAGAAAAAGAGGTGATCCAGGGGGTTAACGAAACTTTTGATCTCGGGACTTGGAAAAAATTTGGGGCACGCCTGTGGGATCAAGTTACTTGTGGGTTTAAGGAGGCGAAGTCTCTTGCTGCCCCCTGGTTACTACTAAAAGGGACTCTAACCGCAAACAGGCAGCAAAATCCGTTTTTACAGCTCTCTCTGACTCACCTTCACAACAGCAGGGCTCGGCACCTACATTAGATTCAGCACCCAGTGCTACAGCCATGGTAGTGTCGTCTGTTTCGGGCATAAAACCTTCTGGTCAAAAACCGGCACGCAGTAAGGTACGAATGTTCGAGGACACTGCGCCTTTCCCCTGTCCTGTGTCGACAACGCCTTTATCGGCGGTAGCTCCAGTTGATACTCGGGAGCCTGTAGGGGCTAGTGAGGAAATGAAACAAACTGATGTTAACCCTTTTCGTGCTGCTACTGCCCCTGAACTTGGTCCCCAAGAATTTTTGCTGGGGTGGGAGTCTCCTAAGGAGGAGAGTGTAACTCCGAATAAATACCCACCTCCACCACATAAACCACCGCTTGCATCGCTCCCACTGGAGCTGCAAAATGAGTGGAACTGGCGACAATGGACGAAATCCTTAGATAAGCAATTGCAGGACTTGAGGGACCGTCTGGACAAGTTGGGGGAGGAGAGGGAGCAAGCCCCAGAAAAAACGAAAAAAATGGAAAACCCAGATAAAATCAGTCCATGTGATGTGTCGTTACCACGGACTCCTACATCTAATAAAGCCAATCCGAGTGCCATGAGATGGCAAGGCTGCATTCAGGATGCAATCATAGGCGGTACTATTTTACCGATAGATGTTCCCACTGCATTCCCTGTTATTATAAATCCTCAGGGACAGTCTGTTTGGACTCCTATGGACTGGAAAGCTATGAAAGAAATTAAGGGAGCAATTACTCAGTATGGGTTGTCTTCCTCATATACCCAGCAAATGATATCTGCTTCCTTTTCTAGTAATGTTCTAACTCCAAATGATTGTCTCAGAGTGGCTGCAATTTTATTAACTCCTTCACAGCTCCTGCATTTTAAAAGTGGGTTTGAGGAGCTTGCTGCAAGGGCTGCAGATGAGAATTCAGAGTGTAATCCTCATGGCCTTTTGCACGGTGTTTCATCTGAAATGTTATTGGGAAAGGGACAATTTCACCCTGATGGAGTACAAGCTCGTATGAAAATTGAAGTTTTACAGCAAGCACAGCAATTGGCTTTAGCTGCTCTGAAAGCTGTGCTGGAAGCAGGAAAGCCTAATCCTTCATATACATCAGTAAAACAGGGACCTACTGAGCCATATATGCAATTTATTGACAGATTGACAGAGGCTATCGAAAAGAATATTGATCTGGCATCTAATGCTAAAGAATCGATGATATGTCTCCGGCTATGGAAAATGCTAACCCAGCTTGTAAGCATATTTTGCAGGTTTTGCCAAAATCTGCTGGTCTTCAAGAAATGATGGATACATCTTCTAAAGTGGGCACAGCAGAGGAAAAGGCTGGATACATGGCTACTGCCTTTGCCGCTGCTGTTAAACCCCTGCCACAACAAGGTCAGGGTGATCGTGCGGATCCTAAAGGTACGGGATGTTATAGTTGTGGACGGATGGGACATTTTAAAAAGCAGTGTACTATAAAGAAAATTAGTTCAGCAACCCGACCCCCTCAGGGTGGTGTTACTGATTTTGCAGACAGATGTATTAAAAGTGACAAACTTGGCTACAAGACAATTGAATATTGTTCAAAGTTTAAAAAAGACAGAACCCTGTTGGGAAACTTGAATGTGAGTGCGACGCCACCCTGCGCGACAACACAAAATCAGGGTGTCTGGACTGCATCCGCTCCGCCACCGCAGTCAAGGGCAAGACTGGGTTGGCCTCTGTGTTTGCCACCAAGAAGAACCTTTAGCTCTGCTGTTGGCTGCAACCTGGCAGGCGTGGAGTGGTGGGAACACATGCCATGCCAGACCTTGATGTGAAGGATGGCCTCCCCTGGTACCAGAGAGCCATACAGCAGAAAAAAGGGGCAGGCCCAGCAGCCTTTAGTCAGCATATATTGGAGATATGATCTAGGCCAAATCCCCTGCTCAAGTAGGGTCACCCAAAACATATATAAAACAAAAAGGGAGAGATGTGGAGGCAGTGTTCTCATGGGAGAATGCATAATTAGTACATAAACTCTGAATAATCCTGAAAGATACAGCAAGGCCATGAGAGGCCCGAAGAATATTAAGCAAGCAAGATAAGAAGCTGGAATTCACTGAGTTACTGAGAACTGTGGACTGCTGGCAAGCTTTCGAGATTGAGTTCTCACACCTGTGTTTAACCAATTATATGTTAGTCACTAAGGGTCTTCAAGACATGTATCATATCATAATATGCCAAATCACTGTATGTGCATGTAAGAAATAGTATATAAGGAGTTAAGGCTTTGTAATAAATTTGGCAATCGCTTGATCACATTGATCGTCTCTGCGTTGTCCGTGACTCCTGCGTCAACAATCTTGTAGTGTTCATGACTGCAGATATAGTTTATTACCTTTACATAACAATACACTGAAATCATAGAGCCATACTTTGTGAACTTACAAGAAAAACAGCCATAGAGACTACCAAATATTTTATGCAACCAGCAAATTCAAAGAAATGTCAAAGGAGGTAAAATTAAGTACCAAGAAGCATATTTTGGTGGCTTCATCCAAACCCTCTGGAGGATCAAGTTTGTTCTGCTCTAGATCTACAGGACCAACAATGGGTGGCTCCACATCTTGATCTTGTTCCCTTTCTTCCAGTTCAGTATGCTCACGTTCAGCCAGGGAACTGATCTCTCTCTTAGAGGAATACAGCATTATTGACAAAATCGAGATAGAAAAAAAGGCAGCATATGCTGTGACAGCTGTAGATATTATTAGTGTATCTGCAATCAGCATTTTCTATGAACATTTTAAGACTTGGACCGTGCTCAGTCCCCTACTCCAGAGACAGGCTGCTGCTACTGCTAAGAAATACCGAGTGGGTCATTTTGAAGGGGAACAGTGTTAAATGGTCTGCAGTGCAATATCAGGAGCAAAATTCCTCGCTCCGACAACGCTATCGCTTTCTATTTGCTGTTTATGATGTACCTGCTGTGTAGGGACAGAGGGACAAAATGCACGGCAATCCTCTCCCTACCAGTCCAGTCACCACTGCAGAATTAAATGCACTACTGCTACCTGATACATGAGAAAAAAAAGGAAGACAAAAGACACAAGCAGTACCTTTTCCTTCCCAGCCATTAAATTGCTCTGAAGAAAAGCAGCAAAAACTTACACACTAAATCTGCTATTTGCTGTGTTCGTTCAAGCCAGGATATGATGAAAGCCCATCAAGAGCCCCAATTAACATTTCAGAACGCAAACTTCACCGGATGACCAGTGTCTAATGCTTACACCTAACACTAACATGGGACACAGCTTCCCCAAAATTCTCTCCAAAATTCTGCTGTCCTTCTGCACTGATGCTGCCATTTCAGTATCCTCATGAAGTATTTCCATTGTTAAAACTTGAAGACTATGAAAGAGAAAAAGTGGGATTCAGGAGGAATTTGGCTGGGTTTGCATGCACACTCAGGCTTCGGGATGGAAGGGGTATTTCTGGCAACCAGGTCCCTGGGGAAGGCGTGAATACAAGAGGAAGCGCAAGCCCCATCGTATGAGTTAGCTGGCAAGACAAAAGAGCTCAGAGAATAACCTCCACGTCCTCCCACTCAGAACACTTTCACATCACTGCTTTTGGTTTTGCTGAGTGTCTCTCACCAACCCCATCCTGCGCTCTCCCAGCCTGGCAAAACCCTCCCTTGGCAGCCCAGTGAGTGAGCACCTCTGGAGCTGCTCACCACTCCCATCCAGGCAGAGCTCATTGCCTTTAGAGAACTAACAAAGTCATCCCCCTAAGAACAGGGGTCACTTTACTGACTAGAATGGAAAGTCATCTATTAGAGACTGCTTTAGGAAGGCAACAATTACCAAGTCATCACTTTTCACTCACTGAGATTGCAGCTGAATTGGTGGCGATGAAGGTACCTGGAGTAAGAAAAACGGTCCAATTTCAAACCAAAGATACTCATTTTGCTTTGCACCTTGGTGGCTTTGCACAAGATGGGCCAGCCCACGTTCTCTAGAGCACCAGGAGCCACACGCAATTTCAGACAGTGATGTCCAGGGGGAACCAAACCTCTACCAAGTGGGAATTGCAGGGCAGTACACAGAGAGGTGTGTGTCTCCTGCCTCCCCAATTCCTCCTTCCACAGCTTCCCAGCCAGTCTGACACAGGACTCAGCTCTAGGGAAGGTGGCACCTCCTCAGTCTCCCAGATGTGGAGCTGTCCTGGGTTCAGCAGTAGCAGTCATGTTTCTCCTCCTTGGTAGCTGGTGCAGGGCAGTGTTTTGACTTTCAGCTCGGGAACAGAGCTGATAGCGATGTTTTGGTTTGGCCAAGGACTTTGTGAGCCTCATGCTCTGCCAGGGAGGAGGGGAAGCTAGGAGGAAGCAGAGACAGGACACCTGACCCAAACTGACCAAAGAGGTATTCCATACCACAGCACGTCATGCCCAGGATGTAACTGGGAGTTAGCCGGAAGGGCTGAGGGACTGCAGGGTTGGAGGAGGTATCGGTCGGAGCTTGGTCGGGCTTGGGGGGGCGAGTTATCGGTCAGCTGGTGCTGAAGTGTTGTATTCTCTTCCCTTGTTATTTCCTTTATCATTATTATCATTGGTGGTAGCAGTAGTGATTTGTGTTATACCTTAGTTACTAAACTGTTCTTATCTCAACCCGTGGGAGTTGCATTCTTTTCGATTCTCCTCTCCGTCCCTCCGGGAGTAGGGGGAGGGAAAGAAGGGGGGAAGTGAGTGAACGAATTACCTGTCTGGGTTTAAACCACGACAGGAGCCCACGAACCCAGCTCACATCCGACCATCCCACACCCATGGGCTCCAGCAGCTCTTGGAAGAGGAGGAGTCCAGGCAGGAAGGGGGAGCCACCTGCTCCCTTTCAAACCCATCCTCCACCGACTTGCAAATTAAAGGGGCACACAAGTAACACTGCCCCAGGCTTCAGGAACAGCACAGGGACAGAGTGGAACAGAGCCCCTGTCCCACAGTAGAACTGCATCAGAGCTGACCTCCAGCAAAAGACACATTTGCTGGCACAGGCCAGGCTCGCTGGGGCCTCCATGCAGCGATGGCTCTCAATTCCATAAACTGTGAGCTTGTAGCAGCCTCCTCAGCCTCGGAGCATCAACTAACAGCAGAGAAAGACACAAACAAATTCCAAGAACATTAAGCTGAGTGCAGAGGTTTAAATCTGCTCCCCAGGCACATCTGATGTAAGAAATCCACAGCACACAGATCATGCAATCACAGACTGCTTTGGGTTGAAAGGGACCCTAAAGCTCATCCAGTTCCAACCCCCTGCCACCATGTGACAATGGTACCTTTCAATCTACCTTCCTCCTCCACCTGAGGAGTCCTGGCCATCCAAAAGGAAGTTTCCACTGAGCACTGGGGAAAGAACACGCGGGTGACCCCTGACATATGCACAGCCTTGCTATACAGCTGGAAAATTAAAATGGGAAATGCTGGTTATTCCACCCATTCCTCAAACAACAGAGACTTCAGGAGATTCACAGATTCAAGGAGACCAAGGGCAGGTTGGACAGGGCTCGGAGCAACCTGCTCTACTGGAAGGTGTCCCTGCCCATAGCAGGGGGCTGCAGCTGGGTGAGCCTTAAGGTCCCTTCCAACCCAAACCACTCTATGATTCGATGATATTCTGGATTTCGTAAGACAGGCAAACCAACACTTTTCCTAAAATTTGCAGCTTTTAGGCTGCTTCCCAGAATATGCCAGAACACAACCTTTTTAATCTGAGCTATCACTATGAAACTCAAAACTAATGCTTCCAGCCCTGGTCCTGCTTGCACCCGATACAAACCTCAAACAAATCTCCTGAAGATACTCACATATTGGTGTGAATCTGAGTCAAAGCCACTGCCTGTAACCAATGTCAGTGTCTACAGCACTTTACATTCAATTCCTGCTTTAGCTAAAAATAGTAGGCTCCTATCTATGCACACACAGCTCCTATTTACTTCATGAAATTGCTTTACAGTGCTGCATCAAATTCCTGTTCTTTAATAAAAATGGGTTCTCTGCTTTTCTCTCCTAGTCACAGCACTGATGAAACGTGACAAGATTTTCCTTAGACATCTCATGGCCTTCTCTGATGCTAAAAACGATAGAAGAGAGAAGTATTTGTACGAGTAAACAGCAGAAGCATCAGTGGGCTCAGGATGTCCCACAAATATTCAGAACAACACAGCAGTGTGCTCGCGAAACTGCTCATGATGAACCAGTTCCTTGACGCCAGGCATTTCACTAGGAAAGCCTCGCTGCAGCCACTCTCTTTGGGGATTGCCCTTCACAGAACTGTTCAAAACCAAAGTTAATCATGCAGCAAAGCCAAGAGACAAGGAACTCATCCCTGCCACACCACAAAAATTAGCGATGTGCCGGCATCTTCACGAGGTGCTGATTGCCACAGTTTATTGAACACCAATGCTGAAGGCCTTACCAGCCTCACAGGGAAGAACTTGTGCCCGAGATCTCCCTTGACCTGCTCCTCACGCCCTGGGGATGCAGCCCAGCACACAGGGGGGTTCTGGGCTCAAGCGCACACTCAAGCCAGGTCACGGGGAGATTCTTGTCACCCAAAACCCCAAGTCCTTCTCCTCAGGGCTGCTCCATCCGATCCCCACTAGACTGTGCTCACAGTCCCACAACAGCACGTTCAACTGCCCTCGTGTGCCCATTCCACTGGAATGACAGACTGCAGTATCTTTCCTTCAGGGACCTCACAGTGCTGATGAAACCTTCCCACTTCTCTGTGGGGTGTTCTCCCTCTGCTGTGTACCTCAGGAGGCAGGAGTTATTTTAGCAGACAGCAGAATCACAGGAAAAAACAACAGAAAATTCGATTCCCAGCTCTTGGCCACGGTCACAAGCTCACTCTTCACAGCAGGATCTTAATAGCTTGAAATGTAAAACTACAGCTTGGAAGATGAAATTTGGTTTCATTAATGTAATACTGATTTTTTAAACAATACTTCATTTGGAAATGGTACTACCTGAGTAAGTGTCTACTTTTTTAATTTCAATTTAGAAAATGAGAGAAGGAAAGAGAGCATTTACCTTTGTTCGTCAGCAGAGCTTCACCCCAGAATGGCTCCCAACCAGTTTGTAACCTGGAAACCAACAAAACAATAATCAAACTATTGATTGGAACCTGCAATAACTCAAACACAAAACATGCCAATCGGTACACCAAATCGTACAGCATCACAGCCTCAACGCTGCTCTTTCCCATTGGCCCAGGGTGGCCCAAGGGACCCAGTGCCACCCACAGTATTCTCCATTTCCTTCTGGGAGCACAGGGGAGCAAAGGCCATGGCTGCCCAAAGGACTTCAGACAACTTGGAACACTTTCTCCTCACCGGCTATTTATTTCTAGTGCTCTGTCCTGTTTGAATCAACAGAGGGTGGCCAGAAGACTTCTCCATGTGACAGGAAGGCAGACCAACAGGTCTAGCCCAGTGACATGGAACACCTCGCTGACCCCAGGGGGATAGGATGTGGGAAGGAGCAGGACAGGGAACCAGAAGCATCTCCCCCCCTCCCTAAGCCATCATCCCACAACAGACTTTTCCCCAGAACCACAGACACCTAATTCCCACTGCTTCTTGGTAGGTCTGACCAGCCTGGAGGACAACATCTGATTCAGCAGGGAGGGCAGAGGCAACGAACCACAATGCAGGGCTCTGCTTGAACCCAGACTTCACAGGTTCACCAATTCCACCTTCACTGGCCATGAAGGAGCTGCAGAGAGGGAGCCGCTGCGTTATGCCCAGAGGAAAGCTGATTTCACGTCACCTTCCTGCTCCTCAACCAAGATCAATACAACTTCATTTCAATTTACTGGCCCAGGAAGATTAATTCCACAGCATTTCTTAAGCACTAAGTACTATTATTACCAAAACTGCTTGAGCTGGGTTCTTTTTCCTCTTTGAAAAAAGGGCCTAGGGACCAATATGTCTGAAGGATTAAAAGTCACTTCAAAAACCAACATAAAAATAAGAGGGATTTGAGAAGCCCGACTGGGTCATTCACACTGCAGCACTTACACATCGATGGCCTGGCTGTCCCCACACCAGCACATCTCAACTGACTGCTTTAGGCTGACATTTATATTAACACTTTCAGGAGAAAAATCAACTTGTAGGTATCAAGTCTCCTTCCTGCCAATCAGCATGAAATTAACAGGGGAGAAAAGCCTTCTGCACAGCAGAACTGCCCTTCATCTCCTACAGCAAGTAGCACAGGGAGCCTGCTCATATGTCACCATGTGTCTCTCGCATGGTGAGGTCCCAGGGGAGTGTGACTGTGCCCCAGAGTCCCCCACAGCTCCCAGGACACTGAGCCAGGAACTACAGTGAGAGCTGCACCAGCTAAAAATTAAACTGTGTGAAGATGCAGATGCCCACGTGGCTGAGGACACTCCTGTCTCCTCACACCGGCTCTAGCCTTGCTGGGGGCTAGGACACAGGCAGTTTGAGCCTGACCAGTCCCCTGAAGCGACTCTCCAGGAGAGTCTATGGACAGCACAGGGGAAGTGGCTACAGGAGCAACCAGTGGGAACCCCCGTTACATGGCAACGGGGCCAATTGCCACATTAAGCAGGGCTTTGGGGACATCAGTGTCAGGCTGCTCCTACGTCCTGAAGCTCCCTCTCCCCATCCAGCTCTGTGGGAATGGACAATATTCCAGCCTTTGCCTCCCTAAATGAATAAACCCCTATACAGCACAGAAGAAAGAACTACTGCAAGCCAAAAAAGCCTTGGTATTTCATACGGCCAATCCTCCAACCCTCTCCTGGAGAAAGGCATCAGTACTTCTAACATGGAATTTATAGTCTCAAAAGCCAAATGTAATACTGGGGACACTTTTATCTATGACCAGATGAGACCCAGAAGACCCTGTGGCAACTTCTGACCGACACTAGGAGGGACAGCCAAACGCACAACTGCATTTGGCTGCATCACATCATCTCTCCCGCTTTTCTTCCAAGTAACACAGAGCTGGCAAATATGTGTGGTTCTATCAAGCCTTCTCCTTGAATAAAAGCTGTCTTGTTTGAAGCACTGATTATTTGTTGAAGGTGACACTTCGGCAGAAAGGGGAACTTCACACTAGGAGACTCTTTACAGGCAAAAAAGACCCCAGTTTTCTGCAAGGGTGCAGTTTAAAAGGGCCTGAGCTGAATGAAGTCACTGACACACAGCAGTAACCCATCACCACTAATTTAAGGTGCATTTTTAAAGGGGTAACACAACTGCAGCACTAGAACCATCACCCAAAAGACAATGTTCTGATAAAGCTAGAAAATTAGTAAGGAAAACAAGAAATACTGTTGTTGAAAGGAACCTGCTCAAACTATATCACTATTTTATACAAACATAGAAAGAAGTGGAATCTGGGCAGTGGAAGTTTTCAGATTGCCCAAGCATGATGGAGAAACACCCAGCCTCATTCCTAGCTCTGCTCAGTCTTCAAGAAAGTGCTTTTAAAAACCACAAGAGTCTTGTGATTTGGGAAGGACTTGCTTCCATGAACTCAAAGCAGGACAGAAGATATGAGAAGGGACTGTAGGACTGCTGCAGCAGGATGGCTTGTTCAGCCTGGAGAAGAGAAGGCTCAGGGGAGACCTTGTAACAGTCATCCCTAGAATGACTAGGTTTTGCAGGCCTGACTCTTCTCTCGTGGAGTTACTGGAGAACTCCAGATATAACTACATTTATCACAGAATCCCATTTTCCATAGAATTCCAACCTGCTCTGGGTTCAAAGTTCATTCAGTTCCAAGCCCCTGCCAGGCAGGAACACCTACTAGACCAGGTTGCTCCAAGCTTGCATCTGTAAACTGAAATCTTTAAACATGGCTTTAACCTGCCAGAGAGGGGACTGAGATGAGCTCTTAGCCACAAATACTTCCCTGTGAGGGTGCTGAGGCACTGGCACAGGGTGCCCAGAGAAGCTGCGGCTGCCCCATCCCTGGCAGTGCTCAAGGCCACGTTGGATGGGGCTTGGAGTAAGCTCCCCTAGTGGAAGGTGACCCTGCCCGTGGCAGGGGGCTGGAACTGCATGAGCTTTACAGTCCCTTGCAAGCTAAAGCAGGCTGGGATTCTATGATTTTAGGATAATGAATTCTGTCCCTGGAACATCACAACTTCTCTGGAGAGCTGCCCTTTGTGTCAAAAAAAAATAGGGTACGAAGGTGACCATCCCTCCAGCACTGCTTTCCTTCTCCAAGTGGCCACTTCTACAGACCATCAGAAAAGCACAGTTTCATTCACTGCCCAAAACCAAACCAATACAGATGCGGTCAGAAAGTGAACCGGTGTGAAACACCCCTGTGACTACACAGCACAACACAGAGCCAGCACAGACCCTGCACCACAGAACAGCCAGGGCAGTCTCACCAGCCCATCTCAGGCCCCTCTGTGGCAAAGCAACACCTGAGCTGCCTGGGGGGACTTGGTGCACCCTTCCATAGGGGCAGCAGCCCCTCCAACCTAAGAAGGTAGTAGTGCAACAACTGTCATGTACCCAGGCAGTTCCAGCAAGGCAACTGCATTTCCAGCTACTGAAAGACCAGCCCCCATCCCTATTCCCACCTTTTGGCACTTGAGAGGTCACTTTGGTAAACCAGATGACACCCAACAGCCACTTTGTGGCACATCAGCTGACTATCAAAGGGGAACATTTGTGTGTAGTTCATTCACGTATTTCAGAAGCCTTTCAGGGTATTGGGAAGTCAAAGTACATTTATCTCTGCTTTATACAACTCCACTGGGCAGTCAGAAACCATTCATTATCTCTGCCTGTCAGAAAGATATTGCAAAACCACACATCACTGAGGTTGCGCAATCTTATGACCTGTGCTGCGCAGCGATGAAGTTGATCTTCAGTATTTAAGACAAGCAAATACTCTTGTAGAGATCCAAGCTCCTGCAACAAAGCCTTCAATGAACACCAACACTTCTAGTAAAGATATCATCCTACTCATTATCATTAAAATGCTGATCATTACAGTAGTCCCCATGAACCAAAGGTATCTGAACTACACAGAAGACTCTCCCCGACTAGAACACAGTTTGTGAACACAGAAATCAGTTCCTTACAGACTGTTCCTACATAATGTGCAAAACCAACTCAAGGAAAAGCACATTTAAATACCTTTAAATTAATTATTAAAGCAGCGTTCCTCTCAGAATAAAGAGTGGCTGTAGGGCTTGCTGCCTGAAGCGCATAAGGAGGAGTCATGACTATTATATAAGGCTCCACAATGGATATGGCAACAGCATGGCCCCTCTAGTAGAATTTGCTGCCAGACTCCGCAAGAGAAAGTTTGTCATGTTTCTGAAGCATTTAATGGTTCTAAAGCTCTGATGAACTTTGTCAAGGTAAAGGAAAACTGCTTTTAATTTAACACTGAACTATGTATCATTCTGGGCACTGGGGAGAGGAGGGATGCAAGTACAGGAACTGCTTACACTAACTCTGTTTTCTGTAACAAGGAAGAGTTCTGCAAGCGCACGATGAAGAGGAAGAAGAATCCCAAGCTTGGCCACGTCATGACACAAGTTGTTTTCCGTACGGGTAAAAAGCTTCCAAAGTGGCTTCAACAAGGTAAGGTCACAGTCCCTGAAAAAAGCTAATTCTAATGAAATAGTGAGTGACCGTGACCTTATGCCTCTTTCTGGGAGGGAAAAAAACCCAACACAGAACCCCAAACAAATTCAAGAGAACAAAACCATACAGTTTTAACAGATGCATCAATGAAGGAAGAGGCACAAGAATTACTCTAAACTTTAAATTCAGTCAAGTGTTTCAGCACAATTAATTTCATTCTGAATCGGTGAAGTGGAGAAAACCTCACATCTATGAATATGTCCAAATGACTTTGGTAAAACTTAGTGGCCTCCTGAAATGAGGACTTGAAAATACCTGTATCCATCACTTTGCAAAATGCTGTAGCTCCACTGATTGAAATTATCCAATACTGCACTACAGCACTAAGCAGGTGATGCCCTTGTATAGGGCAAAATCTCATCTATAGCTTTCAAAACAATTCCAACCCTGCCTCCTTCTTACTCCCCAGTTAAAGCCAACTAACCCAAATGTTACTTACTACACAGAGAGGATGACAAATATTGGGGGGGGGGGAGGGGAGGGAAAAGGGGAAACTCAATTTCAGAATGTATCATCAGATTAACGCAAGGAAAATACTAAATAATACAAGCACAATGGAGACTTGGCCTTTCAGCAATTAAATCTGGTGTCCACCTGACAAAAGATGACATTTGCTGATGAAAACACCTAAGGGAACTTGAAAAAGTAATAAACCATAAGTAATTATTACCATAAGTAAAAAGACCATCAGAAAAGCACAGTTTCATTCACTGCCCAAAACCAAACCAATACAGATGCGGTCAGAAAGTGAACCAGTGTGAAACACCCCTGTGACTGCCACAGCACAACGCAGAGCCAGCACAGACCCTGCACCACAGAACAGCCAGGGCAGTCTCACCAGCCCATCTCAGGCCCCTCTGTGGCAAAGCAACACCTGAGCTGCCTGGGGAGACTTGGTGCACCCTTCCATAGTGGCAGCAGCCCCTCCAACCTAACAAGCAGGGGACTTGCTGCAGACAAGAGCACTTCCCTCCCCACTGCCCACTTCTAGACAGCCCTGTCTCCAGCAGCCCACTCCACGCCTGCCAGAACCACCAGTCCCCTCAACGGCCTGCAGGCAGGCAGAACAATGAGACTTCTGGATCAAACACAGACACTAGTAACTAAATAAATGAATAAAAAAGAAATCTAAGGTTGTAACAGTGCTGCGGCTGCTCTGCAGCACACTGCAGGGTCCCTGCCACACTGCAGCCTTCAGAGTTGAAACTGAAAAGATGTTTTGAACCAGCCCCCTATAACCTCTCCACTGGTCCCAGCAGCACCATGATGGACACAAAGAGGAGACGAAAGTCACTGCCACTCCTTGCCAAGCCTTCACTTTGTTCCTTTGCGCTACGAATGTAATGAATGGCTCTTTATTTTATAGCTCTACTAATGCCAGTGCAAAAACACCCATTCAACATTCTCATCCTAAGAAATAAAAGAAATTAAACTAAACTGCCTTCAGTCTCCAACTGAACAGAAGCTCCCATCACCCTTCTCCTGGCTCTGCCACTCAGAACTGAGGCTTCTGAACTGCAGGGCCCGCAGGCCAGCTCTTCTCAAGCTTGTCCTCCTTTGGTTTGAAAAGGCCATTAAGTTCTCTACAGCTTGTTGGAAGGCCACTCATCTGATCAGCAGTGGATTGGTCAAGTTCATTTGAACTACCTTCTTCTCTGCAAATAAAGTTTCAGTAACAAAGTTTGAAACAGAAGCAAAAGCAGGGGCAAAGCTGATCTTTAAGTAGTCTTAGAGGAACACACACCCTAAAGGAGCTAAAGGCATGTGGGACTATCATCTTCTCTCCCAAGCTGCTTAGCAGCTACATTAAACCCTTTGAACTCTGATACACTCACCACACTCAGAGTGCATCACACTCGGGTGTATTACCCAGCTGCAGGTTCCTCCCTGAAATGAGCAGGTACCAACGGCCCCTGCCTAAGCCCTCTCCTGCCCCTGCTCAGAGCCTGCCATGACTGAGGGTCCACAGCAGTACCTCTAACAAAGAACACCGTCTCTCACTTGGCTTGCTAAAAGGCCACCACTAAGACTTCAAAGCCTGGGCCACCATCTGCTCTTTGCAGAACCTCACCTTGATTTGTGAGCGCTTCTCTCAGAGCTGGAGTTATCATCTCTCACTTCCCACCCTCCTCCTTCCTCCCAGCGCTCTCTTGAGTCAAGCTCATTCCAACACCTCCTTCCTCGACCTCACATTCTCTCTCTTTCAAGACAAGGAATTACAACCATTTAGATCCAAGCATCACAGTTTAAACGCTGTGGCACAGTTCAGCCACAGACCTGCTGAGCTTAAAACTGACACAAGCGTCCACACGTTAATTCTTGCATTCCTGTAATTCTGCTTTTTACCCCTCTTCCCATCGGACTCTGACCTTTCAGTTTTAGATTTAAGACAGAAAATATACTTAAATAAATCAATAAAACACCACACCAGGAACCAGGTGGACTTGTTCTACTAACACAGCAACCAGCTTCAAGCAGCCTGGGCTAGTGGAAGGTAGGTGGGGTGGAACTAGGTGAGCTTTAAAGTCCCTTCTAACCCAAAGCACTGCATGATACTGTGATTTAGTAACATTCTCCGGGGCATGTTAAGAAACAAGCTGTTTGAATCTCATGTGAGGTTGAGTGGGACCCCAAAGGTTGAAGCCCAAGAGTTTCAGGGCTGCACAAAAACCTCATCGCTCCACAGAGCACAAACCAGAGGGAATTATACATTGCCTGGAGAGACAAGCATCTATAGTTCCAGTTATCTGGGACAGGTCAGGGGAGAAAACCACATCGCTTCCACGACTCAGCCCAGGATAACTGTCACTTCTGAGACTTTATGGGTATTTATTCTTTCACATCTGCACAAAGAAGCATGAAAGTCTAAATAATTACTTTGACATTTCATAAAGCTTGTAATCTGTCAGCTCCTTATGGCTGGTTTTGAAATATTAAAGGAGATATGAATAAACAGCCACCCAAAATCAACTGAGCACCTTTTCTATTCACAAATGGGCTATCGCCCATCCAAGCCTCCTTCATGCCAAAGACATCAAGAAGTTCATACAAACACTTCCAGTTTGAGTCCATCCACCAGCTGTGGCCATGACGAAGGAAACCACAGATTTCTTGTGGATCTGAGCAAAATTTCAGAAATAAAGGAGCCCCAGAAGAAAAAAGAAAAGAGAAAAACCATCCAACCAACCAAAAAACCAAAACAACACAAAACAAGAGACTCAGAGGTTCAAGGGCAAAAGAGTTCCTCGTAAGCACTTGAAAAGGAAGTAGGAGAGTAGACCGTTTAGGGACAGAGGTTATTACCTTCCCGACTCATCTTGAATAAAACTCTGGCTCACACTTTCAGGGAGGCTGTTCAGGAAGGTGTTTTCTAATGACCAGTAACACAACATGGTCCAAGCTGTTTCCATCTTCTACTTCCTTTCACTCTGCTGAATTTTTAGGCAGGATTTCATTGCTTTCTATAGCACGGCAGAACTTCCCTCAAAGGCAGTGCTATAAAGTACCTGTCATTTGTTGGGTTTAAAAGCTCGTTTCTTGAGACGTGATTTATCAGCAAGATGCTTCAGCAGTAAAATATTAACCATAGAATCGCAGAGTGGTTTGGGTTGAAGGGACCTAAAAAACCCATCCAGCTCCAAGCCCCTCCCACAGGCAGAGGCAGCTCCCACCAGGTGCTCCAAGCCCCAGAACGTCTCCATGGACTCCTCTGGACTGGGGTTGAATGGATTGAAAGTAGCTCTGAGAAGAAGCACTTGGGGATGTTGGTCTATGAGAAGCTCCCCATGACCTTGCTTCAGTGGGTGCTTGAGCCCAGATCCCCTCCCTGTGCTGGGCTGCAACTTCAGAGCATGAGCAGCAGCTCAGGGAGGGGATTCTCTCCCTCTGCTGTGTTCTGGGGAGACCCCCCTGCAGGCCTGATCCAGCTCTGGGGCAACAGCACAAGAGGGACGTGGAGCTGCTGGAGCAAGTCCAGAGGAGGAAAGGGAGATGATGCGAGGGCTGGAGCAGCTCTGCTCTGGAGCCAGGCTGAGAGAGCTGGGCTGGTTCCACCTGCACAAGAGAAGGCTCCTCAAGGGGAGACCTTAGAGCAGCTCCAGTGCCTAAAGGGGCTACAGGAAACCTGGAGAGGGGCCTTGGGTAACGGCCTGCAGGGACACCAAACAGGACGGAAACCCTCGCCTTCTCGTGGCCCCATCCAGCAAAATGTTCCAGGGCCTTTTAGGCAATGAAAGGCACACACTTTAAGAAAACAATAATCAAGGGCTGGAGCCAGGACTAACAGAACCAGCGCTGAGGGAAAACCTTGGCAAGGCTGTCAGACAGAAAGCCTGCCTGGCAGCAAGGAACACTGCTACAACATTCCCAGGGGAGCTCTTAAAGTTCATGGATTACACGACTGAAGAGCTCAAGTTCAAACCCACGGAGCTCTGGAAGCAGTACTGCAGGGGCAAGAGGACAGCTAGAAAAGCTGACAACCTGGCCCTTACTTCAGGCTCATCTGTCACTGGCACCACAGGCAAGAACCACCTGGGTTGTTCAGAAAACTGGGTTAGACCTCAGGCTGCCCACAGGAACAGCACTTGGCTCCTCGCAAAACAGCCTTCTGCAGGACTAAAACATACGGGAGAAACCGGGACAGGGAGCAGACTTCCACGCAGCTACTCCTGAACACAACGCAAGAGGAGAACCCTGCTAGTGCACGTGGGCATCTTCCTGCTCCAGCTACAAAGTCTGCCTGCCACAACCCAGCTGAAGAGATGCTGACAGCGCTGCAGTTTGCTCAGCCCACAGATGAAAGGCCCTGCCAGTCTTACACAGCACGGGATACTCTCACTGCTCTCAGTCACACGCAGAATGGCTTGGAGCATTTACAAGTGAGCACAAAGACAAATACTGGAACCTTGGATTGAGTCATCTGTGAACCAGCAAACACCCCAACAGCAAGAAAACCTCCTTAGAAGTAGCTGCTAGTGTCAACAGAAACACAAGCCCCAGACCCCCTCCAGTGAAGCACAAAAGCCTGAAGCAAAAAGCAGACAACGGCTGAAGCGTGACAGCTGAGAGATGGCCATCTTGGCAATCCCTTACCCCTCAGCACTGCCAGAGGAAGTGTCCTGATCAAGAGCAAATCTCATGGCATGTATTTTCAGCAAGTGTCCCTGAAATGGGGAAGGCCCCTGAGAAGCTCTCGGAAGCCAGGCTTTTACTCCCGGAACAGAAACCTCTGTGACTATGCCATAACCAGCTGGAAGGAAGTCTCCATCCACACATCCATCCCCACGCAGCAGAGTAACAGAAGGTCCCTCACGTTATGCTGAGGCAGCAGGTACTAGCTGCCAGCCAAAGGAAGGATGCTATTCAAGCAGACCTGTAGCTCAGCCTCCACAGGGGGAATCCTGCACTTTCTTTCCTGTGAATAGTCAGTGCTGAGGGTTTTGGACATACACAACAGCATTTGAAAACCCAAATTCATGCAGACACACAATAAGGGAAGCCTTCGGCTGGTATCCAACCACCTCACTCTGCCAGGGTGCTGCACATCTGGGAAATACAAGTGGCTAAATCATCCTACCAACATCCCATTTTCCTGTAGCTCAACATCAGCCAGAATCCTCATGGATAAAACAATTCCCACATCACAACTCTAAAAATACATCTGCAGGGCTCCAGGGCTTGAAGGTTGCTTCCCCTAGCTAGAACATCCCTGCTGGGCTGGAGGGAAAGCTTTACAGCAGCTCATTAAACCACAACTCCATCTGCTGCACAGTTCTGCCAAGGTTGGTTTGATTTGGGGAACTTCCTTCCACACGCCATAAAGATTGATTCCCAAAGGAAACAAAAGAGAACTAACTATGTGCCTGTCTCCGCCCAAAAGGCACTCCCTCACAGTTGAACATTGGGCCATACAGTCACACTTTTACTGCTTTCTGCCCTGCTAGGGTAATCACAACTAAAATCCAGGTAAATGTGATTTAAGCAGCGACCCAAAGCCCCACTTGCCAAAAGCACAGGCCAGAAAGGATGGAGGTATTCCGCACTTCACCCTCTGAAGGGTGACACAGCCCAGTTCCATGCACACAACCACACCAACTGCTTTGCCAGCAAAGCCTTGTGCTTCACGCCTAGGCTTCTCCTGCATGTTTGCTCACAGCAGGTGAGACATAACAGTTCTCTTCCTTTAAAACCTACCAACCCATCCTTGTTTGGCCACTGCTGGTGGCTCACAGGGACCAGCCCAACTGAGCTGGGGCACACTGAGCCCTACACAGGGAGCACAGATCCAGCCCCACGCTGCCACCAGGCACTGGCAAAGGCTCTGCCAGTGGCAAAGAGGAACATCATTTCCTTGGGCAAAAGCTTCACTGCATTATTACAAGAAAACGGTTTTCACAATTACATTGAAAAAAATCCAGATGGTTGGGAACACATGTTAGCACTCCATGCAAAACAGAAACAGTTTCATGACATGTTATAGCATCCAGCTCTTTCTGTAGAGCTGAGAGAATGCTACTTCTGTTCTCTTAGTGCCACTCTCTTCTGTTGAGAGAGCTTTTTGGAAAGATTGCATCTCATCAGCACATCCAAAGCACCTACAAAAATGCAGTCCCCATCTCATGCCAAGCCTCTGCAACCCAACAGCAAGAGAGGGACGTCAGAAGAGCACCTCTGACACACAAACAAGGACAGGTGAAGACTGGGCCTGCCTGGGCAACACAAGTATCAGCAAAGGAAGCAAAACTGTGGCTCACCTTGTAACAGGAAAGAAAAAGCAGCTCCCACTCTCCAAAGCTGCTCTTCACACAGAGCAGGGGGACACTGGACAAGGTGAGCATGTGCTGGCACTTGAGAGCCACCTACAAACTGCACTGACCACTGCAAGCAAGAACCTGGAGAGCTGCTGCAGCTGCAGGCCCAGCCTGCGGGGCTTGTCCCACAGAACACCAGTGCAGCCAAACACAAGCTCCAGCCTGAGCTTACCTTTAAAGGAACTTGGCTTTCTTCCGCCCTTATTTAGCAGGGACTCCCAAGTCCTACCCAGAAAAGGCAAGCCTCAAGAGCTCTTGTCATGTTATTTATGAATTATAACCCTTTTCAATGGACAAGATTTAGAGAAGAAAGATTTGAAGGAAAGGGACAAGTGTCCCTCTGACAAATCCACATTTAAGGAAGTTTTTTTTCCGAGCCACAGCAGCAGAGGTCAAAGCCCAGCCCAGCCCAGCCAAATGAGCTGCTGCAGATGAAAGCACAGTGCTCCTATAGGAATCTTTCACACCTTAAAAGTTCCAGGAAGTTTTTGGAGAGCTCTAAACCCCTGTATCAATTTTAGTTGATTTTAAATCTGACCATTAAGTACCCCAGCCTCATGCAGGTAGCTTAAAATACAGCTAACAATTCTTGGGGATTCCAACAAGTTTCTGCCTGCAACTCAAAATTGCAGACAACCCTTTTTCTGTAAGCCTTATACCTTAAGCACCTTGTATCTTAACACTCCCTGCCTCATTTCAAATAGGACTTCACCACAAGTTTCTTCATCCAGTGTCAGCATTGTTTGGTCTTCCACAGCCCTCACATGCTCACAAAGGAGGTGATGGGCACTCCCAGGGCCATTGAACTCCCTTTCAGGGGAGAGTGCCAAAGGGGATGAGGAAACATCCCCCCTGGCAAATGCACACAGAAGAAAACAAACTTCTTGATAAACCCCATCTCAGTCTTGCTCTCTGTCTCTCTCACACACACACACCCCTTTTTCTTTACATTGCAAATGTGACTCTCAGCATCATTACATTTTCCTTTGGGAAACCAAGGACATTAACCTCAAAACTGTGTCCAGAGAATATGCCCATTTGGTTGCTTCCCAGCCCAGCAACAGAAAATTAGGGTATTACCATCACTATTACTCATGCCTGCAGTTTAGAAATACAAAGGTTAATAAAGCCATTTCATTCCCTGGAAACAAGTCTAGATTGAGCTGTCTTTCCAGTCTACAAGGGGGCCTCCAGTCTCTAGGGGGCCTCCAAGGATGCTGGAGGGGGACTCTTCACTAGGGACTGGAGTGATAGGACAAGGGGTAACGGCTTAAAACTTAAACAGGGGAAGTTGAGATTGGACAGAAGGAAGAAGTTCCTTACTTTTGCACAGATCCAACATGTGCAAATCTCTCGAGCCACAAAGCTCCGTGGCAAGGGCCAAATCACCTCCAAGTGACAAAAACAGGAGAAAAGCAGGCCAAAACACCCCAAACAACCCCCAAAATAGGCCAAAACCACCCCAAAATCACCTTGTCCTGCTTCTCCTATGGGACACAGCTCAGAGCCCCAAAACTGGACAAAACCACCCCAAAACCACCTTGTCCTGTTTCTCCTGTGAAATACAAGTTCAGAACCCCAAAACAGGCTCAAAAAAGTACAAAACCAACCAAAACCTATTTAAAACCACCCCCAAAACAACCCCAAACCACCCTAAAACCACCAAAATAACATCTTGTCCTGCTTCTCCTGTGGGATACAGGGTCAGCGCCCCAAAACAGACCCATAACAGGCCAAAAAGAGGAAAAAACCACACCAAAACACACAAAACCACCTCTAAAACAGCCCAAGCCAACCCCAAAACCACCTTGTCCTGCCTCTCTTATGGGATGCAGCGTCAGAGCCTCAAAACAGACCCAAAACAGGACAAAACCAGCAAAATCAGCAACAAAACACCACCAAATGACCCCCAAACCACCCCAAAACCAACTTGTGAAGCTTCTCCTCAGAGACACAGATTCAGACCCAAAACAGGCCAAAACCACACCAAAACATCCAAAACAGCCCCAAAACCACCCCCAAAAAACTTTGTCCTGCTTCTCCTACGGGATACAGGGTCAGATCCCCAAAACAGGACAAAACCAAGCCAAAAGCAGGCCAAAACACCCAAAACAACCCCCAAAACAGGCCAAAACCACCCCAAAATCACCTTGTCCTTCTTCTCCTATGGGACACAGGTTAGAGCCCCAAAACAGGAAAAAAACAACCCAAAACCACCTTGAACTGCTTCTCCTCTGGGATACAGGCTCAGAGCCCCAAAACAGACCCAAAACAGATCCAAAACACCACAAAAACCACCCCAAGGCAACCTTGTCCTGCTTCTCCTCTGGGACACAGAGTCAGAGCCCCAAAACAGCCCTAAAACAGGACAAAAACAACCCAAAACACCCGAAAACCACCTTGTCCTGCTTCTCCTATGGGATACAGGGTAAGAGGCCCAGAATAGCCACAAAACAGACCAAAACCAGGCGAAAACCAGACCAAAACACCCAAAGCAAACCCCAAAACATGCCAAACCACCCCAAAACCATCGTGTCCTCCTTCTCCTAAGGGACACAGGCTCAGAGCCCCAAAACAGACCCAAAACACCCCAAAAACCACCCCAAGGCCAGCTTGCCCTGCTTCTACTATGGGACACAGGGTCAGAGCCCCGAAACAGACCCAAAACAGACCCAAAACAGGCAAACAAAAGGCCAAAGCACCCTAAAACCACCCCAAAATCACTTTCTCCTGATTCTCCTATGGGATACAGGGTAAAACCCCCCCAAAAAGACCCAAAACAGGCCAATAACAACCCAAAACACCCCAAAAACATCTTGTCCTGCTTCTTCTAGGGCATACAGGGTAAGAGGCCCAAAACAGACCCAAAACAGGTCAAAAACAAGCCAAAACACCCAAAGCAAACCCCAAACCACCCCCAAACCACACCAAAACCACCTTGTCCTGCTTCTCCGATGGGATACAGGCTCAGAGACCCAAAACAGGACAAAAACAGGAGAAAAGCAGGACAAAACACCCCAAACAACCCCCAAAATGTGACAAAACCACCCCAAAATCACCTTGTCCTGCTTCTCCTATGGGACACAGCTCAGAACCCCAAAACTGGACCCAAAACCACCCCAAAACCACCTTGTCCTGTTTCTCCTGTGGGACACAAGTTCTGAATCCCAAAACAGGCTCAAAAAAGTACAAAACCAACCAAAAACTATTCAAAACCACCCCCAAAACAACCCCAAACCACCCTAAAACCAATAAAAAACACCTTGTCCTTCTTCTCCTGTGGGATACAGGCTCAGAGGCCCAAAACAGACCCAAAACAGGCCAAAAAGAGGAAAAAAACAAATCAAAACACCCAAAACCACCCCGAAAACAGCCCAAGCCAACACCAAAACCACCTCGAAAACAGCCCAAGCCAACCCCAAAACCACCTTGTCCTGCTTCTCTTATGGGATACAGGGTCATAGCCTCAAAACAGACCCAAAACAGGACAAAACCAGCAAAATCAGCCACAAAACACCACCAAAGCACCCCCAAAGCACCCCAAAACCAACTTGTGAGGCTTCTCCTCTGGGATACAGGTTCAGGCCCCAAAACAGCCCCAAAACAACCCAAAAACACCCCAAAAAAACCTTGTCGTGCTTCTCCTGTGGGATACACGGTCAGAGCCCCAAAACAGGCCAAAAAAAGGACAAAACCAGGCCAAAACCACCTTGTCCTGCTTCTCCTATGCGATACAGGATCAGAGCCCCAAAACAGGACAAAAATAAGCCAAAAGCAGGCCAAAACCAACCCAAAACAGATTAAAACCAGCCCAAAACCACCTTGTCCAGTTTCTGCTATAGATACATGTTCAGAGGGCCAAAACAGCTTCAAAACAGGACAAAAACAACCCAAAACACACAAAACCACTCCCAAACCACCCCCCCAAACCACACCAAACCACCTTGTACTGCTTCTCCAACGGGATACAGGTTGAGAACCCCAAACCAGCCACAAAACCACCCTAAAACAACCCCAAAATCACCTTGTCCTGCTTCTTCTATGGGACACGGGGTCAGAGCCCCAAAACAGGCATAAAACAGGTGAAAAACACCCTAAAACACCCAAAACCACTCCCAAAACACTCCCAAACCAGTCCAAAGCACCTGTCCTGCTTCTAATATGGGATACAGGGTCAGAGGCCCTAAACACCCCAAAACCAGTACAAAACTACCCCAAAACCACCTTGTCCTGCTTCACCTGTGGGATACAGCCTCAAAACAGACCCAAAACAGGCAAAAACCACTGCAAACCACCCAAAACCACTCCCAAAACACCCCAGTCCTGCTTCTCCTATGGGTGGCACCCAGTGAGATCCCAAAACAGCCCCAAATCACCCCAACCCCCCCCCAAAATGGAACCTTCTGGAGGTCGCTGTGGAGCTGCTTTAGCCTGGCCTCGAGCTGCGACACCTTCTGGGGTAGGTCCAAGGTTGGGGGGGGGGGGGAAGGCAAAGGGGAATGGGGGGGGGCACCGGGGTGTTCCCATATTGAAGGGGGGTCCCAGCCCCACATACAAGGGGGACATGGGGGGGGTCTCCATATAGGGGGGGTCCCTGGACCTGATGGGGGGGGCGCCCCCCCGTGGACTCTCCAGGGGTAGGGGGGGTCAGGGCTCAGCACGGGCTCCATGAAGGAGAACAGGGACACGGCCCTATGCACTGGGGGGGTGGCACGTCAGCACCCCAAAACCAGACCAAACCAGCCTAAGATACCCCAAAACCAGCCCTAAACAGCCAAAATACCCCAAAACCAGCCCTAAACAGCCAAAATACCCAAAATCCAGCCCAAAACAGCCAAAATACACCCAAACCAGCCCAAAATACACCCAAACCAGCCCAAAATATCCCCCAAACCATCCCAAAACACCCCAAAACCATCCCAAAACACCCCAAAACATTCCAAGACTCCCCTACAACACCCCAAAGCAGTCCAAAACACCCCCAGACCAGCCAAAAATATCTGCAAAACAGCCCAAAACACCCCAAAACATCGCAAAACACCCACAAAGCAGTCTCAAACACCCCAAACCACTCCAAAACACCCCTGAAACAGCTCAAAACACTCCAAAACCAGCCCAAACCCCCTCCACAACAGTTTAACACCCCCAAAGCACCCTGAAACAACCCCAAGCACCCTCAAAACACCAGAAAACACCCCAAAACACCCCTAAAAGAGCCCAAACCACCCAAAGCAGCCCAAGGCACCCTGAAAACCAGGCCAAAACAGCCCCAGAACTCATAGAGGAACCACGCAGGCGTCATAGAGCAGTCATAGAGGTGTCAGAGTGTCATAGAGGAGTCATAGGGGTGTCAGAGAGGGGTCAGAGAGGACTCAAATAGGGGTCAATGAATGGTCATAGATGGACCAGAGAGGAGTCAGAGATGCCAGGGATGGGGCAGCCACAGCTTCTCTGGGCAAGAGTCTGCTACTCCCTCCCTAGCCTGAATATGATGAATATTGTCCTACTGTGATTTGAAACAAAAAAAAAATAATTGAAATGAAATTAAATCTTTTTCCACTTGGAACCATTGTGAGTCCTTAAAAATTATTATCGATCTGAAAAAACCTCTGACATTTCAGGCAAATAACAGGCTCATCATTATTTGAATAATGGTCAGTGCACAGATTGAAATGGAACAGCACAGCACCTCAATTTGCCTCACAGTTTAGCACAGCACAGCACAGCATGGCACAGAACAGCAGAGCACAGCACAGCACAGCTCTGGAGATCCTCCTGCTCTGATATCCCAGTATCTGGAGGTGACCTCACCCCCAGCCCGCAGTGTGGATCATCGGGCCCACGTTCTGGGGAGATGCTGTCTCAGGCACTCGGCTGTGTCCCCTCTGCCTTGACAAACTGCCACCACAATCCACAAGTGGCCCGTGCCCACTGCGCCCAGAGCCTGGGATGCAAAGCAGAGAATTACAAGGGTGTCCCGGTCACACGGGGAACCCCAAATGTGGTTTTACACAGGGTTCTCACGCCCTTCAAACGCTCCCAAAAGTGAAACAGCCCGAAGCAAACCCTGATGTTCCCTCCCTCAGCTGGCAGACACACTGCCTTCCTGCACTGTCATTTCTCTGATGAGAGACAGAGTTAAGGCAAAAAAGCAACTTTTCTCAGCATCACAGAATCATTTCATTTGAAAAGACGCTTGACAACATCGAGTCCAGCCATTAACCTGTCCCTAACAACCTGACAATATCAACATCTCTGTGGGATACCCTGTCTGGATGGTCACCAACAGCAACTTTAAGTCCAATTTTACAACTTACCCTAATTTCACTCATTTCCATTCTATTCTGTTTGTTCTTAAACATTCGGCTCTATGGTAGAGCATGGAAATCAGCTGGACAACTTATGGTACTGCAGAAACCTCTTGGCATAAATCATGGGACTTAAACACCTGGAACAAACTCTTAACCACTGAGTAAACCAACCCAACTTTTCCCTCAGTTTATAACTGGAATTCAGCACTACTCTGTTTGGAGGCACAGAGGCGAGAGGTGACCACACCGCTCTGTGAGAAGGACGGATTGAGGGGGACCCTTGCTGCTGTTTCTCCCAGAACACAGGTGAGCAGGGAATGAAATATTATCTTTAATAACACAAATACATTTCAGTTACCATGGAAAATACGGAACAAGATGCTAGAGCCCTACAGGTTTTACAAGGAAGAGCAACAATGAACTAAAAATTCCCTCCTGTGCTCTTTCCTTTCCCACCCATAGATAGTTCCTTCAGTGACTTTCAAGTGCACATGACACAGAAGAGATCTGTGTGTCTGCTGCACGTGAAGGGGAAAAGTTCCTTTGGGTGTTAGAGCTGTAAAGTCAGATTTATCTCCAAAGCAACTCAATCATGTACCAAGGAAAGAGTCAGGGTATTTTCAGCTCTGTCTTGAACACTGCCAGCCATGGGGCAGCCACAGCTTCTCTGGGCACCCTGTGCCACTGTCCCACCACCCTCACAGGGAACAACTTCTAAGATCTCATCTCAATCTCCCCTCTCTGTCACGTTAAAATCGTTCCCCCTTGGCCCATCCCCACAGGCCCTTGCTCTCCCCACAAGAAATGAGGGCAGATCCCAGGATCATCCCTCGGCAGCCGCAGCGCTCCGCTGCCGGCTCAGCCAGCCCAACTCACACACCGAGTCCAAAGCAGCCACTCTGGGGAAGTCTCTTGAGGTGTTCTGGCAACTCCTACAGCACCCCAAGATCGCCATCGCCACCCACCTCCTTCCACGCTCCTCTGTCCACAGGCGGCACCGGCTCCCAGACACCAAGACGGGAACCACCAGAGGAGCTGCTCTTGCCTCCTCCAGTGGCAGCTTGTGTTCCGTGGGGCAGCTGTCGTCTCCCGGTGCCTCTGCTGGAGGGTTCTGTGGGGTTCTGTGACCTCACACACCTGAACAGAATCAGCCACCCCTGTGGTCCCCATGTCCCCAAGGTCATTGTGATGCATGAGCTCTGACTGGGTCCATGGGGTGCTCTGGAGGTGCTGCAGGCATTCTCTGGGATTCTCTAGGGGTATCCCCAGGATGCCCTGGGAGTGCACAGAGACACAGGGCCGTGGAGCAAGCTGCTCTAGTGGAAGGTGTCCCTGCCCGTGCCTTTGGGGGTTGGAGCTGGGTGAGCGTGGGCTCTTTAAGGAGGGAGAGCCCTGCAGTAACCGGTGCAGAGGAGAGCCCTCCCCTCCCTCGGGAGGCTGCATCTCCCGGGGCTGCCCTGCGCATCCAGGTCCGTGTTCTTTGACTTTGCAATCCTGTTTTAGTGTTGGCCTCAAACACATTGTGGGTGCGTGCGTGGGGTTTGGGGGGTTCCTGTAGAAACGGCTTCATGTAACCAAAAACGGGGGTGGGGTGGGTGGAGAAGGTGCGGGGGGGGGAAGGGGGGGTTTGTCATTAGGTGCCTGTTGATGAACTGTCTGTGGGGAAGGGGGGGGGATGGGCCTCACCTCCCCCCCAGCACCCCAAAACGGGGGGGGGGGTGGATGTGGGGGAGGGTCCCCAGTGGACACAACCTCCCATCCCCCACCCGGGGGTGTCGGTGGGTGGCACCTCCCCCCCTCTTTATACCCGGGATGGGAGAGGGGAGGATAAAGGGGGGGATGGCGGGGGGGGGTCTATCCAAAGCCTTATTGACACCGATGTAAATAGCGCGGGGGGTGGTGGTGGGGGGGGAGGGGAGAGGGGAGGGGTCACCTTAAGAATGTATGAAAAGGAAACTTAACCAATAAATAAAGATTTCACAGGAAATCGAGGCCCCCTCTCCCCCCCCCCCCCCCCGCGTTTCAGCCTTTCCCCATCACCGTTCCGCGATGCTCTCCGCACTTCCGGGTTGGTTCCCGCCGTTTCCCCCCCCCCCCCCCCCCCCCCCCCATTCCCGGCCTCGTTCTGGTGAGCGTTGCCCAGGCAACAGCCAATCAGCTCTGAGCTCCCCAACTCGTGTCCCCGTTCAACCCCCTCCCGGCTGCCCCCCCCCAAGGGGCTGAATATGGGGCCTTTCCTCACCCCTCCCCCCCCTCATTTGTCCCCTCTTCCCCTCCCCCACCGCATCCCCATTTTCTCCCCTCCCCCCCTTATGCCCCCCCATTCCCCCTCCCCCTTTTTCCCACCCCCATTCCCCACATTCCTGCCATTTCTCCCCCTCTCCCTCCATCCCTCCCCATTTCTCATCCCACCATCGTTACCCCCCCCTTATTTACATGCAATTAGCGTAGGACCTGCTTTATTCACACGCACTTCATGTAGGGCTGACCTTATTTACATGTTACTAGAATAGATCCTTCCTTATTTACATGTTATTAATGTAGGGCCTACTTAATTTGTGTCCTTTTAGTGGAGGACCTGCTTTATTTACATGTCATTAACATAGAGCCACCCCTATTTGCACGTTCTTACTGTAGGACCTCCTGTATTTACATGGTGCTGTGCCAGGACCTCCTGTATTTACTCACTTATTAACGTAGGACCTATTTTATGTACGGTTGCTGTCGGATCTGCTCTATTGACAGGGTATTGGGACAGGCCCTACTTCATTTATGGGCCCTTATTGTAGGTCCTACTATGTGGGGGGAGGGGGGCCACAAGGAAATGAGGGACACCAAAGCCACGGGAGGGACCCAAATACCCCCCCCAGACCCCCAAACACCTTGAATTTCGCACCATATTTCCCCCACAAGCCTCTCCCTTAACCCCAAACCCATCCATAACCCCCAGATCCACCCCCCAGCACCGCTGCACCCCCAAAATCCCCCTAAAGCCCCAAACTCCCCCATGTCATCCCCTATAGACCCAAAATCCCCCTCCAGGACCCCCAAATATCCATCATCCCTCCCAAAAATCGGCGCTGGGGCCCTTTAGGGACCCCAACCCCTCCCCATAACCATCAAATTCCACTTCCCAGACCCCACCCAAGCCCATCAGGACCCCCCCCAAATCCCCATATTCCCCCGTTGGCACCCACCAGCCGCTGCTTCCCCTCCTGCAGCTGCCTCCTCAGTGGCCCCAGGGCAGTTTCTGGGGAGTCCATGGGGCTGCCCCGTAGCTCTGGGCCCTGCTGGATCTGGGTCCCCCGAGCCCCTGAGAGCCCCGTGGCCTCCAGCATCAACCTGGTGGCAAGGGGGGCCCCAAAGCCAAACGTTGAGGGGAGTTTGGGGGGCCCAAAGGGGTCCAGATCCCATTTTGGGGACCCCAAAAGGGCTGCAGGGACCATGGAGGTTGGGGGGGCACCCCGAAAGGTCTCAGCACTGGGTTTAGGGAGGGGGGCTTTAAGGACCCCTATGAGCCCAGCACCCACTTCACAAGGAAACCCAGGGGGGGTTAAAGTACAGAGGGGGTCCCTAAAGGGTTCTGGGGTTCAGGAGTGGGGAGGAAAAGATCATGGGGGAGGGCCCAGGGCAGTTTTGGGTTGCAAGGGGGGAAACCGGGCTGCAGGATGTATTCGGGGGGGTCCTTGAGAGGGTTTTGGGTGCATGGGGGAATCCATAGGGTGGTTTTGGGGTGCAGAGGGGGTGTTTTGGGGAGCAGAGGGGGGTTGTTTTGGGGTGCACAGTGGGTGCTTTTGGGGTGCAGGGGGTTGTTTTGGGGTGCAGTGGGGGTAGATTTGGGGTGCAGAGGTGTGTTTTGGGGTGCAGGGGGCATGGTTTTCGGGTGCAGGGGGGGCGTTTTGGGATGCAGGGGGTTGTTTTGAGGTGGAGGGGGGATGGTTTTGGAGTGCAGAGGGGGTGTTTTTGGATGCAGGGAGGATGGTTTTGGGGTGCAGGGGTGTGTTTTGGTCCCTGTGGGACCCCTGAAACCCCATAGAGCCCCCCCAAAACACTCTAACGCTCTCCAATCCGCCCCCCAAATCTGAATCTTCTTGAGGTGCTGGTACCTGAGCCCCGAGTTAAGGAGGAAACCTGGGGGAAGGGGGGGTTAAAGGAGGGGTTGGGGGGGGCGGGGAGGCTCATGGGAGGGAACTGGGGGTTCCTGGGCATCCCAATGGGATTTGGAGGGGTCCTAAAGGAATTTGGGCTCCTGTGCATGGATCTGGGAGAAGGGGGTGGGGGGGGGTCACAAGGGGGAATTGGGGGGTGCTGGGGGGCTGCTGGGATCCTAATGGAACTTTGGGGGGTCCTAACAGGCAAAGGGGTTTGGGGGGGTCCTGAGGGGTTTTGGAGGCTCCCCAATGAGCTTGGGTGTCCCCCCCCACTTTGGGGTGCAGCGGATACCACAGCAGGTTCCCTTTGATCTTCTTCACATTCCTATAGGAACACCCCCACCCCCCCCGCCATGTATTTTAGGGACCGATCCGAGGTTTGGGGTCCCTCCAGATGTTGCAGTTCCTCCCCCCCAGATGTTGGGGTGCCCCCCTCACCGCGGGTGCCGCACGTGGCCCATGATGTACTCCCGGATGGGGGCACAGGGCCCCGTGCACAGCCTGGAGGTGGGGGGGAGACAAAGAGAGGGGGTCAGGAGCACCCCAACCCCCCCAGGACCCCAAAAGCCCCCACTGGGGGGTCCCGCGGGCTCCAACCTGCGCAGGTCGGGATCGGAGGGGAGCTCCAGCTCCGCCATGATGGGCGAAATTGGCGGGAACTGGACGGGACCAAACTGGGGCGGTCGCGGGGGGGAGGGGGCGGGGCCCGGGACCGATCCTGGCCCCCTCCCCCCCTCCGCGTCACGTGGTCATCACCCAGCACCGCCTCCTGCCCCACCCCCGCGGGCTCTTCACCCTCCAGGTCACCTCGGGTCACAGGTGGGGAGCCCCATAACTTGGGGGAGGGCACAAAGGGGGACCCTCAGACCCCACCCCATAACTTGGGGGGCACAAAGGGGGCGCCCCATAACTTGGGGGTCCCAGTGCCCGCCCCCCAACACCCCATAGCGCGGGTCCTGGCCGCCCGCTTGGGGGCGCTGTTGCGCCGGGCCCCGGTGCTGCTACGGGAGCGGGGCCGCTCGGTGCTGGGGGCGCTGCTCCGTGGGGGGGGCACCGGGGCTTCCCCCCCCGGCTCTCGCCGCTGCTCCGGGGGCACCGGGGCTCGAACCCGGGGTCCCTGGAGCCTCAATGGGAGCCGCAACCGGATGCGCGGCGGGACCGGGGCATCCCCAGCCCCATCTTTGGATCCAGTGCGGAGCAGTGGGAAGTGAGTTGGGGATGGGGGTAACGGGTGGCAATGGGGGTAATGGGGTAACAGGGGCAATGGGGGGCAGTGGGGGCAATGGGGGTAACGGGCAATGGGGGTAATGGGGAGGGCAAAGGGGGTAATGGGGGCCAATAGGGTCAATGGAGACAATGAGGGGCAATGGTGTCTCTCCCCCCCACCCCAGAGCCCCCCCTCCTGGAGCCCGGTTCTGCTCTTCCAGCCCCATGGAATTCCGTGTCCGCGCTCCCCCCTACAACCAGATCCGGACCTGGATCCGTGTCCATGTGTGGAACATCCGGATCTGGATCCAGATCCCATAGGATCTGCTCCCAAGCACCAGGAGCTGTGATGCCAATGGGATCCTGTGCTCCCAGATGATCCAAGGCTCTGGAATGAGGCAGAGCTGCAGCAGGAGCCGGTGCTTCGGGGTTGGCTTGGGCTGTTTTAGGGGTGGTTTTGGTTGTTTTGGTGTGGTTTTTTTCTCTTTTTGGCCTGTTTTGGGTCTGTTTGGGGGCTCTGACCCTGTATCCCACAGGAGAAGCAGGGCAAGGTGTTTTTTTGGTGGGTTTAGGGTGGTTTGGGGTTGTTTTGGGGGTGCTTTTGAAAAGTCTTTGGTTGTTTTCGTACTTTCTTGAGCCTTTTTTGGGGTTCAGAACTTGTGACCCATAGGGGAAACAGGACAAGGTGGTTTTAGGTTGGTTTTGTCCAGTTTTGGGGCTCTGACCTGTGTCCCATAGGAGAATCAGAACAAAGTGATTTTGGGGTGGTTTTGGCCCATTTTGGGGGTTGTTTGGGGTGTTTTGGCCCGCTTTTCTCCTGGTTTTGTCCTGTTTTGGGGCTCTGACCCTGTATTCCATAGGAGAAGCAGGGCAAGGTGGTTTTGGGGTGGTTCGGGGGTGTTTTGGGGTTTGCTTTGGGTGTTTTGGCCCGTTTTTGGCCTGTTTTGGGCCTCTTACCCTGTATCCCCTAGAAGAAGCAGGACAAGGGGGTTTTGGGTTGTTTTTGCCTGTTTTGGGTCTTCTTTGGGGCTTTGACCCTGCATCCCATAGGAGAAGCAGGAGAAGGTGATTTTGGGGTGGTTTTAGGGTGGTTTGGCCAAAGGGATGCTGTGGAGGGACTCTTCGTTATTGACTGTAGTGATAGGACAAGGGGTAACGGGTTAAAACTTAAAACAGGAGAAGTTTAGATTTGATATAAGGAGGAAATTCTTTCCTGTTAGGGTGGTGGGACACTGGAATGGGTTGCCAAGGAAGGTTGTGAATGCTCCATCCCTGGCAGTGTGCAAGACCAGGCTGGACAAGGCCTTGGTTGATATGATTTAGCATGAAGTGTCCCTGCCCATTGCAGGGGGGTTGGAACTTGATGATCTTAAGGTCCTTTCCAACTTGAACTATTCTATGATTCTATGACTCCTCTATGACTCCTCTATAAAACCTCTGTGACTCCTCTATGCCTCTTTATTGACTGCTCTGACATCTTATTGACTTCTCTGCGACTGCTCTATGCCTTCTCTAAGACTCCTCTATGACTCTATGACACTATGACTCTTCTAAGACTTCTCTATGACTCTATGATACTATGACATCTCTATGACTCCTGTATGAGTCCTATATTCCTCCTCTATGACTCCTTCATGGCTCCTCTGACTCCTCTATGACTCTGCTATTACTCATCTATGAACACTCTACAACTCCTCTATGACTCCTCTATTACTCCTCTATGACTCTTCTTTGACTCCTCTATGACTCCTCTATGACTCTTCTATGACTCCTCTTGAAGCGACCTACGACACCCCTATGATGCCTCTATGACTCCACTGTGACTCCACTGACTCCTCTATGACTTCTCTATGACTCCACTATAACTCCACTATGACTCCACTATGACTACCCTGTGACTCCTCTATGAATCTTCTATAACACTATGACTCCCCTATGACTTTGCTATAACTCTATGACTACTCTATATCTCTATGACTACTCTATGATTCGTCTATGACAGATATTTGAATGCTCTATGACTCCTCTATGACTTGTCTATGACTCGTCTATAACTCCTCTATAACTCTATGACTATGATTCGTCTATGACAGATATTTGAATGTTCTATGACTCCTCTAGGACTCCTCTAGGACTCGTCTATAACTCCTCTATAACTCTATGACTGATTCCTCTATGAAAGATATTTGAATGCTCTATGACTCCTCTATGACTTGTCTATGACTCTTCTATAACTCCTCTATAACTCTATGACTATGATTCCTCTATGACAGATATTTGAATGCTCTATGATTCCTCTATGACTTGTCTATGACTCGTCTATAACTCCTCTTGGACACCTCTATGACAACTCTATGACGCTTCTATGACGCCTGTATGATGCCTCTATGAAGCTTTTATGACTCCTCTGTGACTCCACTGTGACTAGATTGTGACCATTGTATGACTCCTCTGTGACTCCTCTATGACTTCTCTATGACTCCTACATGACTCCTCCATTACAAATCTATGACTCCTCTATGACTCCTCTATGACTCCTCTATGACTCCTCTATGACTCCTCTATGACTCCTCTATGACTCCTCTATGACTCCTCTATGACTCCTCTATGACTCCTCTATGACTCCTCTATGACTCCTCTATGACTCCTCTATGACTCTTCTAAGACTCCTCTAGGACTCCTCTCTGACTCCTCTATGACCCCTCATTGAGCTCTCTGTGACCCCTCTATGACACATCTATGACTAATCTATGACGCCTCAATGTCGCCTCAAAGATGCCTCTATGACATCACTATGACGCCTCTATGACTCCACTATGATTCTTGTATGACTCCCCAATAGTCCTTTATGACTCCTCTGTAACTCTGTGACTCCTCTGTGACTCCTCTCTAACTCCTCTTTGACTCCTCTATGACCCATCTAAGACTCCCCTATGGCTCCATTATGACTCTTCTAAGACTCATCTAGGACTCCTCTAGGACTCCTCTAGGACTTCTCTATAATACATCCATGATTCTATGACTCCTCTAGGACTCGTGAATGACTCGTCTATGATTCCTTTTGGATGCCTCTGATGCATCTATGAAGCCTCTATGACTCCTCAAGGACTCCTCTCTGACCCCTCATTGACCTCTCTGACTATTCTATGACACTATGACTCCTCTATGACTTCTCTGTGACTCCTCTGTGACTCCTCTATGATTCCACTATGACTCCTCTTTGAGTCTACTATGACTTCTCTAGGACTCCTCTAGGACTGCTCTATGACTCCTCTATGACTCCTCTATGACTCCTTTATGACTCGTCTATGACTCCTCTTGGATGCCTCTATGATGCCTCTACGACGCCTGGATTACTCCTCTATGACTCCTCTATGACAGTATGATTCCTCTATGATGCTACGACTCCTCTATGACTCTAAGACACCTCTATGACTCCTCTATGACTCTAAGACACCTCTATGACTCGTCTGTGACTCTTCTATGACTCCACCTTGACTCCACCGGGACTCCACTGTGAGCCCTGTATGACTCCTCTGACTTCTCTATGACTTCTCTATGACTCCTCTATGACTCCTCTATGACCCTATGAACACTCTATTAATTTATGAGCCCTCTATGACTCTCTGATTCCTCCTTGACTCCATGACTCCTCTATGACAGCTAAATGACACTATGACATTATGACTCCTCTCCGAATCCTCTATGACTCCACTATGACTCATCTAAGACTCCACCATGACTCCTCCATGACTCCTCTACGAGTCTTCTATGAGTTCTCTGACTCCTCTATGACTTCACTATGACTTTTCTGTGACTCCTCTATGACTTTTCTATGAATCTATGACTCCTCTATGACACTATGACTACTCTATGACTCTCTGACTCCTCTCTAACTCGACTCTGACTCCTCTATGACACCTCTATGACTCCTCTATGACCGCTCATTGACTCCTCTATGTCTCATCTATTATTCCTCTAAGGCGTCTCTATGACGCCTCTGTGACGCCCCTATGACTCCACTATGATTCCTTCATGACTCCTCTATGACTCCTCTATAACAATATGACTCCTCAATGACTCATCTACTACTCTCTGACTCCTCTCTGACTCCTCTCTGATGCCTATATTACGCCTCTTTGATGACTCTATGACTTCACTATGATTCATTCATGTCTCTTCTATGACTCCTCTATGACTCCTCTATAACTCTATGACTCCTCTGTGACTCCTCTGTGACTCCTCTTTGACTCCTCTATGATTACGCTATGTTTCCTCTTTGACTCCACTATGACTCTTCTTTGACTCCTCTAGGACTCCTGTAGGACTTCTCTATAACTCTGTGACTCCTCTGTGACTCCTCTGTGACTCCTGTTTGACTCCACTATGACTCCTCTTTGACTCCTCTAAGACTCCTCTATGACTCCTCTAAGACTCCTCTATGACTCCTTCTAAGACTCTTCTGTAACTCTATGATTCCTCTGTGACACCTCTACGACTCCTCTATGACTGAACTGTGACTCTTGTTTGACTCCACTATGACTACACTTTGACTCCAATATGACTCCACTATGACTCCTCTAGGACTCCTCTTGGACTCCTCTAGGACATCTGTATGACATATCCATGACACTGTGACTCCTCCGTGACATCTCTGTGACTACTCTTGGACGCCTCTATGACACCTCTATAACTATAATGTGATTGCACTGTGACTCCACTGTGACCCCTGTATGACAACTCTATGAATCCTCTATGACTCTTCTCTGACTCCTCTCTGATCCCTCATTGACTGCTCTTTCACTCCTCTATGACTCCTCTATGACACTATGACTCCTCAAGGACTCCTCCGTGACTCCTCTGTGACACTTCTCTGACTCCTCAATGACTCCTCTATGATTCCACTATGACTCATCTTTGACTCTATGACTCCTCTGTGACTTGTCTATGACTCCCCTAGAACTCCTCTAACACTCCTCTATGAGTCGTCTATGATTCTGTTAGGACTATTCTAGGATTCCTCTAGGACTCCCCTATGACACCTCTATGACTCCACTAAAACTCCACTATGAGTCTTCTATGACTCCTCTAGGACTCCGCTATGACTCCTCTATGACACTTCTATGACTCCACTATGACTCCAGTCTGACTCCACTATGACTACTCTATGACTCCTCTGTGGCACCTATATGACTGCCCTTAGACTCTTCTAGGACTCCTCTATGGCTCCTCTGTGACTCCACTAGGACTCCTCTACGACTTCTCTATGACTCCACTATGACTCATCTATGATTCGGCTATGACTTTGCTATGACTCCCCTATGACTCCTTGTCGTGGTTTAAACCCAGTCAGGTAACTTGTTCACTCACTCCCAGTGAGTGGTGCCGAGCTGACAACAATCGAGGTCCGTGTCCGTCTCCCCCCCCCCCCCACAGGGGCTCTCCCCTTCCCCGCTCCCGGAGGAACGGGGAGGAGGATCGAGAGAGTGCAACTCCTACGGGTTGAGACAAGAACAGTCCAGCAACAAATCACCACCGCTACTATCAGCTAAAACAATGATAAGGGAAAATAACAAGGGAAGAGAATACGATACCACCGGCCAAGAAAGCGAGTTCCACCCAGAAGCCCCTGTCCTTCCGGGTAACTCCCAGTTACCCCCCACCCCGGGCATGACGTGCTGTGGTATGGAATACCTCCCCGGCTAGCCCGGGTCAGGCGCCCCGTCCCTGCTTCCTCACAGCTTCCCCTCTTCCCTGGCAGAGCATGAGCCTCACAGAGTCCTTGGTCAGGGTAAACATCACTTAGCAACAACCGAAAACATCGGCTTCACCAACACTGTTCTCAAGCTAGAAGTCAAAACACAGCACTGCACCAGTTAACACAAAGGAAAAAACATGACTGCTACTGCTGAACCCAGGACACTCCTCTATGACTCCCCTATGACTCCTCTATGACTCCTCCATGACTCCTCCATGACTCCTATACGACACTATGACTCCTCTATGAATCCTCTTTGAGTCCTCCGTCTCCTCTATGATACCCCTATGACTCTATGATACTATGACTACTCTCTGACTCCCCTATGACACCTCCATTACTCCTCTATGACTCCTCTATGACTCCTCCATGATTCCTCCATGACTCCCCTATGACTCCTGTAGGACTCCTTATTGACTGCTCTGACACCTTATTGATTCCTCTGCGACTCCTCTATGACTCCTCTATGACTCCTGTATGAATCCTCTATGACTTCATGGAAGAATGACTACTCTATGACTCCTCTATGACATCGCTATGAATGCTCTGTGACACATCCATGAATCTATGACTCCCCTATGACTCCTCTATGACTCCTCCATGACACATCTATGAATGCTCTATGACACATCTATGAATCCATGACTCCCCTATGACTCCTCTATGACTCTTCTACGAGTTCTCTACGACTCCTCTATGACTCTATGACACTATGACTCCTCTATGAATCCTCCATGACTACTCTATGACTCCTCTATGACTCCTTTATGACCCCCCTATGACTCCTCTTTGACTCTATTACTCCTCTATGACTCCACTATGATTGCTCTATGACCATCCTAAGATGCCCCTATGACTCCTCCATGACCCCTCTAAGACTCCTCTATGAATCCTCCATGACTCGTCTAAGACTCCTCTATGAACACCCAATGACCCCTCCATGACTCCTCTAGGACTCCTCTAAGACTCCACTAGGACTTTTCTAGGATTCCTCTAGTACTCCTCTAGGACACCTCTCTGATGCCTCTCTGGCTCCTCTCTGACTCCTCTAAGACACTATGACTCCTCTATGAATCCTCTTTGAGTCCTCTGTCTCCTCTATGACACCCCTATAACTCTGTGATACTATGTCTACTCTCCAACTCCTCTATGACTCCTCTATGACTCCTCCACGACTCCTCTATGACTCCTGTAGGACTCCTTATTGACTGCTCTGACACCTTATTGACTCTGTGACTCCTCTATGACTTCTCTATGACTCCTCTATGACTCCTCTATCACTCCTGTATGAATCCTCTATGACTTTAGGCAATGACTCCTCTATGACACTTCTATGAATGCTCTACAACACATCTATGAATCTGTGACTCCCTTATGACTTCTCTATGAATCCTCTGACACCTCTATGACTAATCTACTATTCCTCTTCCACTCCTCTACTTCTCTGTGAGTAATCTGCGACTCCTCTACGACTCCTCTATGACTCCTCTCTAACTCCACTATGACTCCTCTAAGACTCCTCTACGACTCCTCTATGACTCCTCTCTAACTCCACTATGACTCCTCTAAGAATCCTCTATGACTCCTCTAAGACACCCCTATGACTTCTCTACAACCAATCTATGACTCCTCTATGACCACAGAATGACCATTCTATGACTCTGCTACGACCCCTCAATGACTCCTGCATGAAACCTCTCTGACTTTATGACACAATGACTCCTCTATGACACATCTATGAATCTATGATGCCTCCAACTCCTCCATGACTCCTCTATGACTCCTCCATGACTCCTCTATGACTCCTCCATGACCCCTCTATGACTCCTCCATGAAAGCTATACGACTCCTCTATTACTCCACTATGACTCCTTCATGATTCCTCCAAGGCTCCTCTATGACACATCTATGACTCTATGACTCCTCTATGATTCCTCCAAGGCTCCTCTATGACACATCTATGACTCTATGACTCCTCTGTGATTCTCTGACTCCTTTCTGACTCCTCTCTTACTCCTCTCTGACTCCTCTATGATTCCTCTTTGACTATTCTATGACTCCCATATGAATCCAATATGACTCCTCTATGATTTCACTATGACTCCACCACGACTCATCTATGAATCCTCCTTAACTCCTCCATAACGCCTCTATGACACATCTGTGACTCTGTGACACCTCTATGACTCTCTGACTCCCCTCTGACTCCTCTCTGAATTCCTCTATGACTCCACTTTGGCCATTCTATGACTCCTCTATGACTCCACTATAACTCCACTATAAATCCTCTATGACTCATCTGTGACTATTCAATGAACCCTCTAATAATCCTATATGACTCCTCTAAGATGCCTCTAAGAATCTTCTTTGACTCCTCTAGGACTCCCTTTTGACTCCTCTAGGACTCCCCTATGAGTCCTCTAGGACTTTTCTATGACTCCAGTATGACTCCTCTACGACTCATCTACAACTCCTCCATGACTCCCCTATGACTCCTCTATGAGTCCTCTATGACATGCCTATGACTCCGCTATGACTCCTCTATGACGCTTCCATGACTCCTCCATGACTATTCCATGACTTCTCTATGACTCCGTTATGACTCCAATATAACTGCTCTATGACTCCTCTATGACTCTTCCATGACTCTTACATGACTCCTCTATGACACCTCTATGACTACTCTATGACTCCTCTATGTCTCCACTATGACTTCTCCGACTACTCTATGACTCCTGTGACTCCTCTCTGATTCCTCTATGACACATGTATGAATTTATGACTTCTCTATGACTCCTCCATGACCCCTCTATGACTCCTCTATGACCACTAAATGAAACTTCTATGACTTCTCTACGACCTGTCTATGACTCCTCTATGCCCTTATGACACAATGGCTCCTCTATAACTCCTCTATGACACCTCCATGATTCCTCCATGACTCTTCTATGACTTCTCTATGACTCTCTATGACTCCCCTGTGAATGCTCTATGACTCCTCTATGACTCCTTTATGACTCCTCTATGACTGATATTTGACTGCTCTATGACTCCTCTATGACACCCCTATGACTCTATGACACTATGACCCCTCTTTGACTCTAGGACAGCATGACTCCTCTATGACTTCTCTATGACCCCTCTATGAGTCCTCTATGACTCCTCTGACTCCTCTGACTCCTCTATGACTCCTCTATGACTCTTCTATGACTCTTTTATGACTCCCCTATGACTCCTGAATGTCTCTATAACTCTATGAAACCTTTATGACTCCTCTATGACACATCTATGATGCTTCTATGATGCATCTATGACCGCTCTATGACCCCTCTGACTCCACTATGAGTATTATGACTCCTCTGAGTCGTCAATGAGCCCCCGACTCTTCTATGACTCCTCTATGACTCCTCTATAACACTATGACTCCTCTACGACTCCTCTATGAGTCCTCTATGACACCTCCATGACTCTATGACTCTATGACTCCTCTCCGAATCCTCTATGAGTCTTGGACAGGATGACTTTTCTATGACACCTCTATGATGCCTCTGTGACGCCTCTATGACCCGTCTATGACCCGTCTATGACTCCTCTATGACCCGTCTATGACTCCTCTATGACTCCTCTATGACTCTATGACTTCTCTATGACTCCTTTATGACTCTCTGATTACTCTGTGACTCCTCTCTGACTTTTCTAGGACACCTCTATGACAACTCTGTGACTCCTCTATGTCACTATGACTCCTCTATGACTCGTCCATGACTCCTCTATGACTACATTGTTACTGCTGTATGACTGCTCTATGACTTCTCGATGACATCTCTGTGACTTTTGACATTAAGACTCCTCTCAGACTCCTGTATGACTCCTCCATGACTCCTTCATGACTCCTCTATGACTCCTCCATGAATCCTCCATGCCACCTCTATGACTCCTCTATGACTTCTCCATGACCCCTCTGTGACTCCTCTATGACCACTCAATGACCCATCTATGAGTCCTCTATGACCCCTCCATGACTCCTCTACGACTGCTCTATGACCTCTCTATAACTCATCCAGGACTCCTGTATGACTTCTCTAGGACTCCTCTATGACTCCTCTATGACACCTCTATGACTCCTCTATGACTCCTCTATGACTCTCCTAAGACTCCTCTATGACTCCTCTATGACACCTCTATGATGCCACTATGATGCCTCTATGACCCCTCTATGACCCCCATTGTGACTCTACTATGACTCCTAAGATTGCTCTATGAGCCGTCTATTAGCCATCTGACTCCTCTATGCCTCCTCTATAACACTATGACTCTTCTACGACTCCTCTACGATATTACTGACCACCTTTACAGCAGTGAAGATAAAGGAACAACCTGCTTGGATACATCATTCAAGAATTAAGAAAGCACCAGAGCCAGAGAAGACATGGCGGATCGAACCTTCAGGACCCTTACGTATGAAATTGCGTCGGTCATAATTTGGACTCATATGATAACTGGCGCACGAGCTTGGGACCAGAACTTACACCTGAAGTTAGTGCAGAATATTACTAATGTTTTTCATCGTACTGACTGTTGGGTGTGTGCACAGTTGCCTAAATCAGGAGAAAGCCTGGATCTCCCATTAATTGGAGTTCCAATTAAGGGGGCATGCACCTTAGGTGCTGTAATACCCAATTTTACTATTATCAACAGGTATCCTTCTGGGACCTGGATTAGAACTTTTGCTAAACGGGTTAAGAGAGGGTTTAAGCCTATTGTTGAATGGCACACTGCATTTCATAGTTTTGTAAGAGGGCTAATTCCATCTTTGGGAGTAAGTGAATTAGAGAAGGCAATTGTAAATATCTCAGCAACCATAGAGGAAATGGAAAGTAAAACCATTGATATAATTCAGGCAGAACAGCAAGAGATAACCAGCCTGTCTAAAGTGGTATTACAAAACTGAATAGCTCTAGACATGTTATTGGCAGGACAAGGAGGGGTTTCTTCCATAATCAATGAAAGTTGTTGTTCCTATACAGACTAAAGAGGCAGAATCAAAACAGATCTGGAGGAAATTTGGAAACAAACTAAGATATTTCATGAAATGGCCATGGATGACACCTCCTGGGGTTTTGAAGAAATATGGAAAAATTTAACTTCATGGTTACCTGATCTCTCCTGGTTGAGGCAACCGGTTGCAGGAATATTGATGTTATTTGTTTTAATATTACTTGTGGTATGATACAACGTTCCCTCTGGTCTTGTAAATGGTCTATGATAAATTATGAAGATTGGCAAAGGAACGAAATTAAGCACCAGGTAGAAACGGGAAATTATTTCAAAAAGACTTTAGACGGTAATGGTAATATAAAAAATGTTGCAAAAGAATTTGCAAAAGGACAGAAAAAGGGGGAATTTGAGACAAGGGGAGGGGGTCAAAAAATTACAAAATGAAATATATATACCTTTAGAATCAGTTTTAAGTAATGTTGTTTGATGGCTTTGTAACAGTAGCAATGGAAAATTACTGAGGTGCATGACACACAGAAAAAAAACAGAGCGCGGCTAGAGAACAGACTGAGAATTCTTTCTCGTGTAAGATAAACCATTACAGCTGACGTAGTTTTAGGCCCTTATGACCTTAGTACAAAATGAGTTAAGAAAAACAGGCTAGAAGAACAGGACACAGAGATAAGGGGTATCTGGGAAAGGCAGGTGTCCAGGATGGGCTGCAGTTAAACTAATTGATAAGTAGGACAGGAGGATTGTTATGTCTGTGGTGTACCCCTTGGGTACAGCAGCCTTGAGGGAGACCGTGCCAAGAGCTGTGCTGAAGCTGAGGGAAACCACATCCACTCTTTGCCTCCTCACGCACAACTGCAGGCTCTCAGCTTGGCCAGGCAGCAGTTACCCTTCAGACAGCGTTTAGGTGCCCAGAGGTGTCACCCAAGAGGACTCTGATGCTGGCACACGCCCCACCAAAGGCAGCTTGTGCAGCCTGGGCTCCCCTGGGTTGTCCTTGGAACCTTTATCAAAGGTAACTGCAACATGTCCGTGTTCTCCCTCCCAAGGGACCTCTGCCAATCCAATGACTTTTCACAAGGGGGATCCCAAAGGAATGCCGATCTTCCCCTGTAACTGCACTGCCACTGTCCTGCCTGTTATACCGCGTCCTTCATTCCTCTCATATTTCGTAGGTTTTCCTTTCAAATAACCCTTTCAAATAACTTCAATCAGATGCCCTTTGTAATCTTCCTGCACTCGGAAACCTCCCCAGTTCCCTGGAAGACAATCTGGAAGACTTGACAAAAACTTCACGGTGAGACATGGCTCATCAGGGTTTAATGAGCCCCACAGTGTATTTGGGCTGAGTCCGTGAACATCAGGTGCTGAGAGGAGACTGAGGAAACCTCTCAAGAAGTCCAAGTCAGAAACAAAGCCCCAAGTGCCTTCAGCATTAATGGGCCCCACTGAGGGCTGCTGCTGACAAAGCCTTTGGGATACTATGTAGTTTTGGGGTTGTTTCAGGGTGTTTTTGGGGTGTTAAACTGTTGTGGAGGGGGTTTGGGCTGGTTCTGGGGTGTTTTGAGCTGTTTCAGGGGTGTTTTGGGGTGGTTTTGGGCTGGGTTTGGGGTGGTTTGGGGTGTTTCAGACTTCTTTGTGGGTGTTTTGGGATGTTTTGGGGTGTTTTGTGGATATTTGGGCTGGTTTCAGGGTGTTTTGGGGTGTTGTAGGGGCGTTTTGGAATCTTCTGGAGTGTTTTGGGCTGGTTTGGGGGTATTTTAGGCTGGTTTGGTCTGGTTTTGGGGTGCTGACGTGCCACCCCCCAGTGCAAAGGGCCGTGTCCCTGTTCTCCCTCACGGAGCCGGTGCTGAGCCCCCGACCCCCCCCCCCACCCCCGGAGAGGCCGTGGTGGGGTGCCCCCCCCATCAGGTACAGGGACCCCCCCTATATGGAGACCCCCTCATGTCCCCCTTGTATGTGGGGCTGGGACCCCCACATGTGGGGCTGGGATCCGCCCCCCAATATGGGGACACTCCAGTGCCCCTCCCCATTGCCCTTTACACCCTCCCCCAGCCTTGGACCTACCCCAGAAGGTGTCGCAGCTCGAGGCCAGGCTAAAGCAGCTTCACAGCGACCTCCAGAAGGTTCCATTTTGGGGGGGTTGGGGTGATTTGGGGCTGTTTTGGGTTCTCACTGGGTGCCATCCATAGGAGCAGCAGGACAAGGTGCTTTGGACTGGTTTGGGAGTGTTTTGGGAGTGGTTTTGGGTGTTTTGGGGTGGTTTTCGCCTGTTTTAAGGCTGTTTTGGGATTCTGACCCTGTATCCTATAGGAGAAGCAGGAAAAGGTGGTTTTGGGGTGTTTTGGAGGTGGTTTTGTGTGTTTCAGGGTGTTTTTCTCCTGTTTTGGGTCTGGTTTTGGGCTCCTACCCTGTATCCCACAGAAGAAGCAGGACAAGGTGGTTTTGGGCTGGTTTTTGGGGTGTTTTGGGGCTGTTTTTGTCCTATTTTGGGGCTCTGACCCTGTATCCCACAGGAGAAGCAGGACAAGGTGTTTTCGGGGTGGTTTTGTCTTAGTTTTCATTTTGGTTTTGGCCTGGTTTTGTCCTGTTTTGGGGCTCTGACCCTGTATCCCACAGCAGAAGCAGGATAAGGTGGTTTTGGGGTGGTTTTAGAGTGATTTGGGGGGGCGGTGGGGGTGGTTTAGGCAGTTTTGGCCTGCTTTTGACTTGTTTTAGAGCTGTTTTGGGGTTCTGACCCTGTGTCCCACAGGAGAAGTGTGACAAGGTGGTTTTGGGGTGGTTTTGGGGTGGTTTTGTCCTGTTTTGGGGCTTTGACCCTGTATCCCATGGGAGAAACAGGACAAGGTGGTTTTGGGGTGGTTTTGGGGTGTTCTGGTGGTGTTTTGGGGTGTTTTTGTCCTGTTTTGGGGCTCTGACCCTATATCCCACAGGAGAAGCAGGACAAGGTGGTTTTGGGGGTGGTTTTGGGCTGGTTTTGGGGTGCTTTTGGCCTGTTTTTGTCCTGTTTGGGGGTTGCTTTGTGTCTGTGCCCCTTTATCCTATAGGAGAAGCAGGACAAGGTGGTTTTGGGATTATTTTTGGGGTGTTTTGGGGCTGGTTTTGTCCTGTTTCAGGGCTCTGAGCCTGTATCCTCTAGGAGAAGCAGGACAGGGTGGCTTTGGGGTTGTTCTGGGGTGGTTTTGAGGTGTTTTTGTCCTGGTTTTTGTGTGTTTTGGGGCTCTGACCTGTGTCCCATAGGAGAAGCAGGACAAGGTGGTTTTGGGGTGGTTTTGGGGTGGTTTTGTCCTGTTTTGGGGCTCTGACCTCTATCCCAAATGAGAAGCAGGACAAGGTGGTTTTGGGGTACTTTTGGCCTGTTTTGGGGCTCTTTTGGGACTTTGACCCTGTATCCCACAGGAGAAGCAGGACAAGGTGGTTTTGGTGTGTTTTGGGGCTGTTTAGGGCGTTTTGAAGAGGTTTTGTCCTGTTTGGGGGCTGTCTGGGGGCTCTGACCCTGTATCCCATAGGAGAAGCAGGACAAGGTGTTTTTGGGCTGGTTTTTGGGTGTTTTAGGTTGGTTTTGTCCTGTTCTGGGGCTCTGACCCTGTATCCTGTGGGGATTGGAATGTGTCAAAGCTGTCAGAGACCATGGGAAGGAGAAAGTACAGCTAGCAATTGCTTGGGAGCATGTAAATATCGTGTAATCTGTTCAATAACGGATCCAGCTTGCACTCTACCTCTGGGTCCTCCATCCTCACAGACTCTCACCCTGTATGCTATAGGAGAAGCAGGACAAGATGGTTTTGCGGTGTTTTGGGGGTTTTGGGAGGGTGTTTTAGGGCTCTGACCCTGTATAGCACAGGAGAAGTAGGACAGGGTGGGTTTGGGGTGGTTTAGGGTTATTTCTGGGGTCTTTTGAGGCTGTGACCTTGTATCCCATAGGAGAAGCAGGACAAGGTGATCTTGGTTTTTTTTGGGCTGGTTTTGGGGCTGGTTTGGGGTGTTCTGTGGCTCTGCACCTCTGTCCCATAGGAGATGCAGGACAAGGTGTTTTGGGGGTGTTTTAGGTTTTTTTTTGGTGTGGTTTTGGACTCTGACCCTGTGTTCCACAGGAGAAGAAGAATAAGGTGGTTTGGGGTTGTTTGGGGTATTTTTGGGGCGTTTATAAGGCGATCTGTGGCTCTGACCCTGTATCCCAAAGGAGAAACATGAGAAAGTTGTGAGGATGGAGGCACGGACCCAGAGGTAGAGTGCAAGCTGGATCCTTTCTTGAACAGATTACACGATATTTATATGCTCCCAAGCAATCAGCCAAGCACCTCTGTGTTTGCCTTGCAGTTACATCAGGTGAAAGGTCTATCTGATTTTCTTATTGACATCCTCTTTCCAGTTTGGGTTGGTTTAGGGTGGTTTTGGGATGGTTTTGGGTTGTTCTGGCAGTGTTTTTAGGCTGTTTGGGGGCTGTTTTGTGGCTCTGACCCTGTATCCCCTAGGAGAAGAATGACAAGGTGGATTTGGGGTGTTTTGGGGTGTTTTTGGTGTGGTTTTCCTTTGTTTTGGGGTGGTTTTGGGCTCTGAACCTGTATCCCATAGGAGAAGCAGGACAAGGTGATCTGGAGTTGTTTTGGCTGTTTTGGGGCTGTTATAGGACTCTGAACCAGTATCCCATAGGAGAAGAAAGACAAGATGGTTTTGTGGGTTTAGAGAGGGTTTTTTTGGTGGTTTTAGGGCTCTGACCCTGTATTCCACAGGAGAAGCAGGACAAGGTTGTTTTGGGGTGGTTTTGGAGTGTTTTGGGGTGTTTTTAGGGTGTTTATGGTGTGGTTTTCGGCTCTGACCTCGTATCCCATAGGCGAAACATAAGAAAGTGGTTTTGGGGTGGTTTTGGTTGGTTGGGGGGGGGGGGCGCTTGGGTGTCTTGGGCATGTTTTTGGGCTGTTTTGGGGCCGTTTTGGGGCTCTGACACTGTCCTGACGTAGGAGAGGCAGGACAAGTTTTGTGGTGGTCTAGGGTGTTTTGGGGTGCTTTGAGGCTGTTTTGGGGTGTTTTAAGGCTGTTTTTTTTATTTTTGGTTCTCTTTTGAGGCTCTGACCCTGTATCCCATAGGAGAAGCAGGACAATGTGGTTTTGGGTGGTTTTGGGGTTTTTTTTTGGTACTTTTTTAGTCTTTTATGGTGTTCTGGGGCTGTTTTGGTGCTGTTTTTGGACTCTGACCTGTATCCCATAGGAGAATCAGAACAAGGTGTTTTCGGGGTGTTTGGGGTGGTTTGGGGGTGTTTGGGGGTCTCCCACCCTGTATGGTGTAGGAGAAGCAGGACAAGATTGTTTTGGGGTGTTCTGTTTTTTTTTGGGGGGGTATTTTGGGGCTCTGACCCTGTATACCACAGGAGAAGCAGGACAGGGTGTTTTTGGGGCTGTGACCCTGTATCCCATAGGAGAAGCCGGACAAGGTGATCTTAGGGTTTTGGGGCTTTTTCGGGCAGTTTTGGGGCTGTTCTGTGGCTTTGAACCTGTATCCTATAGGAGAAGCAGGACATGGTGGTTTTGGGGTGGTTTTGGAGTGTTTTGGGGTGTTTATGGGGTGTTTTGGGGCTCTGACCCTGTATCCCGTAGGAGAAGCATGACAAGTTTTGGGGTGGGATTTTTTGGTGGGTTTGTGTATTTTTGGGGTGTTTTAGGGTGTTTTTGTTCTGTTTTGGTGCTGGTTTTGTGCTCTGACCACGTATCCTATAGAAGAAGCAGGACAAAGTGACTTTGGGGTGGTTTAGGGTGTTTTTTGGGGAGCTTATGTTGCGTTTTGTGGCTCTGACCCTGTATCCCATAGGAGAAGCATGAGAGTAGTTTTGGAGTGGTTTTGGGTGTTTTGGGGTGTTTTAGGTTAGTTTTGGGGGTATTTTGGGCTGTTTTGTGGCCATTTTAGGGCTCTTTTGTGGTACTGACCCTGTATACCATAGGAGAATCAGAACAAGGTGCTTTTGGGGTGGTTTAGGGTGCTTTTAGGGTGTTTTAGGGGCTCCCACCCTGTATGCCATAGGAGCGGCACAGGTTGGGTTTGGAGTGGCTTTGTGTAGTTTTGGTGTGGTTTTGTTTTGTTTCGGTTTGATTTTGGGCTCTGGCCCTGTATGCCATAGGAGAAACAGGACAAGGTGATCTGGGGTTGTTTTGGGCTGTTTTGGGGCTGTTTTATGGCTCTGAACCTGCATCCCTTAGGAGAAGCAGCACAAGGTGATTTTGGGCTGTGTTGGGCTTTTTGGGGGCTGTTTGGGGCCTGTTTTGTGGTGTGAACCTCTACCCCATAGGAGAAGCAGGGCAAGGTTGTTTTGGGGTGGTTTAGGGTTTTTTTTTTGGGGGGGGGTGTTGGCTCTGACTCTGTATTCCATAATAAAAGCAGGACAAGGTGGTTTTGGGATGGTTTTGGGGTGTTTTGGGGCTCTGACCCTGTATCCCATGGGAGTAGCAGGACAAGTGGTTTTGGGGTGGTATAGGGTGTTTTGGGGGGTTTTGAGGCTGTTTTGTTGTGGGTTTGGGCTGGTTTTTGGCTGGTTTGGGTCTCTTTTAGGACTCTGACCCTGTATCCCATAGGAAAAGGAAGAGAAGGTGGTTTGTTGAGGGTGTTTTTTGGTGGTTTTGTGTATTTTTGTGTGTTTTAGAGTGTTTTGGGCTTTTTTGGTGCTGGTTAGGGCTCTGATCATGTATCCTATAGAAGAAGAAGGACAAGGTGGTTTTGGGGTGGTTTAAGATACTTTTGGGGAGTTTATGTGGTGTTTTGTGGCTCTGACCCTGTATCGCATAGGAGAAGCATGAGAAAGTGGTTTTGAAGTGGTTTGGGGTGTTTTTTAGGTGTTTTGGGTGTGTTTTGTGCTGGTTTGGGGCTGGTTTTTGGCTCTTTTGCGGCACCTACCCTGTATGCCATAGGAGAATTTGAACAAGGCGGTTTTGGGGTGCTTTGGGGGCTCTCACCCTGTATGCCATAGTAGAAGCAGGACAAGATGGCTTTGGGGTATTTTGGGGTTGTTTTGGGGTGTTTTGGGTCTCTGACTCTGTATCCCATAGGAGAAGCAGGACAAGGTGGTTTTGGTCTGTTCTTGGTCTGTTTTGAGGTTCTGACCCTGTATCCGATATGAGAAGCTGGATAAGATGGTTTTGGCGTGCTTTGCTGTATTTGGGGGTTGTTTTGGGATATTTTTGCGCTCTGACCCTGTGTCATATAGGAGAAGCAGAAGAAGGTGGCTTTTGGGTGGTTTTCGTGGTGGTTTTCGTGGTTTTTGGGTGTGGTTTTGGGGTGTTTTAGGGTGTTTTTGGACTCTGACCCTTTGTCTTATAGGAGAAGAGGGACCAGATGGTTTTCGGGTGCTTTTGGGGTGTTTTGGGGTGGTTTTAGGGTGATTTTGGGATGGTTTGGTGCTGACCCTGTAATTCATAGGAGAAGCAGGACAAGGTGGGTGTGGGTGTTTTAGGGTGGTTTTGGGGTGTTTGTTTTGGGGCCCTGACCCTTTATACTAAAGGAGAAGGAGGGCACGGTGGTATTGGGGTGTTTTTGTGGTGGTTTTGGGGTGTTTTGGGGCTGCTTTGGGTCTGTTTTGGGGCTCTGACCCTGTATCGCATAGGAGAAGCAGGACAAGGTGGTTTTCAGTGGTTTTGGGTGTTTTGGGGTGTTTTGGGCTTTTTTGGGTCTCTGACCCTGTATCCCATAGGAGAAGCAGGACGAGGTGGTTTTGGGGTGTTTTGCGGGGGTTTTGGGGTGTTTATGTGATGTTTTGGGGCTCTGACCCTGTATCCCATAGGAGAAGCAGGACAAGGGTGGTTTTGGATGCTTTTGTCTGGTTTTGGTGTGGTTTTGGGGTGTTATGGTGTGTTTTGGGGCTCTGACCCTGTATTGCATAGGAGAAGAAAGATAAGGTGATTTTAGGGTGTTTTGGGCTGTTTTGTGTACTCCATAGGACAAGTAGGACAAGATGCTTTGGGGAAGTTTTGGGTTTTTTTGCGGGTGTTTATGTAGTGTTTTGTGTCTCTGACCCTGTATCCCATAGGAGAAGCAGGACAAGGTGATTTTGGGGTGTTTTGAAGTGGTTTTGGTATGTTTGGGGGGTGTTTTAGTGTGTTTTTGGTGTGTTTGTGGTGTGTTTTGGGCCTCTGACCCTGTATCCTGTAGGAGAAGCATGAGAAGGTGGTTTTGGTTTTTTTTAGGGGTGTTTTTGAGATGGCTGTGTGGTGTTTTGATGGTGGTTTCGGGCTGTTTTGGGGCCATTTGGGGGCTGTTTTGGGGGTCTGACCCTGTATCCCATAGGAGGAGCTGTGATCCCCCCCAGGACAATGGCATTCATAGGGACAACAGTCATTCCACAGGGAATGCTGCCATTCCATAGGGAATGCTGAGATTCCATAGGGGGACGCTGCAGTTCTATAAGGGACACTAAGGATTTTGCGTCTTCTCCAGCACGGTGGACAAGCAGGAGCTTTGACTACCATTGGGATGCTAGGATTCCACAGGGAACGCTGGCATTCCATAGGGAACCCTGGAATTCCATAGGGAGAAACCGCAGTTCCATAAGGGACACTGAGGATCTTGTGTCTTCTCTGGTACTGTGGACAAAGAGGGGCTGTGACCCCCACATAGGACACAGGGCCCCCCCCCCCCTTGGACACTGGGATTCCATAGGGAGCACTGGGATTCCATAGGGAGGCACTGGCATTCCATAAGGGACACTTGACATCTCCAGTGCCTGGAGTGGATGGAGCCACAGGAGATGCTTCATGGGACTCGTATAGGGGATGCTGTGTCCTCCTATGGACCACCATATGGGGCTGAAGGGGTCTATATGGGACCAAGGGTATCCATATGGGGTTAGGAGCATCCTTATGGAGTTAGGAATGTCCATATAGGACAAGGGGCTTCCACATGGGACCACCCGCATCCATCTAGGGCTGAGGGCCTCTATATGGGGCTGAGGGACTCTATATGGTCCTATGAGCAGCATCCATATACAACATGGGACCAGCAGCATCCGTATCAGACCAAGGGCCTCCATACAGGACCACAAGCATCCATATGGGATTGAGGGCCTCTATATGGGGCTAGGAGCATCCATATGGGGGTAGGAGTATCCATATACGACATGGGACCTCCATATGGGACCACAAGCATCCATCTAGGGCTTAGGGCTGAGGAACTCCATATGTAGCTATGGGCCTCTATATGAGACTGAGGAGCTCCATATAGGAGCAAGGTTCCTCCGTATAGGACTATGAATTTCATATGTGACATGGGGCCTCCAGATGGGACCACGAGCATCTGCGTTGGGTTGAGGGCTTCCACATGGGGCCATGGGCTTCCATATATGACATGGGGCCTCTGTATGGGATCAAATGCAACTACATGGGACCATATATGCATCCATATGGCACTGAGGACCTTCCCTATAGAGCAGAGGGCTATAAGGGGGTAGAGTATCTCTATGGGGCTGAGGACCAGCTCTTATGGGGCCACAAACCTCTACAGGGGACTGAGAATATCCATCTCTATGGGGCTGGGGGCTTCCCTATGGGATTCAGGCCTTCTCTATAGGCTGAACCTTCGCTAGGGGGTTCAAGCTTTCTCTATGGGGCTGAGGTCTTCCCATAGGGCTGTGGCTTCCCTATAGGTCTCCCGCCCACCCCCATACATCTCCTTTGTCTCCCCCATATCCCTGGGGAGGGGGTGGGCGGAATGGGACGATATCATTCAAGACAGTAAGGGGTTGCAGGACCCCTCCCAGCCCCTCATTTTGAGGCCAAATCCTTAATAATCATAATAATATGCCAATTAATAATTAGGCTCTTCCAGCACTTTCTCCCCCTAAATTATTTCCTAGTGGAAATCAATGGGTTTACCCCCCCCTTCCCCCCCCCCCCCCCTTTATAAATCACTATATTTGTATAAATGGTGCCTTTCCAACCCCAAGTCTTACCTTATTCCACCCATTTTCTCCACGAAGGGGGGGGGGGGGGGGTAGGGGCCTCACTGTGACCCCCCATTGCCCTCCCCAAAATAATCCCCCCCCCCATTGTGCTTATTATTTTATATGTCCCCATGATCTTATTTAATTATCCCGCCCCCCATTGTGATGCTGATAGGAATAAAACTGCTGTCCCCCCCTTCCCCACAGTGGTTTGTTCCATAACAGAGGGGTAGAAAAGCGGGGTCGCAACCATTTTGAGGGGCTGGGGGGGTCCAAGCCATTTTGGGTGTTGGGGTTTGCCCCATTTTGGGGTGCTGGGATCCCATTTTGGGGGTGTGTCCCCCATTTTGGGTAGGGTTGGTGCCCTCCCTCCTTTTGTGCTCGATGAGACCACCCACAGGAGGGGCGTGGCCAAGCCGGATGGGGCCGGCTCTGATTGTCTGGGCCCGCTTGGGGGCGTGGCTTTGTCCAGTGGGCGGTACCAAGAGGCGGAGCAAGGAGGACTGCACCGGGGTACCCGGGTGCGCTCAATGGAAGCTGGGGGGGGGAGATTGCAGTGCTGATGAGTGACTTTTAGCGCTATAATGGACCAAATTCCCTTGGGAACACCGTTTCCTTCCACAGCGGCACCCCTTTTGCTGATCCATGGAAGCAGGGAAGCCCAGAAGGAATCACTACAACTTCATTGCGGGATAACGGGGAGTCAGGTTTGGAGTGCGTGCTGCCTGGATGCTATCGGAGATGGAGGGGAGGGAATGGGACAGCGGAGGCGATGCCCTTTGGTCTCCGGAGCTCCTTGGTCCAGGTTTGTCTCCGCCATCCTTTCCCCTAATCGATAACTGCGCATCCGCAGAAGGAGAGCACCCGCACGCAGTATCCCATGCTCTGCTGCTCCGGTGCTTTCCTGAGGATGAGCAGGGTCTGTGCTGTCAGGGAACGGAGGCTGGGATCATCCTCATCCAGAAGTGCTTCCAGGGCTGTGATCCAAAAAGACCGGGATGAGCCCCTCCGTAGCCCCCAGCATCCCCCCAGCCCCTGCTCCCTCCTCACCTCTGCAGATCTGCTCCAGCTTCCTCGGGCTTTTCCCTCTTAGGGGCCGTGCAGCCAACCCTGGGCACAGGGATTCATTGGGATCCGTCAGCATCCATCGGGATCCATCAGGGATGCGGCAGTGGGGACCGGGATGGGGAGCGCAGGGACTCACCAATGAACCTGACGGCTGCCTCTTGCAAGGGGACCTGAGCATCCTGCAGGTACCGAAGGCTCTGGTCCAGGTATCCCTGAGCCCTCTTCCTGCTCCGCTCCAGCTGCAGAAGGAATGGGATGCTACAGAACGCCCCCATTGGCTGGAGCAGTCCCAGCGCTCCTTTTCCCATCCGCATGTGGAATGAGCAGAGCGGTGCCAGGGGTTCCAATGGGAACAGGAATGGATGAAGGGCCCATACCAAGCACTCTGCAACCCTCCACATCTGCCTTGTCTCCAATAGGCGCCGAAGCTCTTCCCATTTCAGGAGCGTCGCCACAGCAAGGAGAGCTTCCCAGGAAGCCTGCACGGGATGGGATGGGAGACGGCACCTTGGGGTTGATCCCACCCTCGGGAATGTGGGATACCCGGGGCGGGGGGGTGTTTGTACCTCGGCCACACGGTGGCTTTGGTCGCTCATGTGGAAGAAGAGCGGGAGCAGCAGATCCCAGATTTTGCTCCTCATCCTCCTCCTGTCACCGCCAAGCACCAACTCCAGCAGGAACTGGAACAGGCGGATGGAGAGCTCCCGGAGCCGGCTGCATCCCTGGAGGGAAGGAGGAAAAGGGGGGACTTGGGCAGATCCTGATGGGATGTGAAGCCTTGGAGCCACCCCCATGCGAGCTCCAAATCACCGCAGGGGTCCCACGCAGCCCTTACTCCATCAAAGAGGGGCCAGAGGTCCTGCACCAGCCCCACGGCAATGGGGCTGGCCTCCTCACTCGGGAGTTGACCCATCACATTCCATATGATCATCAGGGCCTTTATCCTGAGCTCGTCCTCAGCATCCCGGAGCCGGCACACGATGTGGGGCAGGAGCTTCTGCAGTTTCAATGCCTGCAGGAAGAGGTGGGGGCTCCTTGTGGGGACGCCTTGACCCAGGGCTATGGTCACCAAGGTCATGGCCAAGAGGGGTCCCTATGGCCATGCCCTGCCCCATGGCCAAGAGGGCTCTCTGTGGCCGTGCCCTGCCCCATGCCCATGTCCTGCCCCATGGCCATGCCCCCTCACCAAGAAAGGTTTCTTCGACAGCTCCAAGAGTCTTTCCAGCAGCACGAACGCAGTCACCAGGTTCTGGGGGTCCTCAGCTCCCTCAGCACCACCAGTAGCGGAGGCCATGGTCTAAGGCAAACACAGGCATTGAGACCCCACCGAGCCTGCAGGTCTCCTGGGACTCATCAGGGCCCTTTGGGACTCACAACCAAGTTGGGGATGGAGGTGTCCCGGATGTCCTGGGGCATCCCCAGCAGCTCCCGTAGAACCTCCAAAGTCCTGGATATGGTCACGATCCACATGTGCACATCAGCGCTGGAAGGCAGAGTGCTGAGTCAGCGTGCTCCCTGCATCCCATGGGATGCCATATGGGGGTTAGTGGTGGTGCTCCCCATGAGGTGGGATGCAGGGACCCGCTCCTCAGGGATGTCATAGCATCACGGAAAGGGCCTTAAGATCATCCAATTAAAACTCCAGTGCCATGGGGTGGGATGCAGGGACCCGCTCTTCAGCATCATAGAAAGGGCCTTAAGATCATCCAATTCCAGACCTAATGCCATGGGGTGGGATGCAGGGACCCGCTCTTCAGCATCATAGAAAGGGCCTTAAGATCATCCATTGCCGTGGGTCCTTGGGTCTGGTGGCCATAGGGACCAAGCCCTCAAGGATGGTACCTGTATCTCAAGGGCACGTTGAGGACCATGCTGATGGCCAATGCCCTCGGGTGCTTGATGGCCATCAGGGTGAGGAGCATGTCCATCCTGTCCCATGTCGCTTTCCTGTTGCTAATCCGCAGGCAATCACGGATGCTCCTCACAACGATGGGCATCTGGAAACGGGAGCACGGGTGAGGATGGTGCTGGGACCGGATTCCCCACCCCTCTCTGCTCCTTCTTGGTACCCAAGACCCCTCCTAGGTTTAGGATGGAGGAGGAAGGACCGAAGGGGATGGGCACACAGCCATGGGGCACCCACCTCCGCCAGCCAGAAGTCGAGGTCGCTCATGACCAGCTCCAGGATGTCCTCTGCCACCCTCCTGTCGAAGATGCTCGAGTCCTTCATGGCCTCGATGACCACGCAGACCACGTCCGTCCTCTCCCATGGATAAAGGGAGCCTGCAAACCTCTATGGGAGGAAGGTTGGGAGCATGGGAGCGGCGTTGCCCGTGCTTGGGGAAGCATCCCACCAAAGGGTCAAGCAATGGGGGAAGCTCCATTACCATGGTGAGGTCTCGGGGGCTGGTTTCTTCATCCCATCTGAGCTCTTCCACTTCATGCTCTGGCTTTGGCCTTTCTGAAGAGCAAGGGGGACACAGGAGAGTCAATGGGATATAGGGGAGTCAATGGGACACAGGAGAGTGAATGGGGTACAGGAGAGCCAGTGGGATACGGGAGAGTCAATGGGACACAGGAGAGTGAATGGAGTAGAAGAGAGCCAGTGGGAGATGGGAGCGTCAACGGGACACAGGAGATTCAGTGGGGTACGGCAGGGTCAATGGGACATAGGAGAGTCAATGGGACATAGGAGAGTCAATGGGATGCAGGAGAGTCAGTGGGACACAGGAGAGTCAATGGGACACAGAAGAGCGAATGGGGTACCAGAGAATGAATGGGGTACAGGAGAACCAATGGGACACAGCAGAGTCAATGGGACACAGGAGAGTGTATGCAGTACAGGAGAACCAATGGGATATGGCAGAGTCAATGGGATACGCAAGAGTCAATGGGACACAGGAGAGCCAATGGGATACAGGAGAGTGAATGAGACAGGAGAGTCAATGGGATACAGGGGAGTCAATGGGACACAGGGGAGTCAGTGGGACACAGGGGAGTCAATGGGATACAGGAGAGTGAATGAGACAGGAGAGTGAATGAGACACAGGAGAGTCAATGGGATTCAGGGGAGTCAATGGGACACAGGGGAGTCAATGGGACACAGGGGAGTCAGTGGGACACAGGGGAGTCAATGGGACACAGGGGAGCCAATGGGAGGAGTTGGGGGAGCCCATCATGACCTCTGATACCTTCCTGCTCCAGGAGGTACTGATGGAGGCTGCAAAGAGCATCCAGGGCTGGGGAGCTTGTCCTGTCCTCAGCAAAGCAGAAGAGGAGGAGGTGGCCCAGGAGATGGCCCAGGAGTGGGACTGGGAGCTGCGCTGAGGGGAAGGAGCTGAAGTGTCTCCTCCAGGTCACGTGCAGCTTCTGGGGAGGGAGAAAGAGCAGGAACAAAAGGTGAAGAACCCAAAGAATGAGGAAGAAAGAAAGGAGAAAGAGGAGGAGAAGGAGGAGGAGAAGGAGGAGAAGAAGAACTGAAGGAGGAGAAAGAAGAGAAGGGGAAGGAGGAGAAGGAGAAAGAGAAGGAGAACGATGAGAAGGAGAAAGAAAGAGAAGGAGGAGAAGGAGATGGAGGAGAAGGAGGAAAAGAAGGAGGAGAATGAGAAGGACCAGAAAAAGAACTTGAAGGACAACAAAAGAAGAAAGAAGAATGGAGAAGGAGGAGGAGAAGGCAAAACAAGGAAAAAGACCAGAAGAACCTGAAGGAGAATGAAAGAAGAAAGAAGAAGAAAGGAAAAGGAGGAGAAGGAGAAGAAGAAAGGAGCAGGAGCAAGAGGAGGAGCAGGGGGACTGGCAGGAGCAGGAGCAGGGGCAGGAGCAGGAGGAGGAGCAGGAGCAGGAGGAGGAGCAGGGGCACGAGCAGGAGGAGGAGCAGGGGCAGGAGCAGGAGCAGGAGCAGGAGCAGGAGGAGGAGCAGGGGCACGGGCAGGAACAGGAGCAGGCAGACTCAGGATGCTCTGCAGGTCCCCGTCTCCCCGTGCAGGGGTCGCTCTCGGCCACCTCGGTCCTGCCGGGTCCTTACCCAGCGCTTGCGGTGGTGCAGCAGCAGCTGGGTCAGGGCCGCGATCCTGCCCAGGGCCGTCTCCCTCACGGCGGGGCTTCGGGAGCCGCTGAAGCGCAGCAGGACCTGGGCAGGGGGAGAAGCCGCAGGTGAGCCCCGGAGCTGCGGCAGGGGCTGGACCTGCCCCGCTTCCATTGCAGCTCCCGCTGAGCATCACCGCGGGGCGGGCAGGGATGGAGGCAGCGGCACGGGAAGGGATGCAGGGGGTGAGGGCTTGGTCCCCCCGCTGTGGGTGATGCCCCGGCTGCAAGGACCAAGGCACGGCCCCGCTTCCAGGGCTGGGCTGGAGCTGGCGGTGAAAATCAGTGCCTCAGCACTGCCCCTGCCCTGGGGCTGCAGGGGCTTTGGGTCCTTTCCAACCCAGCCCGCTCTGTGCTTCTCCGATTACAGTGTACGTGTAAATGCATGTGAATAGGAATAGAGCCATAGAGCTGAATAGGAATAGGAATAGAGCCATAGAGCTACATAGATATAGGGTAAGTATAAATATCATAGAATTATAATTATGAACATAGATATAGATATATAAATATTCATATAAATATAAACATAAATATGAATATAGGAATATCAAAATATAGATATGCACATAAATATAAATACAAACATTAACACATATAAATAAATATAGGGTTAGATATAAATATAGATATTAATATGAGTAGAAACGAAAATACTAATATAAATAGTAAACAATACAAATGTCTACTTATAAACATATATAGTAATATTAATATCAGTATTAATATAGTAATATTAATATAGATATATCTAAATAATAATATCGCTAATCATCAATATTGCTATTAATAATTTTTCAATATTAATTGTAGATAGCTATATAGAAATAGAAATAGATATAAATAGATATAAATATATCCAAATATATAAGTAGATACAAATATATATACATATATACATTTATATACACATATATACACATATACGTATATACACGTATGTACAAATATACATATATCTACACATATATGTGCATAGAAATACATATATACATATATACACACATATATATACATATATATACATACACCTATATATACATATATATACTTATAACAGACAGATTCCTCCTCTAAAGACCTCTTTAGGCAACAGTTCAGGGCAAGGGAACCAGTCCATGGGCCCCAGCAGCCTGGTCCCAGCCCGTGGTACCAGGAGGCAGCAAAGACCCCATCCCAAGGGGGCTCAGCCTCCTGATGCGGGGTCCCTGCCCTGAGCTCTGCGGGCAGCGACCGCCACCCCCTGCAGCCCCCGTGCTCCAGGAGGGCCTTGGGTTACCCAGGGGAGGGGGGGGACATGGCTCTGGGGGGCCCCATGGGTGAGGAGCAGCCCCCGTGCACCCCGCTCTGCACAGGCCAGACCTGCAGGATGCTCTGCAGCTCCTCGCCGCCCCTGGGGTCAGGAGAGTTGAGCACCAGCCTCCAGAGCATGTTATCCATGGACCGCAGTGCCTGCAGGGACAGAGCAGAGCCCCTCAGGTACCTACGGGGCTTCAACTGTGGGCATCCCATAGCCCCAGCGCTCCAAAGGGAGCTGCGGGCTCCTGGAGCTCCTTACTCGGTAGTAGTAGTAGGCATCCCGGACTGAAAACTCCTCATGCAGAGACAGGAAGAAGACCCTCCTGCAGCAGGTCTCTACGATGTGTCTCCCTTGGTCCGCAAGCCCTGACTGCACTGAGCTGCAAAGGGAAGATGGCTCCGGTTGGATGCTGGTGATGGGAGCAGTGGGGTTCCCAGGAGGGATGTGCAGTTGTGGTACCTCAGTTCCGCTATCGCATTCATGGTGAGATGCCGCAACTTCGTGCGCAGCTGGCTCATGGGCTGCTCTTGGAGCAGTGTCTACAGAGCACAATGGGGATAAGGGACCTGGGAGTCCACCAATGCTGCCCTCACCGGGTGCTGGAGGCCTTTGCCCCATAGCATCCCCATGGGGGTCCCTTCACCTGGATGGTCTCTGCGAGGTGTGTCTTGTGGCAGAAGATATCCAGGCCCTGTTGCAAGCTGCAGAACCTGGCGGTGCTCAGCAGGGAGCAGACGCTCTCAAGGAATCCAACCATTTCATGCTCAGACTGGAAACCAGGGAGGATGGAGGCACAAACGGGGAGTATGAGAGGGGACGGGGTACTGGAGCGCTAGGGGTGAAGACAGCACCCAACATCACCCATCAGCATCGCAGTGGCCGTGCTCACCGTGGCTGGGGTGATGACAAAGGCCTCGATGCGCTCCACATTGTCCCGCTCCAGTGCGTACACGGGTAACCAGCTGGCATCTAACGGAGGAAGAGGAGAGGTTTGGAGTGCAGAGGAAGCTCTGCCCCCCCCCACCAGCTTCCAAGGAAAGTGGTGCTGGTCATAAAGTCATGGAATCATGGAATGGGTTGGGCTGGAAGGGACCCGCAGATCATCCATTGGGTTTTCCAACCCAACCCCTTCTATGGCTCTATGATCCGATGTCACCAAGGCTGTGTCCAACCTGGCCGTGGATGGAGCATCCACCCTGTGCCAGCACCTCACCCCCTCCATAGGGAACAACTTCCTTCTATCCAAGCGGAACTTCCCCTCTTCCAGTCTGAACCCATCTCCCCTTGTCCTGCTCCCACACCAATGCTCACCAGTCCTCAATGGCACGACCAGGGTTTCCTCACAGGACTCCAGTGAAGAGATGCTCCCCTCCGGAGCCTCATCCCTCTCCCAAGCCTGCCCAGGGGATCTGGGGGCTCTCTCCATTATCCCGAGGGATGCAGGAAAGGGATCAGGATAGCGAAGGGGAAAGCTTGGACCAAACGTAACAGGGCTTGAGCTCAGAAGCAACCCAGTGGCTCCTTCCTCCTGCTCTTTCCTGTCACTGTCTGCTCCCCTGAGCAAAGCACTCAAGTAGGGTGACACAAATGAGGTCACAAAGGGCCCTATTTTGACCTGTTGCCGTGGTGACCCACCTGGGTTCTAGACTGAAGCTGTGGAAGAACTTGCTGCAGGGCCATGAACTGGGGCTGTCACCCAAAGCAGCATCCCTGCACCCCAACATGCTGTGTGTGGGCACCCTTCCTTATGGGGCTCAATAAAGATGGGGTTTGGGCTCATATAGGGGTGCCAGCAGTGTTGGGGGGGATGGAGATGCCTGTGGTTGATTGGATTTTGGGGTACCATGCAGTTTTGGGGTAGTTTAGGGGTAACATGAGGATTGGAAGGGATGGAGAAGCCTGGGGTTGGTTGGGTTTTGAGGTACCATGTACTTTTGGGGTGGCTTAGGGCTACTGGGATGGATAGAGGTGGCTGGGGCATGGTGGGTTTCTGGGTACCAGATGGGTTATGGGATGCTTTAAGGGTACCAGGGCTATTGGGAGGAGTGGGAACGTTGGGTGTGATGCAGGTGCCTGGGACTGAGGTGAACCAGGACCCTCACGTGAGGACACGGAAACTGTGGGTCTGCGGGGGTGGCAGAGCTGTAGGGTGGGCATCAGGTCCCATGGGTCTGTGGTGCCCGTGGAGGGTGCTGCATCTGCAGAGCTCCTGCAGGTGATGGAAGGCCCTTGAAGGAAGCTGCTGAGAGCCAGGCTGAGAAGAGTGGGGATGGAGAAATGGAAATGAAAATGAAATGAAATTATAGGATGTGATGCTATAACATGATGGAACATGATATAACATGATAAAACATAATATGTTACAGGATATGATGCAAGATACGCTATGAGATGAGGAGGATGAAATGAAATGAAACAAAATGACACCAGACGGACATGAAATGGAAATGAAATGAAATGAAATGAAATATAATCAAATTATACAATATGGTATGGTACGGTACGGTACAGTAAGCATAATACTCTATGATAGAGAAGATATGCTATGATATGCTACAATATGATATATGATATGATGGTGTGGTATAGTGTGGTATGACATGATCAGATATGATAGATTATGATAAAATATGATACGATATGATAAGATATGATATGACATAATGTTTTTTGAGAGGAGAGGCACAGCAACGGCCCTGCTTTTATGCCCAGCTGCGTTACGTAGGCGCCGGTGCTTTGTGATGTCATAAACCATGGGTGACGTCACAATCAGCTTTGGGAGCTCAGGTGCCCTGAGGTGGGAATGTGAGCAGGAGAACTTGAGCATCTTCCTGCATTTCCTGTGCTTTGATGGATCCACCCCTGCAAGCAGCCCCAGAGCTCGCTCTTGTGCATTTCCAGGTGGACCTTGGCAGGGGAGGAGCCTCCAGCCCCTTTGCCACGGGAAGCCCCATCCATTGATGGACGCCGTTAATGGGGGAGCAGCCCCAGCCACGCAGGGATGGGGATGCAGCAGGATTAGGCTCAGATCCTTGGGGGCTGACCCATGGGGGTGCCCCTTTGCCTCAGCACGTACCTGTAGTGCCTTGTTCCCATGTCTCTGCACGTCCAAAGGGAATGTATCCTACCTGGATGCAAGGTCTTTTTCCCACCATAGTTTCACATTAAAGGATTCTTCCCTGTGTCCCACTGCCTCATGCCAAGCATCCTGCCAGGACTCCGCTCTGCCCCTAGGAAAGGAGGGAGGCCTTCTGAGCAGCCCCATAGGGACCACGTTTGAAGGTGGGGTTTGGTCCCACAGCCCTACCTGCATACAAAGGCCCCATTCCCATTCCTCTGGGCAGCCTGGGCATTGCTGCAGCCTTTCTGTGCCAAGTGGAGAAAGCCTTGGCCACTGCTTGCTCCATGGCTCAGATGACCACAATTAACTGCAGCCTGGAAAGCAAATGGGGACACGGTCGCTCCAGGATTGATCCCTGACTTGATGCTGAGCCCCAAGAGGTGGGATGTCCAAGAGAAAGGCACACCCTTTGGGAATGTGACAGGAGGAGCAGCTGGCATCTCCTGATGGAAGAGAACCATGCTCAGCATCCACAGCCATTGCAAAGCGACAGGGAGCTGCTGGGAGCATCCCAAGGATTCCTTCCAGGTGCCATGAGGATGCTGGAGATGGGACCTTCATCAGGGACCAGAGCTATAGGATGAGGGCTGATGGGTTCAAACTGCAACAGGGATATAGGAAGAAGTTCATTCTGTGAGGGTGGTGGGTAAGACCTCACTGACAAGGTTGAAGCTGAGAAGCAGGATTCCTTATTGCTCCTCATAGTGTGTCCTGCTCAAGCACTATACAAGCTGTGATTGTATAACCATTAAATACCATGTTTATTACTCTCTGTGCATATTCATGAAGTTACTTCTGCATTACATCTTATCGCTAGGAGATTCCTCCCACATGCGCACAAGAATGTGGTCTTTGGGACCCTGGTGGTGGTTTCTTCATCATCTTCCTCTTCACCCCTTCATTCTTTGGCTGAGCGTTGGAGTTGGGCGGCCTTGGTGTCCGTTTGCCAGCTCCTAACTGGCTTCCCTAAGCATTAACTGAAGAGTTCTCTTCCTTAGCATTGTTAGAGAGCCCCCATGGGGTCCAGGCAGCTTTGTGATGAGCAAGAGGTTCGTTCTATATCCTTCATTCTGTCTTTCTGGTTCTTTCCCCATCCCGAATCCCTCCTCTTCATCTTCCCTTTGCCAAATCTTTTCCACCAATTCAGTATCATTCTATTACCACTCCAAGGCTTTCTAAAGTATTTTCCCATTTCTACTTGATCTTTGATCCTACTCCTCTTCCATTCTTCAGCATTCACCTTTGATCGTTTCCAATACCAACATCAGCATTGAACACATGATGAAAATTACAACTGTGATCAGTAACACACTTATGAACAGTTGCCTTACTCAGGAGGGACTGGGCAGCCACAATGTTCAGTTTTCCCAGATTCCTTCAAATCCCCATGAGGAACCTCATGGAACACTTGAACTCACTTCCAAATCCCTTTTAGATCAGTAGCAACTCCCCTTTCCCATTGGGAGGTAAAGCCTCATATGCATTTTCTCCATATAACCAACACCATCCTGTTCCTTTAGGAATGTTCCAATAGCCAGTTGGTGTTTTTCTATTATTATTAGTTTTTTCTATTTTTCCATTATTAGTAGCATTTTTCTATTATTAGTTTTTCCTATTTTTCTATTATTAGTAGTGTTTTTCTAGTATTAGGGTTTTTTTTTTCTATTTTTCTATTATTAGTAGCATTTTCCTATTATTTGTTTTTTCTATTTTTCTGTCATTAGTATTATTTTCTCGTTATTAGTTTTTTCTATTTTTCTACCATTAGTAGGATTTTCCCATTATTAGTTTTTTCTATTTTTCTATTACTGGTAGCATTTTCTTATTACTAATTTTTTCTATTTTTCTGTTATTAGTAGTATTTTTCTATTTTTAGTTTTTCCTATTTTTCTATTATTAGTAATATTTTCCTATTATCAGTTATTCTGAAGTTGTCCAACTACAATGTGGGTAACTTCCTACAGATACATTACCCCAGTTAGGGTGTTTATTTGCAGTATCTGAAGTTTGGGCTTTTAAACCTTGGAGACTGGTATGGTCTCGACATTCCAATTTGTCTTAAAAGGAATGGGAACACCAATTAAAGGGATCCCTGGCCCTTCTCCTGACTTTGGCAACTGAGTACAAACCCTGCAATCACTTTTGCTCAGTACATAAATGACATTTTGCATTAAGCATAAATTCGATGTTTCTACACTTGGAATTACATATATCCAGCTGAAGAGCGATGAAATCTCATGTGCGAGGGTTCCTAAAACCCATCCTGCCACATTCCCCCTGGTGCTGGTGCTTTCTTGATTCTTGAATGGTGTATCTAGGTGGGTTGTTCCTTATCCTGATTGCAGAGAAAGGTGTTAGCATCATTTGGAACGCTCCAGTTCACTCTTGCTTCAAGAGTAAAATCCTTGATATCAACACATTCTCCTGCTCTAAAGGAGTGGACTGGGGGAGTCAAACCTCTTGTTCCAAATATCTTTTTATTTATCCCTTCCAACTGTTTTTCCAAATCCGTCAAAAATGGTTGGAGATAACCTTCTCCATCATGATTTCCTGCATCAAACTGAGATTGGTCTGGTCTTCCATACAGAACCTCAACTGGGCTAACTCCTTCCTTTGACTGAGGTTTTGTTCTAATCCTTACTAAGGCAAACATATAATATATAATTAATATATAATTAATATATATCATATATATCATATATGATACATAATATATAATATAGAACACATAATGTTTGATACCAATATAATTTAGTTTCTTGACAAATCTTCACAGTTTCTTGCTTGATTACATGATTCAATTCTTCTGCTTGACCACCATCCTGAGGCCTACATGGAAAATGCAACTGCCAATCAATTTCCAATTTCTCATTGATTTTGGGGCACTAATTTTGCATTAAAATGAACCATTAAAACGGTCGCCAGAACCCCAAAACGAGGGATTCTGTTATTTAGTAACACTTGTTTTGCATTCTTTACCCTGCAAGGGAATGCTTCTGGCCTTAAAAAGTGTCTATTAATGCCAACAAATACGGATAACCTCCTTTGCCAGATAATTTCCTTTTCCAAATGTCCCAATCTGATTCTTGTTTTGACCAGGGAATATGAATTTCTTCCCAGAGTTTTGTCTATCTACAATAAGACAATGCTCCAATGGGTCTTATTATGTTCTTCCCTCCTGCATGACCCTCTTGTGATGAAGGGTCCATCCTTCACATCTAGGCCTAAAGCTTGAATCGGGAGGTTCTTCTTGGTGGCAAACAGGGACGACAGGCCAGTGTTGCCCTTGGCTGTGGTAGGAGGCATTTGACCAACCTTGGTCCTTGCATCTCGTTGTCAATGCAGAGTTTCATCTGCCTCATCCAATACCAAGTGGCTGCCATAGCAAAGCACACACAGATTTACTACAATACACTACAGTATACACAGTATATTACAGTATACTACCATATGTATGGTATACTACAGCATACTACAGTATGTACAGTATACTGCAGTATACTACAGTATAAACTGTATATTACAGTATGCACAGTATACCACAGTACACTGCAGTATACTACAGTATAAACTGTATATTACAGTATGCACAGTATACCACAGTACACTACAGTATACTACAGTATATACACTATACCAGAGTGTGTACAGTAAACTACAGTACAGTATACTACAGTATATAGAGTTTGTACAGTATACAACAGCATGTACTGAGACATGGGGGCACAAAATCACAAAACGGAATATGGAAACCTTTAGAATTAGCTTTAAGTAATGTTAGGTTTGATGGCTTTGTAACAGTAGCAATGGAAAATTACTGAGGTGCATGATACATTGAGAAAAAAATAGAGTACAGCTAGAGAACATACTGAGAATTCTCACAAGATAAATTGTTATAGTTGTGACACAGTTTTAAGGAAAACAGTCTAGAAGAACAGGACACAGGATAAGGAGTATCTGGAACCGCAGGTGTCCAGGATGGGCTGCAGTTAAACTGCCTGATCAGTAGGAGGATAGGAGGATTATTATGTCTCTGCTGCTAACGAACCAATTAAGCTGGTATGAGCATCTACTGCGCGTGCTTCAAAGGCTGCCAGAAGTGATGAAGATCGCTGGAGGAAGCAAACAACCCTCAGAGACCACCACCACAATTCTGTACGCATGCGGGGAACTCTCTGGAAAACGATGTAATCCATCCGTAGCCTCATGAATATGTATGTATGCCCAGTGGCTATAAAAGGACGGCTTGTGTGGCAATTGGGGTGATACACGCTAGCTGGAGATATCCCCCGTGTCTCCCGGTGCCGCAGTAAGGAATACCTGCTTGTCAGCTTGAAAACTGTGGTGGTGAGTTTGTTCCTGGAGTTTTCTCCATGTCAGCAGGGAGGTTGTAACTAGATGATCTTAAAAGTCCTTTCTTGCCCTAACTATTCTATGACTGTTTGCCCACCATTTGCTCTAGACACCTTAGTGATAGTAAGTACTACCTTAAAAAATGTGTTTGCATTCCCACCAGCTTCTCCCTTTGTTCTGACAGCAGCAACCACTGCGTCTGTCAGCCTCTAGCATCCTCAGCAGTTGGAGCTGCTAATTTTTCAGTCGCTACAGTAAGTCCTCAGTGATTATTTTCAGACAACACTCAAATATGCGTACTAGGTAATTAAATTTGCAGTAAGTGTCACTCCGTTATGCTAATATTAAACACGCAACCCTTTCCCTGTCCTTCTGTATTAAGCCTTTTCTAAAGTATATGTGAATAACTAATTTTTTCCAGCTGTTCTAGATCAACGCTTTCTACATCACAGCTCATTAAGTAAAAAGCACTTGCCTTATTTATACTCTATACAAAAGAAATGTAGCAGCATCTTCAGAAGTCAATTATATTCGGGTGTAGTAGTCCAGTTTCTAAAATCACTTTTCTCCTTTAGTGAGGGGATTTAAGGCACGGACTCCGATTGCTGGTTGAAGACCTTTTTACTTTAGATTACATGGTTTATATATGTTTTTGATCATATCCACGCACTTAAAGCTACAATACACTTGGTTAGTTGCTGCTGTCCACGAGCATAATCTAAAATTATAATTGATTAGTCTGCTTTTTCGACACTATCCTTTCGACCTTCTCCTCACTTCTCAGTTCCTTCTTCTACTTCTCATCCCCTTTTATTTCGCTTCTTTTGCTCCACTTTTCTTGCTTGATGTTAGTTCCCCAAAGAGCTAAAATTGCAGAGTCTGGCTCAAAGTTAATTCCCCAAAGAATCAAGGTCACTCAGCATCCTGTGCCCACATTCAAATGCCTCTTCTTCTACATCTCCCCTTTTTGTTTTTCTAAAACCATCAGTTGCTTTACCGTGTTTTCTGATGTTCGCTGTAGGCAACTCAATAAACATGGAACAATCAGTAAGATACAAATAACAATGAATAGCATTATAAGACCTCCTTTGATCAATGAAACAAACCATGTCCCAAGTCCTAGACAGTTAAGACAATTTCCTAATTAAAAAAAAGTCCGTCATTTATCTGTAATTTTGTTGCTCCTTTTTTCAGTTCCTGAATAGTTTTATGAATAGATTCCGAAAAGTCTGACAAATTCATGCAGCACATACCCTCAAAATCTTTACAGCCATGACCTTGTGCTAATAATAAGAAGTCTATGGCAGCCCTGTTTTGCAAAGAGGCAACTTAGCAAACGTTTCAGGTCTCGTTACAATGTTTTTTGATGGTTGATGTGACAAAAATTGGAACTCGAGAATTTTCAATTTCTCCTTATCAGAGTCAACCCATTGCATGATTAATCCTACTGGTGGGAAATCATTACTGACAATCAAAAACTCAGTAGGAACTCCATTCATCGCACGATGTGCCTGTCTCTCACTTAATGCGGCTTCTACCATCGCTATTGCTCGTTTTGCTGCTGGTGTTAATTGTCTGGGTGCATTGAAGTCTGTGTCACCCTTCAACAATTCAAACAATGGTTCTAAAGTTTTGCTGTCAATTCCCAATAATGTTTGAATGCAATTGATATTTCCTAACAAGACTTGCACATCGTTAAGTGTATGGATATTGACCTTGATGGCTAACTTTCTGAGGTTCAATGGTATGATCTAAGATTTTCCAACCCAAATATTTCCATGGTGTGGGATCCTGAACCTTTTCAGTGGCAATTTGCAATTTATGTTGTTGCAACACTGGACACAATTCTTGTTTAACAGCTTCTAACCCCATAGAGCCCCATTACTGCCTCATAGAGCCCCATTAATGCCTCATAGAGCCCCATTATTGCCTCATAGAGCGCCATTATTGCCTCATAGAGGCCCATTATTGCCTCATAAACCCCATTACAGCCTCATAGAGCCCCATTATAACCCCATAGAGCCCCATTATAGCCTCATAGACCTCATTATAGCCTCATAGAGCCACATTATTGCGTCATAGACCCCATTATTGCATCATAGAGCCCCATTATTGCCCCATAGAGCCCCATTATTGTGTCATAGAGCCCCATTAATGCCTCATAGAGCCCCATTATTGCCTCATAGAGCCCCATTATTGCCTCATATAGCCAAATTATTGCCTCATAGAGCCCCATTATTGCCTCATAGAGCCCCATTATAACCTCATAGAGCCCCATTATTGCCTCATAGAGCTCCATTATTGCATCATAGAACCCCCCTTATTGCTTCATAGAGCCCCATTATTGCCTCATAGAGCCCAATTATTGCCTCATAAAGCCCGATTATTGCGTCATAGAGCCCCATTATAGCCCCATACAGACCCATTATTGCCTCATAGTTCCCCATTATAGCCTCAGGGCCACATTATTGCCAAATAGAAGCCCATTATTGCTCTATAGAGCCCCATTATTGCCTCATAGAGCCCCATTACTGTATCATAGAACCCCCATTATTGCCTCATAGAGCCCCGTTATTTCCTCATACAGCCCCATTATTGCCTCATAGTGCCCCATTATTGCATCATACAGCCCCATTTTTGCGTCATAGAGCCCCATTATTACTTCGTAGAGCCCCATTAATTCCTTCTTCAGCCTCATAATTCCATTAGAGAGCCCCATTATTACCTCATAGAGCCCCATTATTGCCTCACAGAACCCATTATAGCCTCATAGAGCCCCATTATTGCCTCATAGAGGCCGATTATTGCATCACACAGCCCCATTATAACTCCATACAGCCCCATTATTGTGTCATAGAGCCACTTTACTACCACATAGACCCCAATTATTGCCTCCTAGACCCCATTATTGCCTCCTAGAGCCCCATTATTACCTCATAGAGCCCCATTATTGCTTCATAGAGTGCCATTATAGCCTCATAGAGCCCCAGTATTGCCTCATTGTTCCCCATTATTGCCTCATAGAGCCCCATTATTTCATCATAGAGCCCCATTATTGCCTCATAGAGCCCCATTATAACCTCATAGAGCCCCATTATTGCCTCATAGAGCCCCATTATTGCCTCATAGAGCCCCACTATTACCTCATAGAGCCCCATTATTGCGTCATAGAGCCCCTTTATTGCCTCATAGAGCCCTATTATTGCCTCATAGAGCCCCGTTATTGCATCATAGAGCCCTATTATTTCATCATAGAGCCCCATTATTGCGTCATAGAGCCCCCTTATTGCGTCATAGTGCCCCATTACAACCCCATAGAGTCTCATTATTGCCTCCTAGAGCCCCATTATTGCCTCACAGAGCCCCATTATTACCTCATAGAGCCCCATTATTCCGTCATAGAGGCCCATTATTGCCTCATAGGGCCATATTATTGCATCACAGAGCCCCATTATAACTCCATAGAGCCACATTATATCCCCATAGAGCTCCATTACTGCATCATAGAGCAGTAGTTTCATAGTTTCGTAGAGCCTTATTAATGCCTCATAGAGCCCCATTATAACCTCATAGAGCCCCATTATTGCATCACAGAGCGCCATTATTTCTTCATAGAGCCCATTATAGTTTCATAGAGCCCCATTAATGCCTCATAGAGCCCCATTTTTGCATCATAGAGCCCTCTTATTGCCTCATAGAACCCCATTATTGTGGCATAGAGCCCCATTATTATTTGTTGAGAAAATGAACATGGGCCAGCAGTGTGTGCTTGCAGCCCAGAAAGCCAACCGTATCCTGGGCTGCACCGAAAGGAGCGTGACCAGCAGGTCGAAGGAGGTGATCCTGCCCCTCTACTCTGCTCTTGTGAGACCTCACCTGGAGCATTGTGTGCAGTTCTGGTGTCCTCAACATAAAAAGGACATGGAACTGTTGGAACAAGTCCAGAGGAGGCCACGAGGATGATCAGGGACTGGAGCACCTCCTCTATGAAGACAGGGTGAGAAGAGAAGGCTGCGTGGAGACCTCATAGCAGCCTTCCAGTATCTTAAGAGGGCCTATAGGGATGCTGTGGAGGGACTCTTCATTAGTGACTATAGTGAAAGGACGAGGGGTAATGGGTTAAAACTGAAACAGGGGAAGTTTAGATTGGATCTAAGGAGGAAATTCTTTCCTGTGAGGGTGGTGAGGCACTGGAATGGGTTGCCCAGGGAGGTTGTTAATGCTCCATCCCTGGCAGTGTTCAAGACCAGGTTGGACAAGGCCTTGGGTGGTATGATGTAGCATATGGTGTCCCTGCCCATGGGAGGGGGTTTGGAACTGGATGATCTTAAGGTCCTTTCCAACTCTAACGGTTCTATGATTCTATGATTCTATGAATCTATGACTTCTCTATGACTCCTCTATGACTCCTCCGTCTCCTCCATGACACCCCTATGACTCTATGATACTATGACTCCTCTATGACACCTCCATGAATCCTACATGACTCCTCTATGACTCCTCCATGACTCCTCTATAATTTCTCCATGACTCCTCTATGACTTCTCCATGACCCCTCTGTGACTCCTCTATGACCACTCAATGACCCATCTATAAGTCCTCTATGACCCCTCTATGACTCCTCTACAACTGCTCTGTGACCCCTCTATGACTCATCCAGGACTCCTGTATGACTTCTCTAGGACTCCTCCATGACTCCCCTGCGACTCCTCTGTGACTCCTCTATGACACCTCTATGATGCCACTATGATGCCTCTATGACCCCTCTATGACCCCCATTATGACTCTACTATGACTCCTAAGATTGCTCTATGAGCCGTCTATTAGCCATCTGACTCCTCTATGCCTCCTCTATAACACTATGACTCTTCTACGACTCCTCTACGATATTACTGACCACCTTTACAGCAGTGAAGATGAAGGAACAACCTGCTCGGATACATTATTCAAGAATTAAGAAAGCACCAGAGTCAGAGAAGACATGGCGGATCGAACCTTCAGGACCCTTACGTGTGAAATTTCGTCGGTCATAATTTGGACTCATATGATAACTGGCGCACGAGCTTGGAACCAGAACTTACACCTGAAGTTAGTGCAGAATATTACTAATGTTTTTCATCGTACTGACTGTTGGGTGTGTGCACAGTTGCCTAAATCAGGAGAAAGCCTGGATCTCCCATTAATTGGAGTTCCAATTAAGGGGGCATGCACCTTAGGTGCTGTAATACCCAATTTTACTATTATCAACAGGTATCCTTCTGGGACCTGGATTAGAAGCTTTGCTAAACGGGTTAAGAGAGGGTTTAACCCTATTATCGAATGACACACTGCATTTCATAGTTTTGTAAGAGGGCTAATTCCATCTTTGGGAGTAAGTGAATCAGAGAAGGCAATTGTAAATATCTCAGCAACCATAGAGGAAATGGAAAGTAAAACCATTGATATAATTCAGGCAGAACAAGAAGAGATAACCAGCCTGTCTAAAGTGGTATTACAAAACGATTAGCTCTAGACATGTTACTGGCATGACAAGGAGGGGTTTCTTCCATAATCAATGAAAGTTGTTGTTCCTATGCAGACTAAAGTGGCAGAATCGAAACAGATCTGGAGGAAATTTGGAAACAAACTAAGATATTTCATGAAATGGCCATGGATGACACCTCCTGGGGTTTTGAAGAAATATGGAAAAATTTCACTTCATGGTTACCTGATCTCTCCTGGTTGAGGCAACCGGTTGCAGGAATATTGATGTTATTTGTTTTAATATTGATTACTTGTGGTATGATACAACGTTCCCTCTGGTCTTGTAAATGGTCTATGATAAATTATGAAGATTGGCAAAGGAACGAAATTAAGCACCAGGTAGAAACGGGAAATTATTTCAAAAAGACTTTAGACGGTAATGGTAATATAAAAAATGTTGCAAAAGAATTTGCAAAAGGACAGAAAAAGGGGGAATTTGAGACAAGGAGGAGTAGAAGGACAGGAGGATTGTTATGTCTGTGGTGTACCCCTTGGGTACAGCAGCCTTGAGGGAGACCGTGCCAAGAGCTGTGCTGAAGCTGAGGGAAACCACATCCACTCTTTGCCTCCTCACACACAACTGCAGGCTCTCAGCTTGGCCAGGCAGCAGTTACCCTTCGGACGGCTTTTAGGTGCCCAGAGGTGTCACCCAAGAGGACTCTGATGCTGGCACACGCCTCACCAAAGGCAGCTTGTACAGCCTGGGCTCTCCTGGGTTGCCCTTGGCACCCTTATCAAAGGTAAGCACAACATGTCCTTGTCCTCTCTCCCAAGGGACCTCTGCCAATACAATAACCTTTCACAAGGGGGATCCCAAAGGAATGCCGATCTTCCCCTGTAACGGCACTGCCACTGTCCTGCCTGTTACACCGCATCCTTCATTCCTCCCATCTTTCGTAGATTTTCCTTTCAAATAACCCTTTCAAATAACTTCGATCAGATGTTCTTTGTAATCTTCCTGCACTCGGAAACCTCCCCAGTTCCCTGGAAGACAATCTGGAAGACTTGACAAAAACTTCACGGTGAGACATGGCTCATCAGGGTTTAATGAGCCCCACGGTGTATTTGGGCTGAGGCCGTGAACCTCAGGTGCTGAGAGGAGACTGAGGAAACCTCTCAAGAAGTCCAAGTCAGAAACAAAGACCCAAGAGTGTGCAGCATTAATGGGCCCCACTGAGGGCTGCTGCTGACAAAGCCTCCCCAGGGACTCGTTAAAGCAAGTAACTGCAGGCTGTGATTACAGGAGACAAAGGCAAAGTGCAGGTGTCTGATGGTGAGAAAACCCTTGGTTTGTTTGATGATGCAAAGGCCAAGCCCTGACCACAGCCCTTGGAGAAGCACAGCCTGAAATCCTGAGAATGAAAGCTCTCCTCATAGGCCTTGATGAAAGAGGCAACTGCCATAGCCCAGGGCACAGAGGCCTTTTGCTCTTTTGGGCCTTTCAGCCATGCCAGAACCCTGTCATCTCTGCTGCAGGCTGTCCTACACTGGCCCATGCCTGCACCTCTTTCCCTTCAGGCTGTTGACCCCCATCTTGCTTTCCCACCTAGCTCTCACCTGGCATTTCTGTACCTTCAGTCCCATCTCTGCACCCATCGCTGTCTGTTCCTTGAAACATAAAGCCATGGGCTGAGCCAGACTGGGTCTGGGTGACCTCTTGCACCACAAGTCCACCTTTTGAGAGACATTTCTCTTTCCTAACTTTGAGTCTGAACCTTCCAAGCTGCACTTTGCAGAGGTTTCCTTCTCTTCCTGCTAGCAAGAAAACCTACATCATCTCTGCAGCCACATTTCACCTAGTTGTAGGCTGCTACTATAGTGTCAATTCAGCAGGTGGAGTGAATATCATTCAGCAAGCGGATGTAAAGGGGACTTATAGAAGAATGGGTGATGCCATCAGTATAGAGAACTAAGCACCATGGGAGAGCAGTGGGAAAAGGCAATGGTCTGTATTGAGAACTTCTTGGCAAGAGCCAAAAGGAAAGGTGGTGTCCTTGGGTGCAAGGTACCCCATGCTCTGGGGACAGGGTGCCTCATCTGGGACAGCTTCCTGCCTGTAGCACCCTCTCCGATGCACAAACCCCACACTCTGCCCGCACTCACAAGTGTCTCACAGAAGCTTTGCACTTCCCCTGCAGCAGCAACACCTCACTGCAGGAGGTTCCTGCATTCCCCAGGCTCAGGGATGGATGCTGCATTCCAGGCAAGTTTGGGTAGTGCAGGAGAGGGAGACAGGAAGGTGGGCTCATGGGGCATGATGAGCAGCGTTCAGGCACCCCCAGCCGTGGGCATTCCCCATGTGCCACTTGGAGGCATGTTCCCATGAGGGGAAGTTCTCAGATAGCCTGGGCAGGGAGTGAGGGGAAAGTGCAGCCCAGCCCTGGGGAGGGCACATTCAGGCAGCTCTCTTGGGGTCTGGCACTGGAGGTGGCTGCTGGCCGTGCTCTGCTGCCCACAGCCCTTTGCTTCTCCCCGTGAGAGCTCTGTCATCTGCCCTTTGAAACCGTGCTCCCCTGCTTTCAGCACAGGACAGGTGTTTGTGGGGGTTCTTAAGATCACTTTGTGTGTGAAGGCATCATATACAAGTGTTGTAAGCACAGGGCAAATGGGAAAGGACTGATGGACGCTGCAGCCCTCCTTGCTCTGCACTAAGCTACAAGGAGCTGAGAACTTCTCCCTGTTTCAATATTGTTCTGACTTTCTGTCATACAAAGAATGTTTTATAGCACCCCCCTCCCAAAAAAAAACAAAACAAAAAACCACCTCAGCAGTGTTATGCCAGTAAATAAATAACACAGTCCAAATGACTCTAAGGCCATGCTGATCCTCTTGTGCAGCCAAGACTCACTTGAGTCATGAGTACAAGTAGTGAACTTTACAATGAAGTTGGATTTCATCTGTCATCCCTTGTGAACATCAGAGTTGGACAAAGCACTGCTTCAGAGCAAGGCTGACTCTCATCCAACCTGGCCTTGAACACTGCCAGGGATGGGGCAGACACAGCTTCTCTGGGCACCGTGTGCCAGTGTCCCACCACTCTCAAAGGGAACAACTTCATCTGAATGTCCAAGCTGAATCTCCCTTTTTTCAGCTTAAAGCCATTCCCCCTTGTCCTGTCACTGCACAGCCTCATAAAAAGCCCCTCTCCATATTCTTTGTAGGCCCTGCTTAGACACGGGAAGATTGCTAAGATGTCTCCCTGGAACATTCTTTTCTCTGGGCTGAAGACCAACATCTCTCAGCCTGTTTCCATTGGAGACGTGCTCCAGCCCTTAGAGCATCTTTGTGACTCTTCATAAGCCCGTCATTGTACGATCAGAAGTGAACAAGGGTTAGAAGGGACCCCAGGAGGTCTCAAGTCGAACCTGTCAGGAACAGGGTCAGATCAAGTGGTTCAAGGCTTGATTCAGGCTGAGCTGGAAATTCCCAAGGCCAGAAACTGCACAGGCTCTCTGGGTGACCTGATGCAGCCCTTGCCTGAGCCTATGGGAACAAGGTTTCCTTCTGTACTGCCTGAACCTCTCCTCTGTCACTGTCCCCTACTGCCTTTTGTCCTCCCACCAGGCACCACGGTGAGGAGCCTGGCTCTGTATTCTCCATGTGCTCCTTGCCGCTACAGGCAGCCAGTCCCCAACAGCCTTCCCTTCCCAAGATCTCAGGTCCCCATCAGCCTTCCCTTCTCCAGGCTGGACAAGCCCAGCTCCCACAGCCTCTCTCCACAGGCACTGTGATCCAGTCCCTGCCTGTCCTGAGGGCCCATTGGTAAACCCACTCCTTCTTGCCAATAGCATTCCTGAACTGGGGATCTGAAACCTGGATGGAGGATTCCAGATCATCCCTTCCCTTGTTCTCCTGCCGTGCTCCTGCTCATACAGCCCCCGATGCTGCTGTCCTCCCTTGTTGCCTCCTGTCCAGCTCCTGCCCACCCAGACCTTTCCCATGGGCTGTTCTCAGCCAGGCAGCCCCAGCCTGTGCCGTTGCAGGGCAGTTCCCTGCAGGGACCCCTGTGTTCCCTGCTCCCCTGCCCAGGACTCCCTGAGAGCTCTGCAGCCCCCCCATGCTTTCCCATCGCCCCACACCAGCACAACAGCCCCATTCAATGGGCTCCCCAAGGGCTCTTCCTGCTCCAGGCACAGAGCAGCCATCCCAGAGCTGGAGCAGCCAGAAAGCTGCTTTCATTCCCCTTCACTCCTGTCATGTGAGGACATATCACAGAGAAGAAGTTGCTGCAGGATCATTTATTTCCCTTAAATACAGTCAGAGACCAGAGTGACACAAAGTCTGTGGGTCACACAACACGAGTGGCAACTTAATTAGGAGATGAAAACTGACATTTCTATGAAGACAACATAATCACAAATTGAAATAGGAAAACAAATGTAAAGCAGGAAAGACAGACATGGCCTGTCATGACCTACACTGGAAGCCCTTTCAAGGCTAAAGCAAGCAGCGTATATCTGCTGAAACATATCTGGTCACCAGCTTCCTCACAGCATCCTTGAGCTCCTGGTTCCTCAGGCTGTAGATGAGGGGGTTCACTGCTGGAGGCACCACCGAGTACAGCACTGACACCACCAGATCCAGGGGTGGGGAGGAGATGGAGGGCGGCTTCAAGTAGGCAAAGACAGAAGTGTTGACAAAGAGGGAAAGCACGGCCAGGTGAGGGAGGCACGTGGAAAAGGCTTTGTGGCGTCCCTGCTCAGAGGGGATCCTCAGCACGGCCCTGAAGATCTGCACATAGGACCCCACAATGAAAACAAAACAGCCAACAGCAATCAGGACACCAACCACAAGAAGCCCAACTTCCCTGAGGTAGGAGTGTGAGCAGGAGAGCTTGAGGATCTGGGGGATTTCACAGAAGAACTGCTCCACAGCATTGCCTCGGCACAGGGGCAGTGAAAATGTCTTGGCTGTGTGCAGCAGAGCATTGAGAAACCCAGTGCCCCAGGCAGCTGCTGCCAGGTGGACACAAACTCTGCTGCCCAGGAGGGTCCCATAGTGCAGGGGCTTGCAGATGGCCACGTAGCGGTCGTAGGACATGACAGTGAGGAGAAAATACTCTGCTGAAATGGAAAAAAGAAAGAAAAAGAGTTGTGCAGCACAACCTGTGTAGGAGATGGCCCTGGTGTCCCAGAGGGAATTGGCCATGGATTTGGGGACAGTGGTGGAGATGCAGCCCAGGTCCAGCAGGGAGAGGTTGAGGAGGAAGAAGTACCTGGGGGTGTGGAGGCGCTGGTCGCAGGCTGTGCTGGTGATGATGAGGCCGTTGCCCAGGAGCGCAGCCAGGGAGATGCCCAGGAAGAGCCAGAAGTGGCAGAGCTGCAGCTCCCGCGTGTGTGCGAATGGCAGGAGGAGGAACTGGGTGATGGAGCTGCCGTTGGACATCTGCTGCCTCTGGGCATGGGGCATCGTCAGAGGAGAAAAAGGCAGTGACAGGTTAGGACAGGAGGGATGTCAGATACAGAAGTTCAGTTTACACATTCACGACTGAGCACATTTTAGTAGGAGAGGAGAGGTTCAGCGTCATCGGCAGTCATGTCATTACACTGCTGAGGCTTCCTCCTAGGTACAATCAGAAGAGCATTGCATCAGGCAAAAGGCTCAGTTCTTTGCAGAACCAAGAGAGCTGCAGTGTCCATCAGTCCTCTCCCACTTGCCCTGTGCTCAAACTTGCACTGCCTGTAACGTGCCTTCACACACAAATTGATCTTAAGAACTCCCACAAACATCTGTCCTGTGCTGAGACCAGGGGAGAACGGTTTCAAAGGGCAGATCACAGAGCTCTCATGGGGAGAAGCAAAGAGCTGTGTGCAGCAGAGCACAGGCAGCAGCCACCTCCAGTTCCAGACCCCAAGAGAGCTGCCTGAACGCACCCTCCCCAGGGCTGGGCTGCACTTTCCCTGCACTCCCTGCCCATGTCTCTGCTGCCCGGAGCTGTCCCTGCCAGGAGCTGCTGCTCTGTGCCCACCTCTGCTCCCTCTCAGTGCTCCCAGAGCCCATGCCATGGGCTGTGTGCTCAGCTCTGCCCTGCACACCCCTGCCTGTGCAGGGGCTCAGGAGCAGCTCACACAAGCCCTCACAAGACTCTCGGTGCCTCCCCCAAAGCAGAGAAGTAAATTCCCAGCTCCCACTGCCCAACCTGCCCACCAAGAGGGAAAACCATCAAAGCTCAGGATCCTTCCCTATCAGGTAAATGATGCCTCAGTGTCTTTCAGAGGGACCCTCTGAAGAAGTGCTCAGAGTGACGGCAGATTGGAGCAGCGTCACCCACCCAGCACTTCCCTTCCCTGCCAGGGGTTTCTCCTTTCCCCACAGCTCCCCCCGAGCTCTATGGGGAGCTCCCGGGCAGGCCGAGTGCTGACCCTGGCAGGCAGCAGAGTCCCTGCCCCTGCACACAGCCTTTGGGCTGCAGGGACCCTGCTGCAAGGGCAGCGCTGGGCACCCCTGGCTGCACACCCACATTCACACCCTGCAGCCAGCCCCGGCACAAGGGACCTGCCTTGTCCTGTCCCTGCATGGTGCAGGGGGAAGCCCTGCTCTGCAGCACGTCCTCCACCTTATCTACAGAGAGAAACTGCAGCTGCATTGCCCTGCACCCAGTGCCTTACCACAAACAGGGCTGGGAAGGTTTCTCCTTCAGAAGGTTCCTCCTCCTCCTCCTCAGCATCCTCCACTGCCAAGTGCCTTTAAGCTCCCTGTGTCTCGCAGGTCTCCCCTCAGTCCCAGCTCAGCAGCAGAGGCCCAGCCCAAGGTGGCTCTGCCTCTGCCCCCCTGGGCTCCTTCCAGGCCTCCCTGGGGCTCCAGGGAAACACCATGGGAAACAGCCTGAAGCAAGCACTGATCTTCCCTCCCTCAGCTGGGAGGCACACTGCCTTCCTGCAGTGCCAGTTCTCTGATGATACAAAGATTTAAGGCTAAATATCTTCGTTTCTTACAATCAATCAACTAATTTGAAAATGGCCCTTTGAGAACATCGAGTCCAACCATTAACTTATCTCTGGCAAGTCCACACACTGCGCATGAGAACATCTCTGGTAGGATACCCCGTTTGGATGGTCAGCAACAGCAACTGGGGCTTTAAAGTTGAATTTTACATCGTACCTTAATTTCACTAATTTATATCCTATTCTGTTTGTTGTTAAACATTCTGCTATACATTAGAGCATAGAAATCAGCTGAACAAGTTATGTTGATGCAGAAACCTGTCCATATATATAATTGTAATTAAACGACTCTCTGACGTCTCTATGAGATCTCTATGAGTAAAGCAACACCTCTATGGGTAAAGCAACCAAACATCGCCCTCAATTTATAACTGGAATTCAGCACTACTCTGTTTGTTGGCACAGTGGCAAGAGGTGAGCACACCACTCTGAGAAAGATGGACTGACTTTAGTTACGGGGTGGAATGTGCTGACTCACTTCCCCCCCATTTCCTGGAGCCCTCTGCTTCCCCAGGAGTTCCTGTTAGGCCCCAGCCTTTGCACAGTGCAAGGAGCTGGCTGCTGGCTGCTCCCTGGCTGCACCAGGAGCTCTGGTTGCCTGGCAAAGGTGGGAGCAGCACACAGAGATCAGGAAAGTTGGATACTCCCTGCTCATCCCAGGAGCTCTTTCAGGTTGATCAGTCATTCCCTAAATCCTAAACAGTTTCACAACAGGCATGGGGGACTTCTCTGGGAAACACGTTCCAGTGTCTCACCACCCTCACCGGAAAGAATTTCTTCAGAGAACACAGTTTCTGTTTCACTGCAGAGAAAGGAGGCAGGAGAGAAGGTGTGGGGAGCACACACCCAAGCCCCGACTCCTCACAGGGCAGCGAGGGGTGCTGCTCTTCACTACAGCACAGCTGGGCTGAACTGAGTCAGTGCTTACACAGAAACCTGTCCTTGTCCCTGATGAAGCTCTACAGGCCACAGGCTTCTCCACAAGTACCAGCCCAGCTGTTTTTCTCGTCATGTCTTGCACAGTGTCACAAGCTGTGGCACAAGGGGAGGCCCTTGTTGCTGTTTCTCCTGGAACACAGGGAAGTAGAAAATGAAATACTTTTTTAATAATGAAACCCATTCCAGCTACCACGGAAAATATGGAACAAGATGCTAGAGCCCTACAGGTTTTACCAGGAAGAGCAACAATTAACTAAAAATTCCCTCCTGCGCTGTTTCCTTTCCCAGCCCATAGATAGTTTCCTCAGTAACTGGCAAGTGCACATGACACAGAAGAGATCTGTGTGTCTGCTGCACATGAAGGTGAGCAGTTGCTTTTGGTGTTAGAGCTGTAGAGTCAGATTTATCTCCAAAGCAACTCGACCAAGGAAACAGGCAGGGAATTTTCAGCTGGACCTGCAGTACGGTAAGAAAAGGCAAGGCAAGAAAAGGCAAGGCAAGGCATGGAAAGGGAAGGAAAGGCATGGTGAGGAGACGCAAGGCAAGGCAAGGCAAGGCATGACAAGGAAAAGAAAGGCATGGCAAGGCAAGATGAAGCAGGGCAAGGCCATTCCAAGCCAGGCAAGGCAATGAGAGGCGATTCAAGGCGATGCGAGGCAAGGCAAGGGAATGCAAGGAAATGCAAGGTAAGGACAGGCAAGGCAAGGCAAGGCCAGGCAAAGCCAGACCAGGGCAGGCAACGCCAGGCCAGGCATGGCAAGGCAAGGCCAGGCAAAGCCAGACCAGGGCAGGCAACGCCAGGCCAGGCATGGCAAGGCAATGCAAGGCAAATCAAGGCAAGGCAAATCAAGGCAAGACAAGGCAAGGTAAAGCAAAGGAAGGCAAGGCATGGCAAGGCATGGCAAGGCAAGGAAAGGCAAGGCAAAGCAAGGGAATGCAAGGCAAGGCAAGGCATGGCAAGGGAAAGAAAGACCTGGCGAGGTAAAATGGGGAGAAGCAAAGCAATGCAAGTCAAGGCATGGCAAGGGAAGGAAAGGCATGGCGAGGCAAGGCAACGCGAGGCGAGGCAAGGAGAGGCAAGGAGAGGCAAAGCGAGGCAAGGCAAGGAAAGGCCATTCCAGGCCAGGCAGGGTGAGGCTAATCGAGGCAAGGTGAGGCGATGTGAGGCGATGCCAGGCAAAGCAAGGCAAGATGAGGCAAGGCAAGGCAAGAGAAGGAAAGGCATTGCAAGGCATGGCAAGAAAAGGAAAAGCAAGGCAAGGGAAGGCAAAGCAAGGCGAGGCAAAGGCAGGCAAGGAAAGGGAAGGAAAGAACTGTTGTGGTTTAAAACCAGTCAGGCAGCTCGTTCACTCACTCCCCCTCTTCTTTCCTGTCCCCTACTCCCAGAGGGACGGAGAGGAGAATCCAAAAGAATGCAAGTCCCACGGGTTGAGATACGAACAGTTTAGTAACTAAGGTCTAACACACATCACTACTGCTACCACCAATAATAATAATGATAAAGGAAATAACAAGGGAAGAGAATACAATATCTCACCACCAGCCGACTGATAACTCAACCCCCCCAGCCCGACCAAGCACCGGCCAATACCTAGTCCAACCCGGCAGTCCTCTAGCCCTTCCGGGTAACTCCCTGTTACATCCGGGGCATGACATGATGTGGCTTGGAATGCTTCTTTGGTCAGTTTGGGTCAGGTGTCCTGGCTCAGACTCCTCCGGATTCCCCTCCTCCCTCACAGAGCACGAGGCTCAGAAAGTCCTTCGTCAGACCAAAACATTTGTGCAGAAACTAAAATAATTGGTGTTATCAGCTCTGTTCCCAGGCCAAAAGTCCAAACCACCGCGCTGCACGAGCTACTAAGAAGGAAAAAAAATGACTGGTACTGCTAAACCCAGGACACTTGCCAATGACCTTTCTAAGAGTCCCCTAAGACCCCTCTATGACCCCTCAAGGAGTCCTCTATGACTCCTAAGACTCCTCAATGATGCCCCTATGACTCCTCTATGATGCCCCTATGATGCCTCTATGATTCCTCTATGACTCCACTATGACTCTAAGTCACCTCTATGACTGTAAGACTCTTCTATGTCTAAATTCTCCATGACTCACTCCCCTACAATTCCTCTAAGACTCCCCTATGACTCCTAGATGACTCTACTATGATTCATCTATGACTCCTCTGACTCCTCTATGAATCTATGACACTATGACTCCTCTAAGACTCCTCTAAGACTCCACTATTATTCTCTATGACTCCTCTATTATTCCAGTATGACTCCCCTATGACTCTTCTTTGACTCCACGATGACTCCTGTATGAGTCCTGCATGAGTCCTCGATGACTCCTCTATGTCTCCTCTATGAACCTATGACACTATGACACCTCTAAGAGACCTCTATGACTCCACTAAGACGCCTCTATGACCCCCTATGACTCCACTATGACTCCTCTATGACCCCTCTAAGACGCTTCTGTGACCCCCTATGACTCCACTATGACCCCATTACGACCCCTCTATGACCGCTCTATGACTCCACTATGACTCCACTATGACCCCTCTATGACCCATCTGTGACTCTTCTATCAATCCTCTATGATGCCACTATGACTCATCTATGACTACTCTACGACTCTTCCATGTCTCCTCTACGACACCTCTACGAGTCCTCTCCGATTCCTCCACGACTCCTCTACAACTCCTCTACAATTCTTCTATGATTTCTCTATGACTCCCCTTTGACACCACTATGACTCCACTATAACTCCTTTATGACTTCTGTATGAGTCCTTGATGACTCCTCTATGGCTTCTCTATCAATCTATGACACTATGACTCCACTATGACACCTCTATTACTCCTCTATGACTACTCTCTGACTCCTCTATGACACCTCTATCACTCATCTATGACTCCTCTATGACTCCTCCACGACTCCTCTATGACTCCTCTGTGACTCCTCTATGACTCCACTATGAGTGATCTATGATTCCACTATGACTCCTCTATGACACCTCTAAGAATATACGACACTATGTCTCCTACATGACTCCACTACGACTCTTTTATGACTTCTCTATTTCTCCTCTATGACTCCACTATGACTCCTCAATGACTCCTCTTTGGCTCTATTATACTATGACTACTACATGACTCCTACATTACTCCACAATGACTTCTATATGACTCCTCTATGACTCCTCTGTGACTCCTACATGACTCCACTATGACTTGTCTATGACTCCTCTATGATTCCACTGAGTCCTCTATGACTCTTCTATGAATCTATGACACCATGTCCCCTATATGACTCCACTATGACTCTATCATGATTCTCTATTACTCCTCTATGACTTCACTATGACCCCTCTATGACTCATCTATGACTCCTCTATGACTCCTCTATGACTGTTTTTGACTCTTCTATGACTCCTCTATGATTCCTGCATGATTCCTCTATAACTCTATGATGCTAAGACTCCTCTATCACTTCTCTATGACTCCTCCATGAATCCCCTATGCCTTCTCTATGATCCCTCAAAGGGGGCCAGAAGTGATGAAGATTGTTGGAAGAAGTAAACGAACCTCAGAGACCACCCCCACAATTCTGTACGCATGCGGGGAACTCTCTGGAAAATGATGTAATCCATATGCAGCCTTATGAATATGTATGTATGCCCAGGGACTATGAAAGGACGGCTTGTGTGGCAATTGAGAGACACACGTTAGGAGGAGCTATCCACCTGTGTCTCCTGGCGCCGCAAGAAAGAATACCTGCTTGTCAGCTTGAAAACTTTGTTGGTGAGTTTGCTCCTGGAGTTTTCTCTGAGATCACCTTGCACACGCAGAGCCGTGCACTGCAGCAGCAGCGTCTCTCTGGCCTCCTGCTGCCGCTGCGGTGTTGTCGACCTGGTCTGCCCTCACGTGGGGGCCCAGCGCCCAACATTCCTGACTCATGGTGGCACTGCTGGCTCTGCCGGGTACTGGGGCAGGAGAAGGGCCCTGGCTGATGCTGCTCCTTGTGGAGTCGTAGTGGCTGCGGAGGTGACAGCCCCGGAGCAGGCACCTGCATCTCCTGGCGCCTAGGATGTCCCTGGTGGCTCCTCAACTGTTGGAGCTGGCTCTGCTGACACAAGTGCTTCACCCTCCTCTTTGTCCACCCACCCAGGCTGCAATGGCTTCCCTTGGGTACAGCAGCCTTGAGGGAGACCGTGCCAAGAGCTGTGCTGAAGCTGAGGGAAACCACATCCACTCTTTGCCTCCTCACGCGCAACTGCAGGCTCTCAGCTTGGCCAGGCAGCAGTTACCCTTCGGACAGCTTTTAGGTGCCCAGAGGTGTCACCCAAGAGGACTCTGATGCTGGCACACGCCTCACCAAAGGCAGCTTGTACAGCCTGGGCTCCCCTGGGTTGTCCTTGGCACCTTTATCAAAGGTAACTGCAACATGTCCTTGTCCTCCCTCCCAAGAGACCTCTGCCAATCCAATGACCTTTCACAACGGGGATCCCAAAGGAATGCCGATCTTCCCCTGTAACTGCACTGCCACTGTCCTGCCTGTTACACCGCGTCCTTCATTCCTCTCATCTTTCGTAGATTTTCTCCTGTCCAGGACACAGTCACCAGCTCTGAAGCCCTCTTCTCAGCAGGCTGTCCAGACAAAGGCCCTGTCCATCACTCTCCACTTGTCCCCTCCCCTCACTCTTTCTTCATTCAGAATCCTGTCCCCTAAGCTGCTGCTTTGAGCTTCAGGCAGGAAAGGCTTACAAGTGTTTCTACGGTCTAATTGTCTCCTTGGAGAGCTCTTTAATCATGTTCACAGCTACCTCTTTCTATCTACCTGTATCTCTACAACATTCCTCATGAGATTGTCCCTGTGTAGGACCGGGGCCCCGATGAGAGCAATGTTGGGTGTGGAGGTGAGGAGCGAGGTGCTCAGTGCAGTGCTGGACCTTAAGGGCTGCTTTTCCTGCCTGTGCAGGCCTCTGGAAGAGACACTTGGGATCAGTGGCAGTGGAATAAAATTTCTAAACTGAAAAGTGATAAAATAAACCCTTTCAAATAACTTCTATCAGATGCCCTTTGTAATCTTCCTGCACTCGGAAACCTCCCCAGTTCCCTGGAAGACAATCTGGAAGACTTGACAAAAACTTCACGGTGAGACAAGGCTCATCAGGGTTTAATGAGTCCCATGGTGTATTTGGGCTGAGTCCGTGAACCTCAGGGGCTGAGAGGAGACTGAGGAAACCTCTCAAGAAGTCCAAGTCAGAAACAAAGCCCCAAGTCCCTTCAGCATTAATGAGCCTCACTGAGGGCTGATGCTGACAAAGCCTCCCCAGGGACTCGTTAAAGCAAGTAACTGGAGGCTGTGATTACAGGAGACAAAGGCAAAGTGCAGGTGTCTGATGGTGAGAAAACCCTTGGTTTGTTTGATGATGCAGAAAGGCCAAGCCCTGACCACAGCCCTTGGAGAAGCAGAGCCTGAAATCCTGAGAATGAAAGCTCTCCTCATAGGTCTTGATGAAAGAGGCGACTGCCATAGCCCAGGGCACAGAGGCCTTTTGTTCTTTCGGGCCTATCAGCCATGCCAGAACCCTGTCATCTCTGCTGCAGGCTGTCCTACACTGGCCCATGCCTGCACCTCTTTCCCTTCAGGCTGTTGACACCCATCTTGCTTTCCCACCTAGCTCTCACCTGGCATTTCTGTACCTTCAGTCCCATCTCTGCACCCATGGCTGTCTGTTCCTTGAAACACAAAGCCATGGGCTGAGCCAGACTCCCTCTGGGTGACCTCTTGCACCACAAGTCCACCTTTTGAGAGACATTTCTCTTTCCTAACTTTGAGTCTGAACCTTCCAAGCTGCACTTTGCAGACATTTCCTTCTCTTCCTGCTAGCAAGAAAAACTACATCATCTCTGAAGCCACATTTCACCTAGTTGTAGGCTGCTACTATAGTGTCAATTCAGCAGGTGGAGTGAATATCCCTCAGCAAGCTGATCTAAAGGGGGCTTATAGAAAAATGTGTGATGCCATCAGTATAGAGAACTAAGCACCATGGGAGTGCAGTGGGAAAAGGCAATGGTCTGGATTGAGAACTTGTTGGCAAGAGCCAAAAGGAAAGGTGGTGTCCTTGGGTGCAAGGTACCCCATGCTCTGGGGACAGGGCACCTCATCTGGGAAAGCTTCCTGCCTGTAGCACCCTCTCTGCTGCACACACCCCGCTCTCTGCCCGCACTCTCAAGTGTCTCACAGAAGCTTTGCACTTCCCCTGCAGCAGCAACACCTCACTGCAGGAGGTTCCTGCATTCCCCAGGCTCAGGGATGGATCCTGCATTCCAGGCAAGTTTGGGTAGTGCAGGAGAGGGAGACAGGAAGGTGGGCTCATGGGGCATGATGAGCAGCGTTCAGGCACCCCCAGCCGTGGGCATTCCCCATGTGCCACTTGGAGGCATGTTCCCATGAGGGAAAGTTCTCAGATAGCCTGGGCAGGGAGTGGGGGGAAAGTGCAGCCCAGCCCGGGGAAGGGTGCGTTCAGGCAGCTCTCCTGGGGTCTGGCACTGGAAGTGGCTGCTGGCCATGCTCTGCTGTACGGAGTCCTCTGCTTCTGCCCATGAGAGCTCTGTGACCTGCCCTTTGAAACTGTGCTGCCCTGCTCTCCACACAGGACAGATGTTTGTGGGGGTTCTTACGATCAGTTTGTGTGTGAAGGCATCTTACAGGCAGTGCAAGTTTGAGCACAGGGGAAATGGGAAAGGACTGATGGATGCTGCAGCTCCCCTGGCTCTGCACTAAGCTTCAAAGAGCTGAGAATTTCTCCCTGTTTCAGTACTCTTCTGATTTTCTTTCAAAGAAACAATGTTTTATACCCCCCAAACCAACCTCAGCAATATTATGCCACAAATAAATAACACAGACAAAATGATTCTAAGGCCATGCTGAGCTTCAGTTGTGCAGCCCACATGCATCTGAATCATGAGTACATGTAGAAAACTTTACAACCAAGTTGGATTTCATCTGAAATCCCTTGTGAAAATCAGAGCTTGAGAAATCACTGCTTCAGAGCAAAGCTGACTCCCATCCAATCCTGCCTTGAACACTGCCAGGGATGGGGCAGCCACAGCTTCTCTGGGCACCCTGTGCCAGTGTCCCACCACTCTCAAAGGGAACAACTTCCTCCTAATGTCAAGCTAAATCTCCCTTTTTTTTTCAGCTTAAAGCCATTCCCCTTGTCCTGTCACTGCACAGCCTCATAAAAAGCCCCTCTCCAGATTCTTTGTAGGCCCTGCTTAGACACGGGAAGATTGCTAAGATGTCTCCCTGGAACCTTCTCTTCTCCGGGCTGAAGACCAACATCTCTAAGCCTGTCATCATGGGAGACATGCTCCAGCCCTCAGGGCATCTTTGTGATAATTCATAAGCCCATCATTGAAGGATCATAAGAGAAGAGAGGTTGGAAGGGACTCCAGGAGGTCTCAAGTCTAAGCTGTCAGGACCAGAGTCAGAGCAAGTGGTTCCAGGCTTGATTCAGTGTAAGCTGAAATCCCCAAGGCCAGAGACTGCACAGCCTCTCTGGGTGACCTGATGCAGCACTTGCCTGAGCCGATGGGAACAAGGTTTCCTTCTGTCCTGCCTGAACCTCTCCTCTGTCACTGTCCCCCACTGCCTTTTGTCCTCCCACGAGGCACCATTGTGAGGAGCCTGGCTCTGTATTCTCCATGTCCTCCTTTCCACTACAGGCAGCCAGTCCCCAACAGCCTTCCCTTCTCAAGATCTCAGGTCTCCATGAGCCTTCCCTTCTCCAGGCTGGAGAAGCCCAGCACCCCAGACTCTCCCCACAGGCACCATGCTCCAGTATCTCCTGATCTGAGGGCTCATTACTAAACCCACTCCTGAACTGGGGATGTGAAGCCTGGATGGAGGATTCCAGATCATCCCTTCCCTTGTTCTCCTGCCATGCTCCTGCTCATACAGCCCACGATGCTGCTGTCCTCCCTTGCTGCCAGGGCACACGCTGCCTCCTGTCCAGCTCCTGCAAACCCAGAACTTTCCCATGGGCTGTTCTCAGACAGGCAGCCCCAGCCTGTGCCATTGCAGGGCAGTCCCCTGCAGGGACCCCTGTGTCCCCTGCTCTGCTGCCCAGGACACCCTGAGAGCTCTGGAGCCCACCCATGCCTTCCCATCTCCCCACACCAGCACAACAGCCCCGGCCCCTGGGCTCCCCAAGAGCTCTTCCTGCTCCATCAGCAAGGGAAGGCAATGCAAGGCTAGGGAAGGCAAGGCAAGGCAAGGCAAGAAATGGCAAGGCAACTCATGGCAAGGCAAGGCGACTCAACGTAAGGCAAGGCAAGGCAAGGCAAGGCCATGACAGGCCAGGCCAGGCAAGGCAAGGAAATGCAAGGAAAGGCAAGGCAATGCAAGGCCAGGCAAGGCAATGCTAGGCAAGGCAAGGTATGTCCAGGCCAGGCTAGGCCAGGAAAGGCCAGGCAAGTCAAGGCAAGGCAAGGGAAGGACAGGCCAGGCCATGCCAGGCAAGGCAAGGCAAGGCTAGGCAAACAAGGCAAGGCATAGCAAGGGAATGGAAGACACGGCAAGACAAGTCAAGGCAAGGTAAAGCAAGGCATGGCAAAGGAAGGAATAGCATGGCGAGGTGATGCAAGGCAATGGAAGGCAAGGCAAGGCAAAACATGGCAAGAGAAGGAAAGTCATGGTGAGGTGAGGAGAGGCGAGGAGATGCGAGCTGAGGCAATGGAAGGCAAGGCATGGCAAGTCAAGGGAAGGAAATTCATGGTGAGTTGAGGTGAGGCGAGGCAAAGGCAGGGCAACAGAAATAAAGACATAGTGAGGCGAGGCAAGGCAAGGGAAGGAAAGGAAAGGCAAGGCAAGACAAGGCAAGAAATGGCAAGGCAAGGCATGTCCAGGCCAGGCAAGGCAAGGAAAGGAAAGGCAAGGCAAGGCAATGGAAGGCCAGGCAAGGCAATGCTAGGCAAGGCAAAGCATGTCCAGGCCAGGCTAGGCCGGGAAAGGCATGGCAAAGGAAGGAATGGCATGGCAAGGCGATGCGAGGCAATGGAAGGCAAGGCAAGGCAAAACATGGCAAGGGAAGGAAAGTCATGGCAAGGTGAGGAGAGGCGAGGCTACACAAGGCAAGGCAATGCAAGGCAAGGCATGGCATGGCAAGGCAAGGGAAAGAAATTCATGGTGAGTCGAGGTGAGGCGAGGCAAGGCAGGGCAACAGAAATAAAGACAGTGAGGTGAAGCGAGACAATGCAAGGCAATGCATGGCAAGGCAAGGGAAGGAAATTCATGATGAGGCGAGGTGAGGCGAGGCAAGGCAGGGCAACAGAAATAAAGACAGTGAGGTGAAGCGAGGCAATGCAAGGCAATGCATGGCAAGGCAAGGGTAGGAAATTCATGGTGAGGCGAGGTGAGGCAAGACAAGGCAGGGCAACAGAAATAAAGACAGTGAGGCGAGGCAAGGCGAGGCAAGGCAAGGAAAGGCAAGGAAAGGAAAGGCAAGGAAAGGAAAGGCGAGGCAAGGAAAGGGAAGGCATGGTGAGGCGAGGGGAGGAGAGGCAAGGCAAGGCGAGGTGAGGCAAGGCAATGCAAGGCAAGGCAAGGGAAGGCGAGGTGAGGCAAGGCAATGCAAGGCAAGGCAAGGTAAGGCAAGGCCATTAAAGGCCAGGACAGGCGAGGAGTAGTGAGGCAAGGAGAGGCAAGGGAAGGGAAGGAAAGAAAAGGCAAAGCAAGACCCAAACCTGACTCTGCTTAACTTTTGAGATCAGACAAAATGGTGGTGGGTAAAACACACTCTGTGGACTGGACTAGCCTAGCCTGGCCTTGCCTGGTCTTGCCTTGCATTTACCTAACTTGCCTAGACTTTCCTGGCATGGCTTGGCCTGGCCTTTCTTTGCCTTGCATTGAATTGCCTTGCCATACCTTCCGTTGCTTGACTGTCCTGGCCTAGCCTGACCTTGCCCTGCTTGATGTGGTCTGTCCTGGCCTTGCAGGGCTTTTCTTGCCTTGCCTTGCCCTTCCTGGGCTGGCCTGGCCTTGACTTGCCTTGCTTTGCCTTGCCTTGCCTTACCTTGCCTTACCATGCCTGGCCTTGCCTGGCATTGCCTTGCCTTGCCTTGCCTTGCACTGCCTTACCTTGCCTTGCCTTGCCTTCCCTTCCCTTGCCTTGCCTTCCATTGCCATGCCTTGCCTTGCCTTTTCTTTCCTTCCCTTGCCTTGCCTCGCCTCACCTTACCTCTTCTCGCCTTTCCTGACCTTTAATGGCCTTGCCTTGCCTTCCCTTGCCTTGCCTTGCATTGCCTTGCCTCCCCTTGCCTCATCATGCCTTCCCTTTCCTTTCCTTTCCTTTCCTTTCCTTTCCTTTCCTTTCCTTTCCTTTCCTTTCCTTTCCTTTCCTTTCCTTTCCTTTCCTTTCCTTTCCTTTCCTTTCCTTTCCTTTCCTTTCCTTTCCTTTCCTTTCCTTTCCTTTCCTTCCCTTCCCTTCCCTTCCCTTCCCTTCCCTTCCCTTCCCTTCCCTTCCCTTCCCTCTCCTTGCCTTGCCTTGCCTTGCCTTGCCTTGCCTTGCCTTCCCTTGCCTTCCCTTGCCTTCCCTCCCCTTGCCTTGCCTTCCCTTGCCTTGCCTCACTATGTCTTTATTTCTGTTGCCCTGGCTTTGCCTCACCTCACCTCAACTCACCATGAATTTCTTTCCCTTGCCTTGCCATGCCTTGCCTTCCATTGCCTCGCATTGCCTCGCCATGCTATTCCTTCCTTTGCCATGCCTTGCCTTTCCTTGCCTTGACTTGTCTTGCCATGTCTTCCCTTCCCTTCCCTTGCCATGCCTTGCCTTGCCTTGCCTAGCCTTGCCTTGCCTTGCCATGCCTTGCCTTGCCTGGCTTGGCCTGGCCTGTCCTTCCCTTGCCTTGCCTTGACTTGCCTGGCCTTGCATTGCCTTGCCTTTCCTTGCATTTCCTTACCTTGCCTGGCCTGGCCTGGCCTGTCATGGTCTTGCCTTTCCTTGCATTTCCTTACCTTGCCTGGCCTGGCCTGGCCTGTCATGGCCTTGCCTGGCCTTGCCTTGCCTTGCCTTGCCTTACCTTGAGTTGCCCTGCCTTGCCTTGAGTTGCCTTGCCTTGTCTTGCCTTGCCATTTCTTGCCTGGCCTTGCCTTGCCTTCCCTAGCCTTGCATTGCCTTCCCTTGCTTTGCCTTCCTTTGTCTTGCATTGCCTTGCCTTGCCTGGCCTTGCTTGACACAGATCTCTTGCTGTGTCATGTGCACTTGCCACTTACTGAGGAAAGTATCCATGGGCTGGGAAAGGAAACAGCGCAGGAGGGAATTTTTAGCTAATTGTAGCTCTTCCTGGTAAAACCTGTAGGGCTCTAGCATCTTGTTCCATATTTTCCGTGGTCACTGGAATGGGTTTCATTATTAAAAAAAGTATTTCATTTTCTACTTCCCTGTGTTCCAGGAGAAACAGCAACAAGGGCCTCCCCTTGTGCTACAGCTTGTGACTCTGTGCAAGACATGACGAGAAAAACAGCTGGGCTGGTACTTGTGGAGAAGCCTGTGGCCTGTAGAGCTTCATCAGGGACAAGGACAGGTTTCTTTGCAAGCACTGACTCAGTTCAGCCCAGCTGTGCTGTAGTGAAGAGCAGCACCCCTCGCTGCCCTGTGCGGAGTCGGGGCTGGGGTGTGTGCTCCCCACCCCTTCTCTCCTGCCTCCTTTCTCTGCAGTGAAACAGAAACTGTGTTCTCTGAAGAAATTCTTTCCGGTGAGGGTGGTGAGACACTGGAATGTGTTTCCCAGAGAAGTCCCCCATGCCTGTTCTGAAACTGTTTAGGATTGCTGAAAGAATCACTTCCACAGATACCAGCAGAAGTGATTTTAATGTGAATTTCTAAAAGCAGGATTCCTCAGGATTTGGTGGCGAGGCCCCACTCCACCATCTACAAAAAGAGATTGTGTCAGACTTGGCAAGGATTTATCCAGGACTGGATTCAAGTGATTTACACAGCATTGAACTAAAATCATGTGTATAGAAACTGCAAACAGAAAGGAATAAGGGAGACCCTCTTGTTGAGTCATGAGGTTCAGATTGGATCTCTTTGCTTTCTAAGCTCCCTCTCCGAGAGCAGTCTGCGTGCCACTGGATTCCATCTTAGTCTCAGGCCTAATATTCATCTAAAGGATCACAAATGCCAGCTAGCAGCAGTTTGCATTTGTAAACTCAATCACAGGATTTCTAACAGCACTTGATCACTGAAGCTAATAGACACACGCTTGCAATTAAATATCCAACCTAACACAACACACTGAGATGGAGCTAGATGGCTGTGCACAGATCTAGATGCATCCCTATGCTAAAGCTGCCCTTGGTGAAGTGAAAAGTAAAAGCAGAGCAAAATACTCACAGCAGCTCTGGAAGCACTCCTCAGCGGGCGAAGGGCTGAGTGTCAGTGAGCAGCAGGATCGGCCCAGCCAGATGATCCCCCTATTAGCTAAACTGGAGAGGTTAGGGGGCTCTCAGAGATGCCTCACTATGAGGGAGATGCTGCCCACAGCACACTGCGGTCCAGGAGAGGGTTAGGGTTAGGGTTAGGGTTAGGGGTTAGAGCTCAAAGGATCTCTCTCGAGACTAAAAGTTGTAGGGTTGTCAGAGAGGTGTGCTCACCTCTTGCCGCTGTGCCAGCAAAGAGAGTAGTACTGAATTACAGTTATAAATTGAGGGCAATGTTTGGTCGCTTTACTCAGTTGTTAACAATTTCTTAAATGGGTTTAAGTACAATTATATACATGGAGAGGTTTCTGCATCAACATAACTTGTCCAGCTGATTTCTATACTCTAATGCATAGCACAATGTTTACCATCAAACAGAATTGGATATAAATTAGTGAAATTAAGGTACGATGTAAAATTCAACTTTAAAGCCCCAGTTGCTGTTGCTGACCATCCAAACAGGGTATCCTAATGAAGATGTTCTCATGCGCAGTGTGTGGACTTGCCAGAGATAAGTTAACGGTTGGACTCGATGTTCTCAAAGGGCCATTTTCAAATTCATTGATTGATTGTAAGAAATGAAGATTTTCAGCCTTAAATCTTTGCATCATCAGAGAACTGGCACTGCAGGAAGGCAGTGTGCCTCCCAGCTGAGGGAGGGAGGGAAGATCAGTGCTTGCTTCAGGCTGTTTCCCATGGTGTTTCCCTGGAGCCCCAGGGAGGCCTGGAAGGAGCCCAGGGGGGCAGAGGCTGAGCCACCTTGGGCTGGGCCTCTGCTGCTGAGCTGGGACCGAGGGGAGACCTGCGAGACACAGGGAGCTTAAAGGCACTTGGCAGTGGAGGATGCTGAGGAGGAGGAGGAGGAACCTTCTGAAGGAGAAACCTTCCCAGTCCTGTGCATGGTAAGGCACTGGGTGCAGGGCAATGCAGCTGCAGTTTCTCTCTGTGTAGATAAGGAGGAGGATGTGCTGCAGAGCAGGGCTTCCCCTGCACCATGCAGGGACAGGACAAGGCAGGTCCCTTGTCCCGGGGCTGGCTGCAGGGTGTGAATGTGGGTGTGCAGGCAGGGGTGCCCAGCGCTGCCCTTGCAGCAGGGTCCCTGCAGCCCAAAGGCTGTGTGCAGGGGCAGGGACTCTGCTGCCTGCCAGGGTCAGCACTCAGCCTGCCAGCGAGCTCCCCATGGAGCTCGGGGGGAGCTGAGGGGAAAGGAGAAACCCCTGACAGGGAAGGGAAGTGGTGGGTGGGTGACGCTGCTCCAATCTGCCGTCACTCTGAGCACTTCTTCAGAGGGTCCCTCTGAAAGACACTGAGGCATCATTTACCTGATAGGGAAGGATCCTGAGCTTTGATGGTTTTCCCTCTTGGTGGGAAGCTTGGGCAGTGGGAGCTGGGAATTTACTTCTCTGCTTTGGGGGAGGCACCGAGAGTCTTGTGAGGGCTTGTGTGAGCTGCTCCTGAGCCCCTGCACAGGCAGGGGTGTGCAGGGCAGAGCTGAGCACACAGCCCATGGCATGGGCTCTGGGAGCACTGAGAGGGAGCAGAGGTGTGCACAGAGCAGCAGCTCCTGGCAGGGACAGCTCCAGGCAGCAGAGATATGGATGGGCAGGGAGTGGGGGGAAAGTGCAGCCCAGCCCTGGGGAGGGTGCGTTCAGGCAGCTCTCTTGCGGTCTGACACTGGAGGTGGCTGCTGGCTGTGCTCTGCTGCCCACAGCCCTTTGCTTCTCCCCGTGAGAGCTCTGTGGACTGTCCTTAATCTGTTCTCTCCTGGGCTCAGCACTGGACAGATGTTTGTGGGAGTCCTTAAGATCAATTTGTGTGTGAAGGCACCTTACAGGCAGTGCAAGTTTGAGCACAGGGCAGGTGGGAGAGGACTGATGGACACTGCAGCTCTCTCAGTTCTGCAAAGAACTGAGACTTTTGCCTGATGCAATGCTCTTCTGATTGTACTTAGGAAGAAGCCTCAGCAGTGTAATGACATGACTGGGGATGACGCTGAACCTCTCCTCTCCTGCTAAAATGTGCTCAGTTGTGAATGTGTAAACTGAACTTCTGTATCTGACATCCCTCCTGTCCTAACCTGTCACTGCCTTTTTCTCCTCTGACGGTGCCCCATGCCCAGAGGCAGCAGATGTCCAACGGCAGCTCCATCACCCACTTCCTCCTCCTGACATTCGCAGCCAGGCGGGAGCTGCAGCTCTGCCACTTCTGGCTCTTCCTGGGCATCTCCCTGGCTGTGCTCCTGGGCAACGGCCTCATCATCACCAGCACAGCCTGCGACCAGCGTCTCCACACCCCCATGTACTTCCTCCTCAACCTCTCCCTGCTGGACCTGGGCTGCATCTCCACCACTGTCCCCAAATCCATGGCCAATTCCCTCTGGGACACCAGGGCCATCTCCTACACAGGTTGTGTTGCACAACTCTTTTTCTTTGCCTTTTTCATCTCAGCAGAGTATTTTCCCCTCACTGCCATGTCCTACGACCGCTACGTGGCCATCTACAAACCCCTGCACTATGGGACCCTCCTGGGCAGCAGAGCTTGTGTCCACATGGCAGCAGCTGCCTGGGGCAGTGGCTTTCTCAGTGCCCTTCTGCACACAGCCAATACATTTTCACTGCCCCTCTGCCGAGGCAATGCTGTGGAGCAGTTCTTCTGTGAAATCCCCCAGATCCTCAAGCTCTCCTGCTCACGCTCCTACCTCAGGGAAGTTGGGCTTGTTGTGGTTGGTGTCCTGATTGCTGTTGGCTGTTTTGTTTTCATTGTGGGGTCCTATGTGCAGATCTTCAGGGCCGTGCTGAGGATGCCCTCTGAGCAGGGACGCCACAAAGCCTTTTCCACGTGCCGCCCTCACCTGGCCGTGCTTTCCCTGCTTCTCAGCACTGGCACATTTGCCTGCCTGAAGCCCCCCTCCATCTCCTCCCCATCCCTGGATCTGGTGGTCTCAGTGCTGTACTCGGTGGTGCCTCCAGCAGTGAACCCCCTCATCTACAGCCTGAGGAACCAGGAGCTCAAGGATGCTGTGAGGAAGCTGGTGACCAGATATGTTTCAGCAGATATACGCTGCTTGCTTTAGCCTTGAAAGGGCTTCCAGTGTAGGTCATGGCAGGCCATGTCTGTCTTTCCTGCTTTACATTTGTTTTCCTATTTCAATTTGTGATGATGTTGTCTTCATAGAAATGTCAGGTTTCATCTCCTCCTAATTAAGTTGCCACTCGTGTTGTGTGACCCACAGACTTTGTGTCACTCTGGTCTCTGATTGTATTTAAGGGAAATAAATGATCCTGCAGCAACTTCTTCTCTGTGATATGTCCTCACATGACAGGAGTGAAGGGGAATGAAAGCAGCTTTCTGGCTGCTCCAGCTCTGGGATGGCTGCTCTGTGCCTGGAGCAGGAAGAGCTCTTGGGGAGCCCATTGAATGGGGCTGTTGTGCTGGTGTGGGGTGATGGGAAAGCATGGGGGGGCTGCAGAGCTCTCAGGGAGTCCTGGGCAGGGGAGCAGGGGATACAGGGGTCCTGCAGGGAGCTCCCCTGCAACGGCACAGGCTGGGGCTGCCTGGCTGGGAACAGAACATGGAAAGGTCTGGGTGGGCCGGAGCTGGACAGGAGGCAGCAAGGGAGGACAGCAGCATCGGGGGCTGTATGAGCAGGAGCACGGCTGGAGAACAAGGGAAGGGATGATCTGGAATCCTCCATCCAGGTTTCAGATCCCCTGTTCAGGAATGCTATTGGCAAGCAGGAGGGGGTTTAGCAATGGCCCTCAGGACAGGCAGGGACTGGAGCACGGTGCCTGTGGGGAGAGGCTGGGGAAGCTGGGCTTCTCCATCCTGGAGAAGGGAAGGCTGATGGGGACCTGAGATCTTGGGAAGGGAAGGCTGCTGGGGACTGGCCTCCTGTAGCGGCAAGGAGGACATGGAGAATACAGAGACAGGCTCCTCACCGTGGTGCCTGGTGGGAGGACAAAAGGCAGTGGGGGACAGTGACAGAGGAGAGGTTCAGCCAGGACAGAAGGAAACCTTGCTCCCATCGGCTCAGGCAAGTGCTGCATCAGGTCATTCAGAGAGGCTGTGCAGTCTCTGGCCTTGGGGATTTCCAACTCAGCCTGAATCAAGCCTTGAACCACTTGCTCTTACCCTGTTCATGATGGGTTGGACTTGAGACCTCCTGGGGTCCCCTCCAACCTCTGTTCACTTCTGATCCTACAATGATGGGCTTAGGAAAGGTCACAAAGATGCTCTAAGGGCTGGAGAACGTCTTCAATGGAAACGGACTGAGAGATGTGGGTGTTCAACCTGGAGAAGAGAAGGCTCCAGGGAGATATCTTAGCAATCTCTCCATATCTAAGCAGGGCCTACAAGAAATCTGGAGAGGGGTTTTTGCAAGGGCCTGCAGTGACAGAACAAGGGGGAATGGCTTTAAGCTGAAAACGGGGAGATTTACCTTGGACATTCAGATGAAGTTGTTCCCTTTGAGAGTGGTGGGACACTGGCACAGGGTGTCCAGAGAAGCTGTGTCTGCCCCATCCCTGGCAGTGTTCAAGGCCAGGTTGGATGGGAGTCAGCTTTGCTCTGAAGCAGTGCTTTGTCCGCCTCTGATGTCCACAAGGGATGACAGATGAAATCCAACTTTATTGTAAAGTTCACTACTTGTACTCATGACTCGAGTGAGTCTGGGCTGCACAAGAGAGGCTCAGCATGGCCTTAGAGTCATTTGGACTGTGTTATTTATTTACTGGCAGAATACTGCTGAGGTTGTTTTTTTTTATTGGGGGTGGGGGGTATAAAACATTCTTTGTTTGACAGAAAATCAGAACAATATTGACACAGGGAGAAGTTCTCAGCTCCTTGTAGCTTAGTGCAGAGCAAGGAGGGCTGCAGTGTCCATCAGTCCTTTCCCATTTGCCCTCTGCTTACAACACTTGTGTATGATGCCTTCACACACAAATTGATCTTAAGAACCCCCACAAACACCTGCCCTGTGCTGAAAGCAGGGGAGAACGGTTTCAAAGGGCAGATCACGGAGCTCTCATGGGGAGAAGCAAAGGACTGCGTGCAGCAGAGAACGGCCAGCAGCCACCTCCAGTCCCAGATGAGGCGCCCTGTCCCCAGAGCATGGTTTACCTTGCACCCAAGGACACCACATTTCCTTTTGGGTCTTCCCAATTAGTTCTCAATCCAGACCATTGCCTTTTCCCACTGCTCTCTCATGGTGCTTAGTTCTCTATACTGATGGCATCACCCATTCCTCTAGAAGCCTCCTTTAGATCAGCTTGCTGAGGGATATTCAATGCATCTCTTGAATTGACACTATAGTAGCAGCCTACAACTAGGTGAAATGTGGCTTCAGAGATGATGGAGGTTTTCTTGCTAGCAGGAAGAGAAGGAAACCTCTGCAAAGTGCAGCTTGGAAGGTTCAGACTCAAAGTTAGGAAAGAGAAATGTCTCTCAAAAGGTGGACTTGTGGTGCAAGAGGTCACCCAGAGGGAGTCTGGCTCAGCCCATGGCTTTGTGTTTCAAGGACCAGACAGCAATGGGTGCAGAGATGGGACTGAAGGTACAGAAATGCCAGGTGAGAGCTAGGTGGGAAAGCAAGATGGGTGTCAACAGCCTGAAGGGAAAGAGGTGCAGGCATGGGCCAGTGTAGGACAGCCTGCAGCAGAGATGACAGGGCTCTGGCATGACTGAAAGGCCCGAAAGAACAAAAGGCCTCTGTGCCCTGGGCTATGGAAGTTGCCTCTTTCATCAAGGCCTATGAGGAGAACTTTCATTCTCAGGATTTCAGGCTCTGCTTCTCCAAGGGCTGTGGTCAGGGCTTGGCCTTTCTGCATCATCAAACAATGGTTTTCTCACCATCAGACACCTGCACTTTCCCTTTGTCTCCTGTAATCACAGCCTGCAGTTACTTGCTTTAACGAGTCCCTGGGGAGGCTTTGTCAGCAGCAGCCCTCAGTGGGGCCCATTAATGCTGCACACTCTTGGGGCTTTGTTTCTGACTTGGACTTCTTGAGAGGTTTCCTCAGTGTCCTCTCAGCACCTGATGTTCACGGACTCAGCCCAAATACACCGTGGGGCTCATTAAACCCTGATGAGCCATGTCTCACCGTGTAGTTTCTGTCAAGTCTTCCAGATTGTCTTCCAGGGAACTGGGGAGGTTTCTGGGTGCAGGAAGATTACAAAGGGCATCTGATCGAAGTTATTTGAAAGGGTTATTTGAAAGGAAAATCTATGAAAGATGAGAGGAATGAAGGACGCGGTGTAACAGGCAGGACAGTGGCAGTGCCGTTACAGGGGAAGATCGGCATTCCTTTGGGATCTCCCTTGTGAAAGGTTATTGGATTGGCAGAGGTCCCTTGGGAGAGAGGACAAGGACATGTTGTGCTTACCTTTGATAAGGGTGCCAAGGACAACCCAGGGGAGCCCAGGCTGTACAAGCTGCCTTTGGTGAGGCGTGTGCCAGCATCAGAGTCCTCTTGGGTGACACCTCTGGGCACCTAAAAGCCGTCCGAAGGGTAACTGCTGCCTGGCGAAGCTGAGAGCCTGCAGTTGTGCGTGAGGAGGCAAAGAGTGGATGTGGTTTCCCTCAGCTTCAGCACAGCTCTTGGCACGGTCTCCCTCAAGGCTGCTGTACCCAAGGGGTACACCACAGACATAACAATCCTCCTGTCCTTCTACTTATCAATTAGTTTAACTGCAGCCCATCCTGGACACCTGCCATTCCCAGATACCCCTTATCTCTGTGTCCTGTTCTTCTAGCCTGTTTTTCTTATACTCATTTTGTACTAAGGTCATAAGGGCCTAAAACTACGTCAGCTGTAATGGTTTATCTTACATGAGAAAGAATTCTCAGCCTGTTCTCTAGCTGCGCTCTGTTTTTTTTCTGTGTGTCATGCACCTCAGTAATTTTCCATTGCTACTGTTACAAAGCCATCAAACAACATTACTTAAAACTGATTCTAAAGGTATATATATTTCATTTTGTAATGTTTTGCCCCCCCCCCCTTGTCTCAAATTCCCTCTTTTTCTGTCCTTTTGCAAATTCTTTTGCAACATTTTTTATACTACCATTACCGTCTAAAGGCTTTTTGAGATAATTTCCTGTTTCTACCTGGTGCTTAATTTCGTTCCTTTGCCAATCGTCATAATTTATCATAGACCATTTACAAGACCAGAGGGAACGTTGTATCATACCACAAGTAATCAATATTAAAACAAATAACATCAATATTCCTGCAACCGGTTGCCTCAACCAGGAGAGATCAGGTAACCATGAAGTTAAATTTTTCCATATTTCTTCAAAACCCCAGGAGGTGTCATCCATGGCCATTTCATGAAATATCTTAGTTTGTTTCCAAATTTCCTCCAGATCTGTTTCGATTCTGCCACTTTAGTCTGTATAGGAACAACAACTTTCATTGATTATGGAAGAAACCCCTCCTTGTCATGCCAATAACATGTCTAGAGCTATTCAGTTTTGTAATACCACTTTAGACAGGCTGGTTATCTCTTGCTGTTCTGCCTGAATTATATCAATGGTTTTACTTTCCATTTCCTCTATGGTTGCTGAGATATTTACAATTGCCTTCTCTAATTCACTTACTCCCAAAGATGGAATTAGCCCTCTTACAAAACTATGAAATGCAGTGTGCCATTCAACAATAGGCTTAAACCCTCTCTTAACCCGTTTAGCAAAACTTCTAATCCAGGTCCCAGAAGGATACCTGTTGATAATAGTAAAATTGGGTATTACAGCACCTAAGGTGCATGCCCCCTTAATTGGAACTCCAATTAATGGGAGATCCAGGCTTTCTCCTGATTTAGGCAACTGTGCACACACCCAACAGTCAGTACGATGAAAAACATTAGTAATATTCTGCACTAACTTCAGGTGTAAGTTCTGGTCCCAAGCTCGTGCGCCAGTTATCATATGAGTCCAAATTATGACCGACGCAATTTCATACGTAAGGGTCCTGAAGGTTCGATCCGCCATGTCTTCTTTGGCTCTGGTGCTTTCTTAATTCTTGAATGATGTATCCAAGCAGGTTGTTCCTTTATCTTCACTGCTGTAAAGGTGGTCAGTAATATCGTAGAGGAGTCGTAGAAGAGTCATAGTGTTATAGAGGAGGCATAGAGGAGTCAGATGGCTAATAGACGGCTCATAGAGCAATCTTAGGAGTCATAGTAGAGTCACAATGGGGGTCATAGAGGGGTCATAGAGGCATCATAGTGGCATCATAGAGGTGTCATAGAGGAGTCATAGAGGAGTCTTAGGAGAGTCATAGAGGAGTCATAGAGGTGTCATAGAGGAGTCATAGAGGAGTCCTAGAGAAGTCATACAGGAGTCCTGGATGAGTTATAGAGAGGTCATAGAGCAGTCGTAGAGGAGTCATGGAGGGGTCATAGAGGACTCATAGATGGGTCATTGAGTGGTCATAGAGGAGTCACAGAGGGGTCATGGAGAAGTCATAGAGGAGTCATAGAGGTGGCATGGAGGATTCATGGAGGAGTCATAGAGGAGTCATGAAGGAGTCATGGAGGAGCCATACAGGAGTCTGAGAGGAGTCTTAATGTCAAAAGTCACAGAGATGTCATCGAGAAGTCATAGAGCAGTCATACAGCAGTAACAATGTAGTCATAGAGGAGTCATGGACGAGTCATAGAGGAGTCATAGTGACATAGAGGAGTCACAGAGTTGTCATAGAGGTGTCCTAGAAAAGTCAGAGAGGAGTCACAGAGTAATCAGAGAGTCATAGGGGAGTCATAGAGAAGTCATAGAGTCATAGAGGAGTCATAGAGGAGTCATAGACGGGTCATAGAGGAGTCATAGAGGAGTCATAGACGGGTCATAGACGGGTCATAGAGGCGTCACAGAGGCATCATAGAGGTGTCATAGAAAAGTCATCCTGTCCAAGACTCATAGAGGATTCGGAGAGGAGTCATAGAGTCATAGAGTCATGGAGGTGTCATAGAGGACTCATAGAGGAGTCGTAGAGGAGTCGTAGAGGAGTCATAGTGTTATAGAGGAGTCATAGAGGAGTCATAGAAGAGTCGGGGGCTCATTGACGACTCAGAGGAGTCATAATACTCATAGTGGAGTCAGAGGGGTCATAGAGCGGTCATAGATGCATCATAGAAGCATCATAGATGTGTCATAGAGGAGTCATAAAGGTTTCATAGAGTTATAGAGACATTCAGGAGTCATAGGGGAGTCATAAAAGAGTCATAGAAGAGTCATAGAGGAGTCATAGAGGAGTCAGAGGAGTCAGAGGAGTCATAGAGGACTCATAGAGGGGTCATAGAGAAGTCATAGAGGAGTCATGCTGTCCTAGAGTCAAAGAGGGGTCATAGTGTCATAGAGTCATAGGGGTGTCATAGAGGAGTCATAGAGCAGTCAAATATCAGTCATAGAGGAGTCATAAAGGAGTCATACAGGAGTCATAGAGCATTCACAGGGGAGTCATAGAGAGTCATAGAGAAGTCATAGAAGAGTCATGGAGGAATCATGGAGGGGTCATAGAGGAGTTATAGAGGAGCCATTGTGTCATAAGGGCATAGAGGAGTCATAGACAGGTCGTAGAGAAGTCATAGAAGTTTCATTTAGTGGTCATAGAGGAGTCATAGAGGGGTCATGGAGGAGTCATAGAGAAGTCATAAATTCATACATGTGTCATAGAGGAATCAGAGGAGTCACAGGAGTCATAGAGTAGTCGGAGAAGTCATAGTGGAGACATAGAGGAGTCATAGAGGTGTCATAGAGGTGTCATAGAGGAGTCATGTAAGAGTCATGGAAGAGTCATAGAGGAGTCATAGAGGAGTTATATTGGAGTCATAATGGAGTCATAGAGAAGTCATGGAATAGTCATGGAGGAGTCATGGAAGCGTCATAGAGGAGTCATAGCGGAGTCATAGGCGTGTCATAGAGGACTCATAGAGGAGTCATAGGGGAGTCATGGAGGAGTTGTAGATGAGTCGTAGAGGAGTCATACTGGAGTCATAGAAGAGTCCTAGAGGACTCATAGAGGAGTCCTAGAGGAGTCAAAAGGGAGTCCTAGAGGAGTCAAAGAAGATTCTTAGAGGCATCTTAGAGGAGTCATATAGGTTTATTAGAGGGTTCATTGAATAGTCACAGATGAGTCATAGAGGATTTATAGTGGAGTTATAGTGGAGTCATAGAGGAGTCATAGAATGGTCAAAGTGGAGTCATAGAGGAATTCAGAGAGGAGTCAGAGAGGAGTAAGAGAGGAGTCAGAAAGGAGTCAGAGAATCACAGAGGAGTCATAGAGTCATAGATGTCATAGAGGAGCCTTGGAGGAATCATAGAGGAGTCATAGAGTCATAGATGTGTCATAGAGGAGCCTTGGAGGAATCATGAAGGAGTCATAGTGGAGTAATAGAGGAGTCGTATAGCTTTCATGGAGGAGTCATAGAGGGGTCATGGAGGAGTCATAGAGGAGTCATGGAGGAGTCATAGAGGAGTCATGGAGGAGTTGGAGGCATCATAGATTCATAGATGTGTCATAGAGGAGTCATTGTGTCATAAAGTCAGAGAGGTTTCATGCAGGAGTCATTGAGGGGTCGTAGCAGAGTCATAGAATGGTCATTCTGTGGTCATAGAGGAGTCATAGATTGGTTGTAGAGAAGTCATAGGGGTGTCTTAGAGGAGTCATAGAGGATTCTTAGAGGAGTCATAGTGGAGTTAGAGAGGAGTCATAGAGGAGTCGTAGAGGAGTCTTAGAGGAGTCATAGTGGAGTTAGAGAGGAGTCATAGAGGAGTCGTAGAGGAGTCGCAGATTACTCACAGAGAAGTAGAGGAGTGGAAGAGGAATAGTAGATTAGTCATAGAGGTGTCAGAGGATTCATAGAGAAGTCATAAGGGAGTCACAGATTCATAGATGTGTTGTAGAGCATTCATAGAAGTGTCATAGAGGAGTCATTGCCTAAAGTCATAGAGGATTCATACAGGAGTGATAGAGGAGTCATAGAGGAGTCATAGAGAAGTCATAGAGGAGTCACAGAGTCAATAAGGTGTCAGAGCAGTCAATAAGGAGTCCTACAGGAGTCATAGAGGAGTCGTGGAGGAGTCATAGAGGAGTCATAGAGGAGTTGGAGAGTAGACATAGTATCACAGAGTTATAGGGGTGTCATAGAGGAGACAGAGGACTCAAAGAGGATTCATAGAGGAGTCATAGTGTCTTAGAGGAGTCAGAGAGGAGCCAGAGAGGCATCAGAGAGGTGTCCTAGAGGAGTACTAGAGGAATCCTAGAAAAGTCCTAGTGGAGTCTTAGAGGAGTCCTAGAGGAGTCATGGAGGGGTCATTGGGTGTTCATAGAGGAGTCTTAGACGAGTCATGGAGGATTCATAGAGGAGTCTTAGAGGGGTCATGGAGGAGTCATAGGGGCATCTTAGGATGGTCATAGAGCAATCATAGTGGAGTCATAGAGGAGTAATAGAGTCAAAGAGGAGTCATAGGGGGGTCATAAAGGAGTCATAGAGGAGTCATAGAGTAGTCATGGAGGATTCATAGAGGAGTCATAGTGTCATAGAGTCATAGAGGAGTCGTAGAGAACTCGTAGAAGAGTCATAGAGGAGTCATAGGGGAGTCATGGATTCATAGATGTGTCATAGAGCATTCATAGATGTGTCATGGAGGAGTCATAGAGGAGTCATAGGGGAGTCACAGATTCATGGATGTGTCACAGAGCATTCATAGCGATGTCATAGAGGAGTCATAGAGTAGTCATTCTTCCATGAAGTCATAGAGGATTCATACAGGAGTCATAGAGGAGTCATAGAGGAGTCGCAGAGGAATCAATAAGGTGTCAGAGCAGTCAATAAGGAGTCCTACAGGAGTCATAGGGGAGTCATGGAGGAATCATGGAGGAGTCATAGAGGAGTCATAGAGGAGTAATGGAGGTGTCATAGGGGAGTCAGAGAGTAGTCATAGTATCATAGAGTCATAGGGGTATCATAGAGGAGACGGAGGACTCAAAGAGGATTCATAGAGGAGTCATAGTGTCGTATAGGAGTCATGGAGGAGTCATGGAGGAGTCATAGAGGAGTCATAGGGGAGTCATAGAGGAGTGTCCTGGGTTCAGCAGTAGCAGTCATGTTTTTTCCTTTGTGTTAACTGGTGCAGTGCTGTGTTTTGACTTCTAGCTTGAGAACAGTGTTGGTGAAGCCGATGTTTTCGGTTGTTGCTAAGTGATGTTTACCCTGACCAAGGACTCTGTGAGGCTCATGCTCTGCCAGGGAAGAGGGGAAGCTGTGAGGAAGCAGGGACGGGGCGCCTGACCCGGGCTAGCCGGGGAGGTATTCCATACCACAGCACGTCATGCCCGGGGTGGGGGGTAACTGGGAGTTACCCGGAAGGACAGGGGCTTCTGGGTGGAACTCGCTTTCTTGGCCGGTGGTATCGTATTCTCTTCCCTTGTTATTTTCCCTTATCATTGTTTTAGCTGATAGTAGCGGTGGTGATTTGTTGCTGGACTGTTCTTGTCTCAACCCGTAGGAGTTGCACTCTCTCGATCCTCCTCCCCGTTCCTCCGGGAGCGGGGAAGGGGAGAGCCCCTGTGGGGGGGGGGGGGAGACGGACACGGACCTCGATTGTTGTCAGCTCGGCACCACTCACTGGGAGTGAGTGAACAAGTTACCTGACTGGGTTTAAACCACGACAAGGAGTCATAGGGGAGTCATAGCAAAGTCATAGCCGAATCATAGATGAGTCATAGTGGAGTCATAGAGAAGTCGTAGAGGAGTCCTAGTGGAGTCACAGAGGAGTCCTAGAGGAGTCCTAGAAGAGTCTAAGGGCAGTCATATAGGTGCCACAGAGGAGTCATAGAGTAGTCATAGTGGAGTCAGACTGGAGTCATAGTGGAGTCATAGAAGTGTCATAGAGGAGTCATAGCGGAGTCCTAGAGGAGTCATAGAAGAGTCATAGTGGAGTTTTAGTGGAGTCATAGAGGTGTCATAGGGGAGTCCTAGAGGAATCCTAGAATAGTCCTAACGGAATCATAGACGACTCATAGAGGAGTGTTAGAGGAGTTCTAGGGGAGTCATAGACAAGTCACAGAGGAGTCATAGAGTCAAAGATGAGTCATAGTGGAATCATAGAGGAGTCATTGAGGAGTCAGAGAAGTGTCACAGAGGAGTCACGGAGGAGTCCTTGAGGAGTCATAGTGTCATAGAGGAGTCATAGAGGAGTGAAAGAGCAGTCAATGAGGGATCAGAGAGGAGTCAGAGAAGAGTCATAGAGGATTCATAGAGTTGTCATACAGGGGTCACAGTGAAGTCACAGTGCAATCACATTATAGTTATAGAGGTGTCACAGAGGCGTCCAAGAGTAGTCACAGAGATGTCATGGAGGAGTCACAGTGTCATGGATATGTCATACAGATGTCCTAGAGGAGTCCAAGAGGAGTCCTAGAGGAGTCATAGTGGAGTCATATTGGAGTCAAAGTGTAGTCATAGTGGAGTCAAACAAGAGTCACAGTTCAGTCATAGAGGAGTCGTAGAGGTGTCACAGAGGAATCATAGAGTTACAGAACAGTCTTAGAAGGAGTCATAGAGGAGTCTTAGAGGAGTCATAGAGGAGTCTTAGAGGAGTCAAAGAGGAGTCATAGTGGAGTCAAACAGGAGTCACAGAGGAGTCACAGAGGAGTCACAGAGTTATAGAGAAGTCCTACAGGAGTCCTAGAGGAGTCAAAGAAGAGTCATAGTGGAGTCAAAGAGGAAACATAGCGTAATCATAGAGGAGTCAAAGAGGAGTCACAGAGGAGTCATAGAGTTATAGAGGAGTCATAGAGGAGTCATAGAAGAGACATGAATGAATCATAGTGAAGTCATAGAGTCATCAAAGAGGCGTAATATAGGCATCAGAGAGGAGTCAGAGAGGAGTCAGAGAGGAGTAGATGAGTCATTGAGGAGTCATATTGTTATAGAGGAGTCATAGAGGAGTCATGAAGGAATCATAGTGGAGTCATAGGGGCGTCACAGAGGCGTCATAGAGACGCCTTAGAGGAATAATAGATGAGACATAGAGGAGTCAATGAGCGGTCATAGAGGAGTCATAGAGGTGTCATAGAGGAGTCAGAGTCGAGTTAGAGAGGAGTCAGAGAGTCATAGAGTAGTCATAGTGTCATAGAGGAGTCATAGATTCATAGAAAAGTCATAGAGGAGTCACAGAAAAGTCATAGTGAAGTCATAGAGGAGTCACAGAATAGTCATAGTGAAGTCATAGAGGACTCAGAGAACTCATAGAAGACTCGTAGAGGAGTCATGGAGGAGTCATGGTGGAGTCTTAGATGAGTCATAGTGGAGTCATAGAGGATTCGGAGAGGAGTCATAATGACATAGTGTCATTTAGCTGTCATAGAGGAGTCATGGAGTCAAGGAGGAATCAGAGAGTCATAGAGGGCTCATAAATTAATAGAGTGTTCATAGGGTCATAGAGGAGTCATAGAGGAGTCATAGAGAAGTCATAGAGAAGTCAGAGGAGTCATACAGGGCTCACAGTGAAGTCCCGGTGGAGTCAAGGTGGAGTCATAGAAGAGTCACAGACGAGTCATAGAGGTGTCTTAGAGTCATAGAGGAGTCATAGAGGTGTCTTAGAGTCATAGAGGAGTCGTAGCATCATAGAGGAATCATACTGTCATAGAGGAGTCATAGAGGAGTAATCCAGGCGTCGTAGAGGCATCATAGAGGCATCCAAGAGGAGTCATAGACGAGTCATAAAGGAGTCATAGAGGAGTCATAGAGGAGTCCTAGAGCAGTCCTAGAGGAGTCCTAGAGAAGTCATAGTAGACTCAAAGAGGAGTCATAGTGGAATCATAGAGGAGTCACAGAGGAGTCACAGAGAAGTCATAGAGGAGTCATAGTGTCATAGAATAGTCAGAGAGGTCAATGAGGGGTCAGAGAGGAGTCCTTGAGGAGTCCTTGAGGAGTCATAGAGGCTTCATAGATGCATCAGAGGCATCCAAAAGGAATCATAGACGAGTCATTCACGAGTCCTAGAGGAGTCATAGAATCATGGATGTATTATAGAGAAGTCCTAGAGGAGTCCTAGAGGAGTCTTAGAAGAGTCATAATGGAGCCATAGGGGAGTCTTAGATGGGTCATAGAGGAGTCAAAGAGGAGTTAGAGAGGAGTCACAGAGGAGTCACAGAGTTACAGAGGAGTCATAAAGGGCTATTGGGGAGTCATACAAGAATCATAGTGGAGTCATAGAGGCGTCATAGTGATGTCATAGAGGCATCTTTGAGGCGACATTGAGGCGTCATAGATTAGTCATAGATGTGTCATAGAGGGGTCACAGAGAGCTCAATGAGGAGTCATAGAGGAGTCAGAGAGGAGTCCTAGAGGAGTCCTAGAGGAGTCCTAGAGGAGTCCTAGAGGAGTCCTAGAGGAGTCCTAGAGGAGTCCTAGAGGAGTCATAGAGGAGTCATGGTGGAGTCATAGAGGTGTTGTTCAAGTGTCAGAGAGGATTCATGGAGAAATCACAGCGGTGTCACAGAGGAGTCATAGAGGAGTCATAGAGGAGTCATAGAGGAGTCATGGAGGAGTCGTAGAGAAGTCATAGTGTCATAGAGGAGTCAAAGAGGGGTCAATGAGGAATTGTCAGAGATGAGTCATAGAATAGTCTTAGAAGAGTCATAGAGGAGTCATAGAGGAGTCATGCAGGGGTCACAGTGGAGACACAGAGGAGTCACAGTGGAGTTGTAGAGGCTTCATAGAGGCATTATAGCAGCGTCATAGAGACGTCCAAGAGGAGTCATAGAAGAGTCGTAGAGTTGTCATAAAGGAGTCATAGTGTCATACAGAGTCACAGAGGAGCCATAGAGGAGTCATACAAGGGTCATAGAGGAGTCATAGTGGAGTCATAGAGAGGTCATAGAGGAGACATAGAGGAGTCAGAGAGAAGTCATAGATTTATAGAGGATTCATAGAAGAGTCATAGGGGAGTCATATAAGAGTCACTGAGGAGTCATAGAGGAGTCCCAGTGGAGTCACAATGCAGACACAGTGGAGTCATAGAGGCGTCATAAAGGTGTCATAGAGGCATCATAGAGGTGTTCAAGAGGAGTCATAGAGGAGTCATAGAGGAGTCATAGAGGAGTCATAGAGGAGTCATAGAGGAGTCATAGAGGAGTCATAGAGGAGTCATAGAGGAGTCATAGAGGAGTCATAGAGGAGTCATAGAGGAGTCATAGAGGAGTCATAGAGGAGTCATAGATTTGTAATGGAGGAGTCATGTAGGAGTCATAGAGAAGTCATAGAGGAGTCACAGAGGAGTCATACAATGGTCACAATCTAGTCACAGTGGAGTCACAGAGGAGTCATAAAAGCTTCATAGAGGCATCATACAGGCGTCATAGAAGCGTCATAGAGTTGTCATAGAGGTGTCCAAGAGGAGTTATAGACGAGTCATAGACAAGTCATAGAGGAATCATAGAGCATTCAAATATCTGTCATAGAGGAATCATAGTCATAGAGTTATAGAGGAGTTATAGAAGAGTCATAGACAAGTCATAGAGGAGTCATAGAGCATTCAAATATCTTTCATAGAGGAATCAGTCATAGAGTTATAGAGGAGTTATAGACGAGTCCTAGAGGAGTCCTAGAGGAGTCATAGAACATTCAAATATCTGTCATAGACGAATCATAGTCATAGAGTTATAGAGGAGTTATAGACGAGTCATAGACAAGTCATAGAGGAGTCATAGAGCATTCAAATATCTGTCATAGATGAATCATAGAGTAGTCATAGAGATATAGAGTAGTCATAGAGTTATAGCAAAGTCATAGGGGAGTCATAGTGTTATAGAAGATTCATAGAGGAGTCACAGGGTAGTCATAGTGGAGTCATAGTGGAGTTATAGTGGAGTCATAGTGGAGTCATAGAGGAGTCAGTGGAGTCACAGTGGAGTCATAGAGGCATCATAGGGGTGTCGTAGGTCGCTTCAAGAGGAGTCATAGAAGAGTCATAGAGGAGTCATAGAGGAGTCAAAGAAGAGTCATAGAGGAGTAATAGAGGAGTCATAGAGGAGTTGTAGAGTGTTCATAGATGAGTAATAGCAGAGTCATAGAGGAGTCAGAGGAGCCATGAAGGAGTCATAGAGGAGGAATATAGGACTCATACAGGAGTCACAGAGATGTCATAGTATCATAGAGTCATAGAGAAGTCTTAGAGGAGTCATAGTGTCATAGAGTCATAGAGGAGTCTTAGAGAAGGCATAGAGCAGTCGCAGAGAAGTCAATAAGATGTCAGAGCAGTCAATAAAGAGGCATAGAGGAGTCACAGAGGTTTTATAGAGGAGTCATAGAGGAGTCATAGAATCATAGAATAGTTCAAGTTGGAAAGGACCTTAAGATCATCAAGTTCCAACCCCCCTGCAATGGGCAGGGACACTTCATGCTAAATCATATCACCCAAGGCCTTGTCCAGCCTGGTCTTGCACACTGCCAGGGATGGAGCATTCACAACCTTCCTTGGCAACCCATTCCAGTGTCCCACCACCCTAACAGGAAAGAATTTCCTCCTTATATCAAATCTAAACTTCTCCTGTTTAAGTTTTAACCCGTTACCCCTTGTCCTATCACTACAGTCAATAACGAAGAGTCCCTCCACAGCATCCCTTTGGCCAAACCACCCTAAAACCACCCCAAAATCACCTTCTCCTGCTTCTCCTATGGGATGCAGGGTCAAAGCCCCAAAGAAGACCCAAAACAGGCAAAAACAACCCAAAACCCCCTTGTCCTGCTTCTTCTAGGGGATACAGGGTAAGAGGCCCAAAACAGACCCAAAACAGGCCAAAAACGGGCCAAAACACCCAAAGCAAACCCCAAAACACCCCCAAACCACCCCAAAACCACCTTGCCCTGCTTCTCCTATGGAATACAGGGTCAGAGCCCCAAAACAGGACAAAAACAGGAGAAAAGCGGGCCAAAACACCCCAAACAACCCCCAAAATGGGCCAAAACCACCCCAAAATCACTTTGTTCTGATTCTCCTACGGGACACAGGTCAGAGCCCCAAAACTGGACAAAACCAACCTAAAACCACCTTGTCCTGTTTCCCCTATGGGTCACAAGTTCTGAACCCCAAAAAAGGCTCAAGAAAGTACGAAAACAACCAAAGACTTTTCAAAAGCACCCCCAAAACAACCCCAAACCACCCTAAACCCACCAAAAAAACACCTTGTCCTGCTTCTCCTGTGGGATACAGGGTCAGAGCCCCCAAACAGACCCAAAACAGGCCAAAAAGAGAAAAAACCCACACCAAAACAACCAAAACCACCCCTAAAACAGCCCAAGCCAACCCCGAAGCACCGGCTCCTGCTGCAGCTCTGCCTCATTCCAGAGCCTTGGATCATCTGGGAGCACAGGATCCCATTGGCATCACAGCTCCTGGTGCTTGGGAGCAGATCCTATGGGATCTGGATCCAGATCCGGATGCTCCACACATGGACACGGATCCAGGTCCGGATCCGGTTGTAGGGGGGAGCGCGGACACGGAATTCCACGGGGCTGGAAGAGCAGAACCGGGCTCCAGGAGGGGGGGCTCTGGGGTGGGGGGGAGAGACACCATTGCCCCTCATTGTCTCCATTGCCCCTATTGGCCCCCATTACCCCCTTTGCCCTCCCCATTACCCCCATTGCCCGTTACCCCCATTGCCCCTGTTACCCCATTACCCCCATTGCCACCCGTTACCCCCATCCCCAACTCACTTCCCACTGCTCCGCACTGGATCCAAAGATGGGGCTGGGGATGCCCCGGTCCCGCCGCGCATCCGGTTGCGGCTCCCATTGAGGCTCCAGGGACCCCGGGTTCGAGCCCCGAGCTCCCGGGTTCGAGCCCCGGTGCCCCCGGAGCAGCGGCGAGAGCCGGGGGGGGAAGCCCCGGTGCCCCCCCCCCACGGAGCAGCGCCCCCAGCACCGAGCGGCCCCGCTCCCGTAGCAGCACCGGGGCCCGGCGCAACAGCGCCCCCAAGCGGGCGGCCAGGACCCGCGCTATGGGGTGTTGGGGGGCGGGCACTGGGACCCCCAAGTTATGGGGCGCCCCCTTTGTGCCCCCCAAGTTATGGGGTGGGGTCTGAGGGTCCCCCTTTGTGCCCTCCCCAAAGTTATGGGGCTCCCCACCTGTGACCCGAGGTGACCTGGAGGGTGAAGAGCCCGCGGGGGTGGGGCAGGAGGCGGTGCTGGGTGATGACCACGTGACGTGGAGGGGGGGAGGGGGCCAGGATCGGTCCCGGGCCCCGCCCCCTCCCCCCCGCGACCGCCCCAGTTTGGTCCCGTCCAGTTCCCGCCAATTTCGCCCATCATGGCGGAGCTGGAGCTCCCCTCCGATCCCGACCTGCGCAGGTTGGAGCCCGCGGGACCCCCCAGTGGGGGCTTTTGGGGTCCTGGGGGGGTTGGGGTGCTCCTGACCCCCTCTCTTTGTCTCCCCCCCACCTCCAGGCTGTGCACGGGGCCCTGTGCCCCCATCCGGGAGTACATCATGGGCCACGTGCGGCACCCGCGGTGAGGGGGGCACCCCAACATCTGGGGGGGAGGAACTGCAACATCTGGAGGGACCCCAAACCTCGGATCGGTCCCTAAAATACATGGGGGGGGGGGGGGGGGGGGGCCGGGTGTTCCTATAGGAATGTGAAGAAGATCAAAGGGAACCTGCTGTGGTATCCGCTGCACCCCAAAGGGGGGGGGGACACCCAAGCTCATTGGGGAGCCTCCAAAACCCCTCAGGACCCCCCCAAACCCCTTTGCCTGTTAGGACCCCCCAAAGTTCCATTAGGATCCCAGCAGCCCCCCAGCACCCCCCAATTCCCCCTTGTGACCCCCCCCCACCCCCTTCTCCCAGATCCATGCACAGGAGCCCAAATTCCTTTAGGACCCCTCCAAATCCCATTGGGATGCCCAGGAACCCCCAGTTCCCTCCCATGAGCCTCCCCGCCCCCCCCAACCCCTCCTTTAACCCCCCCTTCCCCCAGGTTTCCTCCTTAACTCGGGGCTCAGGTACCAGCACCTCAAGAAGATTCAGATTTGGGGGGCGGATTGGAGAGCGTTAGAGGGTTTTGGGGGGGCTCTATGGGCTTTTGGGGGATCCCACAGGGACCAAAACACACCCCTGCACCCCAAAACCATCCTCCCTGCATCCAAAAACACCCCCTCTGCACTCCAAAACCATCCCCCCTCCACCTCAAAACAACCCCCTGCATCCCAAAACGCCCCCCCTGCACCCGAAAACCATGCCCCCTGCACCCCAAAACACACCTCTGCACCCCAAATCTACCCCCACTGCACCCCAAAACAACCCCCTGCACCCCAAAAGCACCCACTGTGCACCCCAAAACAACCCCCCTCTGCTCCCCAAAACACCCCCTCTGCACCCCAAAACCACCCTATGGATTCCCCCATGCACCCAAAACCCTCTCAAGGACCCCCCCGAATACATCCTGCAGCCCGGTTTCCCCCCTTGCAACCCAAAACTGCCCTGGGCCCTCCCCCATGATCTTTTCCTCCCCACTCCTGAACCCCAGAACCCTTTAGGGACCCCCTCTGTACTTTAACCCCCCCTGGGTTTCCTTGTGAAGTGGGTGCTGGGCTCATAGGGGTCCTTAAAGCCCCCCTCCCTAAACCCAGTGCTGAGACCTTTCGGGGTGCCCCCCCAACCTCCATGGTCCCTGCAGCCCTTTTGGGGTCCCCAAAATGGGATCTGGACCCCTTTGGGCCCCCCAAACTCCCCTCAACGTTTGGCTTTGGGGCCCCCCTTGCCACCAGGTTGATGCTGGAGGCCACGGGGCTCTCAGGGGCTCGGGGGGCCCAGATCCAGCAGGGCCCAGAGCTACGGGGCAGCCCCATGGACTCCCCAGAAACTGCCCTGGGGCCACTGAGGAGGCAGCTGCAGGAGGGGAAGCAGCGGCTGGTGGGTGCCAACGGGGGAATGTGGGGATTTGGGGGGGTCCTGATGGGCTTGGGTGGGGTCTGGGAAGTGGAATTTGATGGTTATGGAGAGGGGTTGGGGTCCCTAAAGGGTCCCAGCTCCACTTTTTGGGAGGGATGAGGGATATCTGGGCGTCCTGGAGGGGGATTTGGGGACTATAGGGGATGACATGGGGGAGTTTGGGGCTTTAGGGTGATTTTGGGGGTGCAGCGGTGCTGGGGGGTGGATCTGGGGGTTATGGATGGGTTTGGGGTTAAGGGAGAGGCTTGTGGGGGAAATATGGTGCGAAATTCAAGGTGTTTGGGGGTCTTGGGGGGGGTATTTGGGTCCCTCCCGTGGCTTTGGGGTCCCTCATTTCCTTGTGGCCCCCCTCCCCCTGATGCAATGTACAGGGGGGTATTGATGCAAGGGTTGACCAATGTACAGGGGGGTGGTATAAGTGGGTAGTACAGGGGTTGTGGTACAAGGGGGGTTGAACGGGGAATTGTGCAAAGGGGTTAGAAGAATTTGTTTGTTAGAGGAATCTGTTAAACAAATAGACTAAGGTTAGAGGAATTTGTTTGCTAGAGGAATCTGTTTAAACAAATGGACTATCTGTTGTAAATGCCTGCTAAGCAAAACAGAGGCCTCTGGTCCTGTTAATGAGCAGATGCCTGAATCTACTGATAATGGGAAAAGCAGAAGGTTTACGGCTGAAACACTGATCAAACTCTACTGATAAGGGGAAGGAGCAGAGAATTTACGGCTGGGATAATGACCAAACTCGAAGGCCACATGTAATGACTAGAAAAGGTGAAAAGTGCAAGAAGAGGAAGACTCATTTACTTCATCTTGAAGACCCCTGGCCAGAGGAGGAAGACTCATTTACTTCATCTTGAGACCCCTGCCCATGACCGGAGGGGGGCACTGAGCAGGCGCAGAGGACTTTCTGACTCATTATAATACGAAGCGGGGATAGGACATGAATATGTATAGGCGTATTGTGTAACCTCATGAATATATATAACTTTAGAGAATAAATGTAGAGGGAAACAACACTGAGACACGCATATCTTTGAGGAATTATCCCTATGCGTCTCAGCGCTGAATAAAAAAGCATACCTACTTTACAACTTTTAACGAGTTGTGGAGTTTATCCACTCATCACCCCCACATAGTAGGACCTACAATAAGGGCCCATAAATGAAGTAGGTCCTGTCCCAATACCCTGTCAATAGAGCAGATCCGACAGCAACCGTACATAAAATAGGTCCTACGTTAATAAGTGAGTAAATACAGGAGGTCCTGGCACAGCACCATGTAAATACAGGAGGTCCTACAGTAAGAACGTGCAAATAGGGGTGGCTCTATGTTAATGACATGTAAATAAAGCAGGTCCTCCACTAAAAGGACACAAATTAAGTAGGCCCTACATTAATAACATGTAAATAAGGAAGGATCTATTCTAGTAACATGTAAATAAGGTCAGCCCTACATGAAGTGCGTGTGAATAAAGCAGGTCCTACGCTAATTGCATGTAAATAAGGGGGGGGGGTAACGATGGTGGGATGAGAACTGGGGAGGGATGGAGGGAGAGGGGGAGAAATGGCAGGAATGTGGGGAATGGGGGGGCATAAGGGGGGGAGGGGAGAAAATGGATATGCGGTGGGGGAGGGGAAGAGGGGACAAATGAGGGGGGGGAGGGGTGAGGAAAGGCCCCATATTCAGCCCCATGGGGGGGCAGCCGGGAGGGGGTTGAACGGGGACACGAGTTGGGGAGCCCAGAGCTGATTGGCTGTTGCCTGGGCAACGCTCACCAGAACGAGGCCGGGAGGGGGGGGGAGTTGCCTGCACAACGGCGGGAACCAACCCGGAAGTGCGGAGAGCATCGCGGAACGGGGATGGGGAAAGGCCGAAACGCGGGGGGTGGGGGGGATTGGGGGCCTCGATTTCCTGTGAAATCTTTATTTATTGGTTAAGTTTCCTTTTTATACATTCTTAAGGTGACCCCTCCTGCCTCCCCACCCCCACCCGCGCTATTTACATCGGTGTCAATAAGGCTTTGGATAGACCCCCCCCCGCCATCCCCCCCTTTATCCTCCCCTCTCCCATCCCGGGTATAAAGAGGGGGGGAGGTGCCACCCCCCGACACCCCCGGGTGGGGGATGGGAGGTTGTGTCCATTGGGGACCCTCCCTCACATCCACCCCCCCCGTTTTGGGGTGCTGGGGGGGAGGTGAGGCCCATCCCCCCCTTCCCCACAGACAGTTCATCAACAGGCACTTAATGACACCCCCCACCTTCCCCACCCCCGTTTTTGGTTACATGAAGCCGTTTCTACAGGAACCCCCCAAAACCCACGCACGCACCCACAATGTGTTTGAGGCCAACACTAAAACAGGATTGCAAAGTCAAAGAACACGGACCTGGATGCGCAGGGCAGCCCCGGGAGATGCAGCCTCCCGAGGGAGGGGAGGGCTCTCCTCTGCACTGGTTACTGCAGGGCTCTCCCTCCTTAAAGAGCCCACGCTCACCCAGCTCCAACCCCCAAAGGCACGGGCAGGGACACCTTCCACTAGAGCAGCTTGCTCCACGGCCCTGTGTCTCTGTGCACTCCCAGGGCATCCTGGGGATACCCCTAGAGAATCCCTGAGAATGCCTGCAGCACCTCCAGAGCACCCCATGGACCCAGTCAGAGCTCCTGCATCACAATGACCTTGGGGACATGGAGACCACAGGGGTGGCTGATTCTGGAACTCCCCGTGTTCAGGTGTGTGAGGTCACAGAACCCCACAGAACCCTCCAGCAGAGGCACCGGGAGACGACAGCTGCCCCACGGAACACAAGCTACCGGTGGAGGAGGCAAGAGCAGCTCCTCTGGTGGTTCCCGTCTTGGTGTCTCGGAGCCGGTGCCGCCTGTGGACACAGGAGCGTGGATGGAGGTGGGTGGCGATGGTGATCTTGGGGTGCTGTAGGAGTTGCCAGAACACCTCAAGAGACTTCCCCAGAGTGGCTGCTTTGGACTCGGTGTGTGAGTTGGGCTGGCTGAGCCGGCAGCGGAGCGCTGCGGCTGCCGAGGGATGATCCTGGGATCTGCCCTCATTTCTTGTGGGGAGAGCAAGGGCCTGTGGGGATGGGCCAAGGGGGAACGATTTTAACGTGACAGAGAGGGGAGATTGAGATGAGATCTTAGAAGCTGTTCCCTGTGAGGGTGGTGGGACAGTGGCACAGGGTGCCCAGAGAAGCTGTGGCTGCCCCATGGCTGGCAGTGTTCAAGACAGAGCTGAAAATACCCTGACTCTTTCCTTGGTACATGATTGAGTTGCTTTGGAGATAAATCTGACTTTACAGCTCTAACACCAAAAGGAACTTTTCCCCTTCCCGTGCAGCAGACACACAGATCTCTTCTGTCACTGAAGAAACTATCTATGGGTGGGAAAGGAAACAGCACAGGAGGGAATTTTTAGTTCATTGTTGCTCTTCCTTGTAAAACCTGTAGGGCTCTAGCATCTTGTTCCGTATTTTCCATGGTAACTGAAATGTATTTGTGTTATTAAGGATAATATTTCATTCCCTCCTCACCTGTGTTCTGGGAGAAACAGCAGCAAGGGTCCCCCTCAATCCATCCTTCTCACAGAGCAGTGTGGTCACCTCTCGCCTCTGTGCCTCCAAACAGAGTAGTGCTGAATTCCAGTTATAAACTGAGGGAAAAGTTGGGTTGGTTTACTCAGTGGTTAAGAGTTTGTTCCAGGTGTTTAAGTCCCATGATTTATGCCAAGAGGTTTCTGCAATACCGTAACTTGTCCAGCTGATTTCCATGCTCTACCATAGAGCCGAATGTTTAATAAGAAACAGAATAGAATGGAAATGAGTGAAATTAGGGTAAGTTGTAAAATTGGACTTAAAGTTGCTGTTGGTGACCATCCAGACAGGGTATCCCACAGAGATGTTGATGTTGTCAGGTTGTTAGGGACAGGTTAATGGCTGGACTCGATGTTCTCAAGCGTCTTTTCAAATGAAATGATTCTGTGATGCTGAGAAAAGTTGCTTTTTTGCCTTAACTCTGTCTCTCATCAGAGAAATGGCACTGCAGGAAGGCAGTGTGTCTGCCAGCTGAGGGAGGGAACATCAGGGTTTGCTTCGGGCTGTTTCACTTTCGCGTTGCTTTTTCCTCCCCCTTCCCAGGAGAGTGATCCCCCTGGGATGGCATCTTTGCTGCCTCTCCTCACCCTGTCACTGGCATTTGGGACCCTGTTTAGTGGGATCCACAAGGCATGTTATGAAAATTCTCTTCCAACTAACTCCTACATCAACCAGTCTTTAGAGTATCCATAGGTCTTTTATTTATACATGTGTCTATATATATTTCTATGTACACTGTAATGTGATGAGGCAGTGGATTTGTCCTTGAAGCTTCAGCCCAGGCCTGGAACTAGGACTTTTCTTTGGGGTATCTTAGAGCTGTCTGTGAAGGAGAAGAGGTATTGCAGCACAGCAGAAACAATGTCAGAATCCCAGCCCCTCCAGCATGTCTTTGAAACCCTGCCACTGTCCCGCACACCATTCATCAGTATCTCTTGCAGGACTGGCTCCAGGGGCATCTGCATCAATAGCCAAGAGCAGGACTGCAGCAGAAGTAGCGTGAGCGCCTGGCAGAGTTTGACCAGGACTGGTCACTGGTAGTGAGGGCGCTGGTCTTTGTCCAAGTGTGAGCGTTTGAGGGGCGTGAGAACCCTGTGTAAAACCTCATTTGGGGTTCCCCGTGTGACCGGGACACCCTTGTAATTCTCTGCTTTGCATCCCAGGCTCTGGGCGCAGTGGGCACGGGCCACTTGTGGATTGTGGTGGCAGTTTGTCAAGGCAGAGGGGACACAGCCGAGTGCCTGAGACAGCATCTCCCCAGAACGTGGGCCCGATGATCCGCACTGCGGGCTGGGGGTGAGTTCACCTCCAGATACTGGGATATCAGAGCAGGAGGATCTCCAGAGCTGTGCTCTGCTGTGCTCTGCTGTTCTATGCCATGCCATGCTGTGCTGTGCTAAGCTGTGAGGCAATCTGAGGTGCTGTGCTGTTCCCTTTAATCTGTGCACTGAACATTATTCAAATAATGATGAGCCTGTTATTTGCCTGAAATGTCAGAGGTTTTTTCAGATCGATAATAATTTTTAAGGACTCACAATGGTTCCAAGTGGAAAAAGATTTAATTTAATTTCAATTATATTTTTTTTTGTTTCAAATCACAGTAGGACAATATTCATCATATTCAGGCTAGGGAGGGAGTCGCAGACTCTTGCCCAGAGAAGTTGTGGCTGCCCCATCCCTGGCATCTCTGACTCCTCTCTGGCCCATCTATGACCATTCATTGACCCCTATTTGAGTCCTCTCTGACCCCTCTCTGACTCCCCTATGACTCCTCTATGACTCCTCTATGACACCTCTATGATGCCTCTATGACACCTCTATGATGCCTCTAAGACACCTCTATGACTGCTCTATGACGCCTGCGTGGTTCCTCTATGAGTTCTGGGGCTGTTTTGGCCTGGTTTTCAGGGTGCCTTGGGCTGCTTTGGGTGTTTTGGGCTCTTTTAGGGGTGTTTTGGGGTGTTTTCTGGTGTTTTGAGGGTGCTTGGGGTTGTTTCAGGGTGCTTTGGGGGTGTTAAACTGTTGTGGAGGGGGGGTTGGGCTGGTTTTGGAGTGTTTTGAGCTGTTTCAGGGGTGTTTTGGAGTGGTTTGGGGTGTTTGAGACTGCTTTGTGGGTGTTTTGCGATGTTTTGGGGTGTTTTGGTCTGTTTTGCAGATATTTTTGGCTGGTCTGGGGGTGTTTTGGACTGCTTTGGGGTGTTGTAGGGGAGTCTTGGAATGTTTTGGGGTGTTTTGGGATGGTTTTGGGGTGTTTTGGGATGGTTTGGGGGATATTTTGGGCTGGTTTGGGTGTATTTTGGGCTGGTTTGGGTGTATTTTGGCTGTTTTGGGCTGGATTTTGGGTATTTTGGCTGTTTAGGGCTGGTTTTGGGGTATTTTGGCTGTTTAGGGCTGGTTTTGGGGTATTTTAGGCTGGTTTGGTCTGGTTTTGGGGTGCTGACGTGCCACCCCCCCAGTGCAAAGGGCCGTGTCCCTGTTCTCCTTCATGGAGCCGGTGCTGAGCCCTGACCCCCCCTACCCCTGGAGAGTCCACGGGGGGGCGCCCCCCCCATCAGGTCCAGGGACCCCCCCTATATGGAGACCCCCCCCATGTCCCCCTTGTATGTGGGGCTGGGACCCCCCTTCAATATGGGAACACCCCGGTGCCTCCCCCCATTCCCCTTTGCCTTCCCCCCCCCCCCCAACCTTGGACCTACCCCAGAAGGTGTCGCAGCTCGAGGCCAGGCTAAAGCAGCTCCACAGAGACCTCCAGAAGGTACCATTTTGGGGGGGGGTTGGGGTGATTTGGGGCTGTTTTGGGATCTCACTGGGTGCCACCCATAGGAGAAGCAGGACTGGGGTGTTTTGGGAGTGGTTTTGGATGGTTTGCAGTGGTTTTTGCCTGTTTTGGGTCTGTTTTGAGGCTGTATCCCACAGGTGAAGCAGGACAAGGTGGTTTTGGGGTAGTTTTGTACTGGTTTTGGGGTGTTTAGGGCCTCTGACCCTGTATCCCATATTAGAAGCAGGACAGGTGCTTTGGACTGGTTTGGGAGTGTTTTGGGAGTGGTTTTGGGTGTTTTAGGGTGTTTTTCACCTGTTTTATGCCTGTTTTGGGGCTCTGACCCCGTGTCCCATAGAAGAAGCAGGACAAGGTGATTTTGGGGTTGTTTTAGGGTGGTTTTGTGTCTGGTTTGGGGTTCTGAACCTGTATCCCGTAGGAGAAGCAGTACAAGGTGGTTTTGGTGTGGTTTGGGGGGTGGTTTGGGAGTGGTTTTGTGTGTTTTGGGTTGTTTTTGTCCTGTTTTGAAGCTGTTTTGGCCCTCTGAACATGTATCTATAGCAGAAACTGAACAAGGTGGTTTTGGGCTGGTTTTAATCTGTTTTGGGTTGGTTTTGGCCTGCTTTTGGCTTATTTTTGTCCTGTTTTGAGGCTCTGATCCTGTATCGCATAGGAGAAGCAGGACAAGGTGGTTTTGTCCTGGTTTTGTCCTTTTTTTTGGCCTGTTTTGGGGCTCTGACCGTGTATCCCACAGGAGAAGCACGACAAGGTTTTTTTGGGGTGGTTTTGGGTTGTTTTGGGGCTGTTTTGGAGCCTGAACCTGTATCCCAGAGGAGAAGCCTCACAAGTTGGTTTTGGGGTGCTTTGGGGGTGCTTTGGTGGTGTTTTGTGGCTGATTTTGCTGTTTTTGTCCTGTTTTGGGTCTGTTTTGAGGCTCTGACGCTGCATCCCATAAGAGAGGCAGGACAAGGTGGTTTTGGGGTTGGCTTGGGCTGTTTTAGAGGTGGTTTTGGGTGTTTTGGTGTGTTTTTTTCCTCTTTTTGGCCTGTTACGGGTCTGTTTTGGGGCGCTGACCCTGTATCCCACAGGAGAAGCAGGACAAGGTGTTATTTTGGTGGTTTTAGGGTGGTTTGGGGTTGTTTTGGGGGTGGTTTTAAATAGGTTTTGGTTGGTTTTGTACTTTTTTGAGCCTGTTTTGGGGTTCTGAACTTGTATTTCACAGGAGAAACAGGACAAGGTGGTTTTGGGGTGGTTTTGTCCAGTTTTGGGGCTCTGAGCTGTGTCCCATAGGAGAAGCAGGACAAGGTGATTTTGGGGTGGTTTTGGCCTATTTTGGGGGTTGTTTGGGGTGTTTTGGCCTGCTTTTCTCCTGTTTTTGTCACTTGGAGGTGATTTGGCCCTTGCCACGGAGCTTTGTGGCTCAAGAGATTTGCACGTGTTGGATCTGTGCAAAAGTAAGGAACTTCTTCCTTCTGTCTAATCTCAACTTCCCCTGTTTAAGTTTTAAGCCGTTACCCCTTGTCCTATCACTCCAGTCCCTAGTGAAGAGTCCCCCTCCAGCATCCTTGGAGGCCCCCTAGAGACTGGAGGCCCCCTTGTAGACTGGAAAGACAGCTCAATCTAGACTTGTTTCCAGGGAATGAAATGGCTTTAGTAACCTTTGTATTTCTAAACTGCAGGCATGAGTAATAGTGATGGTCATACCCTAATTTTCTGTTGCTGGGCTGGGAAGCAACCAAATGGGCATATTCTCTGGACACAGTTTTGAGGTTAATGTCCTTGGTTTCCCAAAGGAAAATGTAATGATGCTGAGAGTCACATTTGCAATGTAAAGAAAAAGGGGTGTGTGTGTGTGAGAGAGACAGAGAGCAAGACTGAGATGGGGTTTATCAAGAAGTTTGTTTCCTTCTGTGTGCATTTGCCAGGGGGGATGTTTCCTCATCCCCTTTGGCACTCTCCCCTGAAAGGGAGTTCAATGGCCCTGGGAGTGCCCATCACCTCCTTTGTGAGCATGTGAGGGCTGTGGAAGACCAAACAATGCTGACACTGGATGAAGAAACTTGTGGTGAAGTCCTATTTGAAATGAGGCAGGGAGTGTTAAGATACAAGGTGCTTAAGGTATAAGGCTTACAGAAAAAGGGTTGTCTGCAATTTTGAGTTGCAGGCAGAAACTTGTTGGAATCCCCAAGAATTGTTAGCTGTATTTTAAGCTACCTGCATGAGGCTGGGGTACTTAACAGTCAGATTTAAAATCAACTAAAATTGATACAGGGGTTTAGAGCTCTCCAAAAACTTCCTGGAACTTTTAAGGTGTGAAAGATTCCTATAGGAGCACTGTGCTTTCATCTGCAGCAGCTCATTTGGCTGGGCTGGGCTGGGCTTTGACCTCTGCTGCTGTGGCTCGGAAAAAAAACTTCCTTAAATGTGGATTTGTCAGAGGGACACTTGTCCCTCTCCTTCAAATCTTTCTTCTCTAAATCTTGTCCATTGAAAAGGGTTATAATTCATAAATAACATGACAAGAGCTCTTGAGGCTTGCCTTTTCTGGGTAGGACTTGGGAGTCCCTGCTAAATAAGGGCGGAAGAAAGCCAAGTTCCTTTAAAGGTAAGCTCAGGCTGGAGCTTGTGTTTGGCTGCACTGGTGTTCTGTGGGACAAGCCCCGCAGGCTGGGCCTGCAGCTGCAGCAGCTCTCCAGGTTCTTGCTTGCAGTGGTCAGTGCAGTTTGTAGGTGGCTCTCAAGTGCCAGCACATGCTCACCTTGTCCAGTGTCCCCCTGCTCTGTGTGAAGAGCAGCTTTGGAGAGTGGGAGCTGCTTTTTCTTTCCTGTTACAAGGTGAGCCACAGTTTTGCTTCCTTTGCTGATACTTGTGTTGCCAAAGCAGGCCCAGTATTCACCTGTCCTTGTTTGTGTGTCAGAGGTGCTCTTCTGACGTCCCTCTCTTGCTGTTGGGTTGCAGAGGCTTGGCATGAGATGGGGACTGCATTTTGGTAGGTGCTGTGGATGTGCAGATGAGATGCAATCTTTCCAAAAAGCTCTCTCAACAGAAGAGTGGCACTAAGAGAACAGAAGTAGCATTCTCTCAGCTCTACAGAAAGAGCTGGATGCTATAACATGTCATGAAACTGTTTCTGTGTTGCATGGAGTGCTAACGTGTTCCCAACCATCTGGATTTTTTTCAGTGTAATTGTGAAAACCATTTTCTTGTAATAATGCAGTGAAGCTTTTGCCCAAGGAAATGATGTTCCTCTTTGCCACTGGCAGAGCCTTTGCCAGTGTCTGGTGGCAGCGTGGGGCTGGATCTGTGCTCCCTGTGTAGGGCTCAGTGTGCCCCAGCTCAGCTGGGCTGGTCCCTGTGAGCCATCAGCAGTGGCCAAACAAGGATGGGTTGGTAGGTTTTAAAGGAAGAGAACTGTTATGTCTCACCTGCTGTGAGCAAACATGCAGGAGAAGCCTAGGCGTGAAGCACAAGGCTTTGCTGGCAAAGCAGTTGGTGTGGTTGTGTGCATGGAACTGGGCTGTGTCACCCTTCAGTGGGTGAAGTGCGGAATTCCTCCATCCTTTCTGGCCTGTGCTTTTGGCAAGTGGGGCTTTGGGTCGCTGCTTAAATCACATTTACCTGGATTTTAGTTGTGATTACCCTAGCAGGGAAGAAAGCAGTAAAAGTGTGACTGTATGGCCCAATGTTCAACTGTGAGGGAGTGCCTTTTGGGCAGAGACAGGCACATCCTTAGTTCTCTTTTGTTTCCTTTGGGAATCAATCTTTATGGTGTGTGGAAGGAAGTTCCCCAAATCAAACCAACCTTGGCAGAACTGTGCAGCAGATGGAGTTGTGGTTTAATGAGCTGCTGTAAAGCTTTCCCTCCAGCCCAGCAGGGATGTTCTAGCTAGGGGAAGCAACCTTCAAGCCCTGGAGCCCTGCAGATGTATTTTTAGAGTTGTGATGTGGGAATTGTTTTATCCATGAGGATTCTGGCTGATGTTGAGCTACAGGAAAATGGGATGTTGGTAGGATGATTTAGCCACTTGTATTTCCCAGATGTGCAGCACCCTGGCAGAGTGAGGTGGTTGGATAGCAGCCCAAGTCTTCCCTTATTACGTGTCTGCATGAATTTGGGTTTTCAAATGCTGTTGTGTATGTCCAAAACCCTCAGCACTGACTATTCACAGGAAAGAAAGTGCAGGATTCCCCCTGTGGAGGCTGAGCTACAGGTCTGCTTGAATAGCATCCTTCCTTTGGCTGGCAGCTAGTACCTGCTGCCTCAGCATAACGTGAGGGACCTTCTGTTACTCTGCTGCGTGGGGATGGATGTGTGGATGGAGACTTCCTTCCAGCTGGTTATGGCATAGTCACAGAGGTTTCTGTTCCGGGAGTAAAAGCCTGGCTTCCGAGAGAGCTTCTCAGGGGCCTTCCCCATTTCAGGGACACTTGCTGAAAATACATGCCATGAGATTTGCTCTTGATCAGGACGCTTCCTCTGGCAGTGCTGAGGGGTAAGGGATTGCCAAGATGGCCATCTCTCAGCTGTCACGCTTCAACCGCTGTCTGCTTTTTGCTTCTGGCTTTTGTGCTTCACTGGAGGGGGTCTGGGGCTTGTGTTTCTGTTGACACTAGCAGCTACTTCTAAGGAGGTTTTCTTGCTGTTGGGGTGTTTGCTGGTTCACGGATGACTCAATCCAAGGTTCCAGTATTTGTCTTTGTGCTCACTTGTAAATGCTCCAAGCCATTCTCCGTGTGACTGAGAGCAGTGAGAGTATCCTGTGCTGTGTAAGACTGGCAGGGCCTTTCATCTGTGGGCTGAGCAAACTGCAGCGCTGTCAGCATCTCTTCAGCTGGGTTGTGGCAGGCAGACTTTGTAGCTGGAGCAGGAAGATGCCCACGTGCACTAGCAGGGTTCTCCTCTTGCGTTGTGTTCAGGAGTAGCTGCGTGGAAGTCTGCTCCCTGTCCCGGTTTCTCCCGTATGTTTTAATCCTGCAGAAGGCTGTTTTGCGAGGAGCCAAGTGCTGTTCCTGTGGGCAGCCTGATGTCTAACCCAGTTTTCTGAACAACCCAGGTGGTTCTTGCCTGTGGTGTCAGTGACAGATGAGCCTGAAGTAAGGGCCAAGTTGTCAGCTTTTCTAGCTGTCCTCTTGCCCCTGCAGTACTGCTTCCAGAGCTCCGTGGGTGTGAACTTGAGCTCTTCATTGGTGTAATCCATGGACTTTAAGAGCTCCCCTGGGAATGTTGTAGCAGTGTTCCTTGCTGCCAGGCAGGCTTTCTGTCTGACAGCCTTGCCAAGGTTTTCCCTCAGCGCTGGTTCTGTTAGTCCTGGCTCCAGCCCTTGATTATTGTTTTCTTAAAGTGTGTGCCTTTCATTGCCTAAAAGGCCCTGGAGCCTATTGATGGATGGGGCCATGAGAAGGCGAGGGTTTCCCTCCTGTTTGGTGTCTGGGAGGTTCAGTAGGGAAGATGTTCAGGCAGAACTGGGATATTCTGGGTGTCATTTTCCTCCTGGGAGTAGAAACTTCTCGGGAAGGTGACTTTTCAGCCAAGGCACATGAGTGTATCGAGCCATGTGGCTAAAAATGATCAATTTAGTTAACTTAGGGAATAGTACCTTGCATGCTGTTTAGGTCTTCTATTTCTTCTATTTTTTTTTTTTTCACCTCTGCAATATTATTTTGAAGAGTATTTGGTGTAATAAAATGGAAACCACATGGATATAATGGGCATCTTGGCATCCTGGAGAGAGCACATCAGAGGGGAGAGGTGGCAGTTGTATGTAGTGTGGGTCATATTTGGATGTGGCAGAGGATGAGTTTGGCAGGTATATTTGTGGGAGATCTTTTGAAATGCCTGAAGTGTGATTTGTCAGAGGGGCAGCAACACCTCTGCCTTGGCATAGAATCACAGAGTGGTTTGGGTAGGAAGGGACCTTAAAGCCCTCCAGTTCCAACCCCCTGCCACAGGCAGGGACACCTTCCACTAGAGCATGGTGCTCCAAACCCCTGTGTCCAACCTGGCCTTGAACACTGCCAGGGATGGGGCAGGCACAGCTTGCCTGGGCACCCTGTGCCAGCGCCTCAGCACCCTTGCAGAGAAGAACTTGTACCTAAGAGCTCATCTCAGTCTTCCCCCCTGGCAGGTTAAAGCCATTCCCTGTCCTGTTCCTGCTGGCCATTAGCCAAAGCCACTCTCCAGGTTTCCTGTAGCCCCTTTAGGCACTGGAGCTGCTCTAAGGTCTCCCCTTGAGGAGCCTTCTCTTGTGCAGGTGGAACCAGCCCAGCTCTCTCAGCCTGGCTCCAGAGCAGAGCTGCTCCAGCCCTCGCAGCATCTCCATTTCCTCCTCTGGACTCGCTCCAGCAGCTCCACGTCCCTCTTGTGCTGTTGCCCCAGAGCTGGATCAGGACTGCAGGGGGGTCTCCCCAGAACACAGCAGAGGGGGAGAATCCCCTCCCTGAGCTGCTGCTCATGCTCTGAGGTTGCAGCCCAGCACAGGGGTGGATCTGGGCTCAAGCGCCCACTGAAGCCAGGGCATGGGGAGCTTCTCATAGGCCAACACCCCCAAGTGCTTCTTCTCAGGGCTACTTTCAATCCGTTCAGCCCCAGTCCAGAGGAGTCCATGGAGACGTTCTGGGGCTTGGAGCACCTGGTGGGAGCTGCCTCTGCCTGTGGGAGGGGCTTGGAGCTGGATGGGTTTTGAGGTCCCTTCAACCCAAACCACTCTGTGATTCCATGGTTAATATTTTACTGCTGAAGCATCTTCTGATAAATCACGTCTCAAGAAAAAAAAGTAGAAGATGGAAACAGCTTGGACCATGTTGTGTTACTGGTCATTAGAAAACACCTTCCTGAACAGCCTCCCTGAAAGTGTGAGCCAGAGTTTTATTCAGGATGAGTCGGGAAGGTAATAACCTCTGTCCCTAAATGGTCTACTCTCCTACTTCCTTTTCAAGTGCTTATGAGGAACTCTTTTGCCCTTGAACCTCTGAGTCTCTTGGTTTGTGTTCTTTTGGTTTTTTGGTTGGTTGGATGGTTTTTCTCTTTCTTTTTTCTTCTGGGGCTCCTTTATTTCTGAAATTTTGCTCAGATCCACAAGAAATCTGTGGTTTCCTTCGTCACGGCCACAGTTGGTGGGTGGACTCAAACTGGAAGTGTTTGTATGAACTTCTTGATGTCTTTGGCATGAAGGAGGCTTGGATGGGCGATAGCCCATTTGTGAAAAGAAAAGGTGCTCAGTTGATTTTGGGTGGCTGTTTATTCATATCTCCTTTAATATTTCAAAACCAGCCATAAGGGGCTGACAGATTACAAGCGTTATGAAATATCAAAGTAATTATTTACACTTTCATGCTTCTTTGTGCAGATGTGAAAGAATAAATACCCATAAAGTCTCAGAAGTGATGCTTGTCCTGGGCTGAGTCATGGTAGCAATGTGGTTTTCTCCCCTGACTTGTCCCTGATAACTGGAACTATAGATGCTTGTCACTCCAGGCAATGTATTGTCCCCTCTGGTTTGTGCTCTGTGGAGAGATGAGGTTGTTGTGCAGCCATGAAACTCTTGGGCTTCAACCTTTGGGGTCCCACTCAACCTCGCATGAGATTCAAACAGCTTGTTTCTTAACATGCCCTGGAGAATGTTACTAAATCACAGAATCACACAGTGCTTTGGGTTAGAAGGGACTTTAAAGCTCACCTAGTTCCACCCCACCTACCTTCCACTAGCCCAGGCTGCTTGAAGCTGGTTGCTGTGTTAGTAGAACAAGTCCACCTGGTTCCTGGTGTGGTGTTTTATTTATTTATTTAAGTATATTTTCTGTCTTAAATCTCAAACTGAAAGGTCAGAGTCCGATGGGAAGAGGGGTAAAAAGCAGAATTACAGGAATGCAAGAATTAACGTGTGGACACTTGTGTCAGTTTTAAGCTCAGCAGGTCTGTGGCTGAACTGTGCCCCAGCGTTTAAACTGTGATGCTTGGATCTAAATGGTTTTAATTCCTTGTCTTGAAAGAGAGAGAATGTGAGGTCGAGGAAGGAGGTGTTGGAATGAACTTGACTCAAGAGAACGCTGGGAGGAAGGAGGAGGGTGGGAAGTGAGAGATGATAACCCCAGCTCTGAGAGAAGCGCTCACAAATCAAGGTGAGGTTCTGCAAAGAGCAGATGGTGGCCCAGGCTTTGAAGTCTTAGTGGTGGCCTTTTAGCAAGCCAAGTGAGAGACGGTGTTCTTTGTTAGAGGTACTGCTGTGGAGCCTCAGTCATGGCAGGCTCTGAGCAGGGGCAGGAGAGGGCTTAGGCAGGGGCCGTTGGTACCTGCTCATTTCAGGGAGGAACCTGCAGCTGGGTAATACACCCGAGTGTGATGCACTCTGAGTGTGGTGAGTGTATCAGAGTTCAAAGGGTTTAATGTAGCTGCTAAGCAGCTTGGGAGAGAAGATGATAGTCCCACATGCCTTTAGCTCCTTTAGGGTGTGTGTTCCTCTAAGACTACTTGAAGATCAGCTTTGCCTCTGCTTTTACTTCTGTTTCAATCTCTGATTTTGTTACTGAAACTTTATTTGCAGAGAAGAAGGTAGTTCAAATGAACTTTACCAATCCGCTGCTGATCAGATGAGTGGCCTTCCAACAAGCTGTAGAGAACTTAATGGCCTTTTCAAACCAAAGGAGGACAAGCTTGAGAAGAGCTGGCCTGCGGGCCCTGCAGTTCAGAAGCCTCAGTTCTGAGTGGCAGAGCCAGGAGAAGGGTGATGGGAGCTTCTGTTCAGTTGGAGACTAAAGGCAGGTTAGTTTAATTTCTTTTATTTCTTAGGATGAGAGTGTGTTGAATTTTTCTTGCTTGCTAAATGAATAGAATCTCTCCTGATGCTGCTGAGACCACAGTTCTGCTATTGCACTGGAGGCAGTTTGCTTCAGAGCTGGGCTCTGATTGTCTAACTATGTCCTGTGTGAGTCCAGCAGCTGTGGGATCCCAACACCTTTGCTCATCAAGATTGGTCTGAGCTTTTGTCAATGACTGGTGATGTTTTTGCCCACGGTCATTGGTTTTTTTTGCACTGGCATTAGTACAGCTATAAAATAAAGAGCCATTCATTACATTCTTAGTGCGAAGGAGCAAAGTGAAGGCTTGGCAAGGAGTGGCAGTGACTTTCGTCTCCTCTTTGTGTGCATCATGATGCTGCTGGGACCAGTGGAGAGGTTATAGGGGGCTGGTTCAAAACATCTTCTCAGTTTCAACTCTGAAGGCTGCAATGTGGCAGGGAGCCTGCAGTGTGCTGCAGGGCAGCCGCAGCACTGTTACAACCTTAGATTTCTTTTTTATTCATTTATTTAGTTACTAGTGTCTGTGTTTGATCCAGAAGTCTCCAGACTGCCCTGGCTGTTCTGTGGTGCAGGGTCTGTGCTGGCTCTGCGTTGTGCCGTGGCAGTCACAGGGGTGTTTCACACCGGTTCACTTTCTGACCGCATCTGTATTGGTTTGGTTTTGGGCAGTGAATGAACCTGTGCTTTTCTTATGGTCTGTAGAAGTGGCCACTTGGAGAAAGAAAGCAATGCTGGAGGGATGGTCACCTTCCTTCCCTATTTTTTTTTGACACAAAGGGCAGCTCCCCAGAGAAGTTGTGATGTTCCAGGGACAGAATTCATTATCCTAAAATCATAGAATCCCAGCCTGCTTTGGCTTGCAAGGGACCGTAAAGCTCATGCAGTTCCAGCCCCCTGCCACAGGGGACACCTTCCACTAGGGGAGCTTACTCCAAGCCCCATCCAACGTGGCCTTGAGCACTGCCAGGGATGGGGCAGCCGCAGCTTCTCTGGGCACCCTGTGCCAGTGCCTCAGCACCCTCACAGGAAAGAGCTTGTGGCTAAGAGCTCATCTCAGTCTCCTCTCTGGCAGGTTAAAGCCGTGTTTAAAGATTTCAGTTTACAGATGCAAGCTTGGGGCAACCTGGTCTAGTAGGTGTTCCTGCCTGGCAGGGGCTTGGAACTGAATGAACTTTGAACCCAGAGCAGGTTGGAATTCTATGGAAAATAGGATTCTGTGATAAATGTAGTTATAGCTGGAGTTCTCCAGTAACTCCACGAGAGAAGAGTCAGGCCTGCAAACCCTAGTCATTCTAGGGATGACTGTTACAAGGTCTCCCCTCAGCCTTCTCTTCTCCAGGCTGAACAAGCCATCCTGCTGCAGCAGTCCCACAGTCCCTTCTCATATGTTCTGTCCTGCTTTGAGTTCATGGAATCAAGTCCTTCCACAAATCACAAGACTTTTGTGGTTTTTAAAAACACAAAAGTGTCGGACAGAAATTGCCATAGGGTCTTCTGGGTCTCATCCAGTCATAGATAAAAGTGTCCCCGGTATTGCATTTGGCTTTTGAGTCTATAAATTCCATGTTAGAAGTGCTGATGGCTTTCTCCAGGAGAGGATTGGAGGATTGGCCGTATGAAATACCAAGGCTTTTTTGGCTTTCTTCCGTGCTGTATAGGGGTTTATTCATTTAGGGAGGCAAAGGCTGGATTATTGTCTGCTGTGTTGTTCTGAATATCTGTGGGATATCCTGAGCCCAGTGATGCTTCTGCTGTTTACTCATACAAATACTTCTCTCTTCTATCGTTTTTAGCATCAGAGAAGGCTATGAGATGTCTAAAGAAAATCTTGTCACATTTCATCAGTGCTGTGACTAGGAGAGAAAAGCAGAGAACCCATTTTTATTAAAGAACAGGAATTTGATGCAGCACTGTAAAGCAATTTCATGAAGTAAATGGGAGCTGTGTGTGCATAGATAGGAGCCTACTATTTTTAGCTAAAGCAGGAATTGAATGTGAAGTGCTCTAGACACTGACATTGGTTACAGGCAGTGGCTTTGACTCAGATTCACACCAATATGCAAGTATCTTCAGGAGATTTGTTTGAGGTTTGTATTGGGTGCAAGCAGGACCAGGGCTGGAAGCATTAGTTTTGAGTTTCATAGTGATAGCTCAGATTAAAAAGATTGTGTTCTGGCATATTCTGGGAAGCAGCCTAAAAGCTGCAAATTTTAGGAAAAGTGTTGATTTGCCTGTCTTATGAAATCCAGAATATCATAGAATCACAGAGTGGTTTGGGTTGGAAGGGACCTTAAGGCTCATCCAGCTGCAACCCCCTGCTATGGGCAGGGACACCTTCCAGTAGAGCGGGTTGCTCCGAGCCCTGTCCAACCTGCCCTTGGTCTCCTCGAATTTGTGAATCTCCTGAAGTCTCTGTTGTTTGGGGAATGGGTGGAATAACCAGCATTTCCCATTTTAATTTTCCAGCTGTATAGCAAGGCTGTGCATATGTCGGGGGTCACCCGCGTGTTCTTTCCCCACTGCTCAGTGGAAACTTCCTTTTGGATGGCCAGGACACCTCAGGTGGAGGAGGAAGGTAGATTGAAAGGTACCATTGTCACATGGTGGCAGGGGGTTGGAACTGGATGAGCTTTAGGGTCCCTTTCAACCCAAAGCAGTCTGTGATTCCATGATCTGTGTGCTGTGGATTTCTTACATCAGATGTGCCTGGGGAGCAGATTTAAACCTCTGCACTCAGCTTAATGTTCTTGGAATTTGTGTCTTTCTCTGCTGTTAGTTGATGCTCCGAGGCTGAGGAGGCTGCTACAAGCACACAGTTTATGGATGTAGCCTCCATCGCTGCATGGAGGCCCCAGCGAGCCTGGCCTGTGCCAGCAAATGTGTCTTTTGCTGGAGGTCAACTCTGATGCAGTTCTACTGTGGGACAGGGGCTCTGTTCCACTCTGTCCCTGTGCTGTTCCTGAAGCCTGGGGCAGTGTTACTTGTGTGCCCCTTTAATTTGCAAGTCGGTGGAGGATGGGTTTGAAAGGGAGCAGGTGGCTCCCCCTTCCTGCCTGGCCTCCTCCTCTTCCAAGAGCTGCTGGAGCCCATGGGTGTGGGATGGTCGGATGTGAGCTGGGTGGGTAGGCTCCATATCTGGGAGACTGAGGAGGTGCCACCTTCCCTAGAGCTGAGTCCTGTGTCAGACTGGCTGGGAAGCAGTGGAAGGAGGAACTGGGGAGGCAGGAGACACACGCCTCTCTGTGTACTGCTCTGCAATTCCCACTTGGTAGAGGTTTTGTTCCCCCTGGAGATCACTGTCTGAAATTGCGTGTGGCTCCTGGTGCTCTAGAGAACGTGGGCTGGCCCATCTTGTGCAAAGCCACCAAGGTGCAAAGCAAAATGAGTATCTTTGGTTTGAAATTGGACCGTTTTTCTTACTCCAGGTACCTTCATCACCACCAATTCAGTTGCAATCTCAGTGAGTGAAAAGTGATGACTTGGTAAGTGTTGCCTTCTGTCGTGGTTTAAACCCAGTCAGGTAATTCGTTCGCTCACTTCCCCCCCCTTTCTTGCCCTCCCCCTGCTCTTGGAGGGATGGAGAGGAGAATTGAAAAGAATGCAACTCCCACGGGTTGAGATAAGAACAGTTTAGTAACTAAGGTATAACACAAATCACTACTGCTACCACCAATGATAATAATGATAAAGGAAATAACAAGGGAAGAGAATACAACACCTCAGCACCAGCTGACCGATAACTCGCCCCCCAAGCCCGACCAAGCTCCGACCGATACCTCCTCCAACCCTGCAGTCTCCCAGCCCTTCCAGCTAAATCCCAGTTACATCCTGGGCATGACGTGCTGTGGTATGGAATACCTCTTTGGTCAGTTTGGGTCAGGTGTCCTGTCTCTGCTTCCTCCTGGCTTCCCCTCCCCCCTGGCAGAGCATGAGGCTCACAAAGTCCTTGGCCAAACCAAAACATCGCTATCAGCTCTGTTCCCGAGCTGAAAGTCAAAACACTGCACTACACCAGCTACCAAGAAGGAGAAAAATGACTGCTACTGCTGAACCCAGGACATTATCCACCCCTTATTCCATACCATTCACGTCATGCTCAGATCCCACATTTTCAATATACCATCACTCTTATCTCGGTGCACTCTTATCTTAGTGCATGGACCAGTCCCTATAAAGCTGCTGAGTCCATCTGGTCCATGATGCCAGGCTCCACCTCTTGTAACAGTCTTCCAGAGCAGGAGAGACTGTGTGCAGTGTTCACACTTGTGAATAACCTGGGCAATAGTGTCCATTGCTAAGTCCACCCCTCGATCATGAGTCCATCTCTGTGTTGCATCTCTGCTCTGATGGCCTGAAGTGCCATGGGCCCACCAGGCTTAAAATAATTCACTGTCCCCTTAAGCAGTTTCTGCAGCTTGTTGCTGGGGACTCCATACAGCTGCCTTCCATCTCCGACGCTTCCAAAGCACTGGAGGGGCCCAGTGGACTAGATACTTGCCCATACTGTCCCACACACCCTGCCAATCATGACTGTCCAGCCTTGGGGAAAATCTCTTGGTCCCCCTATATTGTCGTCTAATCCCAGACAAGACCCAAACCTGACTCTGCTTAACTTTTGAGATCAGACAAAATGGTTGTGGGTAAAACACAGTCTGTATGTGTGCCAACATGCTGATCCCCATCACAATCAGCAGGCAGGTCCCAAGGATACCCAAAGGCCATTCAAAACCTTCAGAACTCTCAAACGATGCTGCTGTACTTGTCACTGGGGCTGGTTCAGCTGCTGTGCTTGCCGGCTCTCCCACCACCAGCTTCTCTGAGTCCAGCTCTTCCTCCTCTTCCTTGCTGGGAAATGCTGCGTGGTCTCCTGCATCCTCCTGGGGCTCGGCAGGCGGCTTCCGGGGAATGCTCTCGGCCGTCGCGGGGCTCGGCTCGGCCGCGGGGCTCAGCTCCTCTGCGGGGCTCGGCTCTTCCGCAGGGCTCGGCTCCTCGCCGCCTTCTCCCGCTGCTCGGCAGCCGCCTCCTTCCTCTCCTCGACCGCCCCGACCTCCTCCACCTGCAGCCGTCCCCTCGCGGCCTCCGGCCCCGCTCCCGCCGCCGCTTGGTCCCCGGGGCCGCTCTCCCGGGCCGGTTCGGCTGCCGCCGGCTCCCGGGGCTGCTCCCCCTCGGCTCCCCGCAGCCTCACGAAGATGGAGAGTAGGGTGAGGGCCAGGACGGTGAAGAGCAGCCGGACGGCCAGGTACAAGTCCACGGCCACGTCCGTCCCGCCCTGCTGCTGGACCCCGCCCGTGTTACAAGCCATTGCCATAAAGCACAGTGAGACAAGAACCTTAGCCCAGGCCCCACACTTGATAAACACTAACACAGCAAATACCGGCTCTAAGTAAGTTACAACATTCTGAAGCTGTGAGATCAAGAGAAACAACTCTGAGAGCCAATAAATCAGCATTGTGACGAGTGACTATTAATCCAGTCAAACCTGTCGTTATCTCAACCCTTCGTGCCCCACGTTGGGCGCCAAAAAGAACTGTCGTGGTTTAAACCCAGTCAGGTAATTCGTTCACTCACCCCCCCCACTTCTTTCCCTCCCCCTACTCCCGGAGGGACGGAGAGGAGAATCGAAAAGAATGCAACTCCCACAGGTTGAGCTAAGAACAGTTTAGTAACTAAGGTATAACACAGATCACTACTGCTACCACCAATGATAATAATGATAAAGGAAATAACAAGGGAAGAGAATACAACACCTCAGCACCAGCTGACCGATAACTCGCCCCCCAAGCCCGACCAAGCTCCGACTGATACCTCCTCCAACCCTGCCGTCTCCCAGCCCTTACCACTAACTCCCAGTTACATCCTGGGCATGACGTGCTGTGGTATGGAATACCTCCCCGGCTAGCCCGGGTCAGGCGCCCCGTCTCTGCTTCCTCACAGCTTCCCCTCCTCCCTGGCAGAGCATGAGGCTCACAAAGTCCTTGGCCAAACCAAAACATCCTTGTTATCAGCTCTGTTCCCGAGCTGAAAGTCAAAACACTGCACTGCACCAGCTACCAAGAAGGAGAAAAAAATGACTGCTACTGCTGAACCCAGGACAGGAGGAAACCTGGGGGGGGTTAAAGGAGGGGTCGGAGAGGATCATGGGAGGGAAAGGGGGGTTCCTGGGGATCCCAATGGGATTTGGAGGGGTCCTAAAGGAATTTGGGCTCCTATGCATGGATCTGGGTGAAGAAAAGGGGTTGGGGGGGGGTCACAAGGGGGAACTGGGGGGTTGTTGGGATCCCAATGGAATTTTGGGGGGGTCCTAACAGGCAAAGGGGTTTGGGGGGGTCCTGAGGGGTTTTGGAGGCTCCCCAATGAGCTTGGGGGTCCCCCCCCACACTTTCGGGTGCAGCGGATACCACAGCAGGTTCCCTTTGATCTTCTTCACATTCCTATAGGAACACCCCCACCCACCCCCCCCCCGCCATGTATTTTAGGGACCGATCCGAGGTTTGGGGTCCCTCCAGATGTTGCAGTTCCTCCCCCCCAGATGTTGGGGTGCCCCCCTCACCGCGGGTGCCGCACGTGGCCCATGATGTACTCCCGGATGGGGGCACAGGGCCCCGTGCACAGCCTGGAGGTGGGGGGGAGACAAAGAGAGGGGGTCAGGAGCACCCCAACCCCCCCAGGACCCCAAAAGCCCCCACTGGGGGGTCCCGCGGGCTCCAACCTGCGCAGGTCGGGATCGGAGGGGAGCTCCAGCTCCGCCATGATGGGCGAAATTGGCGCGCTGGGAGCGCCGCGCGGCACGACGGGAGTTGTAGTCCAAGCCGGGCGTCGCCTTAATGGTGCTGTATGGGTGTCGCACTGCATCATGGGAGTTGTAGTCCAGGCTGGGCAACTCTAGGACAGGGCTCTCTGGGTGCCGCGTGGCATGATGGGAGTTGTAGTCCCCTCCTGGCCGGAGCCGTAACAGCTCTCCATGAACATCCTTTTCCAGAGAGTTCCCCGCATGCGTACAGAACTGTGGGGGTGGTCTCTGAGGGTCGTTTACTTCCTCCAACGATCTCCATCACTTCTGGCAGCCTTTGAAGCACGCGCAGTGGATGCTCACACCAGCTTAATTGGCTCGTTAGCACCAGAGACACAACAATCCTCCCATCCTCCCACTGATCAGGTGGTTTAACTGCAGCCCATCCTGGGCTCCTGCGGTTCCAGATACTCCTTATCCTGTGTCCTGTTCTTCTGGACTGTTTTTCTTAAACTGTGTCACAACTGTAAGGATTTCTCTTGTGAGAATTCTCAGTGTGTTCTCCAGCTGCACTCTATGGAATCTTTTTCTCTCTGTGTCACACACCTCAGTAATTTTCCATTGCTACTGGTACAAAACCATCAAACTTAACATTACTTAAAAGTGATTCTAAAGATTTCTATATTCCATTTTGTGCCCCCCCTTTGTCTCAGTTTGGGGGTGTTTTTTGGATGTTTTGGGCGGTTTTGGAGCTGTTTTGGCTTCTGAACCTGTATCCTGTAGGAGAAGAAGGATAAGTTTGTTTTGGGGTGTTTTAGTGTGTTTTTGGGGTGTTTATGGTATGTTTTGGGCCTCTGACCGTGTATCCCGTAGGAGAATCAAGAGAAGGTGGTGTTGGGGTTTTTTGGGATGCTTTTGAGATGGTTTTGTGGTGTTTTGGTGGTGGTTTTGGGCTGTTTTGGAGCCATTTGGGGGCTGTTTTGGGGGTCTGACCCTGTATCCCATTGGAGGAGCTGTGATCCCCCCCAGGACAATGGCATTCATAGGGACAACAGTCATTCCATAGGGAATGCTGCCATTCCATAGGGAATGCTGAGATTCCACAGGGGGACGCTGCAGTTCTATAAGGGACACTAAGGATTTTGCGTCTTCTCCAGCACGGTGGACAAGCAGGAGCTTTGACTACCATTGGGATGCTAGGATTCCACAGGGAACGCTGGCATTCCATAGGGAACCCTGGAATTCCATAGGGAGAAACCGCAGTTCCATAAGGGACACTGAGGATCTTGTGTCTTCTCTGGTACTGTGGACAAAGAGGGGCTGTGACCCCCACATAGGACACAGGGCCCCCCCCCCCCCCTTGGACACTGGGATTCCATAGGGAGCACTGGGATTCCATAGGGAGGCACTGGGATTCCATAAGGGACACTTGACATCTCCAGTGCCTGGAGTGGATGGAGCCACAGGAGATGCTTCATGGGACTCGTATAGGGGATGCTGTGTCCTCCTATGGACCACCATATGGGGCTGAAGGGGTCTATATGGGACCAAGGGTATCCATATGGGGTTAGGAGCATCCTTATGGAGTTAGGAACGTCCATATAGGACAAGGGGCTTCCACATGGGACCACCCGCATCCATCTAGGGCTGAGGGCCTCTATATGGGGCTGAGGGACTCTATATGGTCCTATGAGCAGCATCCATATACAACATGGGACCAGCAGCATCCGTATCAGACCAAGGGCCTCCATACAGGACCACAAGCATCCATATGGGATTGAGGGCCTCTATATGGGGCTAGGAGCATCCATATGGGGGTAGGAGTATCCATATACGACATGGGACCTCCATATGGGACCACAAGCATCCATCTAGGGCTTAGGGCTGAGGAACTCCATATGTAGCTATGGGCCTCTATATGAGACTGAGGAGCTCCATATAGGAGCAAGGTTCCTCCGTATAGGACTATGAATTTCATATGTGACATGGGGCCTCCAGATGGGACCACGAGCATCTGCGTTGGGTTGAGGGCTTCCACATGGGGCCATGGGCTTCCATATATGACATGGGGCCTCTGTATGGGATCAAATGCAACTACATGGGACCATATATGCATCCATATGGCACTGAGGACCTTCCCTATAGAGCAGAGGGCTATAAGGGGGTAGAGTATCTCTATGGGGCTGAGGACCAGCTCTTATGGGGCCACAAACCTCTACAGGGGACTGAGAATATCCATCTCTATGGGGCTGGGGGCTTCCCTATGGGATTCAGGCCTTCTCTATAGGCTGAACCTTCACTAGGGGGTTCAAGCTTTCTCTATAGGGCTGAGGTCTTCCCATAGGGCTGTGGCTTCCCTATAGGTCTCCCGCCCACCCCCATACATCTCCTTTGTCTCCCCCATATCCCTGGGGAGGGGGTGGGCGGAATGGGACGATATCATTCAAGACAGTAAGGGTTGCAGGACCCCTCCCAGCCCCTCATTTTGAGGCCAAATCCTTAATAATCATAATAATATGCCAATTAATAATTAGGCTCTTCCAGCACTTTCTCCCCCTAAATTATTTCCTAGTGGAAATCAATGGGTTTACCCCCCCCCTTCCCCCCCCCCCCCCCTTTATAAATCACTATATTTGTATAAATGGTGCCTTTCCAACCCCAAGTCTTACCTTATTCCACCCATTTTCTCCACGGGGGGGGGGGGGGGGGGGGGGGGAAGGGGCCTCACTGTGACCCCCCATTGCCCTCCCCAAAATAATCCCCCCCCCATTGTGCTTATTATTTTATATGTCCCCATGATCTTATTTAATTATCCCGCCCCCCATTGTGATGCTGATAGGAATAAAACTGCTGTCCCCCCCTTCCCCACAGTGGTTTGTTCCATAACAGAGGGGTAGAAAAGCAGGGTCGCAACCATTTTGAGGGGCTGGGGGGGTCCAAGCCATTTTGGGTGTTGGGGTTTGCCCCATTTTGGGGTGCTGGGATCCCATTTTGGGGGTGTGTCCCCCATTTTGGGTAGGGTTGGTGCCCTCCCTCCTTTTGTGCTCGATGAGACCAACCACAGGAGGGGCGTGGCCAAGCCGGATGGGGCCGGCTCTGATTGTCTGGGCCTGCTTGGGGGCGTGGCTTTGTCCAGTGGGCGGTACCAAGAGGCGGAGCAAGGAGGACTGCACCGGGGTACCCGGGGGCGCTCAATGGAAGCTGGGGGGGGAGATTGCAGTGCTGATGAGTGACTTTTAGCGCTATAATGGACCAAATTCCCTTGGGAACACCGTTTCCTTCCACAGCGGCACCCCTTTTGCTGATCCATGGAAGCAGGGAAGCCCAGAAGGAATCACTGCAACTTCATTGCGGGATAACGGGGAGTCAGGTTTGGAGTGCGTGCTGCCTGGATGCTCTCGGAGATGGAGGGGAGGGAATGGGACAGCGGAGGCGATGCCCTTTGGTCTCCGGAGCTCCTTGGTCCAGGTTTGTCTCCGCCATCCTTTCCCCTAAACGATAACTGCGCATCCGCAGAAGGAGAGCACCCGCACGCAGTATCCCATGCTCTGCCGCTCCGGTGCTTTCCTGAGGATGAGCAGGGTCTGTGCTGTCAGGGAACGGAGGCTGGGATCATCCTCATCCAGAAGTGCTTCCAGGGCTGTGATCCAAAAAGACCGGGATGAGCCCCTCCGTAGCCCCCAGCATCCCCCCAGCCCCTGCTCCCTCCTCACCTCTGCAGATCTGCTCCAGCTTCCTTGGGCTTTTCCCTCTTAGGGGCCGTGCAGCCAACCCTGGGCACAGGGATTCATTGGGATCCGTCAGCATCCATCGGGATCCATCAGGGATGCGGCAGTGGGGACCGGGATGGGGAGCGCAGGGACTCACCAATGAACCTGACGGCTGCCTCTTGCAAGGGGACCTGAGCATCCTGCAGGTACCGCAGGCTCTGGTCCAGGTATCCCTGAGCCCTCTTCCTGCTCCGCTCCAGCTGCAGAAGGAATGGGATGCTACAGAACGCCCCCATTGGCTGGAGCAGTCCCAACGCTCCCTTTCCCATCCGCATGTGGAATGAGCAGAGCGGTGCAAGGGGTTCCAATGGGAACAGGAATGGATGAAGGGCCCATACCAAGCACTCTGCAACCCTCCACGTCTGCCTTGTCTCCAATAGGCGCCGAAGCTCTTCCCATTTCAGGAGCGTCGCCGCATCAATGAGAGCTTCCCAGGAAGCCTGCACGGGATGGGATGGGAGACGGCACCTTGGGGTTGATCCCACCCTCGGGAATGTGGGATACCCGGGGCGGGGGGGTGTTTGTACCTCGGCCACACGGTGGCTTTGGTCGCTCATGTGGAAGAAGAGCGGGAGCAGCAGATCCCAGATTTTGCTCCTCATCCTCCTCCTGTCACCGCCAAACACCAACTCCAGCAGGAACTGGAACAGGCGGATGGAGAGCTCCCGGAGCCGGCTGCATCCCTGGAGGGAAGGAGGAAAAGGGGGGACTTGGGCAGATCCTGATGGGATGTGAAGCCTTGGAGCCACCCCCATGCGAGCTCCAAATCACCGCAGGGGTCCCACGCAGCCCTTACTCCATCAAAGAGGGGCCAGAGGTCCTGCACCAGCCCCACGGCAATGGGGCTGGCCTCCTCACTCGGGAGTTGACCCATCACATTCCATATGATCATCAGGGCCTTTATCCTGAGCTCGTCCTCAGCATCCCGGAGCCGGCACACGATGTGGGGCAGGAGCTTCTGCAGTTTCAATGCCTGCAGGAAGAGGTGGGGGCTCCTTGTGGGGACGCCTTGACCCAGGGCTATGGTCACCAAGGTCATGGCCAAGAGGGGTCCCTATGGCCATGCCCTGCCCCATGGCCAAGAGGGCTCTCTGTGGCCGTGCCCTGCCCCATGCCCATGTCCTGCCCCATGGCCATGCCCCCTCACCAAGAAAGGTTTCTTCGACAGCTCCAAGAGTCTTTCCAGCAGCACGAACGCAGTCACCAGGTTCTGGGCGTCCTCAGCTCCCTCAGCACCACCAGTAGCGGAGGCCATGGTCTAAGGCAAACACAGGCATTGAGACCCCACCGAGCCTGCAGGTCTCCTGGGACTCATCAGGGCCCTTTGGGACTCACAACCAAGTTGGGGATGGAGGTGTCCCGGATGTCCTGGGGCATCCCCAGCAGCTCCCGTAGAACCTCCAAAGTCCTGGATATGGTCACGATCCACATGTGCACATCAGCGCTGGAAGGCAGAGTGCTGAGTCAGCGTGGTCCCTGCATCCCATGGGATGCCATATGGGGGTTAGTGGTGGTGCTCCCCATGAGGTGGGATGCAGGGACCCGCTCCTCAGGGATGTCATAGCATCATGGAAAGGGCCTTAAGATCATCCAATTAAAACTCCAGTGCCATGGGGTGGGATGCAGGGACCCGCTCTTCAGCATCATAGAAAGGGCCTTAAGATCATCCAATTCCAGACCTAATGCCATGGGGTGGGATGCAGGGACCCGCTCTTCAGCATCATAGAAAGGGCCTTAAGATCATCCATTGCCGTGGGTCCTTGGGTCTGGTGGCCATAGGGACCAAGCCCTCAAGGATGGTACCTGTATCTCAAGGGCACGTTGAGGACCATGCTGATGGTCAATGCCCTCGGGTGCTTGATGGCCATCAGGGTGAGGAGCATGTCCATCCTGTCCCACGTTGCTTTCCTGTTGCTAATCCGCAGGCAATCACGGATGCTCCTCACAACGATGGGCATCTGGAAACGGGAGCACGGGTGAGGATGGTGCTGGGACCGGATTCCCCACCCCTCTCTGCTCCTTCTTGGTACCCAAGACCCCTCCTAGGTTTAGGATGGAGGAGGAAGGACCAAAGGGGATGGGCACACAGCCATGGGGCACCGACCTCCGCCAGCCAGAAGTCGAGGTCGCTCATGACCAGCTCCAGGATGTCCTCTGCCACCCTCCTGTCGAAGATGCTCGAGTCCTTCATGGCCTTGATGACCACGCAGACCACGTCCGTCCTCTCCCATGGATAAAGGGAGCCTGCAAACCTCTATGGGAGGAAGGTTGGGAGCATGGGAGCGGCGTTGCCCGTGCTTGGGGAAGCATCCCACCAAAGGGTCAAGCAATGGGGGAAGCTCCATTACCATGGTGAGGTCTCAGGGGCTGGTTTCTTCATCCCATCTGAGCTCTTCCACTTCATGCTCTGGCTTTGGCCTTTCTGAAGAGCAAGGGGGACACAGGAGAGTCAATGGGATATAGGGGAGTCAATGGGACACAGGAGAGTGGAGTACAGGAGAGCCAGTGGGATACGGGAGAGTCAATGGGACACAGGAGAGTGAATGGAGTAGAAGAGAGCCAGTGGGAGATGGGAGCGTCAACGGGACACAGGAGATTCAGTGGGGTACGGCAGGGTCAATGGGACATAGGAGAGTCAATGGGACATAGGAGAGTCAATGGGATGCAGGAGAGTCAGTGGGACACAGGAGAGTCAATGGGACACAGAAGAACGAATGGGGTACCAGAGAATGAATGGGGTACAGGAGAACCAATGGGACACAGCAGAGTCAATGGGACACAGGAGAGTGTATGCAGTACAGGAGAACCAATGGGATATGGCAGAGTCAATGGGATACGCAAGAGTCAATGGGACACAGGAGAGCCAATGGGATACAGGAGAGTCAATGGGACACAGGGGAGTCAATGGGATACAGGAGAGTGAATGAGACAGGAGAGTCAATGGGATACAGGGGAGTCAATGGGACACAGGGGAGTCAGTGGGACACAGGGGAGTCAATGGGATACAGGAGAGTGAATGAGACAGGAGAGTGAATGAGACACAGGAGAGTCAATGGGATTCAGGGGAGTCAATGGGACACAGGGGAGTCAATGGGACACAGGGGAGACAGTGGGACACAGGGGAGTCAATGGGAGGAGTTGGGGGAGCCCATCATGACCTCTGATACCTTCCTGCTCCAGGAGGTACTGATGGAGGCTGCAAAGAGCATCCAGGGCTGGGGAGCTTGTCCTGTCCTCAGCAAAGCAGAAGAGGAGGAGGTGGCCCAGGAGCTGGCCCAGGAGTGGGACTGGGAGCTGCGCCGAGGGGAAGGAGCTAAAGTGTCTCCTCCAGGTCACGTGCAGCTTCTGGGGAGGGAGAAAGAGCAGGAACAAAAGGTGAAGAACCCAAAGAATGAGGAAGAAAGAAAGGAGAAAGAGGAGGAGAAGGAGGAGGAGAAGGAGGAGAAGAAGAACTGAAGGAGGAGAAAGAAGAGAAGGGGAAGGAGGAGAAGGAGAAAGAGAAGGAGAACGATGAGAAGGAGAAAGAAAGAGAAGGAGGAGAAGGAGATGGAGGAGAAGGAGAAGGAGGAAAAGAAGGAGAAGAAGAACTGAAGGAGGAGAAAGAAGAGAAGGGGAAGGAGGAGAAGGAGAAAGAGAAGGAGAACGATGAGAAGGAGAAAGAAAGAGAAGGAGGAGAAGGAGATGGAGGAGAAGGAGAAGGAGGAAAAGAAGGAGGAGAATGAGAAGGACCAGAAAAAGAACTTGAAGGACAACAAAAGAAGAAAGAAGAATGGAGAAGGAGGAGGAGAAGGCAAAACAAGGAAAAAGACCAGAAGAACCTGAAGGAGAATGAAAGAAGAAAGAAGAAGAAAGGAAAAGGAGGAGAAGGAGAAGAAGAAAGGAGCAGGAGCAGGAGGAGGAGCAGGGGGACTGGCAGGAGCAGGAGCAGGGGCAGGAGCAGGAGGAGGAGCAGGAGCAGGAGGAGGAGCAGGGGCACGGGCAGGAGCAGGAGCAGGAGCAGGAGAGGAGCAGGAGAGGAGCAGGGGCAGGAGCAGGAGCAGGGGAGGAGCAGGGGCAGGAGCAGGGGCAGGAGCAGGAGCAGGAGGAGGAGCAGGAGCAGGAGCAGGAGGAGGAGCAGGGGCACGAGCAGGAGGAGGAGCAGGGGCAGGGGCAGGAGCAGGAGCAGGAGCAGGAGCAGGGGCAGGAGCAGGAGCAGGGGAGGAGCAGGGGCAGGAGCAGGGGCAGGAGCAGGAGCAGGGGCAGGGGCAGGGACAGGGGCAGGAGCAGGGGCAGGAGCAGGGGCAGGAGCAGGAGCAGGAGCAGGGGCAGGGGCAGGAGCAGGCAGACTCAGGATGCTCTGCAGGTCCCCGTCTCCCCGTGCAGGGGTCGCTCTCGGCCACCTCGGTCCTGCCGGGTCCTTACCCAGCGCTTGCGGTGGTGCAGCAGCAGCTGGGTCAGGGCCGCGATCCTGCCCAGGGCCGTCTCCCTCACGGCGGGGCTTCGGGAGCCGCTGAAGCGCAGCAGGACCTGGGCAGGGGGAGAAGCCGCAGGTGAGCCCCGGAGCTGCGGCAGGGGCTGGACCTGCCCCGCTTCCATTGCAGCTCCCGCTGAGCATCACCGCGGGGCGGGCAGGGATGGAGGCAGCGGCACGGGAAGGGATGCAGGGGGTGAGGGCTTGGTCCTCCCGCTGTGGGTGATGCCCCGGCTGCAAGGACCAAGGCACGGCCCCGCTTCCAGGGCTGGGCTGGAGCTGGCGGTGAAAATCAGTGCCTCAGCACTGCCCCTGCCCTGGGGCTGCAGGGGCTTTGGGTCCTTTCCAACCCAGCCCGCTCTGTGCTTCTCCGATTACAGTGTACGTGTAAATGCATGTGAATAGGAATAGAGCCATAGAGCTGAATAGGAATAGGAATAGAGCCATAGAGCTACATAGATATAGGGTAAGTATAAATATCATAGAATTATAATTATGAACATAGATATATAAATATTCATATAAATAGAAACATAAATATGAATATAGGAATATCAAAATATAGATATGCACATAAATATAAATACAAACATTAACACATATAAATAAATATAGGGTTAGATATAAATATAGATATTAATATGAGTAGAAACGAAAATACTAATATAAATATTAAACAATACAAATGTTTGTATTGTTTATTTATACAATATTAATATATTATTATATTAATATTAATATAGTATTATTAATATTAATATAGTATTAATATAGTAATATTAATATAGATATATCTAAATAATAATATCGCTATTCATCAATATTGCTATTATTAATTTTTCAATATTAATTGTAGATAGCTATATAGAAATAGAAATAGATATAAATAGATATAAATATATCCAAATATATAAGTAGATACAAATATATATACATATATACATTTATATACACATATATACACATATATGTATATACACGTATGTACAAATATACATATATCTACACATATATGTGCATAGAAATACATATATACATATATACACATATATATACATATATATACATACACCTATATATACATATATATACTTAGACAAATTCCTCCTCTAAAGACCTCTTTAGGCAACAGTTCAGGGCAAGGGAACCAGTCCATGGGCCCCAGCAGCCTGGTCCCAGCCCGTGGTACCAGGAGGCAGCAAAGACCCTATCCCGGGGAGGGCTCAGCCTCCTGATGTGGTGTCCCTGCCCTGAGCTCTGTGGGCAGCGACCGCCACTCCCTGCAGCCCCCGTGCTCCAGGAGGGCCTTGGGTTACCCAGGGGAGGGGGGGGACATGGCTCTGGGGGGCCCCATGGGTGAGGAGCAGCCCCCGTGCACCCCGCTCTGCACAGGCCAGACCTGCAGGATGCTCTGCAGCTCCTCGCCGCCCCTGGGGTCAGGAGAGTTGAGCACCAGCCTCCAGAGCATGTTATCCATGGACCGCAGTGCCTGCAGGGACAGAGCAGAGCCCCTCAGGTACCTACGGGGCTTCAACTGTGGGCATCCCATATCCCCAGCGCTCCAAAGGGAGCTGCGGGCTCCTGGAGCTCCTTACTCGGTAGTAGTAGTAGACATCCAGGACCGAAAACTCCTCATTCAGAGACAGGAAGAAGACCCTCCTGCAGCAGGTCTCTACGATGTGTCTCCCTTGGTCCGCAAGCCCTGACTGCACTGAGCTGCAAAGGGAAGATGGCTCCGGTTGGATGCTGGTGATGGGAGCAGTGGGGTTCCCAGGAGGGATGTGCAGTTGTGGTACCTCAGTTCCGCTATCGCATTCATGGTGAGATGCCGCAACTTCGTGCGCAGCTGGCTCATGGGCTGCTCTTGGAGCAGTGTCTACAGAGCACAATGGGGATAAGGGACCTGGGAGTCCACCAATGCTGCCCTCACCGGGTGCTGGAGGCCTTTGCCCCATAGCATCCCCATGGGGGTCCCTTCACCTGGATGGTCTCTGCGAGGTGGGTCTTGTGGCAGAAGACATCCAGGCCCTGTTGCAAGCCGCAGAACCTGGCAGTGCTCAGCAGGGAGCAGACGCTCTCAAGGAATCCAACCATTTCATGCTCAGACTGGAAACCAGGGAGGATGGAGGCACAAACGGGGAGTATGAGAGGGGACGGGGTACTGGAGCGCTAGGGGTGAAGACAGCACCCAACAGCACCCATCAGCATCGCAGTGGCCGTGCTCACCGTGGCCGGGGTGATGACAAAGGCCTCGATGCGCTCCACATTGTCCCGCTCCAGTGCGTACACGGGTAACCAGCTGGCATCTAACGGAGGAAGAGGAGAGGTTTGGAGTGCAGAGGAAGCTCTGCCCCCCCCCCACCAGCGTCCAAGGAAAGTGGTGCTGGTCATAAAGTCATGGAATCATGGAATGGGTTGGGCTGGAAGGGACCCGCAGATCATCCATTGGGTTTTCCAACCCAACCCCTTCTATGGCTCTATGATCCGATGTCACCAAGGCTGTGTCCAACCTGGCCGTGGATGGAGCATCCACCCTGTGCCAGCACCTCACCCCCTCCATAGGGAACAACTTCCTTCTATCCAAACGGAACTTCCCCTGTTCCAGTCTGAACCCATCTCCCCTTGTCCTGCTCCCACACCAATGCTCACCAGTCCTCAATGGCACGACCAGGGTTTCCTCACAGGACTCCAGTGAAGAGATGCTCCCCTCCGGAGCCTCATCCCTCTCCCAAGCCTGCCCAGGGGATCTGGGGGCTCTCTCCATTATCCCGAGGGATGCAGGAAAGGGATCAGGATAGCGAAGGGGAAAGCTTGGACCAAACGTAACAGGGCTTGAGCTCAGAAGCAACCCAGTGGCTCCTTCCTCCTGCTCTTTCCTGTCACTGTCTGCTCCCCTGAGCAAAGCACTCAAGTAGGGTGACACAAATGAGGTCACAAAGGGCCCTATTTTGACCTGTTGCCGTGGTGACCCACCTGGGTTCTAGACTGAAGCTGTGGAAGAACTTGCTGCAGGGCCATGAACTGGGGCTGTCACCCAAAGCAGCATCCCTGCACCCCAACATGCTGTGTGTGGGCACCCTTCCTTATGGGGCTCAATAAAGATGGGGTTTGGGCTCATATAGGGGTGCCAGCAGTGTTGGGGGGGATGGAGATGCCTGTGGTTGATTGGATTTTGGGGTACCATGCAGTTTTGGGGTAGTTTAGGGGTAACATGAGGATTGGAAGGGATGGAGAAGCCTGGGGTTGGTTGGGTTTTGAAGTACCATGTACTTTTGGGGTGGCTTAGGGCTACTGGGATGGATAGAGGTGGCTGGGGCATGGTGGGTTTCTGGGTACCAGATGGGTTATGGGATGCTTTAAGGGTACCAGGGCTATTGGGAGGAGTGGGAACGTTGGGTGTGATGCAGGTGCCTGGGACTGAGGTGAACCAGGACCCTCACTGAGGACACGGAAGCTGTGGGTCTGCGGGGGTGGCAGAGCTGTAGGGTGGGCATCAGGTCCCATGGGTCTGTGGTGCCCGTGGAGGGTGCTGCATCTGCAGAGCTCCTGCAGGTGATGGAAGGCCCTTGAAGGAAGCTGCTGAGAGCCAGGCTGAGAAGAGTGGGGATGGAGAAATGGAAATGAAAATGAAATGAAATTATAGGATGTGATGCTATAACATGATGGAACATGATATAACATGATAAAACATAATATGTTACATGATATGATGCAAGATACGCTATGAGATGAGGAGGATGAAATGAAATGAAACAAAATGACACCAGACGGACATGAAATGGAAATGAAATGAAATGAAATGAAATATAATCAAATTATATAATATGGTATGGTACGGTGTGGTACAGTAAGCATAATACTCTATGATAGAGAAGATATGCTATGATATGCTACAATATGATATATGATATGATGGTGTGGTATAGTGTGGTATGACATGATCAGATATGATAGATTATGATAAAATATGATACGATATGATAAGATATGATATGACATAATGTTTTTTGAGAGGAGAGGCACAGCAACGGCCCTGCTTTTATGCCCGTCTGCGTTACGTAGGCGCCGGTGCTTTGTGATGTCATAAACCATGGGTGACGTCACAATCAGCTCTGGGAGCTCAGGTGCCCTGAGGTGGGAATGTGAGCAGGAGAACTTGAGCATCTTCCTGCATTTCCTGTGCTTTGATGGATCCATCCCTGCAAGCAGCCCCAGAGCTCGCTCTTGTGCATTTCCAGGTGGACCTTGGCAGGGGAGGAGCCTCCAGCCCCTTTGCCACGGGAAGCCCCATCCATTGATGGACGCCGTTAATGGGGGAGCAGCCCCAGCCACGCAGGGATGGGGATGCAGCAGGATTAGGCTCAGCTCCCTGGGGGCTGACCCATGGTGCTGCCCCTTTGCCTCAGCACGTACCTGTAGTGCTTGCTTACAGGCTTCATCTGATGGGAGTCAAGTCTTGGGAAACGGGAGAGGTGCCTGAGGACTGGAGGAAAGCAAATGTCACTCCAGTCTTCAAAAAGGGCAAGAAGGAGGACCCGGGTAACTATAGACCGGTCAGCCTCACCTCCATCCCTGGGAAAGTGATGGAACACCTTATCCTTGGTGCCATCTTAAGGCATATCAAGGATAAGAGGGTTATGAGGGGCAGTCAACATGGCTTCACCAGGGGGAAATCATGTTTGACCAATCTCTTAGCCTTTTATGAGGAAATAACACGGTGGATGGATGATGGCAGAGCGGTGGATGTGGTCTACCTTGACTTCAGCAAAGCATTTGACACAGTCTCCCACAGCATCCTCACAGCTAAATTGAGGAAGTGTGGTCTGGGTGATCAGGTAGTGAGGTGGACTGCGAACTGGCTGAAGGAGAGAAGCCAGAGAGTTGTAGTCTATGGGGCGGAGTCTAGTTGGAGGCCTGTAACTAGTGGAGTGCCTCAAGGGTCAGTACTGGGACCAGTATTATTTAATATATTCATCAACGATTTAGATGAGGGAATTGAGTGTACTATCAGCAAGTTTGCTGATGACACTAAGCTGGGAGGAGTGGCTGACACGCCAGAAGGCTGTGCTGCCATCCAGCGAGACCTGGACAGGCTGGAGAGTTGGGCAGGGAATAACTTGATGAAATATAACAAGGGAAAGTGTAGAGTCCTGCATCTGGGCAGGAACAACCCCAGGTTCCAGTCTAGGTTGGGGAACGACCTGTTAGAGAGCAGTGTAGGGGAGAGGGACCTGGGGGTCCTAGTGGACGACAGGATGACCATGAGCCAACACTGTGCCCTTGTGGCCAAGAAGGCCAATGGCATCCTGGGGTGTATTAGAAGGGGGGTGGTTAGTAGGTCGAGAGAGGTCCTCCTTCCCCTCTACTCTGCCCTGGTGAGACCCCATCTGGAATATTGTGTCCAGTTCTGGGCCCCTCAGTTCAAGAAGGACAGGGAGCTGCTGGAGAGAGTCCAGCGCAGGGCAACGAAGATGATTAAGGGAGCGGAGCATCTCCCTTATGAGGAAAGACTGAGGGAGCTGGGTCTCTATAGCTTGGAGAAGAGGAGACTGAGGGGTGACCTTATAAGTGCCTATAAATATATAAAGGGGGAGTGTCACGAGGATGGAGCCAGGCTCTACTCAGTGGCAAACAATGATAGGACAAGTGGTAATGGGTACAAACTGGAACACAAGAGGTTCCACTTAAACTTGAGAAGAAACTTCTTCTCAGTGAGGGTGACGGAACACTGGAACAGGCTGCCCAGGGAGGTTGTGGAGTCTCCTTCCCTGGAGACATTCAAAACCCGCCTGGGCACATTCCTGTGTAACCTTATCTAGGTGTTCCTGCTCCGGCAGGGGGATTGGACTAGATGATCTTTCGAGGTCCCTTCCAATCTCTAGCATACGGTGATACTGTGATACTGTGTGATACAAGGGGAGGCCCTTGTTGCTGTTTCTCCTGGAACACAGGGAAGTAGAAAATGAAATACTTTTTTAATAATGAAACCCATTCCAGTGACCACGGAAAATATGGAACAAGATGCTAGAGCCCTACAGGTTTTACCAGGAAGAGCAACAATTAACTAAAAATTCCCTCCTGTGCTGTTTCCTTTCCCAGCCCATGGATACTTTCCTCAGTAACTGTCAAGTGCACATGACACAGCAAGAGATCTGTGTCAAGCAAGGCCAGGCAAGGCAAGGCAATGCAAGACAAAGGAAGGCAATGCAAGGCTAGGGAAGGCAAGGCAAGGCAAGGCTAGGGAATGCAAGGCAAGGCAAGGCTAGGGAAGGCAAGGCTAGGGAAGGCAAAGCAAGGCAAGGCAAGACAAGGCAAGGCAACTCAAGGTAAGGCAAGGCAATGCAAGGCCAGGCAAGGCCATGACAGGCCAGGCCAGGCAAGGCAAGGCAAGGAAATGAAAGGAAAGGCAAGGCAATGCAAGGCCAGGCAAGGCAATGCTAGGCGAGGCAAGGCATGTCCAGGCCAGGCTAGGCCAGGAAAGGCGAGGCAAGTCAAGTGAAGGCAAGGGAAGGCCAGGCCAGGCCAGGCGAGGCCAGGCAAGGCAAGGCAAGGCAAGGCCAAGCAAGGCATGGCAAGGCAAGGCAAGGCAAGGCAAGGCAAGGCATGGCAAGGGAAGGAAAGGCATGGCAAGGCATGGCAAGGCAAGGGAAGACACGGCAAGACAAGGCAAGGCAAGGCAAGGCAAGGGAAGACACGGCAAGGCAAGGCAAGGCAAGGGAAGACACGACAAGACAAGGCAAGGCAAGGAAAGGCAAGGCATTGCAAAGGTAGGAAAGACAAGGCATTGCAAAGGAAGGAAAGACATGGCGAGGAAAGGCAAATCAATGCAAGGCAAATCAAGGGAAGGCAAGGGAAGATAAGGCAAGGCATGGCAAGGAATGGCAAGGCAAGGAAAGTCAAGGCAAAGCAAGGGAATGCAAGGCAAGGGAAGACAAGGGAAGATAAGGAAAGGCATGGCAAGGGAAAGAAAGACCTGGCATTCTGAGGCGAGGCAAAGCAATGCCAGGCAAGGCAAGGCAAGGCAAGGCATGGCAAGGGAAGGAAAGGCATGGCGACGCGAGGCAACGTGAGGCGAGGCGAGGCAAGGCAAGGCGAGGCAAGGCGAGGCAAGGTGAGACGAAGCGAGGTGAAGTGAGGCGAGGCAAGGAAAGGCCATTCCAGGCCAGGCAGGGCGAGGCTAGTCGAGGCAAGGTGAGGCAATGTGAGGCGATTCCAGGCAAAGCAAGGCAAGGTGAGGCAAACCAAGGCAAGGGAAGGAAAGGCATGGCAAGGCATGGCAAGGCAAGGCATAGCAAGGCAAGGGAAAGCAAGGCAAGGCAAGGGAAGGCAAAGCTAGGCGAGGCAAAGCCAGGCAAGGCAAGGGAAGGAAAGACCTGGCGAGGCGAGGTGAAGCAATGCAAGGCAAGGTCAAGCAAGGAAAAGCAAGGCAAGGCCATTTAAGGCCAGGCAAGGCGAGGTGAGACGAGGCTAGGCGAGGCAAGGCAATGTGAAGGCAAGGCAAGGCAAGGCAAGGCAAGGCATGGCAAGGGAAGGAATGTCCTGGCAAAGCCAGGCGAGGCAAGGTGAGGAAAGACAAGGGAAGGCAAGGCATGGCATGGCAAGGGAAGGAATGTCATTGCAAGACATGGCAAAGTGAGGGAAAGCAAGGCGAGGGAAGGCAAGGCGAGGGAAGGCAAGGCAATGGAAGGCCAGGCAAGGCATGGCAAGGGAAGGCCAGGCATGGCATGGCAAGGGAATTAAAGACACAGCAAGGCATGGCAAGGCAAGGGAAGGCAAGGCAAGAGAAAGCTAGGCAAGGAAAGTAAAGGCCAGGCAAGGCAAAGCAAGAGAAGGAATGGCAAGGGAAGGAAAATCATAGCAAGGCATGGCAAGAAAAGGGAAGGTAAGGCAAGGGAAGTCAATTCAAGGGAAGACAAGAAAAGGCAAGGCAAGGCACGGCAAGGCAAGGGAATGAAAGGCATGGCGAGGAGACGCAAGGCAAGGCAAAGCGAGGCAAGGCAAGGCAAGGCAAGGCATGGCAAGGGAAAGAAAGGCATGGCAAGGCAGGGCAAGGAAGGGGAATGCAAGGCAAGGCAATGCAAAGCAAGGGAAGGCAAGGCAAGGCCAGGCAAGGTAAGACAAAGAAAGACCAGGCAAGGCAAGGCAAAGCAAGGCAAGGCAAGGCAAGGCAAGGCAAGGCAAGGCAGGGCAAGGTAAGGCAATGCAAGGCAGGGCAATGCAAGGCAAGGCAAGGCAAGGCAAGGCAAGGCAATGCCAGGCAAGGCAAGGCATGGGAAGGCAAGGGAAGGCAAGGGAAGGCAAGGCTAGGCCAGCCCAGGAAGGGCAGGGCAAGGCAAGGTAAGCCAAGCCCTGCAAGGCCAGGACAGGCCACGTCAAGCAGGGCAAGACCAGGCTAGGCCAAGACAGTCAAGGCAATGGAAGGTACAGAAAGGCAATTCAATGCAAGGCAAAGCAAGGCCAGGCCAAGCCATGCCAGGAAAGGCCAGGCAAGATAAGTCAATGCAAGGCAAGACCAGGCAATGAGAGGCAAGGAAAGACAAGGCAAGGCCAGGCAAGGGGAGTCCAGGCCAGGCAAGGCAAGGAAATGCAAGGCAAGGCAAGGCAAGGAACTGCAAGGCAATGCAAAGCAAGGCAAGGCCAGGCAAGGCCAGGCAAGGCAAGGCAAGGCCAGACAAGGCAAGGCAATGCCAGGCAAGGCAAGGCAAGGCAAGACAATGCCAGGTAAGGAAATGCCAGGCGAGGCCAAGCCAGGCAAGGCCAGGCAAGTCCAGGCAATGCACAGCAAGGCAATACAAGGCAAGGCATTACAAGGCAAGGCAATGGAAGGAAAGCACATCAAGGCAAGGCCAGGCCAGGCCAAGTCAGGCAAGGCTAGGCAAGGCAAGTGTCGTGGTTTAAAACTAGTCAGGCAGCTTGTTCACTCACTCCCCCAATTCTTGCCCTCCCCCTACTCCCAGAGGGATGGAGAGGAGAATTGAAAAGAATGCAACTCCCATGGGTTGCGATAAGAACAGTTTAGTAACTAAGGTATAACACAAATCACTACTGCTACCACCAAGAATAATAATGATATGATAAAAGCAGTAACAAGGGAAGAGAATACAACACCTCAGCACCAGCTGACCGATAACTCGCCCCGCAGGCTGACAAAGCACCGACCAATACCTCCTCTAACCTGGAGTCCTAGCCCTTCCAGGTAACTCTCAGTTACATCCTGGGAATGACGTGTGGCGTGGACAAGGGCCAGGATGGGGAAGAGCAACGTACAGGCACAGGTACAAGGCCACGGCCACGTCCGTCCCACCCTGCTGCTGGAGCCTGCCCGTATTCCAAGTTATTGCCATAAAGCACAGTCAGACAAGAACCTTAGTCCAAACTCCACACTTGATAAACTCTAAGACAGCAAATACTGGCTCTAAGTAAGTTACAACATTCTGAAACTGTGAGATGAAGAGGAACAATACTGAGAGCCAATAAATCCGCATTGTGATGAGTGACTATTAATCTGGTCAGATCTGTCCTTATCTCAACCCTTGTGCCCCACGTTAGGCGCCAAAAAGAACTGTTGTGATTTAAAACCAGTCAGGCAGCTCCTTCACTCACTCCCCTCCTTCTTACCTGCCCCCTACTCCCAGAGGGACGGAGAGGAGAATCGAAAAGAATGCAACTCCCACGGGTTGAGATAAGAACAGTTTAGTAACTCAGGTCTAACACACATCACTACTGCTACCACCAATAATAATAATGATAAAGGAAATAACAAGGGAAGAGAATACAACATCTCACCACCAGCTGACTGATAACTCACCCTGCCCCCCCAACCCGACCAAGCACCGACCGGTACCTAGTCCAACCTGGCAGTCCTCTAGCCCTTCTGGGTAGCTCCCTGTTACATCCTGGGCATGGCATGATGTGGCTTGGAATACTTCTTTGGTCAGTTTGGGTCAGGTGTCCTGGCTCAGATTCCTCCCGGATTCCCCTCCTCCCTCGTAGAGCATGAGGCTCAGAAAGTCCAAGCCTTAAGTCAAAACCACCGCGCTGCACCAGCTACTAAGAAGGAGAAAAATGACTGCTGCTGCTAAACCCAGCACACTCGCCAATGACCTTTCTAAGAGTTCCCTAAGACCCCTCTATGACCCCTCGTGGAGTCCTCTATGACTCCTCTAAGCCTCAATGGTGCCTCTATGACTCCTCTATGATGCGCCTATGACACCTCTATGATTCCTCTATGACTCCACTATAACTCTAAGACACCTCTATGACTGTAAGACTCTTCTATGTCTAACTTCTCCATGACTCACTCCCCTACAATTCCTCTAACACTCCCCTGACTCTTAGATTATTCTACTATGACTCATCTATGACTCCTCTACGACTCCTCTATGACTCCTCTATGAATCTATGACCCTATGACTACTCTAAGACTCCTCTAAGACTCCACTATTACTCTCTATGACTCCTCTATGACTTTTCTATGACCCGTCTATGACTCCTCTATGACTCCTCTATAAGAACTCTATGACGTCTCTATGACTGCTCTATGACTGCTCTATGAATCTATGACACTAGGACTCCTCTATTATTCCAATATGACTCCCCTATGACTATTCTTTGACCCCACTATGACTCGTGTATGACTCCTGTATGAGTCCTCGATGACTCCTCTGTGAATCTATGACACTATGACTCCTCTAAGACACCTCTATGACTCCACTATGACTCCTCTATGACTCCTCTATGTCTCCTCTATGACAACTCTATTACTACACTACGACCCCTCTATGACCCCTCTAAGATGCTTCTATGACCCCCTACGACTCCACTATGACTCCATTATGACCCCTCTAAGACCTCTCTATGACTCCACTATGAATCCTCTATGAGCCCTCTATGACACTTCTATGACTCCACTATGACCCCTCTATGACCCATCTCTGACTCTTCTATGAATCCTCTATGACTCATCTATGACTCCTCTACGACTCTTCCATGTCTCCTCTATGACACCCCTACGAATCCTCTATGATTCCTCTACGACTCCTCTACAACTCCTCTGCAATTCTTCTATGACTTCTCTATGACACTATGACTCCTCTTTGATACCACTATGATTCCACTCTAAACTCCTTTATGACTTCTGTATGAGCCCTTGATGACTCCTCTATGGCTCCTCTATCAATCTATGACACTATGACACTTCTATTAATCCTCTATGACTCCTCTCTGACTCCTCTATGACACCTCTATCACTCCTCTATGACTCCTATACGACTCTTTATGACTCCTCTACGACTCTGACTCCTCAAGGACTCCACTATGACTCTTCTATGACTCCAACATGACTACTCTATGTCTCTTCTATGAACCCTCTATGACTCCTCTACGACTCCTCTATGACTCCTGTGTGACTCCTCTATGACTCCTCTACGACTCCAATATGACTCCTCTATGACTCCACTATGATTCCTCTATGATTCCACTGACTCCGCTATGAATCTTCTATGAATCTATGACACTATGTCTCCTATATGACTCCACTATGACTCTATTATGACTTCTCTATTACTCCTCTCTGACTTCAATATGACTCCTCTATGACCCCTCTATGACTCCTCTGTGACCCCTCTATGACTCCTCTATGACTCCTTTATGACTCCTCTATGACTGGTTTTGACTCTTCTATGACTCCTCTATGATTCCCGAATGATTCCCCTATGACAAGGGGTCACGGGTTAAAAATGAAACAGGGGAAGTTTAGATTGGATATAAGGAGGAAATTCTTTCCTGTGAGGGTGGTGAGGCACTGGAATGGGTTGCCCAGGGAGGCTGTGAATGCTCCATCCCTGGCAGTGTTCAAGACCAGGTTGGACGAGGCCTTGGGTGGTATGGTTTAGTGTGAGGTGTCCCTGCCCACATCAAGGGGGTTGGAACTGGATGATCTTCAGGTCCTTTCCAACCCTAATTATTCTATGATTCTGTGATTCTATGACTCTATGATACTAAGACTCCTCTATCACTTCTCTATGACTCCCCTATGACTTCTTTATGATCCATCAAGGGCGGCCAGAAGTGATGAAGATTGTTGGAAGAAATAAACAACCCTCAGAGACCACCCCCACAATTCTGTACTCATGCAGGGAAATCTCTGGAAAATGATGTAATCCATATGTAGCCTTATGAATATGTACGTATGCCCACTGACTATGAAAGGACGGCTTGTGTGGCAATTGAGAGACACACTTAGGAGGAGCTATCCCCGCGGTCTCCTGGCGCCACAAGAAAGAATACCTGCTTGTCAGATTGAAACCTTTGGTGGTGAGTTTGTTCCTGGAGTTTTCTCTGAGATCACCTTGCACACGCAGAGCCGTGCACTGCAGCAGCAGCGTCTCTCTGGCCTCCTGCTGCCACTGTCAGAGGCTAGAGGCACCTCAGCCCTGCGCTGTTGTTGACCTGGTCTGCCCTAACCTGGGGGCCCAGCGCCCAACATTCCTGACTCATGGTGGCACTGCTGGCTCTGCGGGTACAGGGGCAGGAGAAGGGCCTTGGCTGATGCTGCTCCTTGTGGTGTCATGGTGGCTGAGGAGGTGACAGCTCCGGAGCAGGCACCTGCATCTCCTGGCGCCTAGGATGTCCCTGGTGGCTCCTCAACTGTTGGAGCTGGCTCTGCTGACACAAGTGCTTCACCCTCCTCTTTGTCCACCCACCCAGGCTGCAATGGCTTCCCTTGGGTACAGCAGCCTTGAGGGAGACCATGCCAATCTTCCCCTGTAACTGCACTGCCATTGTCCTGCCTGTTACACCGTGTCCTTCATTCCTCTCATCTTTAATAGATTTTCCTTTCAAATAACCCTTTCAAATAACTTCAATCAGATGCCCTTTGTAATCTTCCTGCACTCAGAAACCTCCCCAGTTCCCTGGAAGACAATCTAGAAGACTTGACAAAAACTACACGGTGAGACATGGCTCATCAGGGTTTAATGTGTCCCATGGTGTATTTGGGCCGAGTCCGTGAACCTCAGGTGCTGAGAGGAGACTGAGGAAACCTCTCAAGAAGTCCAACTCAGAAACAAAGCCCCAAGTCCCTTCAGCAGTAATGGGCCCCACTGAGGGCTGCTGCTGACAAAGCCTCCCCAGGGACTCGTTAAAGCAAGTAACTGCAGGCTGTGATTAGAGGGAGAGAAAAGCAAAGTGCAGGTGTCTGATGGTGAGAAAACCCTTGGTTTGTTTGATGATGCAGAAAGGCTAAGCCCTGACCACAGCCCTTGGAGAAGCAGAGCCTGAAATCCTGAGAATGGAAGTTCTCCTCATAGGCCTTGATGAAAGAGGCAATTGCCATAGCCCAGGACACAGAGGCCTTTTGTTCTTTTGGGCCTTTCAGCCATGCCAGAACCCTGCCATCTCTGCTGCAGGCTGTCCTACACTGGCCCATGCCTGCACCTCTTTCCCTTCAGGCTGTTGACACCCATCTTGCTTTCCCACCTAGCTCTCCCCTGGCATTTCTGTACCTTCAGTCCCATCTCTGCACCCATGGCTGTCTGTTCCTTGAAACACAAAGCCATGGGCTGAGCCAGACTCCCTCTGGGTGACCTCTTGCACCACAAGTCCACCTTTTGAGAGACATTTTCTTTCCTAACTTTGAGTCTGAACCTTCCAAGCTGCACTTTGTAGACGTTTCCTTCTCTTCCTCCTAGCAAGAAAACCTCCATCATCTCTGCAGCCACATTTCACCTAGTTGTAGGCTGCTACTATAGTGTCAATTCAGCAGGTGGAGTGAATATTGCTCAGCAAGCTGATCTAAAGGGGACTTACAGAAGAATGGGTGAGGTCATCAGTATAGAGAACTAAGCACCATGGGGGAGCAGTGGGAAAAGGCAATGGCCTGGATTGAGAACTTCTTGGCAAGAGCCTAAAGGAAAGGTGGTGTCCTTGGGTGCAAGGTACCCCGTGCTCTGGGGACAGGGCACCTCATGTGGGACAGCTTCCTGCCTGTAGCACCCTCTCTGCTGCACACACCCCACTCTCTGCCCGCACTCTCAAGTGTCTCACAGAAGCTTTGCACCTCCCCTGCAGCAATGACACCTCACTGCAGGAGGTTCCTGCATTCCCCAGGCTCAGGGATGGATCCTGCATTCCAGGCAAGTTTGGGTAGTGCAGGAGAGGGAGACAGGAAGGTGGGCTCATGGGGCATGATGAGCAGCGTTCAGGCACTCCCAGCCGTGGGCATTCCCCATGTGCCACACGGAGGCATGTTCCCATGAGGGAAAGTTCTCAGATAGCCTGGGCAGGGAGTGGGGGGAAAGTGCAGCCCAGCCCTGGGAAGGGCGCGTTCAGGCAGCTCTCTTGGGGTCTGGCACTGGAGGTGGCTGCTGGCCATGCTCTGCTCTACAGAGTCCTCTGCTTCTGCCCATGAGAGCTCTGTGACCTGCCCTTTGAAACCGTGCTGCCCTGCTCTCCACACAGGACAGATGTTTGTGGGGGTTCTTAAGATCAGTTTGTGTGTGAAGGCATCTTACAGGCAGTGCAAGTTTGAGCACAGGGGAAATGGGAAAGGACTGATGGATGCTGCAGCTCCCCTGGCTCTGCACTAAGCTTCAAAGAGCTGAGAATTTCTCCCTGTTTCAGTACTCTTCTGATTTTCTTTCAAAGAAACAATGTTTTATACCCCCCAAAACAACCTCAGCAATATTATGCCAGTAAATAAATAACACAGACAAAATGATTCTAAGGCCATGCTGAGCTTCAGTTGCGCAGCCCACATGCATCTGAATCATGAGTACATGTAGAAAACTTTACAACCAAGTTGGATTTCATCTGAAATCCCTTGTGAAAATCAGAGCTCGAGAAATCACTGCTTCAGAGCAAAGCTGACTCCCATCCAATCCTGCCTTGAACACTGCCAGGGATGGGGCAGACACAGCTTCTCTGGGCACCCTGTGCCAGTGTCCCACCACTCTCAAAGGGAACAACTTCCTCCTAATGTCAAGCTAAATCTCCCTTTTTTTTTCAGCTTAAAGCCATTTCCCCTTGTCCTGTCACTGCACAGTCTCATAAAAAGCCCCTCTCCAGATTCTTTGTAGGCCCTGCTTAGACACAGGAAGATTGCTAAGATGTCTCCCTGGAACCTTCTCTTCTCCAGGCTGAAGACCAACATCTCTAAGCCTGTCATCATGGGAGACATGCTCCAGCCCTCAGGGCATCTTTGTGATAATTCATAAGCCCATCATTGAAGGATCATAAGAGAAGAGAGGTTGGAAGGGACTCCAGGAGGTCTCAAGTCTAAGCTGTCAGGAGCAGAGTCAGAGCAAGTGGTTCCAGGCTTGATTCAGTGTAAGCTGAAATCCCCAAGGCCAGAGACTGCACAGCCTCTCTGGGTGACCTGATGCAGCACTTGCCTGAGCCGATGGGAACAAGGTTTCCTTCTGTCCTGCCTGAACCTCTCTTCTGTCACTGTCCCCCACTGCCTTTTGTCCTCCCACGAGGCACCATGGTGAGGAGCCTGGCTCTGTATTCTCCATGTCCTCCTTTCCGCTACAGGCAGCCAGTCCCCAACAGCCTTCCCTTCTCAAGATCTCAGGTCTCCATGAGCCTTCCCTTCTCCAGGCTGGAGAAGCCCAGCACCCCAGACTCTCCCCACAAGCACCATGCTCCAGTATCTCCTGATCTGAGGGCTCATTACTAAACCCACTCCTGAAGTGGGGATGTGAAGCCTGGATGGAGGATTCCAGATCATCCCTTCCCTTGTTCTCCTGCCATGCTCCTGCTCATACAGCCCACGATGCTGCTGTCCTCCCTTGCTGCCAGGGCACACGCTGCCTCCTGTCCAGCTCCTGCCCACCCAGAACTTTCCCATGGGCTGTTCTCAGCCAGGCAGCCCCAGCCTGTGCCATTGCAGGGCAGTCCCCTGCAGGGACCCCTGTGTCCCCTGCTCCGCTGCCCAGGACACTCTGAGAGCTCTGGAGCCCCCCCATGCCTTCCCATCTCCCCACACCAGCACAACAGCCCCGGCCCCTGGGCTCCCCAAGAGCTCTTCCTGCTCCATCAGCAAGGGAAGGCAATGCAAGGCTAGGGAAGGCAAGGCAAGGCAAGGCAAGAAATGGCAAGGCAACTCATGGCAAGGCAAGGCGACTCAACGTAAGGCAAGGCAAGGCAAGGCAAGGCAAGGCAAGGCCATGACAGGCCAGGCCGGGCCAGGCAAGGCAAGGAAATGCAAGGAAAGGCAAGGCAATGCAAGGCCAGGCAAGGCAATGCTAGGCAAGGCAAGGCATGTCCAGGCCAGGCTAGGCCAGGAAAGGCCAGGCAAGTCAAGGCAAGGCAAGGGAAGGACAGGCAAGGCCATGCCAGGCAAGGCAAGGCAAGGCTAGGCAAACAAGGCAAGGCATAGCAAGGGAATGGAAGACACGGCAAGACAAGTCAAGGCAAGGTAAAGCAAGGCATGGCAAAGGAAGGAATAGCATGGCGAGGCGATGCAAGGCAATGGAAGGCAAGGCAAGGCAAAACATGGCAAGAGAAGGAAAGTCATGGTGAGGTGAGGAGAGGCGAGGAGATGAGAGCTGAGGCAATGGAAGGCAAGGCATGGCAAGTCAAGGGAAGGAAATTCATGGTGAGTTGAGGTGAGGCGAGGCAAAGGCAGGGCAACAGAAATAAAGACATAGTGAGGCGAGGCAAGGCAAGGGAAGGAAAGGAAAGGCAAGGCAAGACAAGGCAAGAAATGGCAAGGCAAGGCATGTCCAGGCCAGGCAAGGAAAGGAAAGGAAAGGCAAGGCAAGGCAATGGAAGGCCAGGCAAGGCAATGCTAGGCAAGGCAAAGCATGTCCAGGCCGGGCCGGGCCGGGCCGGGCCGGGCCGGGCAGGGCAGGGCCGGGCAGGGCAGGGCAGGGCAGGGCAGGGCAAGGAAGGGCAAGGCAGGGCAGGGCAAGGCAAGGCAAGGCAGGGCAAGGCAAGGCAAGGCAAGGCAAGGCAAGGCAAGGCAAGGCAATGCTAGGCAAGGCAAAGCATGTCCAGGCCAGGCTAGGCCGGGAAAGGCCAGGCAAGTCAAGGCAAGGCAAGAGAAGGACAGGCCAGGCCATGCCAGGCAAGGCAAGGCAAGGCTAGGCAAGGCAAGGCAAGGCAAGGCTAGGCAAGGCAAGGCAAGGCATGGCAAGGGAAGGGAAGACATGGCAAGACAAGTCAAGGCAAGGAAAGGCAAGGCATGGCAAAGGAAGGAATGGCATGGCAAGGCGATGCGAGGCAATGGAAGGCAAGGCAAGGCAAAACATGGCAAGGGAAGGAAAGTCATGGCAAGGTGAGGAGAGGCGAGGCTACACAAGGCAAGGCAATGCAAGGCAAGGCATGGCAAGGCAAGGGAAAGAAATTCATGGTGAGTCGAGGTGAGGCGAGGCAAGGCAGGGCAACAGAAATAAAGACAGTGAGGTGAAGCGAGACAATGCAAGGCAATGCATGGCAAGGCAAGGGAAGGAAATTCATGGTGAGGCGAATTGAGGCGAGGCAAGGCAGGGCAACAGAAATAAAGACAGTGAGGTGAAGCGAGGCAATGCAAGGCAATGCATGGCAAGGCAAGGGTAGGAAATTCATGGTGAGGCGAGGTGAGGCAAGACAAGGCAGGGCAACAGAAATAAAGACAGAGTGAGGCGAGGCAAGGCGAGGCAAGGCAAGGAAAGGCAAGGAAAGAAAAGGCAAGGAAAGAAAAGGCAAGGAAAGGAAAGGCGAGGCAAGGAAAGGAAAGGCGAGGCAAGGAAAGGGAAGGCATGGTGAGGCGAGGGGAGGAGAGGCAAGGCAAGGCGAGGTGAGGCAAGGCAATGCAAGGCAAGGCAAGGCAAGGCGAGGTGAGGCAAGGCAATGCAAGGCAAGGCAAGGGAAGGCAAGGCCATTAAAGGCCAGGAAAGGCGAGGAGAGGTGAGGCAAGGAGAGGCAAGGGAAGGGAAGGAAAGAAAAGGCAAAGCAAGACCCAAACCTGACTCTGCTTAACTTTTGAGATCAGACAAAATGGTGGTGGGTAAAACACACTCTGTGGACTGGACTAGCCTAGCCTGGCCTTGCCTGGTCTTGCCTTGCATTTACCTAACTTGCCTAGACTTTCCTGGCATGGCTTGGCCTGGCCTTTCTTTGCCTTGCATTGAATTGCCTTGCCATACCTTCCGTTGCTTGACTGTCCTGGCCTAGCCTGACCTTGCCCTGCTTGATGTGGTCTGTCCTGGCCTTGCAGGGCTTTTCTTGCCTTGCCTTGCCCTTCCTGGGCTGGCCTGGCCTTGACTTGCCTTGCTTTGCCTTGCCTTGCCTTACCTTGCCTTACCATGCCTGGCCTTGCCTGGCATTGCCTTGCCTTGCCTTGCCTTGCACTGCCTTACCTTGCCTTGCCTTGCCTTCCCTTCCCTTGCCTTGCCTTCCATTGCCATGCCTTGCCTTGCCTTTTCTTTCCTTCCCTTGCCTTGCCTCGCCTCACCTTACCTCTTCTCGCCTTTCCTGACCTTTAATGGCCTTGCCTTGCCTTGCCTTGCCTTGCCTTGCATTGCCTTGCCTCCCCTTGCCTCATCATGCCTTTCCTTTCCTTTCCTTTCCTTTCCTTTCCTTTCCTTTCCTTTCCTTTCCTTTCCTTTCCTTTCCTTTCCTTTCCTTTCCTTTCCTTTCCTTTCCTTTCCTTTCCTTTCCTTTCCTTTCCTTTCCTTTCCTTTCCTTTCCTTTCCTTTCCTTTCCTTTCCTTTCCTTTCCTTTCCTTTCCTTTCCTTTCCTTCCCTTCCCTTCCCTTTCCTTTCCTTTCCTTCCCTTCCCTTCCCTTCCCTTCCCTTCCCTTCCCTTCCCTTCCCTTCCCTTCCCTTCCCTTCCCTTCCCTTTCCTTCCCTCTCCTTGCCTTGCCTTGCCTTGCCTTGCCTTCCCTTGCCTTGCCTTCCCTTGCCTTCCCTTGCCTTCCCTTGCCTTCCCTTGCCTTCCCTCCCCTTGCCTTGCCTTCCCTTGCCTTGCCTCACTATGTCTTTATTTCTGTTGCCCTGGCTTTGCCTCACCTCACCTCAACTCACCATGAATTTCTTTCCCTTGCCTTGCCATGCCTTGCCTTCCATTGCCTCGCATTGCCTCGCCATGCTATTCCTTCCTTTGCCATGCCTTGCCTTTCCTTGCCTTGACTTGTCTTGCCATGTCTTCCCTTCCCTTCCCTTGCCATGCCTTGCCTTGCCTTGCCTAGCCTTGCCTTGCCTTGCCATGCCTTGCCTTGCCTGGCTTGGCCTGGCCTGTCCTTCCCTTGCCTTGCCTTGACTTGCCTCGCCTTTCCTGGCCTAGCCTGGCCTGGACATGCCTTGCCTTGCCTAGCATTGCCTTGCCTGGCCTTGCATTGCCTTGCCTTTCCTTGCATTTCCTTACCTTGCCTGGCCTGGCCTGTCCTGTCATGGCCTTGCCTGGCCTTGCCTTGCCTTGCCTTGCCTTACCTTGAGTTGCCCTGCCTTGCCTTGAGTTGCCTTGCCTTGTCTTGCCTTGCCATTTCTTGCCTGGCCTTGCCTTGCCTTCCCTAGCCTTGCATTGCCTTCCCTTGCTTTGCCTTCCTTTGTCTTGCATTGCCTTGCCTTGCCTGGCCTTGCTTGATCTCTTGCTGTGTCATGTGCACTTGCCACTTACTGAGGAAAGTATCCATGGGCTGGGAAAGGAAACAGCGCAGGAGGGAATTTTTAGCTAATTGTAGCTCTTCCTGGTAAAACCTGTAGGGCTTTAGCATCTTGTTCCATATTTTCCGTGGTCACTGGAATGGGTTTCATTATTAAAAAAAGTATTTCATTTTCTACTTCCCTGTGTTCCAGGAAAAAGAGCAACAAGGGCCTCCCCTTGTGCTACAGCTTGTGACTCTGTGCAAGACATGACAAGAAAAACAGCTGGGCTGGTACTTGTGGAGAAGCCTGTGGCCTGTAGAGCTTCATCAGGGACAAGGACAGGTTTCTTTGCAAGCACTGACTCAGTTCAGCCCAGCTGTGCTGTAGTGAAGAGCAGCACCCCTCACTGCCCTGTGCGGAGTCGGGGCTGGGGTGTGTGCTCCCCACCCCTTCTCTCCTGCCTCCTTTCTCTGCAGTGAAACAGAAACTGTGTTCTCTGAAGAAATTCTTTCTGGTGAGGGTGGTGAGACACTGGAATGTGTTTCCCAGAGAAGTCCCCCATGCCTGTTCTGAAACTGTTTAGGATTGCTGAAAGAATCACTTCCACAGATAACAGCAGAAGTGATTTTAATGTGAATTTCTAAAAGCAGGATTCCTCAGGATTTGGTGGCGAGGCCCCACTCCACCATCTACAAAAAGAGATTGTGTCAGACTTGGCAAGGATTTATCCAGGACTGGATTCAAGCGATTTACACAGCATTGAACTGAAATCATGTGTATAGAAACTGCAAACAGAAAGGAATAAGGGAGACCCTCTTGTTGAGTCATGAGGTTCAGATTGGATCTCTTTGCTTTCTAAGCTCCCTCTCCGAGAGCAGTCTGCGTGCCACTGGATTCCATCTTAGTCTCAGGCCTAGTATTCATCTAAAGGATCACAAATGCCAGCTAGCAGCAGTTTGCATTTGTAAACTCAATCACAGGATTTCTAACAGCACTTGATCACTGAAGCTAATATACACGCACTTGCAATTAAATATCCAACCTGACACAACCCACTGAGATGGAGCTAGATGGCTGTGCACAGATCTAGATGCATCCCTATGCTAAAGCTGCCCTTGGTGAAGTGAAAAGTAAAAGCAGAGCACAATACTCACAGCAGCTCTGGAAGCACTCCTCAGCGGGCGAAGGGCTGAGTGTCAGTGAGCAGCAGGATCGGCCCAGCCAGATGATCCCCCTATTAGCTAAACTGGAGAGGTTAGGGGGCTCTCAGAGATGTCTCACTATGAGGGAGATGCTGCCCACAGTACACTGCGGTCCAGGAGAGGGTTAGGGTTAGGGTTAGGGTTAGGGGTTAGAGCTCAAAAAATCTCTCTCTTGGGACTAAAAGTTCTAGGGTCGTCAGAGAGGTGTGCTCGCTTCTTGCCGCTGTGCCAACAAACATAGTAGTACTGAATTCCAGTTATAAATTGAGGGCAATGTTTGGTTGCTTTACTCAGTTGTTAAGAATTTCTTAAATGTGTTTAAGTACGATTATATACATGGACAAGTTTCTGCATCAACATAACTTGTTCAGCTGATTTCTATGCTCTAATGTATAGCAGAATGTTTAACAACAAACAGGATAGGATATAAATTAGTGAAATTAAGGTAGGATGTAAAATTCAGCTTTAAAGCCTCAGTTTCTGGGGTATCCTACCAGAGGTGTTCTCATGCTCAGTGTGTGGACTTCCCAGAGATAAGTTAATGGTTGGATTTGATGTTCTCAAAGGGCCATTTTCAAATTCATTGATTGATTGTAAGAAACGAAGATTTTTAGCCTTAAATCTTTGTATCATCAGAGAACTGGCACTGCAGGAAGGCAGTGTGCCTCCCAGCTGAGGGAGGTAAGATCAGTGCTTGCTTCAGGCTGTTTCCCATGGTGTTTCCCTGGAGCCCCAGGGAGCCCTGGAAGGAGCCCAGTGGGGCAGAGGCAGAGCCACCTTGGGCTGGACCTCTGCTGCTAAGCTGGGACCGAGGGGAGACCTGCGAGACACAGGGAGCTTAAAGGCACTTGGCAGTGGAGGATGCTGAGGAGGAGGAGGAGGAACCTTCTGAAGGAGAAACCTTCCCAGCCCTGTTTGTGGTAAGGCACTGGGTGCAGGGCAATGCAGCTGCAGTTTCTCTCTGTAGATAAGGTGGAGGACGTGCTGCAGAGCAGGGCTTCCCCCTGCACCATGCAGGGACAGGACAAGGCAGGTCCCTTGTGCCGGGGCTGGCTGCAGGGTGTGAATGTGGGTGTGCAGCCAGGGGTGCCCAGCGCTGCCCTTGCAGCAGGGTCCCTGCAGCCCAAAGGCTGTGTGCAGGGGCAGGGACTCTGCTGCCTGCCAGGGTCAGCACTCAGCCTGCCCGGGAGCTCCCAATGGAGCTCAGGGGGAGCTGAGGGGAAAGGAGAAACTCCTGACAGGGAAGTGAAGTGCTGTGTGGGTGACGCTGCTCCAATCTGCCGTCACTCTGAGTACTTCTTCAGAGGGTCCTTCTGAAAGACACTGAGGCATCATTTACCTGATAGGGAAGGATCCTGAGCTTTGATGGTTTTCCCTCTTGGTGGGCAGGTTGGGCAGTGGGAGCTGGGAATTTACTTCTCTGCTTTGGGGGAGGCACCGAGAGTCTTGTGAGGGCTTGTGTGAGCTGCTCCTGAGCCCCTGCACAGGCAGGGGTGTGCAGGGCAGAGCTGAGCACACAGCCCATGGCATGGGCTCTGGGAGCACTGAGAGGGAGCAGAGGTGGGCACAGAGCAGCAGCTCCTGGCAGGGACAGCTCCAGGCAGCAGAGACATGGGCAGGGAGTGGGGGGAAAGTGCAGCCCAGCCCTGGGGAGGGTGCGTTCAGGCAGCTCTCTTGCGGTCTGGCACTGGAGGTGGCTGCTGCCTGTGCTCTGCTGCCCACAGCCCTTTGCTTCTCCCCATGAGAGCTCTGTGGACTGTCCTTTGAAACCGTTCTCCCCTGGTCTCAGCACAGGACAGATGTTTGTGGGAGTTCTTAAGATCAATTTGTGTGTGAAGGCACCTTACAGGCAGTGCAAGCTTGAGCACAGGGCAAGTGAGAGAGGACTGATGGACACTGCAGCTCTCTTGGTTCTGCAAAGAACTGAGACTTTTTGCCTGATGCAATGCTCTTCTGACTGTACCTAGGAGGAAGCCTCAGCAGTGTAATGACATGACTGCCGATGACACTGAACCTCTCCTCTCCTGCTAATATGTGCTCAGTTGTGAATGTGTAAACTGAACTTCTGTATCTGACATCCCTCCTGTCCTAACCTGTCACTGCCTTTTTCTCCTCTGACGGTGCCCCATGCCCAGAGGCAGCAGATGTCCAACGGCAGCTCCATCACCCAGTTCCTCCTCCTGCCATTCGCACACACGCGGGAGCTGCAGCTCTGCCACTTCTGGCTCTTCCTGGGCATCTCCCTGGCTGCGCTCCTGGGCAACGGCCTCATCATCACCAGCACAGCCTGCGACCAGCGCCTCCACACCCCCAGGTACTTCTTCCTCCTCAACCTCTCCCTGCTGGACCTGGGCTGCATCTCCACCACTGTCCCCAAATCCATGGCCAATTCCCTCTGGGACACCAGGGCCATCTCCTACACAGGTTGTGCTGCACAGCTCTTTTTTGTGCTCTTTTTTCTCATAGCTGAGTTTTATCTCCTCACTGTCATGTCCTACGACCGCTACGTGGCCATCTGCAAGCCCCTGCACTATGGGACCCTCCTGGGCAGCAGAGTTTGTGTCCACCTGGCAGCAGCTGCCTGGGGCACTGGGTTTCTCAGTGCTCTGCTGCACACAGCCAATACATTTTCACTGCCCCTCTGCCGAGACAATGATGTGGAGCAGTTCTTCTGTGAAATCCCCCACATCCTCAAGCTCTCCTGCTCACACTCCTACCTCAGGGAAGTTGGGCTTCTTGTGGTTGGTGTCCTGATTGCTGTTGGCTGTTTTGTTTTCATTGTGGGGTCCTATGTGCAGATCTTCAGGGCCGTGCTGAGGATCCCCTCTGAGCAGGGACGCCACAAAGCCTTTTCCATGTGCCTCCCTCACCTGGCAGTGCTTTCCCTTCTTCTCAGCACTGGCACATTTGCCTACCTGAAGCCCCCCTCCATCTCCTCCCCATCCCTGGATCTGGTGGTGTCAGTGCTGTACTCGGTGGTGCCTCCAGCAGTGAACCCCCTCATCTACAGCCTGAGGAACCAGGAGCTCAAGGATGCTGTGAGGAAGCTGGTGACCAGATGTGTTTCAGCAGATATACGCTGCTTGCTTTAGCCTTGAAAGGGCTTCCAGTGTAGGTCATGACAGGCCATGTCTGTCTTTCCTGCTTTACATTTGTTTTCCTATTTCAATTTGTGATTATGTTTTCTTAATAGAAATGTCAGGTTTCATCTCCTAATTAAGTTGCCATTCGTGTTGTGTGACCCACAGACTTTGTGTCACTCTGGTCTCTGACTGTATTTAAGGGAAATAAATGATCCTGCAGCAACTTCTTCTCTGTGATATGTCCTCACATGTCAGGAATGAAGGGGAATGAAAGCAGCTTTCTGGCTGCTCCAGCTCTGGGATGGCTGCTCTGTGCCTGCAGCAGGAAGGGCTCTTGGGGAGGCCAAGGGCCGGGGCTGTTGTGCTGGTGTGGGGCGATGGGAAAGCATGGGGGGGGCTGCAGAGCTCTCAGGGAGTTTTGGGCAGGAGAGCAGGGGACACAGGGGTCCCTGCAGGGAGCTCCCCTGCAATGGCACAGGCTGGGGCTGCCTGGCTGAGAACAGCATATGGGAAAGATCTGGGTGGGCCAGAGCTGGACAGGAGGCAGCAAGGGAGGACAGCAGCATCGTGGGCTGTATGAGCAGGAGCACAGCAGGAGAACAAGGGAAGGGATGATCTGGAATACTCCATCCAGGCTTCACATCCCCACTTCAGGAATGCTATTGGCAATCAGGTGTGAGTTTATCAATGGGCCCTCAGGACAGGCAGGGACTGGATCACGGTGTCTGTGGAGAGAGGCTGGGGCAGCTGGGCTTGTCCATCCTGGAGAAGGGAAGGCTGATGGGGACCTGAGATCTTGGTAAGGGAAGGCTATTGGGGACTTGCTGCCTGTAGTGGGAAGGAGGACATGGAGAATACAGAGCCAGGCTCCTTACCATGGTGTCTGGTGGGAGGACAAAAGGCAGTGGGGGATAGTGACAGAGGAGAGGTTCAGGCAGGACAGAAGGAAACCTTGTTCCCATCGACTCAGGCAAGGGCTGCATCAGGTCACCCAGAGAGGCTGTGCAGTCTCTGGCCTTGGGAATTTCCAGCTCAGCTTGAATCAAGCCTTGAACCACTTGCTCTGACCCTGTTCCTGGTGGGTTCGACATGAGACATCCTGGGGTCCCTTCCAACCTCTGTTCACTTCTGATCCTACAATGATGGGCTTAGGAAAGGTCACAAAGATGCTCTAAGGGCTCGAGCACATCTCCAACGGAAACAGGCTGAGAGATGTTGCTCTTTAGCCTGGAGAAGAGAAGGTTCCAGGGAGACATCTTAGCAATCTTCCCGTGTCTAAGCAGGCCCTGCAAAGAATCTGGAGAGGGGCATTTTATGAGGCTGTGCAGTGAAGGACAAGGGGGAATGGCTTTAAGCTGAAGAAAGGGAGATTTAGCTTGACATTAGGAGGAAGTTGTTCCCTTTGAGGGCGGTGGGACACTGGCACAGGGTGCCCAGACAAGCTGTGTCTGACCCATCCCTGTCAGTGCTCAAGGCCAGGTTGGATGGGAGTCAGCTTTGCTCTGAAGCAGTGCTTTGTCCACCTCTGATGTTCACAAGGGATGACAGATGAAATCCAACTTCATTGTAAAGTTCACTACTTGTACTCATGACTCGAGTCTTGGTTGCACAAGAGAGGATCAGCATGGCCTTAGAGTCATTTGGACTGTGTTATTTATTTACTGGCATAACACTGCTGAGGTGTTTGTTTTTTTTTTTTTGGGAGGGGGGTGCTATAAAACATTCTTTGTATGACAGAAAGTCAGAACAATACTGAAACAGGGAGAAGTTCTCTGCTCCTTGTAGCTTAGTGCAGAGCAAGGAGTGCTGCAGCGTCCATCAGTCCTTTCCCATTTGCCCTGTGCTTACAACACTTGTGTATGATGCCTTCACACACAAAGTGCTCTTAAGAACCCCCACAAACACCTGTCCTGTGCTGAAAGCAGGGGAGCACGGTTTCAAAGAGCAGATCACGGAGCTCTCATGGGGAGAAGCAAAGGGCTGCAGGCAGCAGAGCATGGCCAGGAGCCACCTCCAGTGCCAGACCCCAAGAGAGCTGCCTGAATGCGCCCTCCCCAGGGCTGGGCTGCGCTTTCCCGTCACTCCCTGCCCAGACTATCTGAGAACTTTCCCTCATGGGAACATGCCTCCAAGTGGCACATGGGGAATGCCCACGGCTGGGGGTGCCTGAACGCTGCTCATCATGCTCCATGAGCCCGCCTTCCTGTCTCCCTTTCCTGCACTACCCAAACTTGCCTGGAATACAGCATCCATTCCTGAGCCTGGGGAATGCAGGAACCTCCTGCAGTGAGGTGTGCAAAGCTTCTGTGAGACACTTGTAAGTGTGGGCAGAGTGTGGGGTTTGTGCAGCGGAGAGGGTGCTACAGGCAGGAAGCTGTCCCAGATGAGGTACCCTGTCCCCAGAGCATGGGGTACCTTGCACCCAAGGACACCACCTTTCCTTTTGGCTCTTGCCAACAAGTTCTCAATCCGGACCATTGCCTTTTCCCACTGATCTCCCATGGTGCTTAGCTCTCTATACTGATGGCATCACCCATTCTTCTATAAGTCCCCTTTAGATCAGCTTGCTGAGGGATATTCACTCCACCTGCTGAATTGACACTATAGTAGCAGCCTACAACTAGGTGAAATGTGGCTTCAGAGATGATGTAGGTTTTCTTGCTAGCAGGAAGAGAAGGAAATGTCTGCAAAGTGCAGCTTGGAAGGTTCAGACTCAAAGTTAGGAAAGAGAAATGTCTCTCAAAAGGTGGACTTGTGGTGCAAGAGGTCACCCGGAGGGAGTCTGGCTCAGCCCATGGCTTTGTGTTTCAAGGAACAGACAGCCATGGGTGCAGAGATGGGACTGAAGGTACAGAAATGCCAGGTGAGAGCTAGGTGGGAAAGCAAGATGGGGGTCAACTGCCTGAAGGGAAAGAGGTGCAGGCATGGGCCAGTGTAGGACAGCCTGCAGCAGAGATGGCAGGGTTCTGGCATGGCTGAAAGGCCCAAAAGAACAAAAGGCCTCTGTGCCCTGGGCTATGGCAGTCGCCTCTTTCATCAAGACCTATGAGGAGAACTTTCATTCTCAGGATTTCAGGCTCTGCTTCTCCAAGTGCTGTGGTCAGGGCTTGGCCTTTCTGCATCATCAAACAAACCAAGGGTTTTCCCACCATCAGACACCTGCACTTTGCCTTTGTCTCCAGTAATCAGAGCCTGCAGTTACTTGCTTTAAAGAGTCCCTGGGGAGGCTTTGTCAGCATCAGCCCTCAGTGGGGCCCATTAATGCTGCACACTCTTGGGACTTTGTTTCTGAGTTGGACTTCTTGAGAGGTTTCCTCAGTCTCCTCTCATCCCCTGAGGTTCACGGACTCAGCCCAAATACACCATGGGACTCATTAAACCCTGATGAGCCATGTGTCACCGTGAAGTTTTTGTCAAGTCTTCCAGATTGTCTTCCTGGGAACTGGGGAGGTTTCTGGGTGCAGGAAGATTACAAAGGGCATCTGTTCGAAGTTATTTGAAAGGGTTATTTGAAAGGAAAATCTACGAAAGATGGGAGGAATGAAGGACGCGGTGTAACAGGCAGGACAGTGGCAGTGGAAGGGGAAGATCGGCATTCCTTTGGGATCCCCCTTGTGAAAGGCCATTGGATTGGCAGAGGTCTCTTGGGAGGGAGGACAAGGACATGTTGCAGTTACCTTTGATAAAGGTACCAAGGACAACCCAGGGGAGCCCAGGCTGTACAAGCTGCCTTTGGTGAGGCGTGTGCCAGCATCAGAGTCCTCTTGGGTGACACCTCTGGGCACCTAAAAGCCGTCCGAAGGGTAACTGCTGCCTGGCCAAGCTGAGAGCCTGCAGTTTTGCGTGAGGAGGCAAAGAGTGGATGTGGTTTCCCTCAGCTTCAGCACAGCTCTTGGCACGGTCTCCCTTAATGCTGCTCTACCCAAGGGAAGACATTGCAGCCTGGGTGGGTGGACAAGGAGGAGGGTGAAGCACTTGTGTCAGCAGAGCCAGCTCCAACAGTTGAGGAGCCACCAGGGACATCCCAGGCACCAGGAGATGCAGGTGCCTGCTCCGGCCTGTCACCTCCTCAGCCACCATGACACCACAAGGAGCAGCATCAGCCAGGGCCCTTCTCCTGCCGCAGTACCCGCAGAGCCAGCAGTGCCACCATGAGTCAGGAATGTTGGGCTCTGGGCCCCCTCGTGAGGGCAGACCAGGTCGACAACAGTGCAGGGCTGAGGTGCCTCTAGCCTCTGACAGTGGCAGCAGGAGGCCAGAGAGACGCTGCTGCTGCAGTGCACGGCTCTGCGTGTGCAAGGTGATCTCAGAGAAAACTCCAGGAACAAACTCACCAACAAAGTTTTCAAGCTGACAAGCAGGTATTCTTTCTTGCGGCGCCAGGAGACCGCGGGGATAGCTCCTCTTAAGTGTCTCTCAATTGCCACACAAGCCGTCCTTTCATAGTCCCTGGGCATACATACATATTCATAAGGCTGCATATAGATTACATCATTTTCCAGAGAGTTCCCCGCACGCGTACGGAATTGTGGTGGTGGTGGTGTCAGAGGGTCGTTTACTTCTTCCAGCAATCTTGATCACTTCTGGCCACCTTTGAGGGATCATAGAGAAGTCATAGAGGAGTCGTACAGGAGTCATAGAGAAGTGATAGAGGAGTCTTAGTATCATAGAGTCATAGAATCATAGAATCATAGAATAATTAGGGTTGGAAAGGACCTGAAGATCATCCAGTTCCAACCCCCTTGATGTGGGCAGGGACACCTTACACTAAACCATACCACCCAAGGCCTCGTCCAACCTGGTCTTGAACACTGCCAGGGATGGAGCATTCACAGCCTCCCTGGGCAATTTATTCCAGTGCCTCACCACCCTAACAGGAAAGAATTTCCTCCTTATATCCAATCTAAACTTCCCCTGTTTCATTTTTAACCCGTGACCCCTTGTCATAGGGGAATCATTCGGGAATCATAGAGGAGTCATAGAAGAGTCAAAACCAGTCATAGAGGAGTCATAAAGGAGTCATAGAGGAGTCATAGAGGGGTCACAGAGGAGTCATAGAGGGGTCATAGAGGAGTCATATTGAAGTCATAGAGGAGTAATAGAGAAGTCATAATAGAGTCATAGTGGAGTCATATAGGAGACATAGTGTCATAGATTCATAGAAGAGTCATAGCGGAGTCAGTGGAATCATAGAGGAATCATAGTGGAGTCATAGAGGAGTCATATTGGAGTCGTAGAGGAGTCATAGAGGAGTCACACAGGAGTCATAGAGGAGTCGTAGAGGAGTCATAGAGTCATAGAGGGTTCATAGAAGAGACATAGAGTAGTCATGTTGGAGTCATAGAAGAGTCATAGTGGAGTCCTTGAGGAGTCAGAGTCGTAGAGGAGTCATAAAGAGTCGTATAGGAGTCATAGAGGAGTGATAGAGGTGTCATAGAGGAGTCAGAGAGGAGTCATAGAGGATTAATAGAAGTGTCATAGTGTCATAGATTGATAGAGGAGCCATAGAGGAGTCATCAAGGGCTCATACAGAAGTCATAAAGGAGTTTAGAGTGGAATCATAGTGGTATCAAAGAGGAGTCATAGTGTCATAGAGAAGTCATAGAAGAATTGCAGAGGAGTTGTAGAGGAGTCGTAGAGGAATCATAGAGGATTCGTAGGGGTGTCATAGAGGAGACATGGAAGAGTCGTAGAGGAGTCATAGATGAGTCATAGAGGATTCATAGAAGAGTCAGAGATGGGTCATAGAGGGGTCATAGTGGAGTCATAGAAGTGTCATAGAGGGCTCATAGAGGATTCATAGTGGAGTCATAGTGAGGTCTTAGAGGGGTCATAATGGAGTCATAGTGGAGTCGTAGGGGGTCATAGAAGCATCTTAGAGGGGTCATAGAGGGGTCATAGTGTAGTAATAGAGTTGTCATAGAGGAGACATAGAGGAGTCATAGAGGAGTCATAGTGGAGTCATAGAGGTGTCTTAGAGGAGTCATAGTGTCATAGATTCATAGAGGAGTCATCGAGGACTCATACAGGAGTCATACACGAGTCATAGTGGGGTCAAAGAATAGTCATAGGGGAGTCATATTGGAATAATAGAGGAGTCCTAGTGTCATAGATTCATAGAGCAGTCATAGAGGTGTCATAGAGACGTCATAGAGTTCTTATAGAGGAGTCATAGAGGAGTCATAGACGGGTCATAGAAAAGTCATAGAGGAGTCATAGAGAGTAATAGTGGAGTCTTAGAGGAGTCTTAGAGTAGTCATAGGGTCATAGATTCATAGAGGAGTCATAGAGGAGTCGTAGAGGAGTCATAGATGAGTCATAGTAGAATAATCTAAGAGTCAGGGGAGTGTTAGAGGAATTGTAGGGGAGTGAGTCATGGAGAAGTTAGACATAGAAGAGTCTTACAGTCATAGAGGTGTCTTAGAGTTATAGTGGAGACATAGAGGAATCATAGAGGTGTCATAGGCGCATCATAGAGGAGTCATAGAGGCACCATTGAGGCTTAGAGGAGTCATAGAGGACTCCATGAGGGGTCATAGAGGGGTCTTAGGGAACTCTTAGAAAGGTCATTGGCGAGTGTGCTGGGTTTAGCAGCAGCAGTCATTTTTCTCCTTCTTAGTAGCTGGTGCAGCGCTGTGGTTTTGACTTAAGGCTTGGACTTTCTGAGCCTCATGCTCTACGAGGGAGGAGGGGAATCCGGGAGGAATCTGAGCCAGGACACCTGACCCAAACTGACCAAAGAAGTATTCCAAGCCACATCATGCCATGCCCAGGATGTAACAGGGAGCTACCCAGAAGGGCTAGAGGACTGCCAGGTTGGACTAGGTACCGGTCGGTGCTTGGTCGGGTTGGGGGGGCAGGATGAGTTATCAGTCAGCTGGTGGTGAGATGTTGTATTCTCTTCCCTTGTTATTTCCTTTATCATTATTATTATTGGTGGTAGCAGTAGTGATGTGTGTTAGACCTGAGTTACTAAACTGTTCTTATCTCAACCCGTAGGAGTTGCATTCTTTTCGATTCTCCTCTCCGTCCCTCTGGGAGTAGGGGGCAGGAAAGAAGGAGGGGAGTGAGTGAAGGAGCTGCCTGACTGGTTTTAAATCACAACAGTTCTTTTTGGGGCCTAACGTGGGGCACAAGGGTTGAGATAAGGACAGATCTGACCAGATTAATAGTCACTCATCACAATGCGGATTTATTGGCTCTCAGTATTGTTCCTCTTCATCTCACAGTTTCAGAATGTTGTAACTTACTTAGAGCCAGTATTTGCTGTCTTAGAGTTTATCAAGTGTGGGGTTTGGACTAAGGTTCTTGTCTGACTGTGCTTTATGGCAATAACTTGTAATACGGGCAGGCTCCAGCAGCAGGGTGGGACGGACGTGGCCATGGCCTTGTACCTGTGCCTGTACGTTGCTCTTCCCCATCCTGGCCCTTGTCCACGCCACACGTCATTCCCAGGATGTAACTGAGAGTTACCTGGAAGGGCTAGGACTCCAGGTTAGAGGAGGTATTGGTCGGTGCTTGGTCAGCCTGCGGGGCAAGTTATCGGTCAGCTGGTGCTGAGGTGTTGTATTCTCTTCCCTTGTTACTGCTTTTATCATATCATTATTATTCTTGGTGGTAGCAGTAGTGATTTGTGTTATACCTTAGTTACTAAACTGTTCTTATCGCAACCCATGGGAGTTGCATTCTTTTCAATTCTCCTCTCCATCCCTCTGGGAGTAGGGGGAGGGCAAGAATTGGGGGAGTGAGTGAACAAGCTGCCTGACTAGTTTTAAACCACGACACTTGCCTTGCCTAGCCTTGCCTGACTTGGCCTGGCCTGGCCTTGCCTTGATGTGCTTTCCTTCCATTGCCTTGCCTTGTAATGCCTTGCCTTGTATTGCCTTGCTGTGCATTGCCTGGACTTGCCTGGCCTTGCCTGGCTTGGCCTCGCCTGGCATTTCCTTACCTGGCCTTGTCTTGCCTTGCCTTGCCTTGCCTTGCCTGGCATTGCCTTGCCTTGTCTGGCCTTGCCTTGCCTTGCCTGGCCTTGCCTGGCCTTGCCTTGCTTTGCCTTGCCTTGCATTTCCTTGCCTTGCCTGGCCTGGACTCCCCTTGCCAGGCCTTGCCTTGCCTTTCCTTGCCTCTCATTGCCTGGTCTTGCCTTGCATTGACTTATCTTGCCTGGCCTTTCCTGGCATGGCTTGGCCTGGCCTTGTTTTGCCTTGCATTGAATTGCCTTTCTGTACCTTCCATTGCCTTGACTGTCTTGGCCTAGCCTGGTCTTGCCCTGCTTGACGTGGCCTGTCCTGGCCTTGCAGGGCTTGGCTTACCTTGCCTTGCCTTGCCCTTCCTGGGCTGGCCTAGCCTTGCCTTCCCTTGCCTTCCCTTGCCTTCCCATGCCTTGCCTTGCCTTGTCTTGCCTTGCCTGGCATTGCCTTGCCTTGCCTTGCCTTGCCCTGCCTTGCATTGCCCTGCCTTGCATTGCCTTACCTTGCCCTGCCTTGCCTTGCCTTGCCTGGTCTTTCTTTGTCTTACCTTGCCTGGCCTTGCCTTGCCTTCCCTTGCTTTGCATTGCCTTGCCTTGCATTCCCCTTCCTTGCCCTGCCTTGCTATGCCTTTCTTTCCCTTGCCATGCCTTGCCTTGCCTTGCCTTGCCTTGCCTCGCTTTGCCTTGCCTTGCGTCTCCTCGCCATGCCTTTCATTCCCTTGCCTTGCCTTGCCTTGCCTTGCCTTTTCTTGTCTTCCCTTGAATTGACTTCCCTTGCCTTACCTTCCCTTTTCTTGCCATGCCTTGCTATGATTTTCCTTCCCTTGCCATTCCTTCTCTTGCTTTGCCTTGCCTTGCCTTGCCTTGCCTTGCTTTGCCTTGCCTGGCCTTTACTTTCCTTGCCTTGCCTAGCTTTCTCTTGCCTTGCCTTCCCTTGCCTTGCCATGCCTTGCAGTGTCTTTAATTCCCTTGCCATGCCATGCCTGGCCTTCCCTTGCCATGCCTTGCCTGGCCTTCCATTGCCTTGCCTTCCCTTCCCTCGCCTTGCTTTCCCTCACCTTGCCATGTCTTGCAATGACGTTCCTTCCCTTGCCATGCCATGCCTTGCCTTTCCTTGCCTTTCCTCACCTTGCCTCGCCTGGCTTTCCCAGGACATTCCTTCCCTTGCCATGCCTTGCCTTGCCTTGCCTTGCCTTCACATTGCCTTGCCTCGCCTAGCCTCGCCTCACCTCGCCTTGCCTGGCCTTAAATGGCCTTGCCTTGCTTTTCCTTGCTTGACCTTGCCTTGCATTGCTTCACCTCGCCTCGCCAGGTCTTTCCTTCCCTTGCCTTGCCTGGCTTTGCCTCGCCTAGCTTTGCCTTCCCTTGCCTTGCCTTGCTTTCCCTTGCCTTGCTATGCCTTGCCTTGCCATGCCTTGCCATGCCTTTCCTTCCCTTGCCTTGGTTTGCCTCGCCTTGCCTTGCTTTGCCTGGAATCGCCTCACATTGCCTCACCTTGCCTCGACTAGCCTCGCCCTGCCTGGCCTGGAATGGCCTTTCCTTGTCTCGCCTCACTTCACCTCGCTTCGTCTCACCTTGCCTCGCCTTGCCTTGCCTCGCCTCGCCTCACATTGCCTCGCGTCGCCATGCCTTTCCTTCCCTTGCCATGCCTTGCCTTGCCTTGCCTTGCCTGGCATTGCTTTGCCTCGCCTCAGAATGCCAGGTCTTTCTTTCCCTTGACATGCCTTTCCTTATCTTCCCTTGCCTTCCCTTGCCTTGCCTTGCATTCCCTTGCTTTGCCTTGACTTTCCTTGCCTTGCCATTCCTTGCCATGCCTTGCCTTATCTTCACTTGCCTTCCCTTGATTTGCCTTGCATTGATTTGCCTTTCCTCGCCATGTCTTTCCTTCCTTTGCAATGCCTTGCCTTTCCTTGCCTTGCCTTATCTTGCCATGTCTTCCCTTGCCTTGCCTTGCCATGCCTTGCCTTGCCTTGTCTTGCTGTGTCTTCCCTTGCCTTGCCATGCCTTTCCTTCCCTTGCCATGCCTTGCCTTGACTTGCCATGCCTTGCTTGGCCTTGCCTTGCCTTGCCTTGCCTGGCCTGGCCTGGCCTTCCCTTGCCTTCACTTGACTTGCCTCGCCTTTCCTGGCCTAGCCTGGCCTGGACATGCCTTGCCTCGCCTAGCATTGCCTTGCCTGGCCTTGCATTGCCTTGCCTTTCCTTTCATTTCCTTGCCTTGCCTTGCCTGGCCTGGCCTGTCATGCCCTTGCCTGGCCTTGCATTGCCTTGCCTTACCTTGAGTTGCCTTGCCTTGTCTTGCCTTGCCTTGCTTTGCCTTCCCTAGCCTTGCCTTCCCTTGCATTCCCTAGCCTTGCCTTGCCTTGCCTTCCCTAGCCTTGCATTGCCTTCCTTTGTCTTGCATTGCCTTGCCTTGCCTGGCCTTGCTTGACACAGATCTCTTGCTTCGTCATGTGCACTTGCCACTTACTGAGGAAAGTATCCATGGGCTGGGAAAGGAAACAGCACAGGAGGGAATTTTTAGTTAATTGTTGCTCTTCCTGGTAAAACCTGTAGGGCTCTAGCATCTTGTTCCATATTTTCCGTGGTCACTGGAATGGGTTTCATTATTAAAAAAGTATTTCATTTTCTACTTCCCTGTGTTCCAGGAGAAACAGCAACAAGGGCCTCCCCTTGTATCACACAGTATCACAGTATCACCGTATGCTAGAGATTGGAAGGGACCTCGAAAGATCATCTAGTCCAATCCCCCTGCCGGAGCAGGAACACCTAGATAAGGTTACACAGGAATGTGTCCAGGCGGGTTTTGAATGTCTCCAGGGAAGGATACTCCACAACCTCCCTGGGCAGCCTGTTCCAGTGTTCCGTCACCCTCACTGAGAAGAAGTTTCTTCTCAAGTTTAAGTGGAACCTCTTGTGTTCCAGTTTGTACCCATTACCCCTTGTCCTATCATTGTTTGCCACTGAGTAGAGCCTGGCTCCATCCTCGTGACACTCCCCCTTTATATATTTATAGGCACTTATAAGGTCACCCCTCAGTCTCCTCTTCTCCAAACTATAGAGACCCAGCTCCCTCAGTCTTTCCTCATAAGGGAGATGCTCCACCCCCTTAATCATCTTCGTTGCCCTGCGCTGGACTCTCTCCAGCAGCTCCCTGTCCTTCTTGAACTGAGGGGCCCAGAACTGGACACAATACTCCAGATGGGGTCTCACCAGGGCAGAGTAGAGGGGAAGGAGGACCTCTCTCGACCTACTAACCACCCCCCTTCTAATACACCCCAGGATGCCATTGGCCTTCTTGGCCACAAGGGCACAGCGTTGGCTCATGGTCATCCTGTCGTCCACTAGGACCCCCAGGTCCCTCTCCCCTACACTGCTCTCTAACAGGTCGTTTCCCAACCTATACTGGAACCTGGGGTTGTTCCTGCCCAGATGCAGGACTCTACACTTTCCCTTGTTATATTTCATCAAGTTATTCCCTGCCCAACTCTCCAGCCTGTCCAGGTCTCGCTGGATGGCGGCACAGCCTTCTGGCATGTCAGCCACTCCTCCCAGCTTAGTGTCATCAGCAAACTTGCTGATAGTACGCTCAATTCCCTCATCTAAATCGTTGATGAATATATTAAATAATACCGGTCCCAGTACTGACCCTTGAGGCACTCCACTAGTTACAGGCCTCCAACTAGACTCAGCCCCATAGACTACAACTCTCTGGCTTCTCTCCTTCATCCAGTTCACAGTCCACCTCACTACCTGATCATCCAGTCCACACTTCCTCAATTTAGCTGTGAGGATGCTGTGGGAGACTGTGTCAAATGCTTTGCTGAAGTCAAGGTAGACCACATCCACCGCTCTGCCATCATCCATCCACCGTGTTATTTCCTCATAAAAGGCTAAGAGATTGGTCAAACATGATTTCCCCCTGGTGAAGCCATGTTGACTGCCCCTCATAACCCTCTTATCGTTGATATGCCTTAAGATGGCACCAAGGGTAAGGTGTTCCATCACTTTCCCAGGGATGGAGGTGAGGCTGACCGGTCTATAGTTACCCGGGTCCTCCTTCTTGCCCTTTTTGAAGACTGGAGTGACATTTGCTTTCCTCCAGTCCTCAGGCACCTCTCCCGTTTCCCAAGACTTGACTCCCATCAGATGAAGCCTGTAAGCAAGCACTACAGGTACGTGCTGAGGCAAAGGGGCAGCACCATGGGTCAGCCCCCAGGGAGCTGAGCCTAATCCTGCTGCATCCCCATCCCTGCGTGGCTGGGGCTGCTCCCCCATTAACGGCGTCCATCAATGGATGGGGCTTCCCGTGGCAAAGGGGCTGGAGGCTCCTCCCCTGCCAAGGTCCACCTGGAAATGCACAAGAGCGAGCTCTGGGGCTGCTTGCAGGGATGGATCCATCAAAGCACAGGAAATGCAGGAAGATGCTCAAGTTCTCCTGCTCACATTCCCACCTCAGGGCACCTGAGCTCCCAAAGCTGATTGTGACGTCACCCATGGTTTATGACATCACAAAGCACCGGCGCCTACGTAACGCAGCCGGGCAGAAAAGCAGGGCCGTTGCTGTGCCTCTCCTCTCAAAAAACATTATGTCATATCATATCTTATCATATCGTATCATATTTTATCATAATCTATCATATTTGATCATGTCATACCACACTATACCACACCATCATATCATATATCATATTGTAGCATATCATAGCATATCTTCTCTATCATAGAGTATTATGCTTACTGTACCGTACCGTACCATACCATATTATATAATTTGATTATATTTCATTTCATTTCATTTCCATTTCATGTCCATCTGGTGTCATTTTGTTTCATTTCATTTCATCCTCCTCATCTCATAGCGTATCTTGCATCATATCATGTAACATATTATGTTTTATCATGTTATATCATGTTACATCATGTTATAGCATCACATCCTATAATTTCATTTCATTTTCATTTCCATTTCTCCATCCCCACTCTTCTCAGCCTGGCTCTCAGCAGCTTCCTTCAAGGGCCTTCCATCACCTGCAGGAGCTCTGCAGATGCAGCACCCTCCACGGGCACCACAGACCCATGGGACCTGATGCCCACCCTACAGCTCTGCCACCCCCGCAGACCCACAGCTTCTGTGTCCTCACGTGAGGGTCCTGGTTC